>NC_057884.1:9203823-9815490 GCF_019740435.1 Gambusia affinis | reverse complement strand
GGTAGAGTCTGCAGGAGACCATATCGCTTAACACACTTATGAAAACCACAACTTGCGTCAACATTTACAGCCGACCTTCCCACTGGTATGAAAATTTAACGGACATCTGAAACATTTAGGGACATCATTTAATACATCTGTGACGCCTCGTAATATTAGAGAGGTACATCACATAAAGAAGCTGATTTGCAGAAAATTCTGTGCTACCAGTGCTTCTTAATTTTCTAAGTTGAAAGATTTGTTGTTTTAACAAACAGATTATATAGGGACATTCATATAAATAAAACAAATGTTGAAACAACATCTGCTCTGTGCAAATGATGCGTTAAAAAAACTGAAGAATAAGTTCAATAGTTTCCTACCGAGCTGTTCAAAGTCCATCTCCAGACCATTCCTGAGAAGGACGTTCGATAACCACATCTCTGACATTTTCTCATGGAGGGAAGGCGGTGGGCCTTGCACCATACTGCCAAGGCACCGTCCAACGGCCAACGCAACAGACCGCTCCAGGTCCAGTATCCAAACCCATCTGCACTCCTCCTCCTGATGCTCCTTTCCAAGGTTTGGGCTTTCCTCTCTTTTTTCTACAAGATAATCATTCTCATTATTAAACTAGATGTATACGTATCAACTGAAATGACAGAGAAGCCTATAGAAATAATAATTCTGGGTGAATAGGAAAAATAAAGGGTAATTGAACTGACCAGAGGAAGCTTTCTGAGCCTCTACTCCCAGTTCTTGATCCTCTAGGAGGGACGTCTCAGGCAGCAGGCTGTTCAGATCATTCAGGTGCTCCAACAGCGACATCAAATGGTTCAGTAGAGGCTGAACGGTGTCCAGTGGCAGCAGCAGCAAGGAGTACATTACCTGGCACAGCAAGCTACCCGCGACCGAATGGTACAACACAGCTGGGACCAAATGTGAGACAAAAGAAGAGGATTAAAGTTATTTAGCACACTAAACCTACTGTGAAAAGAGAAAGAGTTCTAACACCAAATCGAATAAGCTTCAACAAGAAATTTAGTATTGCTATTATTCTTACTATGCAGCTTTTTAATTATCTGCTTGTCATGGGAGCTCTTTTTCAGCAGCTTAGTGGATCTCTTGAGAGTCTCAGTGGCGCAGGGAAGCAGCAGGTAAAGATGCTCACGCAGCAAGGTTACACTGCCGTCATCCTACCAGGAGCAGAAAGAACCCCGTTGTAATCCAAATACATTAAACGCTTAACAAAAATAAAAGTGACAATGCTTTATCAAAGACAAATGGGCAAAAAAAACATTTCTAAATGAGCAGTTCTAGACGTTCCAGTAAAACTGGCCATTTGAAATGTACATACACTGGGCAATATGTGTTTAACTTCTGGCCATTAACTACAAATTCAGACTTGCACTCTATCAGGGAGGACTGATGATACAACTTCAATAAATTTTAAAACCAAGGATTAGATGAACAAGTTTAAATTTATTGTGGATCCCCAACAGGTTAAAATTGGACATAAAGGTTCAAATATATACATGCAAAACAACTAATATTTAAGGTAAATGTTATGAAGTAGTGTTTTAACCACAAATGTTTGAGAGTAATTAACAAGCCTTTGTCTTAATTCAATAAAACAATTAGCATTTCACACCTACAAAAGGTAGAGTAACCCTTTAAATGGTCAATGTTTGAAAATAATTTATATACACTAAGCTTATGCAAACTTCTGGAGCAGCAACTTTTTGTTGTTTTGACTGTCTGACTAATTTAGTTTCTTACCTCAGGACTGGACTGAAGGTAGCAGTGGGCGAGCAGGTGTTTGTGAAGTCCTGACAGCAGCTGGTGGAACTGAGAAGGAGGATCATTTTGTCCCTCACCACCTCCACATAGCTGTTTATCACTGTTCTTCTCCAGTTCTCCAAACTGCTGCTCCTGTAGGAACACACATAGGCAGACGTGCAGCAAAATCACTGTCACATTACCACATTTATGTTGCATTTTTAACAAAAGTGCTGCTCTAATGATAAAAAACTTATTTCAACTAAAAGATTAGTACATAAAGAGTAGTTTCCCTTACTACATTACTGAAACTATCAGCACTACATTTCACGATTTAAGTTCTACATGAACGAGGTCTTTGAATTCGTACCGTATAAATGCCAATGCTGAGCAGCAGCGTTCTCAACAGGACCTCCGCTAAGTGCAGTGGGTCATAGGCATCAACTGAGCTGGAGGAGGAGGGAGGTCGGGCCGATGCAGCGGGCGTTAGTGGAGGTCCGAGGCCCGTCACCTCTCCGAAATTGCTGTAACCCAGCAGAGACGCTACATGGCTCTGATCCTGAAGGCTGCTGAGGACCATGTCTAGCTGCAGCCGCTTTGAACAGACACAGAAAAACATGAAGAAGATCAATAGTTTTCACAGTTACATATTTTCGCATTGTTCTAGCACTCATTCACACATGCAGCCAAGCGGCACTCCAAATTGATAAAGTGGTTAGAGAATCTCCAGCTGTATCAAGCCAGATAGCAAAAAAACAAAAAAATAGAAGCTCAACCATTATTTTCCTCCATATCTCCAAAGATGACATAATAAAAAATATGTGGTGTTCGTTTATATTGAACCCTCTTTTCTCTGATAAAATAAAATGATGACTATATACCCAATAAATAAATGATTCTTTAAGTTACTTATACATACCTGGCCTTTGGAGAGAATATTTAAACTCTGTGGGCCTTGGGGAAGGAGGGAAAGGAGCAGCTCAGTTCGTTCCCTGAGAGGAGGCAGCAGCAGGGAGGCACCAATGGACAGTGTGTTTAAAACTGCCTGTGTACCAACAAGAAAAGACAAAACATCCAATATTACCATTAACTGCAATGAATAAAAAATATAAATTAAAAGCATGAAAACCTCTCAGCAAAGATACCACACAAGCCGAATTCTGGCCTATGAAGGATATTTGAAATATGGCCTCTGTCGTGGGACATTAGCAGTATATCTTTTGGCTGTTGAAAGTAGTGAGGCACTACCACTAATAAACACTTTAAGCTTATCAGGAACATTTTTAACCATTGTGCAATGGTCTGCTTCTTCTAATGTTTAAAAAGAAACTAGGTGTAGCGAATATGCCTCCATTCAAACTATAAACTATTGAAAGACAGAGCACGACCTTTGGTGGGTGTCAGTGATTTTCCCCCACATTGACGATGGACAATATGATCTGTGCAACTACTGTAGGAAAATGTATAACTGCTGAAAATTTTAATGACAATATTGATAGGGATTAACTCGCTTTTTTTTTTTTTTACAGTTACATATTACCTCTCCTCTCTGTAAGATTTAGTATGTCAGTCACTAAAACTATTCATCTGTTATGGGCATTAAGGGCAGTTTGTTCACCCAACGGACTAAACATGTTCATGATATGCAGATTGAATCCATGACATAATCTTTTTGGCTACCGAAGTCAAAGAGTTTTTTTTGTGTGTTTTTTTTTGCAATATTCTACTCACCGACATTGTCATAAAAATATTGTGCAACTTTGATCTACTCTCAGAACTACATTAGAACAGAAACTCAGATTATTTACTTGTTGTATGGACTCTGGTATGTTGGTGTCTATGAGCCTGAACAGCAGATTTCTCAAGGGCCTGCCCTGAGCACCAAGAACCATGGCTCCTGTGCCGCCTGCATGAGCCAAGGACAAGTGGATGGACAGCAGCTTCATGCACAGCAGGAGGAAATGATGGTGATCCCTGAGGAGCAGAACCAGACAGCTTTAGAGGAGGGGATTAAAGGAGCAAGCGAGGAAATGTGACTGTCAACATGCCCAGGTGAAGAATTCTCCACATCCTCTACTTCAACATCTTATGCTTCTCAAGATTCAAATTTCTGAGCTTTCAACAGATTTTATGACATACTGGATACCTGAGTGGGTCAAATTTCAATCAAGAAAAAATATTCCTGAAGTTTGATTGTAATTCAGCAACATACTGAGAGATTTTTTTTCATGTCACTTTTTTAGGCACTTACTTCGAACAAGTTTTAAAATTTATGCAACTTAGATTTGTAAAATCTGGTATAGATCATCTTACTGGTTCTGTGAAGCACAGTTTGAGATCTATTACAACTTTATTTTGTTTGTCAAAACTTAAAATTGAGACACTTGAACAACAAGCTAAGTTGGTCTAGGGGCAAAACATAATGAGGGTGTATTTATCTGTGACTTATATCAGTAATCCAAAACCATGTGGACAAATGTAACGAAATAATAAAAAAAGAGTTGTGGTGTGATAAATCAATGAGAAAGGCTATATACAAATCTAAAAAACCTTTATTTTTCAGAAATTATGTTCTTTACATGAAAGAAATTGTAATAACAAATTCTGGAAACCCATCAATATTTTCTAAATATAAAATGTTATGTTTCTTATATTTATCCAGCCTTGGATAAAATCAAATTACATACTTTTGCAGGCTTTTTAAGCCTAGTAAGAAGCTTTGATTGTATGCTTTGGTCACTGAACATAGCAACAAGTGAACCTCATACCTTTTAGATACAAATGGAGCCGGGGGTGTATCGTTACCAATGCCGTCACAGTACATTTCTAGGAAGTTGCGTAAGTAGGTGAAAGTGCTTTCCTCCAGGTCGACACAGAAGGGTCTGTGCCATGCCACTAGTTGCCTGGACAAAGAAACAAAGCAATCTAAAATCCCAAAGAAACATCTCCATAGATACAAACACAATCCACAACACAAAGGAAGGATTTCAAATGGCAGATACTATGAGTTGGTTTTCCCTAAAGAGACACAGCCTTTTAGTCACCGTTTACCTGTCACTTGGAACTGCAGTCCATGCGAGACTGTGAGAGGTGCCAGCTGTTATTTGCTGAATCGAGATCCCCTCTAAGCCAAGCACCTTCCTCGGTTTGGTTATTGGTGTAGAGGTGTGGCCTTGCCCACACTGGCCCATCGTATTGTTACCCCAAGCATACACTTCGTTCTCTGATGACAGGAGGACACGTTTCGGATGTCTTTAGGCATTGTGTAGAAATCATTTAGTACGAAGCAGCAAACTGGTGAAGATTTCTCACCGTGAGACAAAGCCAGACAGTGGCTGTCCCCACAGGAAATGTCTATGATCTTGGTGATGCCCAGGTCTTCTATGAACCTGGGTCTTAAAGAGGTTGTTTCAGAGGAGCCACAACCTAAACACGAGCCACAGCCCCAAGCAAACACCTAAAGGTACAGCAGAGGTAAAAACAAAATACATACAAATGATGAAAAAAAATAAATGCTGTTAATGTTTTCTGATGTAATCAGGTAACTGATTTAACAGTTCCAGTCAAATTTCTGGGATTGGTCCGTATTTATTTATTATATTTCACTTTCACATTGCGGTATGCAGATTTCAGAGTCTCGTTTCTGAGTATTTCATTAATGTGGTTGACTGAGAACAAGCTCTGTTAAGGGTGACACCAGCTGGCTCAGTCAAAAAAATTAAAGATAATGCATAAAATAAATTTTAATACATTTCTGTCAAGTGCTTTTTTACATAAATTCACATTTATTAAATAGCGTTAACACCGAAGATTAACAAACCCTGTCTAAAACTGATCGGGTCAATCGAAAGATGTAGGTCGGCTGAATCTTACTTGTCCTGCAGAGGTGAGGGCTAGAGATGACTGGCTGCCTGCACACACTTTCCTGATGATAAATCCATGAAGGGCTTCAATGACCTTGGGGCGATACACACGATTTGTGTCTCCATGGCCTAGTTTACCTGCAAACATGAGTCATACTTCACATTTTCACTGCGGCTCAAATGCTCTCATCATGAAAATGGAGACTGCAACTACAACACAAAAGTACTGATGAGTTAATTTCACAAAAATAAGCAGAGTTTTTGATGTATATTTATGAATAAAAATTGTATTTCCAGGTGTTTTCAATCAAAATGTCTATAAAGTGACGACTTTACCATTGTCTCCGCCACCGAAGGACCACACCGTACGTCCATCCTGCGCCACAGCAATGGTGTGGGAACTGCCACATGTTACCTGTCCCACTCCACTGATATCCTTCACCAGTGTGGGCATGTTTCGACTCTGGCTGTCATTGTGACCTGCACCAGACAAACCAGGTAATCAGCAATTGTTTGAAAACTTCATAATTGTTGACATAGAGTAAATCTGAGTGTACCAAGTCTGCCAAAGTCTCCCTCTCCCCATGTATAGAGCTCTCCATCATTGGTAACGGCGGCACTGTGTCTGTAGCCAGCAGACACGCATACAACAACCTGTAAGAAAAAACTGTACATGTCAAAAACCTGCCGGAACACGTTAAGATATAAATGCATAAATAAAACCAGACAAAAACAGATTTATAATTCATTTTGTCAAAAACAGGTTGCTTTTCTGCAGACTCACTTTCCCCGACAGTGGCCCTTGTATGATTTTGGGGTATTTCTGTGTTGCACTGTTGCCATGACCAAGTTTTCCATATTCACCGTCACCCCAGCTGAACACCTAAAATAAATTTGTGTTTATAAATTGAATATAATATTAAAAAAAAAAAACATGTACGAGTCACTAAGTGCAAACACTTAGTTCACAGTGCCAGTTGACAACTTCAAAAATAGCAATGCTCATCTTAAATATGCCCAATATTTCATTCAAAGGGCTTTATACCTCTCCCTCAACAGTGATGGCCAGAGTGTGTCCATCCGAGCCCTTGGAGGAGGACACTTTCTTCATGTTCCTGTGTGGCTCCAGCACCAGTTTCTTGGGCATGGACTGATTGTTGGAATCCCCCAGACCCAGGCGGCCATAGCTGCCTTTTCCACATGCTTTCACCGAACCATCAGCAGACACGGAGAAGGTGCAGTACTGGCCTGCCTCAATCTGGAAGGAGCCCAGAGTAGACATTAGATGACAGAATTTCCACCTTTAAAACTTGGTGAAACATCTATTTCTTACTTAGGTCAAAGGTACTGCACAAATAAGTGAACTAATGTTTGCTTTGGCATTAGAGGTTGTGTAATACTAATCAACCAAAACTAAAATGACATGAAACGGAAAAGGGGCAAAAGTAACCAGCACATATTTGAAATATGGTGCGTGCCACAATTCAGTTAGGGAAAAAAAAAGGGAAACAGGTAGTGTAGAATATTATGCCAGAAAATGAAGTAAAAAATCTTTATAGACTCATGACATCCTTTTCATAACAGAAAAGAAAAAAATCAAATTATTTGCATTTGTCAAACCTACCATCTGAGCATCACTGAAGCCCTGCGTCACTTTTGGCAGGAGGATTTTCTCCAGCGTCCCCTCTGCCAGCTGATGGCTGCTGTTGCTGCCCCAAACGTAAACCATCACTGTGTCGCTCTCCGCGCCAGGAGCAGCCGTGTCTGTGCTGCAGGAGCACAGGCAATTCGATGCCAGGTTGCATATCTATGAAAGTGGAACAAGGTACAGTTAAAGTTTAGGTATGTTAATGGAACAACTTTGTCTTATTATTATTATTGCATCATATTGTAGGAATCCATGCTGTGTTTTACCTCCTCAAACAAGTAGAGAGCCGCCTGGGAGAGTAGACAAAGTCCATCTGCGTCTTTTGTTAGCACCTGAGTGTTGATGGGATCCCCACGGAAACCCTATAAAATAGTTTATTTTCCACATTTATATACAAGGATGTCTTTAAAACACTGCACTCTGTTCATGAAAGCAAAATCCAGATCATGTTTAAATCTCTGTTTGCTTTTCAGCTAAGCCGTTGGATAAATACAATGGATAAAAATAAGTTATCAAAAAGATTATTACTCTGGGTACATTGCCTTATCGCATCACCTGGACACAGTAGTATATAAAACCTGCTGGCAACAGCTATCTCTGGTTATCATTTGTACAAAACTACTGCAAAGCTGATTAGGATGATTCAATATGAATAACTGTGGGGGACAGGAAGACTGGCTTAGTGTTAATCCTTATTTGAACACTAATGCATCACTCCAAACTTAAACAGTCTCTTTGTTTATATGGCGGCATGGAGAAGTATCAGACCAAAAGGATTTCAGCAGAACAACTATTTATTAAATGCTATTTTGTAAATGAAGCAAATACTTTTACATTTTTAGATGGATTACATCATTACAAATTATGGTTTATTGCATTTTAGTATCTGGTAATTAATAGAAAAACAAAATACTACCGTACTTCAAACTTTAAAAAGACATTAAAAACAATGGTGAATTGTAAGCGTCTAGCTTAATAAAAACTATGACACTGGCCAAGACCAAGGAAGCAGAACACCATAAGAGATGCATAATCAATCAAAACACAATTTTCATCTCATGTCCACGTGTGACTGCCTGAATGAAACATTTAGACGGATTTATTTTAAATGTCATTCATGCAAATTATACAAGCCAATAATACATTTGGCCCTTTGTGTGGACTTTCCCTGCCCTAGATGCCCACACTGGATGTATATTTTTAGTGGCTGAGATGCTACACCTCAGTTCAAGAGTAGTGGGAACAAAATGTGATGAAGGAAAACAAAAAAAAGTTCAGAAAAATATGAGTTATGATACAGTCATCATAATACTCTTCAAGAGAATCCCAATTACATCCATTCTGTTTTCCTTAAATGTAAAGTAACATCTAATTTTAAGTATCATGCTTTTCACACATTAGGTCCTCTTGTAATTCCTAAGTCAATCACTGTAACAAAGATATTAAACTGACAATAGTATGCATGATAGCATTTCCGTATTGTAGATTTAGAAGTGAAGCAATAATGCTGCCTTTTGCTGCTATACTTTTCTTTTTCTTTTTCTTTTTTATTACATATTAAATGGTTGCTGTCACCATTAATATACTCTGGAAAGAAAAAGAAAACATTTGGTGCAGTATGACACCAAAGTGAAGCTGAAAAGAGGCAAAGTTAGCTTCTAGTGTCAGTAACATCGGAGCTGATTTTATGCTCTGGAAATGTTACACTTATATGTGCAATATATTATGGGATGTCAGCACAGACATATCTAAAATTAGCTAAGAGGTTCTCTTATAAATCCCACAGTCTCTGATGTACTGTCCATTAACGAGAGAAAAAGGAAAACAGAAGATTGCCGTAAAATGTATTACTCTGCCACTGGCAGCTATGATAAAGATGTGTCAGAAGCTTTAAAATCAATTCATTTTTATTGCTGTAACAAGACGTCAAGCTTTTTTTTTAAACAAAAAAAAAATTTAATCTGTGAGCTTTGGTCAAATGAGACTGAATTGTATCTTTTTATGTTTTGAGGCACTAGTGGTCTTTACAGGAAGAAGGGCAGAGAGAGAGAGAAAGGGAAAACGTAGTAAATGTTTCAGGTTGGGAGTCGAACCCAAGACAGCTGTGGTGAGGAGAATTTTACAACAAACACTGTTGGTTTGGATTAAAAGAAAAACACACCAGATAAATATGTGTTCTCATGTCCACTGTTAAGTGTGGGAGAGGATCCATAGTGCTATGGGCCTGTGTCCAAACTATGTGTGACTTCATGACATCATGAGGATTTTAACTAAAAATCTAGTGGCTTCTGCCTGGAAACATAATCTGGATTGTCAATGGGTTTGCCAGCAGCATAACGATGCAAAACTAATAGTCAAATACACAGAAACAGTTCACCAGACACAAAACCAATCTAACCTCATGGCCATTTCAGCCCAGCCCGCAGACCTAAGTCCTATAGGAAACATTTTATGGGGAGCAGAAAAGAAAAATGGATGAAGGAAGAGTAAGGACTATTTAGAGAGATTGCGCAAATAATAATGATCAAACATCACTCTTTCTCTATGTTCCAATCCAGTGAAAAGTTAATGTCATGTTGACAAAAGATTTTTTGGAAGTCATGCTAATGCATTAAGGCTGATTTCACATTTTAATTGTAAAATGAATAAAATGTAACTGGTTAAGAAGAACCGACTTACCGAATATTGCCTCATCTGAAGAAGAGTTTGCTGAATAAGTTCAAAGTCCACGCCAGGTGATTCCTGAAAGCTCAGTGAGGAGGAGGAAGACAGGACCGCGGTGGAGGAGGGCATGGAGGCAGCCAAAGCCACCTCCACCCACTCCAGCAGGAATTTCAGGGAGCCCCTCTGCATGGCCAGGCCAAGCAGCAGCTCCAGAGCCAGCCTCCGACCAGTCGTGTCCGCCCCGCTGCTCCCGCTGCTCACCGACGTCTTCTTCAGAAAGTCAGCCACCTGTCCAAGGCAGTCCAAACCCACCGATGGGATCTTACTCTCATTAGCCAGAGAAAGCGGTGGCAGAGAAGCCAGGACGGAGGACGCAGTGGCGAGCACGTCATTGCAAAGCACAGACTCCGGGTGCACAGAGGCCGCGTACCTCCAGTTCTGCTGCAGCAACGAGAAGAGCAGACTCAGACCCGTCCTTACACCCATTTCTATCAGAACATCTGTACCGGACTTGATCTTTGAAACTCCCCCCGGCAGACGAGGTTCAGAGGCCAGCTCAATCGGCCCGCTCTCTGCCCCGCTGTCCGTGGACTGCGAGGGCAGCTGCAGGCGAAACTTGTCATGATATTTGCTGTGAAGTGCGTAGTAGATCCTCTGCAGAACTACCAGTCTTTGGTGGAGGCCCAGGGTGTAGGAGGTTTGCGTCAGCATGCGGTGAGCCAGCCATCGCTGACTGTGAAGCAGGGATGAGAGGTACTCTTCTTTCTCGACTGATGTGTTGGATTCACACTCGAAGTCGGGAAGTCTTGGGCTGGCCAGTTCTTGGACAGGCTGAGCCAGAGTCACCACTTCCTTGTTGTAAAGGAGCTTATTGTAGAGCACGGCTGCCCCGTGCCTCCTGGCTGTCTGCACGCTGTCTTCTGCAGCCCAGGAACTGTTGAAATGCTCCTGCCACTTCAGCAACACATGGGTTTGACAAGGCACCATCTTTGTACATTATCTAAACTGTGTTTCACTCCTGAAAAACAGAAGGAGTAGAAGAGTTACAATGGATGCAATTTTATTTTGACACCTACAGCTCCCTTACACCTTCATCACTCTACAACATTTCTTACTAATTGGTCACTTTATGATGTTGTTCTCTCGCAATTACATTCAGTGTGAGGGTGAAAAGCTTTGTCTTTGGTGCTGGCACCTCTCCACACAGCAGTCTACATCCAGGTTAATGATACAAGCCCAGTGGGTATCAGTGAAGTAGGTCAGCCTCCTCCTAATGAGGAGACTTACAAGGCACAAAGGGAAGCAGAATAGCAAGAGTTTCTTTGCCATTAAGTCACTGATTAATGATTTATTTTTGTTCTGAGCACCAAAGTTAATAATCCAAGCCAGAAATTAAAAAGTATAAACTTTGTTGATAGATATTTAATTCCTGAGTTGATTTTATTGCTAAATTTAGTTGATTAATGACGTTAGATGACACTAAGTAAATGTTTTGCAGCATAGGTTTTGTGAGAGGTGGATGTGCGTAGGGTGGCAACAAAAGTTGGGAAAGGAGGGGATTTACTAGCAATTAGAGTTGGAAACATGTTTGGGTATTCAGTTCAGTTTTTCAGTTTGAAAGCTAATTTATGACCAAAAATCTGGGTATATTTAATAAATATTTAAAACAAAGTTGAGGTGACTGACAGAGGTTTTGATCCAGATTACAATCTGATTTATCTTTTTTTTTTTCAAGTAACTATGAAACTATAGATTATCTGACTGCTCTTTATCGCCATTTTGTTGAAGTTACAGTGCCTTTAGTCATATACAATGCCATAATGATGAAGCAGTGTTGTCATTCAAGTGATAGAGAGTGGGGGCTAATCTTTCACATTGCACAGCACGAATCACACCCTCCCACTTAAAAATGCTCCTGCTGTCTCACAAGAGCAAAAATAGACTTGAGCTTCACTTCAATAACTGGATTTCTAGTACTGCTTGTTTAATATTTACTCCAGTACACAGACACTGAATTATTTGATGTTGCCCAAACTAAAAAAAAACTGACTTGAATACTTTATGCCAAAGTATAAATCCTGAAATTAAAACCTACAACAAAACATGAAATATGCTAAATCGCAAAATATTACCAAGTGTGTGACTTTGATCATAGTCTGAAAATCTCATGTCTCTTGGCGGGCCAAAGGCTTGGGGGGGCTATACGGTTTCCACCCAGTCCAAAAATAACAGCAAGCTTAGATATAGCAATAGACTCACCAGTGAGGCAACCAAAGCAAGAAAGCTTCAGAAATGTGAAGAAGCAGATATGGGGCTAATTGCAATTTCCTCTTTTATCCTTTATTTTCCCCCAAATAAAACATTTAGTTTCTCATTAGTACTGGAAAATGTCCTTCTGTGATTAGTGACTATAATGACGTCTGGAAACAATGAGCTCTTCCAGGACCATTATGAATTCAGCTACATACATCTTTTCAGCAAGAACAGCTTCCCTGTTTGAGCTGAAGAAAAACAACAAGAGAGAATGACGCCACCACCATCATCTTCAATCTGCCTGTTTTACAATTGGTTTCCCACCAATTACTATTTTAAAACATTTTCTGGTCTCATCTCCCCCAGCGTCTTTTCTTTGTTTTCAACCATGGCTTTGTTCTTGTCCCTGTCCCATACAGGCTGTGGAATGCATGACTAATCACTGTGCTGTCAATCTGGTTTTTCACCTGCGTTCTGGGTGTCTGCAGCTCCTCCACAGTTTGCTAACTAGAGTAGGCTTTCAGTTTATGTGAACGGCTATGTCTTTTTAGGTTTTCAGTTACGCCCTTTTCAGTCCAGTTTCAGATGATGATGGGTAAGAACAATGAGATGTTCAAAGGTTGATGAATTTTTTTTATTTTTTATTTTTAACCCAACTCTGCATTAAATTTCTCCACAACTTTTCCAGGACTTGTTTGGTGTGGTTCGTTGGTCTTCATAAGATTATTTGCTCATTAACAATCTTTAATAAAACTCTGAGAGCTTAACAGAAAAGCTATATTTATACTAAGACTAAATTATGCAGGTGGGATCTATTTGTGATTTGGGTGACCTCTCAAAGAAGTCAGTATCACTGAATTTTATTTCTAGGTATCCGAGTAAGGAGAAGTCAGATCCAGTGTACAGCATACTTTTCCAGACTTTTCTTTGTATTTAATTATTTACTGACTTTTCATAATTATGCACCACTTTGTGTTATCCTGTCATGGGGAGAGAAATGTGAGATCTTGTGGAGGCTTATCTTAAATCTCGAGTCTAACCAAAAACCCTGCAGACACATAAATTCATCTCATTTCACTTCATTCAGAGGTTACCAAATACTTCTGGTTTACTTAAATCGCCTAACCACCTACATTTGACATATAAAGAAAAACGCTAAGACCAGCTGGAAGAGGATGCTGACTTATCAGTTTAAGCTGCTGTTTCCAGGACGACCAGATCCACAGCAGGTACACTCTGGCTGCCAGTCAGAAGCCAGCTACAGATATTATCAAATCGTTTATCCATCATCGCCACTGACTCATTTTTGAAGGGTTGCTGGGAGAGTGGTGCCTATCTGCAGTGATCACAGGTTGGGATGTGGGGTGCATCCTGAACGGGTCACCAGTGAAAACACAAGACAAACAGCCACGCACACACACACCCACACACACACACACACACACACACACTGATAACTAAAGGTAATTAGGGAGAAACGTTGGATTGTGGGAGGAAGTCAGAGAACCTGGTGAGAACATACACATTCAAAGGCAGATCATGCATTAACCCTGGCCAGTATTTGACCTCAAGCTCTTCTTGCTGCAGTGCAAACGTTCATAACCACTGCATAACCAAGCAATAAATATGTCAATAAATAATAATAATAATAATAATAATAATAATAATTATTATTATTATTATTATTATTATTATTATAAGTTTTTGAGGTACAGAGGACAACTGTATTCATAATGGCCAAATGACAAGTTCATCAGAGTCGAGCAAATAGGCACAAACGAACAGCCTGGAGGATAATTGAATTATTAAAACATAATGACATTATCCTCCTGCGCTTCAGGTTTCAATCTTTCTGCCCATTTATTTGTGTTTTTGCCAATATATCAGTCTTGACATCTCTTTTCCTGGCTCGGTGCCTGGCGGTTGCAGCAACATAAACACTGAGCTGCTCAATGGGAATTATAACAGCGGACACCGCCGTGTCATTCAGCTGGTGTAACACTATTCTGCATCTGCGGTGACAGCTGAGCTAACGCTGCTGGCTGGCTGCACTGCAGTTGCTGCTAGTCTGCTTCACGTTAAGAGACCGACAGACCGAGCCCCACCTCCGCTTGTTTTCTGACAGCTCCCAGCAGAAACACCTCGCTGTGTAACAGCGAAGCTCGGTCTACGTCTATTTTACCTGGCTGCGATACAATGAAAGAGGGCCGCAGGCGTGTCCGTTACCTTCACGGCGAGCCTCCGAGGGTGTTTGCTATGCGTTACCCGTCCCGTCCCAGTGAGGTCTCCCTCGGACGCAAATATCATGTCAGCCTTCCCCTGCGTTTCCCTGCTTCTTCTGCGGAGCATTATCCACTGATGCAAGGGGGCGGCGGGTTGCCACTTTAGCGCCACGGCGCGTCTCGGAGTGATGGCTCACAAATGTATTTGTTTGGTTTAAAATTGTATTTCCAACACTGACAAAATCCCAAAAGGACACAGTCCATTCACAAAACAAGTAATCTGCTGAAGAACATTCTTCTCATCCGACATCTGTTGATGTAGAAGAAATTATGCTGCCAGAATTTTTTATTTTGTTAGTTTATCTCAGGCAAAATGCATTTTGCCCTTTGTGGCTCTAGAAGCCCTTGACAATGCAAGGCTAACTTTGCATCATGCAAAATCCTGCAGGCTTTTCGTGGATAAGCTTTAATCTGACAGAAAATGACTGTTGCTGCATGCGTTGTTCGGGCTTCAATCAAGAGACCTTTTTGCATTTTCTTCTATTTAACATTTGGTAGCTTTAAATCCACCTTTAACCGCAAAAAGCTTTAAAGACATTTGTGAGTAGGCTACCTTCTAAGATCCACATATCAGTTTATTTGGTATTATTTATTATTACATCATATGTTATTATACCAAAAACCTCTTTTGATGACAATATCCTGTCAAGTAGGAAAAAAACCTAATGAGTTTTCCCATGCCTATTAAAAACAACAATAATAACAATTATACAAATAATATACTAATATTAATAATAATAACTGCAAACCTGTTTAAAGAAATAAATCAAATTGCTTGCAGTCGAATGATAAAACATCCCGTTGTGTATACCCACCAATTCTTGTAGCGTTGCATGGGTCTGGTGTATCTCCAGCAGTCAATGGGCAGGACGTGGCATCCATCCTGGAGAGGACACCAGTTCATAGAGAGGCACACAGTGTATACACATGCACACACACACCTAAGTGTAATTTTAGAGTACTCGATAGAGGTCTGGCTGTCCAAGAAAGTTCACCCAGAAAGCAGGCTGCAACATGCACAAGTCTAACTTTAATTAAAGACAAATGTTTGCTCTCTAAGAAAAACATGAAGGTTAGACTGCAGTTTTACCAGGGAAAAGTTAAACACCATAACAACATCCTGTAGATAGAGAAGTCTAAGACTGAAATGTTTTGATAACAAAGCTGAGGCCATGAATTACATGGGGCAATAATTTGATTATCAGCAAATATTACAAAATACTAGCTGATGAACATAGAAAGTAAACAACAACAACAAAAAATAGCAGAGCAATATGAGAAAGAGAAGCTGCACCTTACCTACCATTTGTAAAATCCTTTGCATTCGCTACTTAGAGAGAAAAGTGGAGAATTTGGTCAGATTGTCATTGTTGTCATATCAACTTTTGTCACCACGGCGACCCAAAAAACGTTCTGGTGTCTACCATAGCAGGGACATAAAATATTTTCTTTATTTTACTGCAACCAGTTGCAGTTTGTTTTCACAATTATCAACAGTGGAGAGTCTGAGCGCCCAAAATAAGGCATTAAATTCAGCAGTGATGATTAGTAAATGTTTATTATTTTCCCCTTGCAGCCACACATGATTTACTATTTAGCTTCACTGCTGAGGTTCTATCAGAAGCATCACAGCAGAGAACCGACCAGAGTCTGTCAGAGAAATTTCACTGTTGAATGAGAATTAGTTGGTGGTAACGGTGTGTAAACAGGTCACAGGGTTTACCCCAGTGTATTATAAGCCTGCGGGCTGTTACTACTTTGAAGCATGAAGGAGGTATTGTCATGGCTCATTCAAAAAATTTAAAAAATATTTTATTGATCCCAAAGGGAAATTAAATGTCGTTGTAATTCATGTTAATTAAAATTCTTAAAATAGTTCTTGTGGATAGTGATGGCTGTTGGCTGGAAAGATACAAATACAGACTGCTCTCTTCTTTCTTACAGACAGTTTTGCTCTTGCATCTTTTTTTGTGCAACATGAATCATGCTGTAATTAAATTATTTTGTTTTTCAGAAATTAAAAAAAGATGATTGACTACGTATATTCACTGCCACCAGGGAATATTTAACAGGTACCCTCACTGCTTGTTGTTCATAGAATTTATTTAAAATGTAAACCCTCATGACCTATGCTTCCTATCAATTATTTATAAGAAACTTGTGTGGATAGGGGAACAACTCCACATCCTCCGAGGTCCTCATGCTGCCGTCTGACGCTGAGGTGTTCCGTCACTGAGACAAAAACAAACCAAACATAACTCATGACATCAGGTCCTGCCAACCTCAGTTCCTGGATGGAGGTTCCCAGCTGATCCCACTTCCAAGCCGGATTTCTAAAAAAAGGCTGCTGGGCAAAGAAAAAAAAAGGAAAAAAAAAGAAAGAAAGAAAGAAACACCGGAATGAGGAAATTGGCCATCGGCAAAACAAAGTTGTTCATTGCTGATAACCGTACAACCTGATGAATCGCCGGTCAGTCAACCCGAGTCGTTCAGAGGAGATCGCAGCTGCTCCTCTCGTACCTTCTCCACATGCTCTACCCAGCCACCCCGCATCCAGTGATGTCCCTCCTGCTCCTCGCGGTGCTCTCCTCACTCATGCTGCATGATGCTGAGGCGTGGAGCGCCGGCGTGAAGTATGCGGTGAACTGCCCGGACAGATGCAGCGTGGATCGCTGCGGCGACACGCAGCGCTGTACGCGGACCGTCCTGGACGACTGCGGCTGCTGCCAGGTCTGCGCGGCCGGCAGAAACGAGCATTGTTACCGCACGGTGTCGGGGATGCACGGCGTCAAGTGCGGACCGGGGCTGTTCTGCGAGTTCTACAAGGATGAGGACGATTATGGAGACGAATACGGGATTTGCAAAGGTGTGACCTGAAATCTTAGTCGTTTTTTTTTTTTTTTTTTTTTTTTTTGAGTACTGCATTTTATGCTCAAATCCTGATCCTATGGTTTTACAATCTTTTAGCTCTCTGGTCAGTAATTGTCCATAGTCCTATAGTCTATAAATAAGCCATATCTCCAGACCTAATTTCATTATCCATAGTAAAATGTTGCATATATATGCACTATCGTTTCTCCATTCAAATATATTTGAGCTAATTTGGGCTTTTGTGACAAACTAGTGTTTTCCTTTGCAGACTGCCCATATGGGACCTATGGGGTTGAGTGTCGCATGACCTGCAGCTGCAAAGGAGGCGTTTGTGACAGGGAAACTGGAGCTTGTCTTACCCTCACATTCTTCGCCAAAATTGCCAGCAAGCTCAAAACTGGACCACAAACAGGTGAGTTTGTGCTTTCAAACAAATTGCTCTCAAATGACATTATATCACATCACATCTCAGTAGATCTGAAAAGAGAATGAAAAAAATAAACTCCTTCACTTGTTTTCTCAGGGTCTGAAGTGGGATCAGGACAAGTGGTTGCACAGAGCACAGACAGATCCACTGCTCCAAAAAGACTGAACCCTCGCTGACAAAAAGAGAAACAACCCTTCAAATGTTCAGTCCACATGTAGCATTAATTTATAAATAAACCAAAATGTATGTTTTAACTAAAAAGTTTTTGACCAGCATTTGAAAGCTTGTTAGATTTTTTCCTCCATCTTTTCTATACATATGCAGTTTAATTATTGCTTTCATTTTATTTTATTTTGTTTTGTTTTCCATTATGAGGTTTGATAAAGCCTGTTGTAATATTAAATTAAATCAAAAATGCACATTACAGTACCTTATATTCCATACTGGCTTGAAGTCATCAGAATGAATATAAAACATTTACAAAGTCAAATTTCATGACACCAGTAAAATGTACAGAATTGTTAAAGCAGGCTGTTGTACTATAACTAACAACTTGATAGTGGAAATGTCCCAAAATTTCCAGGATTACTAGATTTCCATGTTGCAGATGTAACATTTAGGTCAGAAACAATATGCCTCCAAATCAGAAAAGCTAAACATGACCTTAGATGAAGTATAAAGTCCATAAAAGCAAAATTGTTACAAATCTTTACAGGAGTTTTACAGGATGTGTTTTGTAGAATTAAAACTCTCTTCATAGATTTAAATTAAAAAGAGAAAAGTACATTCTAAATGTTGACATTATGTTGTTACTTTTTCCTATCATTATTTTAATAACTTTTTAAATGTGGAGACATACTGACAAAATTTTTCTCTGTAATGTACTGGATGTGTTAAAGCAAATCATTGGTTAGAAATAGGTGAAATAAGAGTTACTTCATCCTACAACGTTTTGGTTACTTTTGGTTCTTAACTAATCTGATGATTTAGTTTTTTCTTTTCGTCTCATTCAGCAAATGACTGAAATAGATATAAATGAAGGAATGTTTGATTCCTATTAGCCTTTGTGTTTTCTGGTGATCTTTTACATTGTTTGTTGTTTCTGATTAAATGTAACTTATAGCAACATTTTTTTGTTCATTTAACACTTATTTCCATGACTGTTGGGTTTTTATTGGAAACAAAACACATCAAATGTAGCAATAAAAATTTATAACTGACTTTTGTCACTTTTGTCAATTGAAGTCTTATTGTGTATATCGCTGGAGCTTCTGGAGTTTGTTGGTTTGCAAGTACCTCACTGTCCATGCAAACTTTTAGTTGAACATTTTCAAACATTCTTTTAGTATTTCTGAGTTTTCATGTGCCAAACTTTAGTTTTGAACTCAGATATAGTTGAACAAATGTCACGGGAAAATGATATCTCTGCAGAGGAACTCTAAAGATCTGCTTCACAGATAAATAAGTAATAGAAGGTTTGGAGCTTAACAAGCGGTGCAAAAGAAGGGTGCACCCTGAGGAAGAAGAGATTTTTTTTTTTAAATTCTCTTGCCATGATACTGAAGATGGGAATTTTTTTTTTTTTTTTTTACACATTCTTGACTTTTAAATAGTGAGGTGACCTTACAGCCACAAAGGTACAAAATCAAATAAATCAGTGTTCCCAAGCAAGCAAAAAGTCTCACTGATGTAAAAATCTGTTAAAAGTTCTGAAATACAAAGACATATGAGAGAAGTGTTATGAACTTTTACTTAATCTGGAAAAAGACAAATTTCTAATAAACCTATTTATTCATTGCCGATAATATAAGTTATTGAATAAAATATTTAACAAGCCTTTCATAGTTTTAATACTGTAAACATTGTCACTTTATATGTTGAGGCTTCTCCACTAAAATAAAGTGCAGCATTGTTAAAGTGCTTCAAATTCAAAAAAGTATTTCTAATAAGCAATAACTGACAAATTTTCACAATAATTCTCCCTTAGTTATAAATAACTCCTATTAACCTCACCTCTCACCATTTCTGGTTGGAAAATGTTTTCCCGTATTCAGGCTGTTTATTTCCTGTGCTTCCTGACACCTGTGAAAATGGTCCTTCTTCCTGTTGTTGTTTTGTCTGCCCAGGAATTTAAAGCAGGTTATTTTTATTTTATTTTTTTTCAAAGTGACACTGCAAGAGCTTGGAATTTATCAGTGATGTGTGACTGCTATGGCTCAGTCGACTGTTTGAGCGTTAGCTCCTTTTATTGTTATTGCCAAACTGAGAGCTGACGTCTCAAGATCAAGTGAGCAGATTGCGTCCAAGAGAAAGCGTAACATTTACGAGATGTGCAAAGTTATATGTAAATTCATGATAAAAAGAAAAATCATTCATTTGACATGACCCAATGTGAAAAGTTGAAATGTAATGTTCTAAAAAGGAATTGTGTGCAAACTGATAATCTGAATTTTACATTTAAAAAAATATAGTAATACCATTTTTAAAGGATTCAAATTTCATCACAAGTTGAAAAAGGTACTGACAAACTAAGGGGACGAGAGTTAAAAAGAATAATAAAATACATAGAAAATGTACACATTGAAACAGATTGTCGTTTATTACAAATAAACACCCTGTAGTGTTTTTTTTTTTTTTTTGATTGTTTGTTTTATTGGGGAGACAAAAAGAGTCTTTAAGGTCATCAAGCACATTTTGATATCAGTGAATTAAAATGGAATGAAATTATTTAAACCAACCTGTCAACCTTTTAATTTCAGAATTTTCTTTGGTTGACCACAACGTTTGGAAAGCTGAGTTCAGTTTCATTAGTCACACCCATGTCTGATTGATTATTGAACAGCTATTGTTTAATACCTGTCGGTGTGAAGTAGGCGAAACTCTCAAAAATGTCAAGCCCTTATCTGAAAAAACAAACAAAAGAACGCAAAAGCAAAAGAAAATCAAAGCTATTGACATGTCACAGCCTGGGAAGGGCACAATGGCATTTTTACGGCTTTGGATCCTCAAGTACAGTGACAGCCAGGATTCACTGGGGAACAACGTTGAACCCTTCCAAGCACAATAACTCCAGGAGAGCATCATCCATGGGCCATAAAAAGACATTTAAACCACTGCAAAACTCATAAACCTATTTATTCATTATTTATCAAAAAGAAAATACTAATATCTTGAGGTTAATTTTAGCTTCGGTGGCTGCTCTCAGCTTATAAAAATGACGATAAATTTGATTAAAGTTGTCAAAAGGAGAGGAGAGGAGTACTGCAGTTAATTCCAGTGGATTGAAACTGTTAAAATATATTTAGAAAACAACATTCACCCCAGAGATTTTGAATAGCATAAAATCAGATGCAGACAGACATACGATGGCCATCTGTATGCGGGCAGGAGCGTTGTCAAGTGGTCAGACTCAAGTGTTCCTCTAATTCCCTTGAGAACCAGCAGGTCGAAGTCCTGCAACCAAAACAAAGGAGCCTTGAAAATAACAGGAAAGCATTGGTGAGAAAACCTCTTTATCTGACTCCCTGAGCACGTCACTGCGGCCTCTGTAAAAACAAAGGTGCGTGAATGAAGTAGTAAATAACACCGATTTTACTAATAATAGATGCAAATAGATGTTCTGGTATTTGCAGTGTGACCTTAGCCTCAACAGGTTGTTTACCAGAGTGGTGGAGTGACAGGATTTATTGGAAACACATACACAGCGCAAACAAGGAAATTAAAGTATGCGACTGATTACATTGATTAAAAGCATCAAAACGGAGGCCAGCAAAGAGAAACAGGAAATGCATCATCTCACCGACTGGAATCATGGGAACTCAGGCAGATGAATAAATTTTTTTTTGGCTCCCTCTTTTTTTCTCTTCAACTCTGTTTTTCATTTTTTTGCTTGTGTTTTTCCCAGAAAACATTTAAGCCAGCAAAGAGATTCTGTAGCTTTGACCTTTGTGACTTTGCAGATTTCTGACCTAAAGTGACTTTTCCTTTGATTAAATAACACAAGGAGCAACATTTCTCAGTAGAAACATGGAGAATAGCTAGAAGGCAAAATGTACAGAATCTCTACCTAAGTCTGGGTTGTTTCACGTGTTTGGGCACAATTTTTCTTTGAAGTCAAGTTCTAGTATAACTACAATGCAACAAAGTGAGTAAGTTGCTACCAAGAATATTCCTGTATGTAAGGGTTAGTTATTGCTGACCAATTTACTTTTTATTTTGAAGTTTGAATGTCGCTGATTGTGGATAACTTCTAAGGTCATAAGAAAGATGAAGATTGGTAAGGCTTGGAAAATGTTACTTTTCTGTTTACTCTTGCCTTCCACATGGTGGCATCATTTGAAAAGTTGGATAGGTTGCCATTTTGAAAGCTGATGCTCGTTTGTTTGGATGCTGAAAAATAAACAGAGAATACAATTTACCTAAAGGAAATCAACTTATTAACGAACATGCAGACCACAAATACACTTTGGGCACAGTAGGCTCAAACACGTTGCTGTTTTCGTCTGTAGAGCTTGAGACAAGAGCTTAGTCATTGTCTTTTGCACACAGTTGGTTTGGAGAGTAGAATCAGCTAAGTGGAAAAGGTTACCGTGAAAGATGGAGCTACAGTAAAACTGTTTCCCTTCTTGTTGCATTCCACCAGACTACACATCTAGTATTGCAGTTTCCAGACATCCTACTTTCCAGGCAAACACAGTGTGACATGCCTAAGAGAACAGCAGAGTTAATGGTTGCCATAAGATGACAACAGCGGAAACTTCCTCGGGATAAGCAGCCTTTTCTGTGAGGAGCATCAACATGTGGAACTTTCTACTTCCTGACTCCTCAATTACTTCCTGTATGGTATCATTTTGGATCTATGCTGAAAACATTTTCAAAAGTACCACCTATGCAGATATGGATGTTTGCAATCATCCTTTATTCAATTCGATGGTATTATGTTTTGTTTTTACTGTAAATTGCAGGGCTTTATGGTAATTGAGTATTCAAAACTGACTTTCTACCACCAAAATGTAATGCTACTTAAGATAAATAAACTTCTCACTCATGTTTATTTGGATTATTAGAGAGGTATTTTCTAATGTCAAATTATTGACGGAGTCACATTTTGATTAGATGTCAAAATGTGATCAGAAAAATTGCCACTTTTAAACCTGTTGTTTGTAAAAAATTTGTAAAATATCTTCCTAATTGAAAAATAGAATGTTTCAAGCATACATGTAGATAAAACTGTTACTTAATCTTAACAAAATTTTAAACTGCACAAATTAAAAAAAAATTATAATAGTGATCTTTGTTATAATTACGTGACTGCAAGAATTGCATCTACAAAACCCAGACCGAAACCTGCTAACCCTTTTCATCTAGATTCTCACATACATTCTGAGACGATTCTAGTTTATTATGAGACATAAGAACCACTACTATATACAAATGTGTGCCAGGGACCGAAAAGACGAAAACTTGATAGCAAAAAAAAAAAAAAAAAAAGCAAACTTGAAACGTCTCAATAAATAATTTTATAATCACCAGCAGAGGGCGCTGTTACAGCATGCAAAAAGTCAGACATGACCTTGAACAGAATGATAGCTTACCCTAACTCTGAGAGGATCATGGATCATTATTACATCCACATATAGCCGCTCATAGATTATTCATGTGCTATAATACGGGCATGCGTACAAATACAAGCGGGTTGGATTTGTAAATTTAATGCAAAGAAATAGAGAAATGAGACTAAGTATTTCTTTCTTGTTACTGCGGATCTGTTTGAAATATCTGAACAGACTCCATTATGGAAATGGATAAATGGGGTCAGTGAATGCTTTGATGTACAAAAAACTTTCTACAATATATACATATTTTTTAAAATTAAAACTAGGACTGCTTTGTTGGAACGCTCTCTATTAATGGTGTTTCTCATTTTGAATCATTGTCTACTGGCCAGCAAATGTTAAGTTTGCTTTGAATGCAGTTCAGCTGAGAGTCATGTGAGTTTTTTTTTTAAAAAAAGCCTGAAATGTGTTAAGATTCTGATTATGCTGAGCAGACTGCAAGCAGAAATCCCAAAGCACGCATCTTTGAAGGTGTGGTGACTTTAGGGATAAAATTAGCTTTAGTTTATGTCAGTGGTCTGGAGAAAATAGGGTGTTTTATAGTAGTTCTTTCTTTCTTTCTCTCTCTCTCTTCCTCTCTCTTTGTTTCTTTCTTTGATGAGAAAGAGAAGCTTATGTTGAGTGATTTTAAGCAGATACTGACTTTTTCAGCCTTTTTGTTTTTTTACATTAAATCCAAGTTTAGTCCATTTGGTCCATGTTATATATGTATGACATATTTTCAGAGTATTTTTTTATTTTATTTTACGCATTCAAACATAAAATGAATTGTTTTACGTTTGAAAGCCATGTGTTTAGAAAGTAGAACTCAGTGATACCCTCTAGTTTAGTGTAAAAAAAAAATTCCCAGCAGTGATAAATATGTAGCTTACTACTTTATTGTGCAACATCAACTTTGCAGCGTTTTGTTGCTATGTTGTATCTATACTGGGATATCATCCTCCACCCCTCCAAAAATAAAGGGTGGTGACTTGCAGAAGTCGAAGGTCCCCGAGTTCAGGTTCAGAGAAAGCGTTGTTGCGGTATGTACGAACTCTTGAGCCTTTCTTTGCAGTATGAGCATGCTCATTGTCCTTCACTGTTCTTGGGTGTTATGTTATTCTCACATCCATGCCCACTTTCAAAACAAATTAAACAGAGCCTTTGCTGGAAAAGCAGGAAGGTATTAGAATGATTGTTGTGCTGCTCACTCATATTAACAATAAACAGAAATAAATAAATAAGTTGAGTGTAACTTCCATCACTGAGAAAATATGACTACATCAATTTTGAAGAACCATGCATGTCTTACTTTTTATGTGAGAAACTTTTTTCCCCCAAAACTGTAACAATGAATTAAATACACAGCAGCCAATTTGGATATTGAACTTGGGTCATATAGGGAACTATTAATTTCCCAAATCTATATTCAGATTTTTCTCAATTCTATTCTTCTCAACCTGGACCTCATGCTTCATTTATGCTATAAATAATTTGAGTCCTCTAAACATGCTGTGTGAAAGGTACTTGCTCAGCTCCTGCTGTTTGATACACATTAAAGGCCTTTTAGGAATGTTCCAGTTGAGCATGAATTAAAACAATATATTAATTATTATTATATGTCCTAAATGCTAAAATAATTGAATTAAAATAATTTTGTTCCAACCCAACAGAAAAACCCTTTCGTCTGCTTGGGTCTCCAAAAATTCCCGTCATCTTTCCAGAAGTCACCGACTGTCCGAAACCTCTCACTGAAAGGCCATGAGAACCCCAGACTCATTGGGAAAAAATGCAACTCCCAGAGGCTCATTGTATGAAGATTCACTGATTCTGATCTTATTAGTTGTCCATCGGATGAATTCTTTCAGAATCCTCACGGGAGAAGTTGCAGCTCCAGTTTGTTTACAGACGACCACTTCCTACGCCAATGAGGTCACAGCGCTCCGTGTTCAACATTCTTTGTGCTACAAATGTAAGAAAACGTACTGAAGGACGACCGAGCACATATGGTGCAGAGCCCACTGTAGTTTATTCTCAACACTTAATTTGGAGTTAGTATGGGTGGGCTTCTTATAACACCCAGCAGACACACCCTATGTGGGATAAGCTTGAAACTGTGGAAGTAAATTTCTGATAAAAATTGTGCAATGTTAGCATAATGTTAGCACAACTGATTTCACTTTTGTGAAATCAGTTGTTTTCGTATATATATATATATATATATATATATATATATATATATATATATATATATATATATATATATATATATATATATATCTGAATATAGATTTCAGCATATTATTAATTTTTCTTCACTTTTGTGAAATATATATATATATATATATATATATATATATATATATATATATATATATATATATATATATATATATATATATATATATATATATATATATATATATATATATATATATATATATATTTAACGTAAGGTTAAAAATGCTATTTAATCATATAAAGACTTCCATCTATGCTCAGGTCCCATTGTCTCAGATCACTAAAGCTCAGGGCTTATATCTATACTGGCAGCAGACCTGGGGAGCCATCAAAATGTGAATGTGAAACATTTTTTGTGACCTGGAAAAAAAAAATCTTTGTGCAGCTGGAGATAGTTTGTTCTTGTTTTTACAACTCAGCACCAAGCTGCGAACAGATGCAATATACAGGTGACCTGTAGGGGCACTGTGGAGGAAATGGTCTCAGAACAGGCTCATCAAATCAAATCCAATTTTATTTGTATAGTACATTTCAGCAGCAAGGCATTTCAAAGTGCTTTACATCAAATCAAACACAAAAACACAATGCAACATAGAATCAACAATAAAAACAATATCAAGTCAGATTTCGTCAATAAATTTGTCCTTCATTGAGGATACCTGCTGATACTTTAACTAAAAAAAATTCAGACTAACCACCAATTACCAATATAAGCAATTGTGATAATTATTAACAGCTTAGATACATTGAGAAAGTGATGTTTTTAAAATTGCTATTCTAATTTTTTCTTTTGTATGTAACAAAGAAGGAAATGAAGTTGCTTATACTATTTTTTTTTTTTTCTTTTTTAACAGTTTGAAGAGTGTAAGTGTTCAAACTTGACTGATGTGACCTTTTATCTGCTGAATCTAAAATCTGGATTGAATCCTGAGCATCTGAGGAATCATAGGATGCTGTTTCCTCCGGCGAATCTGCATCCCGTGGATTCTTGTAATCTTGAAAGATGGAAATTAACACAGCTTGACTTTTACTCATCATGCTGACAGAGCTAACAGTTTGAGATCTGACAATATGACACTATGAAAACAAGGTGTTAAACAGAAAAACTAATCAATGATAGCTACTACCACCTAGTTTCACTCATGGATAAGGATTTGTGTCCAACTATTTGAGGTACAGTAATTTGTTTTTATTTTTATTTTTTTTGTTTTCCTAAAGACTGTAAATATTGGTCAGACCAAAATGTTTATGCAAGACTCAAAGTGGCACGCCTCTAAGCCAAACTAAGGATTAATGAAAATGATTTGAGGGTGAATTTATGTGTATTGGTCAACATAGAGAAAGAATCTGATGCAGGAAATATTACTGCAACATCTAAGAAAAATCAGCTGTAAAGGCAAAGCATGTGACTTTGAAATGGAAAATAACTCTAAGCATGCCACAAAACCAGCTCTTTGTGATGAGCAGCCATCACAAAGAGCTGGTCTCAGTTCCATTGAAAATCTGTGAGCAGAGCACAGAATGTGTGGTTGAGCCAAGAGGAATGAGCCAAACTTGCTGCAAATCACTGTAAGATAATTGCGCAGCAAATGGTTGATTCAAGTCAAAAAGTTTGAAAAGTTCTTCCTTCAAACAGAGGAATTTTATGTCAACTTTAAAAGATGAAGAAATTAAAGTCAGAAAAAAATCTCAAAAGTATTCTCTCAAAATTCTGGAAATTTACAAATTGAAAAAAATGTTATTGATCCTAATTTCAACTCTACATCCTAATCTTTATTCTTTGCGTGTATGCATCCAGAGGGGAAATGCTACTCTTCTGTAGAAATGTTCTCGAGAAGGAACCATTGCATCACTATGGAGCGAGAAAACATTTAGGGTAGTCCCAAATAAACAGGACTGGATTTTCTGTGGTGTGTATACAGCTGGGTTTTCACCACAGTGAGGGCCGAGACTAAATAAATGTTTGTTGAGCTGCATTTCCACAGCCATTAGTTCATGTCATCATTTTGAAGACACCTTGGAACTGTGCTGACTCCCTCTGTCTCCCTCCACTCTCTGTGAGCTGGGTTAGTCACAGATGATAAATGGAAAATGCAATTTTTTTAATTCCTCTTTATGAATCAAAATTCTCGGCTGTTGATTCAGATGTTTAAAGTGAATGCAAGACCTGTTTGAAAGGTCAAAAGCTCCCTTTTCCGTCTGTTTATTGTGGAATACAAGAGAAAGTCAGATGCACTCAGCGCTGGTTTCCAACACAGCTCTCGTTCTAAGACTTCCTCAAACATACTCTTGCACTCTTTTCTCCCTCCCTCTCCTCCTTCCTCCTCCCTCCTCTTCCTCCTCCTCCTCTTTGTAGCCAACTACACACAGCCTTAGCCTCACCAGGCAGAATGACTGGAGGAGTAGGGGCTGCATTTTGCAGTGCCTGGAGTGAGATTTGTGTACGTTTTTTTTTTGTGACTGTGCAGGTCTCTGAGTGGACTTCAGCTGTAAGGGTGCCCCCCTCCCCATGAGTGTGTTTGACCGCAACAGTCGTCCTGAGCACAAGGAAGACTTTTCTCAGAATGCAGATGGCGTGAGCAGTCAGGGGAAAAGTTTCTAACAGCTCACTCCTGAGGCTCGGCTAATTCAGTCAGTCCGCTCTGCACAGTCTGACTCAGTCAGGGGAGAAACAGCAGCAGCCGGAGCAGCTGAGAGGGACTCCTACTTGAGCTTGTCTCAGACTTGGATTTCTGTTGTTGATTGATTACCTGTCAGTGGACTGGAGACTCAAGCCGTGCATCCCCAGTCAACAGAGCTGAAGGATTCAACAAGGCTGTCTGTGTAGAAGGTGGGTCTGGCTCTGTTTCGGTGGTGGTTTTGATCTCAGTTTCTGTTCTTCGGAGGCGTAAATATCTTCAGTTCTCCAGCATCGTTCACATAAGACTCATCGTATGAATGAGAGAATCCGAAAAGGGAAATATGTAATATTCACCTCCATGTAGAAAAATCATCTGTGACACATTTTGCAGCATTGCAGCATCTGAGAAAACAACTCACTACAATAACTTAGTTGACTTAAAAAGATGAGCTGTCTGATCAGGAGTTGACAGTTTAATCAAATGATCGATCACATAATGGTAAAGTGACATATTATTACAGATTAAAATCAGTGACGCTGCACAAAGGACTAAAGTTATTAAAATTCACAACACCTGTGGCTTCATTAGATCAGAGCTTTGCAGCCTTCCAACAGATTTCCATATATTTCTAGTGTTTTACATGAAGGCTGCAAGATCTTTATTAGACCCTTCAAAAGCAGTGACTTCTGTCTGGCTGTTTGGGTTAGCTGAATATGCTAAAACTCTATTATATATGGATTAAGGCACCAGTCATATACCAAGTGCCAGGATCTCACTGATTGCAAGTGCTGACAAAACTGGACTAGACCAAACTAAGATGTGGAAAATTGTTGAGTGATGTGAAGATGGACAGGTCAGAGATGTTGATAAAATGGCTTAAAGGATGGAAAATTCATCTCTGCAGCCTCTGTCTGCCAGCCGGCCTTGTGGGTTAATGGAAAAGGGAAGATGTGAAAGCAAACAGGGGACGGGGCTGAGGTAAAAGGAGGGATGATGACCCTCCTGCAGTAGGAATGTCTGCAGCAGACACAAGCTGTGCGGCTGGAAAGCCACAGGGATCAAGTTCCCTGTGTCAGCTGCTGGGCTCGACTGATCCCTGGTCTGACTTTATGATATCTGCTTATCGAGAGACAGAGTGGGGAGAGTAGAGCTTGAACAACATGGGGGTAGAGATCACTTTGGCGATATGAAAAAAGAAAAAAAACAAAACAAAAACAAATTCGGAAACACTTGTTTGTGTCCTGTTAGGTGAGTGCAGAGGACAAAAAAAAAACTGAGCAACAAAGATTCAAGAGAAGGAGCTGAAATATGACACATAGGTGCCAGAATTTCAGAGGTCACTTGATAATGACTGCGCTTCTCACCTGTGCTTCTTCCTAGAATGCCTTGCAAAAGGTATTTATAGAGCTTGTGCTGTTCTTACATTTTGTCACATCAAAAGCACAAATTTGAATGTATCTAATTGAGAATTTATGTAACACAAAGTAACACATAACTTTGAAGTGGGGGTAAAATGGCACATGTTTTCAAAATGTTGTATAAAGAACAGTTTAAAAGATGTTTTTTTTTTAATCTGATACCTTTAAATCAAATGTCAATCAACAAATCAAAAAGAAACCAACTAACTGATAGACTGAGTCCTCCTGTGTGTAATTTAATCTCTCTAAAAATGAAGCTGTTATGTAGATTTTGTGGGAGAATGTTAGTGAACAAACAGATTCATCAAGACCAAGAAGTGTAGCTGACAAGTCAGGGAGAAAGTCGTAGAGAAGATGAAAGCGGGTTTAGGTTAGAGATTATCATTTCAAGTCCTGGGCATCTCACAAAGTGCCGATCAGTTCATTGTCTTGAAATTCGGAAGAGTATGTAACAATTGCTAACCCGCCGAGACAAGAATTTTCACCTAAAAAGACATATGGGGAAAAGAAGTGACTCTGGAGGAGCTGCAGAGATCCACAGCTCAGATGGGACTATCTGTTGACAGGTGCCAGTGGGGTGGCATTAATAAAAAAAAACATGCCACACATTTCAAGTTTTAAAAACTTTTAAAAGTTTTTAATGATTTCTGTATTTTCTGCTCCACAATGATCCTTTACAATGAGTTGTTCCATCACATAAAATTCCTATAAAGTACTTTAACCTTTGTGGTTGGTGACAGAATGTGGTAAGGGTTAATGGTTATGAATTATTGGGCAAATCCACATATTGTCCATTGATTGTTCTCTTTCTACTCATATAATTGCCTCTGACATAAGCTACCTCTTTCTCATCATTTGACGTGTATGTCATTGATTTGAGAAAAAGAGTTCAACTGTAATTGAATTTGCATTAGTTGGATTCGAACTGCATGTGTTTTATTTTTAAAATTAAAAAAAATCACAAAGAGGGATAGTTAAAAAAAAAAGCTAAACATTTTACTATATTATCAACATGAAATTGTTTCATTTAAGCTTGTTTTGCTCTCTTTGCGTCAGTGCACTGTAGGATTCTTTTTACCCTTTGGCCAAATATCTGATGTGTTTCACCATGTGAACCACTGCTGCCAGATCTCCAGGGGTGGCAGTGGACACATAAAGGCTAAAACTGAAAGGGAAAAAAAAAATACCCTGAGTAATTAAGCAGCATGGACAAACAGCGGGGCGTGGAGTCACACAGCTGAGAGAGAGACACGTCCATAGTTTGAGTGCAGCAACAACACAGAAACCCAAACAGAGCTTAAAGGAAGAATGGCATACATCATAAAGTTTGTTCACATTGTGAGGCACAGCAGAGAAACTGGATGGTAAAGGAAGACAGGGGGAGAGGTGAACAAGATTCATCAAAGTAAACTGAGACTTGTTACAGTGTAAGTCCCTGCAGTTTACTGGTTTATTTATTATCACTGATAGATTTGAAGCTGTGGCTTATGCGCAGTTCTGCACTGAAGCAACAGTAAATATCACTCCAATTTGCATTTTTTTTTTTACAGATTCTCAAATGCCAAGTGAGGCAAAGATGCAGAGAGACATCTCGCAGCTTTAACATTCTTCTGCATTTACTCTGCAATTACCTTGTAAATGAACATCATTACTATTAGTCAAGCTCATATCAGTCGGAGAGGACAGATTATCCCATAAAATATCCATTAATATAAGCTACTGGTTTTGTATGTGGTGTAATTACTTTGCTTAGCAATGAAAGGACTACCATGGCTACTGACACAGTTCTTTGTTGTTGCAAAGTAAACCTAACATGTGAAAGAGTGAGAAATGTTCAGTGCAAATGTACCTCTGTGCTTTGAGAATATTTGCTCTGCTTCACCCACATCCGTATTTGACTTGCGCATACTGTGTGTTGTCCAGTTCATAACACTTAAAACTTGCCACATTTTAACATGTTACAACCACAAATTTCAATTTCTTTCACTGTCTTCCATGGTAGACTGATTTAAGAATTAGAGAAGAGAATTGTCTATATATAGTCCTTACAAATATACATGCAAAACAATCTGGATTTGAATGCAGCCCTCCTTCAGTGCAATAACAGGAGAAGGTCTGATGGGACGAGTTTTACACCTGCAGACTTTTCTAGAGACTCATATTATTTTTTTCTAATTCTTCATTCCAAAATACCTCCAGGTCAGTCAGGTCGGATATGAACATGGTAGTTACTGTTAACATCAAAAGCTTGCTACAGATTTCCAATCAGATTCAGATCCGGACTTTGAGCCATTCTAAAACTTGACCATGCAATGATCCAAACCACTCACTAAACCAGTGAAGAAAAGGGCAATATCCGCATGATGCCGTCATAATGGTGTCTTTAAGGGTGTTGTCAGTGTTGATTTGTCTTCATATATTCACTTTTGCATTGGCTGTCTAAGAAAGCAAATAATATCCATTGTTTTGTGGGAATATCTTAGAATCAGTGTAGTCTCTTTCACACAAATAAATGCAATACGGTCTTACACAAAGCCTTTTTTGTTAGATATTCTTCATACGTCTTCCAGTATTCTCATTTCAACAGACAGCCACATCAGCAGTAATCTTCATTCAGCTGGAGTCGTCTGTCAGACTCATGTAGAATGAGTCAGCCAAAGTCGAAGTCAAAGCGTAACCCTTGTCTCTCCACAGGCCTGCTGCTCAGTTACCAGACATGCATTGACACATGGCAGGGCAGAAAACTGGAAAGGGTGAGCCGGGGGTGTCAGTGTATCACCATGGAGCTGGAGGAGGGACACATGTGGCGCAGACAAAATAGACAGTGACTCATCAGTGAGCTTACTGGGAACACTATTCTCTATTGAATTGATCCTTCAGTGTTTGTGATATTAAGCACCTCACTGCCTCTCATCGCTCCCCGTTTCTATCCATCCATCTACTTTATCGACTCACAGTGAGCTGCGTGGGTAGCAACTGTTCCTGAGTGACATCCTCACCCCTGGTGTAGTCCCCTCTCTCAAATCATGATCTCCTTGTAACCGCCTCTTGTATTAAATAATACTGGACTTCATTTATGTAACCATTAGACGAATGTTTGCTTTCATGTGTAAAAACATTCCCATCTGAGGATGTTCTGAAAGCCCTTCCTCTTTCACGTCCTCCCCGATGATTAGCGCAGGAGCAACACAACAAGAAACCTGCTGTCGTCTCACCTCTGTGTCTTTCATGGCAGGACTTTACCGGCAACGGACTGTGCTTGAAGTGCAGCAGCTTTGGCAGGCAAGGTTTATATTTGTCTTTGACACATGTGGGTCACAGGGGCCGTATTTTGTGCCAGCTCTAAAAGAGGAAGTTACTTGGGGATATTTAAAGCGCTTACAGAACTGACTGACAGTGTACGGATTATGTTTCCACTTGTGTTTTTGTCATGTTTTCTCACTATTTTTGCTGGTTTATTCTCTTTCCTCTGTAAAAAAAAAAGTGAAAATTTAAAATCTGTCATTAAGATGGTTCTGCCAACTGAAACTTGCTAAGTGAGTAGATTGGGTTTGCAATAGGACATTATTCAAAAAAATAAATAAGCCAGTTGATTACTGAATGTATATGTAATGTTAGTAGACATTGGTCGATACATGTTGATTATATTTTACATTCAGTGTGGACCAGTGTTTGAGCTTATGCAAAGTAGTAGCTTCTGAAATGAAGACAGTATAAGACAACCACATGTTGCTTAGTTTTAAGTTGGTAAACTGTTTAACATCAATTATTATAAACATTTTGAGACTATTAGTAAGTTTCATGTCTTGGACAACAAAGTAAAACTGATGATTCAGATGTCAGTAAAAAAAAAAAGACAAAGATGTTTATTTCCTGTAAAAAATCTGCTTCTGTTTGCTGGTTAGCCAATTCAGCCAGTTCTTATGAATGCTTCTTCCTCTTTATGGCTGAAAGGGGATTGGTGGTCTGTTCCCTTCTTCTCTGTACTCAATATGCTTGAAAACAGGAACTGAACCATGTTCCTCAGTCAGCTTTTAAACCAGTATTATTGAAGCATAAGTTCTCACATAAAGCTACGTAGTTGCTGCAAATAAACTGGCGCAATTTCAAAAGCAAATATAACGAAAATGCAATTTTAAACCATGCAAGTGATGGAAAAAACTTTAAAAAGTATCTGTTTTTTTCTGTTTGCAGATTAAAAAAAGGCAGTACAATACAGGATAATCTGACCACAGTGGCACAAGCTGACAGAGCAGAAAACATTATGTATTTTGATGTTTTGGCTGAAAAAACACTACAAAACCAAAGCGCATAAAGACTGAGACTGGCCATCAGGTTCAGCAAGTATGTAAGCAGGATTTCAGGTTAGAGACTAAATAGGCCTGAAAATAGTATTTGTCAGACCTTTGTTCTGAGTCTTCAGATGACTCATACCAGGTGCAAAGGTTCCTATCATTGTCAGTTTCATCATTAGATGATATGAGGCTATCGTGGTATATACAGTGTCCATATTTTCCAAATTGTTGTTGTAAAGGTCATTCTTTAGGCATTGGACAGGTAAGTTTATGGTGGGTGGTGGTGATGAAGGATTTCAGGTCAAACCAAGCTTCTTATGTATATGTATGTTTTACAAATGCATCCAGAATGAATTGTACGTTTTCTTTTGAAATTGATGCAAGGGCAACGTCATCAACTTCAAGAGCAGAAGTATTGAAAGGTTGTTAGTTAATATCAGTCATCAGTCATTAAGTTTTATTGCTTCAGTCTATGATGCTGCATAACCACCAATTCACTGTGTCCTCAGATGTGCAATGTTTTGATGTTGTAACTGACCACTTCCTGTGCCTCAGAAATTCCCAACTTTGGCCAAATGATTGGAAAACTGTCTTTATAGTCTTAAAAAAAAGCTTGCACAAGTTTAATTTCCCAAAGGAAGGGCCCACTCTCTGCAGAGAGGCCTCAATCTATGTTCTCTCAGAGTCACACAATTCAAACAAAGATGTGTCAAATAGCAGGCTTTTGTGTGCTGCAGGCCACAGGACTTTCCCATATAGAGAACAAACAGTCTGTGTAAGTCCTCAAACAGAGCAATCTCTACATGCTGCCTTTTTGCATGATCTTGTTGAATTATTACTGAAAGATCTAATTTCTATGATCCATAATGCAGCTAACATCTGGTGCACATGACAATTGTAAATGTAGTACTTGGTTGTAGTAATGGTTGCTTTGGCTTTCATTAAACAGCCTTTGATACATCACAGATCGTTTTATAATCATCAGCTGTAGAAGTCAAATATAGGATCTTTTATTATTACTTCAAAGAGCGTTATTAAATCTCTGTATTTATGATTTCACAGACAGACGGTTATTTTTAAATCAGCATGCAGCAGACATCCCTGAGTCTGACACTGATCGTCTGCTCATGCGTTGCTGGTCGACACAATAGACATAGACTTGTTCTCAATCCTGCGCACAAATAGAAACAAAATGATGACAACTCGAAAGACATGTTGCTCTCAAAGAAAATACTCTCCGTTCTCCTCTCTTGTACTTGAGGATTTCGAATACGTCTGGTTTAATGTGGCTGTAGCCACAAACTAGCATGCACCCTGCAAAGAAATTACATGCCACAACTCCTCAGAGGTCTGATTTGCAGCTAACTTTGTGCCGTCCTTCCGGACGCACAGTGTTTATGGATGCATTGGTCTCTGCTGTATACTGAGCTGTTGTTGTTTACAGAGAAGGTCAGAGTGGCTCTTCCCACAGACTTCTCGGAATGGTGAAAGTTCGGAGGCATGCTGTGAGAACATCCTAGAGCATGCTTAGACTCAAGATGTCACAGGATGCTGTTTCAAAGCTGCAACAGGAAAAAAAAATGGTCAAAGATGCTATCCAGTGGTGCAAAAGCAAACCTGAAACTCCAATGCAAAATGTTGTAAAATGCAAAGTTCTTAATTTAAAAAAAATAAATAAAAATTGCTGATTGTGAGAATCGCTGGCACTTGGGCCAATGATTTCCCAGGGACTGAAGAATCAATGACATACTTTCATTTGGCAGCTTATCAGTGATAGGTTGTTATTGATAAACACACCAGATGACCAAATTTCGACTGAAATTGAAGTATTTGAGCTGATGTATTTAAGCCAAAGTTTAATTTGGATAATCTTCTCCCATACTCACAAAGTCTGAATAGCACAGCTGAAGAAAAACTGTAATGATAACAGTAAGCTGCGACAGACTGGCGACCTGTCCAGGGTGAACCCTGCCTCTCGCCCGGGACGCAGCTGGAGATGGGCATCAGCAACCCTCCCGACCCCATTAGGGAAGAAGGGTGTAAGAAAATGGATGGATGGATAACAGTAAGTTGGTTCAGATATTTTGCACAAAGCTGTTTATAATTATAATTTTCACGACCATAAGGCGCACATAAAAGTCTTAGATTTTCTTCAAAATATGAGGTGCGCCCTATAGTGCAGTGCGCCCTGTGTGTGTTGTAAGGCGGACGTATTAGGGAACACCATGAGAACGTTAAAGGGTGAAGTGGGCGTGGATTGTGTATAAAAGAACGGGTATTATGCAGAACATTGTTGTTTTAACAACCCCTAAAAATGGCGAAGAGACACGCATATGAAGCTCAGTTTAAACTGAAGGCCATCAGCTACGCGGAGGAACATGGGAATCGTGCAGCCGCAAGAGAATTTAAGATTAATGAATCTATGGTTCGCAAGTGGAGGAAGCTGAAAAACGAGCTCCGACATGTCAAGAAGACGCAGCTGAGGTCCGTCTTGGTGCTTTCGTTTCATGAAACGGTGCCATTTTTCCATCCGGACCAGGACTACGGTAGCGCAGCAACTTCCAGCGGATTATAATGAAAAGCTGGCCGCCTTCCGCTCCTACTGCCGCAAACACATCGCCGACAAACACATCCAGCCCAGCCACATCACTAACATGGACGAGGTGCCGCTCACTTTCGACATCCCGGTGAGTCACACGGTGGAGAAGAAGGGGACCGCCACGGTAGGGATACGCACAACGGGGCACGAAAAGTCTTCGTTTACTGTTGTGCTTAGCTGCCATGCTAATGGACAGAAACTGCCGCCTATGGTGATTTTTAAGAGAAAGACTTTGCCTAAAGAGAAGTTTCCAGCAGGGGTCATCATTAAGGCTAATGAAAAGGGCTGGATGGATGAAGAAATGATGAAAGAGTGGCTGAGGGTGGTGTATGTAAAGAGACCAGGTGGTTTTTTCCACGCATCACCATCGCTGTTGGTCTGTGACTCCATGCGTGCCCATCTCACACCCGATGTCAAAAAACAAGTAAAGCAAATGAACTCTGAGCTTGCTGTCATTCCGGGAGGCCTGACAAAGGAAATACAACCGCTGGACATCGGTGTCAACCGGCCGTTCAAAGTCAGGCTGCGAGCGGCGTGGGGGCGATGGATGACCGATGGAGACCACAGTTTCACCAAGAGTGGAAGGCAGCGGCGGGCGAGTTACGCTACAATATATATAGGAAAGTGAGGACTTCGAGGGGTTTGACTGATGACATTACCGGTAAAACATTGATGATTGATGTTAGTACTTTGTAATTAATACTTAAATAAAGCACAACCAAAATCAGTTTTGCTTCCACTCTATTTTTAAATACACACTTGTATGCTTGTGTGTGTGTTGTTGATGTAAAACCCGCGCCCTATAACACGGTGCGCCTTATGTGTGTGTTAAATACAGTAATGGCACACAAAACTGAGACTGCGCCTTTTAGTACGGTGCGCTCTATGGTCGTGAAAATACGGTATTTCCATCTGATTGTCAAGTATCACCTTGAATAGTTATAGGATTTACCAGCAGAGTTGCACTGTATGCTGTCTGAACTGCACTCTCGCGTTAGAGTTCCCAAATCTTTTGGCTTCTGATCCAATAGATAACAGTGGAGAACTTGTTGAATTGGGGTCCCAACCCCAACATTGGGAATCACTGGTTTAGCTTATTGGCGCTATTGGAGCAATCTTCCTGTTTGAATGACTGGCATTGTTTCTGTCTTTTACTTACCAAGGCTGACTGGAATTAGATGAAAATATAGACTGTCCAGTAAGTATGTGTGTGGTGATAACTGGTAGGATTTTGCTCATTAAATGTCTGCCTGTCAATTTTTCCTTTTAAAGTTGCACAAGTTCTGCAGAATAAAATGTTGGTACTTGCAAATCCTCTATTTTTACCCCTCTAGGGGGTCTTTTGTGGGCTCTAGGGTCCCTTATATGAAAGTAGGCTGACAGGAAAGGGGGAAGAAATGCGGGAAATATCGCCGGGTCCGGGAATCAAACCCGCAACAGCCGCGTCAAGGACTCAAGGCCTCCAAACGTGGGTCGCACTATCCCCTACACCACCACAGCACACCTGCAAATCCTCTTTATAGAAAGCAGTGAAGAGCAGAAATGATTTTATAAGAAGCTGATTTGAAAATATTGTGGAAAATAAGTTTTCTGAAACCCCTGCAGTGTTCTCACATACGAGTCAAAGGTTTTACTGCAGCTGTAAGAATACAAGCAAACAACTGTAATAGAGAATTTTGATTAAAACATGTATTTATAAAGACAGTGCAGCAAGAGTAAAAATGGATATGGACATACTAAAAATATGTGATATATGTGCAATATATTGTGTTTCCAAGATATGTGCATGTGGAAGGCTGTTCTTTACGAGGGTAGATTTGATCTTAAACTTAGAACACAATAACAAAACAAACAGAAAACTGACTATTTGTTGCTCAACATGTGACAAAATATTTAGTAGATGAAAATACTATTGAAAAAATGTAAATTAATTACACAGACTGAAGTTGTAGGGATTAGTTTGATGGATGGATGGATGGGGAAAAAAAATCCTCATTAATTGTTATTTAATCATAAGCTTTTGTGTTCAAAAATGTCTCATATTTGCCTGGTGAAGATATTCTGTTTCTGCTTTTCCAGTCTTGTAGCTTTACTGCAAGACTTATTATAAACTATCTTGTTTCGCTGCTTATTTTGGAGACTGTGACACAAGGGGGAAAGTACTGCCATAAATAGGCTGCACATACATCTACACACAGGTGTTTCACAGGGACGCAGCAGACGTCTCCAGCATGCTAGTTTCAATCTGCTGAGTGAACACAACAGTCAGGCCATTTTAGGTTTTTGCAGTTGTTTCATAAAAATGCTCAGAGCTACATCTGGCATCTTCAGGATGGTTCACAGGAACAAAGACTAGCTTCATATAAATTAGAGTTATGTAAATAGATCAGCCATCTTATCTTTTGAATCTGTTAAATTGTAAACAAGACAAGATTATGTTTTTTTTCAATTAATTGACTTGATTAGTTTGATACAAGCCCATAATTTGCAGACCAACTGACTTTCCGTCCTCAAAATATGTGAATGTGATTGTCCTGACCAAAATACATACATTTATTTCCACTGATTCCTTATATGTCGTTATTTATACTCTCAATATGCCCACAGAAAATTTATGAGAATGTATTTCCTGTAGACAAAGCTTCAGTGTGATGTAAATTTAAACTTATATTGCCACTGTCAGCCACCTAAAAGTTATTTACACCAAGAGACGCAGGAGTTGTTTATGGTTTCAATTCATACTGCAACACAGATCAGTCCCAGCAGAGCTGTTGCAAAGTCCTGTGCAGAAAACATGGTGTTGTGGAGCTGGGACCATGCTAAATGTTATACCTTTACCCACACATTGAAAATTAATACAAAATTGTTTGCCTGAATTCTGTTCAGGTAAGTATCTGTTTGTCTGGCATTTATAAGCCAGAATCGGAATTGTGGAAACCGATGAGTCCCACTCATCTGTTTGGGTAGATGACTGGTGTTGGGTAGATGTGCATGTTGGGTAATCCAATGAAATAAGGAATCATTTTTTCCACGAACTTATCCTACTTTTGAAAGAAGAGTCCATCCTGCTTTGTCCCCAACATATTTAAAGACAGGGAATTACAAAAGTATTCCCTCCCCTTGACCGTTTGAAGGTTTTCAACATTTTGTCCCATTAAAACTACAAACTTTAGTGTGTTTTACTGGGATTTCATGTTACAGAAAAACATAAAGCTGTGGTTGTGCAATCCAATCCACCCAAATGCCTTCAGAAGTCAAGTAACTGGTGAAAAAAGTTCAACTGTATAAAATCTCACATTGGTGTATTTCCAGCTATACAGTTAAGAACTTAGAGGTTTGAGAGAGATCATCATGAACCAGGAAACAAAGCTAACAGGTCATGGCTAAAGTTGTGGATGAATTTTGAGCAGAGTAAGGCTATAAATTGCTTTGCCTAAGATTTGTGTAGTGAAGAGTATAAAGAGTATAAAACAAAAGTTTCAGGCTCTGGAAACATAGTCCTTAACTACAGCAAGAGGTAGTTCAGCAGAATACAAACACACTTTTCAGGTTTTTATGTGCAAAAAAGAATAGAGTTATAGACACACTTTTTCCTTTCACCTCACAAATATAAGCTACTTATTGTTGATCTGTTCCAGTGAACAATACACTTTGGAATCTATGGCTGTAACATGACTGTAAAAAAGTTTTATGCTTTTGCAAGCCACTGTACAATGGGACTCTCCATGACCACAGAGTTATGATTGCACCACAGCAGACTTGTCGCACTTGCTCCACTTCTGTGGAGCGGCATCTGGTCCTCATCTGGACCTGGGGGCTGGTTGGACGTCCCCCAAGCCAAGCACAATGAGCGCCACTGACAACATGGCAACGCTCAGAGCTGACAGCAGCAAATTCAGCACATGTCACTGACTAAAGCTGAGGTATGTGTGTTGATATGGAAACAAGATGTGCAGAATGGTTTTTTTTTAACTCAGTGCTGTATGTGAAGGGGACCGCCAATGTATCATAATTGCAGATGTGAAAAGGGTTAGCAGTAGATTAATAGGTTAACAGCACCTAAATTATGCTAAGCTGAAAATAAGGACAAAAAGTCATCCCCAACGTGCTACATCTTGTGCTTGCAAAGAGGAAATTGTATTTGTTTCTACTGACACTATTTCCAAAAGCTAAAATTATGTCCAAGATTAGAGTGTTCCAGTAATCTCTGAGACTCTTGTGGTCATCAGTTTCTTTCACTTTTACAACTTTTAGTTGCTTTAATATGAAATTTTTATTCAGTAACCAGAGTCACTTGCAGGATTTACAAAGTCATTTCACAATAATAAGCACTTGTTCCACCTTTTGAATAAAAAACCCCCAAAAGAACCTGCCATAATGGTGATTTTGGTGAATATATCTGTTTGTACTGAAAAGTTAGCAGACAGGGTTTAAGACACTTGCAAAAAAAATAGATAAGCCACAACAATGAAGCCTGACAGGCTTAGAGATTCATGGGAAGAAAAAACTGAAGGAGGGGCTTGGTCTGTGCACTTGTTAGTTGCTTTTAGTGTTCCCTCCTCCCACAATTTAATTTCTGCCTTTGTGTCATCGAGTCTCTCAACCTACACTGGTTCAGCCTCCATAAAATGAAAACACACAATTAGACTTGCAAAAGTTCATGTCATTAACAAGCAAATTTCAGAAGACAAAATCTTCAGCCCTCTGCAAGTCAAATAACCTCTATTTGCTTTTAGATTGAAGCTGCTGCAATGGACGACCAGAGCGTGTCCCAAAACAGCAGTCCTCAGCGCTGCGGAGGTCAGTCCAGTTCTGAGGGTCAGAGGTCAAACGTGATCAGGTGCGGTTGGCTCAGGAAGCAAGGAGGTTTTGTGAAGACATGGCACAGTCGCTGGTTCGTTCTCAGAGGGGAGCTGCTCTACTACTACAAAGATGAGGAGGAGACCAAACCCCTGGTAAGACTGAATTTATGTCAGAGATGCTCATTGAAACTTTCTTATTTTGAGTTTTAAAGAAGCAAATCAAAAAAGAGAGAACCCCCCCCCCCCCATCCACAAATGTTATCCATGACCTATTGTTTCAGCTGTGCTTATTTTGGCAAACCCATCCATCCAATAGGAAATGATTCAAGTTTTATTGAATCAGTAACTAAATGTGAACGCATAAAAAGGGTAAATTCTTAAAATGAATTCAAAAGCTTCACTTTTCTAAGCTGTCATTGAGTGAACTGAAGGTACAACAGACGCTAACGTTTGTTGCACGTTTGAGTCTGCATTCCTCTAATGCCACAACATAAAAGGTGTCGGGTGAGCGCTAAGAATTAACACACACACACCCAAGTCTAAACTGGTGTTTCCAGATATACTGTAAAATAATAACACAGAGAAGGGCGTGCAGCTGGGAAAGCTGTTAGCATATTTTCGTGTAGTATTTTTTTTTTGCTTTTATCAAACTACAAATGAGAAAAATTATATCCTTAAAGTAAACATTACATTTATTACTATCTTCATTTAAAAAAAAGAAGTAATAATGTTCAGATAAATTAGCTCTTTATTACGTGAGAATAGTCTCACATTAAAATGGTTTGAAAAATGCAATATTTATCTTTCGTGGTAAAATAATCTAATGATTTATCAAACACCATTTGTACAGTTACAGGGAGTTGCATGTTGGGGGTCACCAAGTCTCCATGACAACAATTAGATGCCACCTACATAGCAACCAGGAGTGGCAGAAATAAAAAACCTCTTTTGTGACAACCTGTTGTGTAGTTACATACAGAGGCAATGTGTTTGACTTGTTTCTGCAATTGCAGCTCCAGTTAACTAAAATGTTGCAAACTACCATAATAAAAGCTTATAAAGCTATCATTTAGGCTTGGGCAGTAGTAGTAACTGAGGAGGTAAAAGCAAATATAAAAATGTCTCTTTACTTTGAGCATTAAACAAATTATTAACCAAATTATTTAATTAATTCTAACTGGCCCTAAAAAATAAAACATTCCAAATAGTAGCATGTCTGTCTGTAGAGTAGCCTGTGAGTAAATATCTGATTTCATTTCTGCAGTAATCCCTCTTCTATCTACATTTTTGGGCATAAAGACTGAAATTGTCATAGGATTTCACAATTACATCACGTTAGCATTGTGTTGCACATTCTGCTGTATTTTAGCTGGAATTCAATTGTAAAACCAGCGCTTAAGCCTGCTTTTGCTCATCAAGGACTGTCACCAATTTGTATGTCCAGCAGGTAGAATAACAAAACAGAAGCTCTTCACAAATACACAAGAGACCACATCTTTCTCTCTTGGCTTTTCTGTCCAAACAATATCCTCCCTCTTCCAGAGGAAACTCAAGCACAATTGAAACTTTCACTTTGCTCATCCGCACACATCTCTTTGGCTGATTTCCTAGCGCAAAGTTCAGCCAAGGCAAAGCCACATCGGCAGTAAAAGTCTCAGAAGGTTGAATCTCCAGACCTGAAGGTGGGCTGCTGGCCAGACAGGAGGGAGAGTTATTCTTCACTGTTAGTTGCGGGAGCTCCGGGTCTCGTGGCGTTCATTTATAATGGAAGGTGACTTTACCTCACTAAGGTGAGATCTTAGTGAGGTCACTGTCCCAACGCTATCTCTAAAGTCACTTCTAATGAACGCTAAAGCAAAATCACAAAACTGCTTTTGTAGCCCATCTTCCAGTTTACTCTTAGCAGATTTATTACTGCACCTGCTCACTTTACCACCTGGAAAACATGGTTTGCTGCTTTCCTCCTCTGCCCTACTTCTCAACCAAAGCCATAATGAACACCTGAAACTGCTACGTTTTTGCAGCGAATGGAGGATTTTACTGAAACTAGGTCAGGTGTAGAGGAGCGTTCAGCATTCTGATACCAATGTGACTTTGACCTCCAACTCAGAGCAACATAGAAGGTAATAAAAGTCACATTTTTCACCCAAACATAGTATTAAAACGAATGCAAGAAAAGTATTCCAGTGTCATTACTTAACACAAAACATGTGTAGGACAAAGAGGAGTCTGAGCACCGGCTGAAAAGTGTCCCATCATTTAACTTCCCAAGATCAGGAAGAGAGCAGGTCAAACCCACACACATGAGCCCTGAAATCCTTCAAGACACATTGAATAATCGGCCTGTCACGAGCTACAAACTTGATAAAACGGAGGTGTGAAGCCATATCTAGATCAGCTATTAATTAAGTCTCTCCCCTGCTGTGACGTCTCTATTTGTTCTGCTTCACATTGCCCTAATTGCTGCCTCCCCCGGTTGGAGAAAGAACAGCTGCCCTTTTCTGTTGCCTGTGGAAACACAAAAACATGAAAACTGCAGCCTGATTAGCCAGGTACAACCTATAGTGCACTAATCTGGTGATCCATTTTTTAAATGAGGGGAACACAGTGTAGAGTCATAGAAGCAGAGCTATTTCAGTGATTTACAATAGTAATTTTGTTTTTGCTTTTGTCAAAATGCTTTGAAAACTTCTAAAATGACAACTAAGGTAAACTGATTTAAAACTAAGGGGATAGTCTGTATCCCCTTAGTATAGGAATGGTATTGCAGATTTTTCGGGGAGGAGGTTGAAACAGCAACTTTTTTAAAACCAGGGAAGAGTCCATGCCAACTCTACAGTCAGCCAAATTAGCATAAAATTTCAAGAGCCACTTGGAGATTTAAAAAGGAATTCTAATTCTTTTAAAAAGACATGTATAATTACTCAGCTAATAAAATGACTCTAAGAAATTATAGCATTTGCCCTAAAACTGGTGAGTTAATAAATTCAAAGCAAAATTCCGAGACAACTCGAGCTTCTTTGAGAACAAAGAAATTAGTCAGGCAATCACCTCGCCTCTTCTCCGGTTTTATCTCAAAGGTATTTTATTATTCAATATCATTAACATATTCATTGCAGCCTTATTGCATCCAGGGATGATTCCTCTGAGGAATTCAGATCTGCGTAGATAAGGTTATTTGAGAAGATGTGTCCTTTTGGCCGCTGAGGGCTGGCGCACTGGGGTCCTTTACAGTTGGGCCAAACCTCTCAGAGCAACGTGAGGAATCTGAAGAATGGAAGTCAGATGGAGGTGAAGGGTCACTGAAAAGCACGCAGAGGGCAGGAGCACATGTAGGCTCGGCATCAACATGCCATCTGCCTGCCCTCACTCGTCCGTGGAGATGTATGCACGCTCAAGCACGCGTGTGTACTCACGGAGATCGCGAGAAGCGCATTCACACACGTGCACTCGTGTTTCATCTGGCTTGAGCCACAAACAAAGAGACCACTCAGGCAGCAGCAGAAATGAGATGATTATTGTAATTTAAGCCACTCAGGATGGGATCCGGGTACGCCAGCAAAGCAAGAGAGGGGCAGAGGACATTATGACCGAACAGAAGAACGCTGGGTGAATACATTAAAACAATTTAATGGAATAAGGAATCAGAGACAAGTTAAAATTTTATTACGATATTATAATTCCAGCCACAACAAGTCTGGGGGTAGATAAATAATTTAATTTCACAGGATTAAGAAGTCACATTGAACTCAGACAAAATGAAAAGTGGCGACTTCTTGTAATGGATTACATCAAATCAATAATTCAGCAGCCCAATGAAGCTCTGAAAGTGTTTTGTTTTCTCTGCATAAAATGGAAACTGCTTGACCTTGGCATTTAGCCGGGGTAAATGAAATGCCACTGGAGTTGTAGGATCACGAGTTGTGCAACAATTCGTCTTTTCTCATATTTATCAGTGTTAAAACAGTAACTATGTCGTCACTTTGATATTGACCATCACAGAAAACTAGTCGCAAAATTTGACAGCACTATAACAAAGGCAGAGTGAAATGCTAAGAAATTAACACCCCCTGATCTAATCTGATTTTGAGCCGCAGACTAAATTACTACGTTATTAAATTCATTTTCTGCAGCAGCCTAAATACACTATGTTGTCAGAAAGCCTTTTATTATCACCAAGAGACACTTCACTTTCTTGCTGTCCATGTTTGGAAAACAGACCCTGAAGTATAATTACTGTTTGCAAAGAAATGTTGTCTGGGGACAGCTTTGTTTGTCACGCTCTGCATTTTTGTGTTGGAAGGAAACTTGCAGCAAGTTTGTGCAAGTTCTGCTTTGAACAAAAGATGACGTGGCAAACAGTGTCCAATACGCAGCGAGGTGTAGCAATTTTTTTTTTTTTTCAAACAACATGAATCTTGTCCAGGTTATGTAACGTTGAATTCTAGGTGATGTACTTCATCCTGCTTTCCACCGGGAACCTTTAAGTTACATCTTTCTGGTAGCGGCTGCTATTGACAATAACATATCAACGGTAAAAGTGGGATCTTGGTACTATTCATAGATTTAAATGGAGCTGTTTTTATTGAAAATATCATCTAATTATTAATTTAGCAGGACTGATTGGTCATTGTTTTTAGCAAACCCACAATTTTGTTATTTTGAGTTTGAATTACATTTGAACTCCTGCTAAAAAAGTAAAAGAACTAGCAATTTTCATGAATTTATTTTGGTTCTCTCTCCTTATTGTATATTGTAGTATCAACTGTATAATAATATTTCAAATATATTTCATCCATATTTGGTTTTTCGTTTTTGATTAAATAGAAAAAGAATAGACAGAAAGAACAATATGAAAATCTTAGATGACATAGATTACATCAGTGGAGTTAAAAAGAAGCATTTATCTCTAAATTAGTTTGCAATAGAAATAGTGCATTAAATCTATGACAAGCTTTTGCTCTTGGTATTTTGGCCAAAACATTGACTCCCGCAAGATATTAGACAGAAAAAAAATGTTTTCAAGATATAAAGTGGGTATAAAAGTGGCTGTTATTGCCAGGTAGCATTTGTACTGCTACACAACATCCCCTGAAATTAATATTGGAAATTTCATCTGTGCTGACAGGGCGGAATAAGAGCTCTTATGAAAGCTATAAATTTTCATTCCGTTTAAAACTCAATGATATTTCTCTGGACCTAAACTGATCCATCACATGGCACCTCAAAAGGTGGTAGTCACATTCTGTTCCCTGGAGGTATTTACTGTCCCCAGATGAATCTTCTCACTGTAATAAAACCACACCTGACATGTAAATATCTCAGAGGGCTGTAGAGCTAAGCTTTAGTCTCCTATACTTGTATCGCCATTTGGTATTTTTAGTATCTGAACGCGATTAATGTTCGCAGTCTGCATATATTCCATTTTAAATGTCTCCATTCAACGTATGATGGTTATTAGTGTGATAAGTATAAAGTCTAATGATATGGAGAATTACTTGCAGCAATCACTGACTTTATAGCGATTACACTCAGTCATTCCTTTATTGTGTCTGGACACATTTTCAAGAGAAGGAAGAGTTTGGATCACTTTCATTTTCTTTATTGCACAAACAGTCACAGTTAAGAGTATGTTTGAGTTATACAGGGATGCATAGTGATTTCAGTATTTGATTATCACAGTAAAATTGTCTCGTAGGGGATGTGTTTCTGTCTTCACTACATTTTATTGATCTGTACATTTGCTACAGTTTAAGGCTACTACAAGGGATTTGTATGATCATCTATTATTCAGTGCTTTGACATTTGTATCAGATCACAAAGAATAATCTAATATCTCGCAGAGTATACAAATCCTCTTGTAAATCTGTGGTTCTGCTAGATTGAAGTAGAAAACCAATTTCTCCAGAAAACTATTGATGATCAAGATCATATTTCATTTCGCCAGTGCACCTGGTCATTCAGTAAGCCACACTGTACATCATTCTGTAAGACTTTGCAAACATTTTTATTTCATTCTCAGATCTAAGCAAGTAGATATTACACCCATAGTTTTAAGAAAGTGTCTGGGGGTGGCACCATGACAGCGTTCTCCATCAGTATTCAGTTTCATTAACATTCTGTCCTGGCAAAGTGAACAATTGCAAGATATCAAGTCGAAAGAACTCTTTGACTTTAACAGGAGTAGAATAAGTGATCAATTCCACGGCATTATACATTATTAAGAAACTTTTGTGGTGTGGAGGGACCATTTATTTGTACCCTTTTCTGTCTGTTTTCAATTTTATAATTAAAGAAATCTTCAAAGGAGATTTTATCTCATAGTGGAAGAACTATAAACCTTTTATATAATGTCCTTTTGTTTTATTCAAGGTTGCAATAATTGCTTTGGCTCTGTCACTGTTTTATAGAGTAAAATAGACCAATTTCCTATTTTGTGTGGCTTGGTATTTCCCTCTTATTTTAGACTTTGAAAACTCTCCAGCTCTTGCAGAGACCTTTTCTTGGGATGCATATTGCTCCTCTGCACCATTATAGAAATCTATTTTACCAATTATCTTACAACCGAATGGTAATTTGAAATAGTAAAATGAGAAACAACCAAAAGTGGGTGGAGTAAGCAACAAATTGTACTCAAGTAAGAGTAGCACTAACTCAACATTTTTCTACTCAAGTAAAAGTAAATAGTAGAAATTCCAAAAAGGACTAGAGTAGGAGTAAAAAAGTATTTCTTAAAAGTTTACTCAATCAGAACATCATGTAATGTTAAAAGGATCGGACAGGCAGAAAAAAAGTAACGTGCAATTTCTGGTACAAATAAATAATATTTTTACAAAATAACAGAAGAAGGGTGAAGAAGCACTTTTCTACTTAATATTTCAAAATATGATATTCATAAAACTAATACATAAGCATGTGTTAGAACAGGATATGGTACTTCTATGAACAATAATTAGTGTTTACTGTATTGTCTCAAATTCCAAATGGCTCAAAAGGCACAGCAGACAAAAAGATGACATTAGAGCAAAAAACACAGTTTCCAGAAAAGAAACTGAAGAACTGAGATTCTTGCTGCTCTTGGTGACGGTCTGAAAGGTCATGAATGCAGAAGAACAGCAATTACTGGATTAAAAAGACAGCTGATCAATGAACACTAATTACTTGTTACAGCCGAGGTTTGTGGTGTATTGACTGTAGCTCGAGATTTTGTCTGTTAGCAGTAAAAATCTGGTTTCACCTATAAAACAAACCTCTGCTTTTCTGTTCACTGCATCTTATCATTAGGATCAAACCTCCAGAGAAACTGAAGCTATATCTACAATAGTTACTTCTTATCACGATATACAGACAGTAAAAGAAAAACACACATTTTCATATCTCCATTATAATGATTGCCGTGATCTATCACTTAATTACGTGAATTATCAACTGATGATGCAGCTTTTTTAGCAAGCAGCTCTTTATTTTATGCTCATTTAGTTTCACTGTCACCACTCTCAGGAATCAAGATCTTCTTTCTTCAGTCTAAAATATTGGTTTCACACCTGCTCTGAATCACCAAACAGACTGAGAAAGCTAATATGTTTGGGATGGGGGCATAGAAATAATGGAGTATTTAAGATATTCTACACAGCAGAGTCAACATTTGATTTTAAAAAGGGAAATTGAGTCTTTTGAAATGTCAGTCCTACATCCTACTGGATTCTTGAACTTGTAAGTATAGAACTTCCTGTTTGCTTGTTTTTCTTTAATTATAATTGCAAGTATATGAAGTCTCAATATTCATTGCGATACCAATGTGTGCAATACCACAAAGGGCTGCTTGGATGGATTATTTGGTTGATAATGTGGCATTTAAACTCTGTATGCCAACATAATATCTGAGCAGATGCATAAGACTCACCATAATTGATGCACGCAGTTTATATATATCCATATAGATTAGAGTGAGAAAAAACTGTCATCTCAATATTCAACAGAACCGAATGTTTTCCTAACATCGTGCTGTAACATTTCAGATGAACCTGCAATACATTTATTTGAATGTTAGAAATAGTCCATAAACCTGTTTTAAATAGTTAAAAAATCCCTATTTCATCATATATTTTGCAATAGGGAATTTCAAATAAGTGTTTATCAAACTGCTGAGACTGACTTAAAAGAAGGAAATATTGCCCCAACAGAAGCACCAATCAAAAGTCACCTGGACAAAATCCATTCATCAAATATGCCGGACTCTTAGCAACAGTCCAGCATATCTTCATGCCGGACTGTTGATCAGCTTCAGACAACAAAAAGCTCTAAAGGCGAGTAAAGTGCACATGCAGAGGATGCATTTACTCCAAAGTGCTTGTTTCAAGAAAGTCAGGGAACGATTTAAACAAGACTGCTGCATTTCAGTTCCAAGAAAATAAAGTCAAGGAAGAACTTACTGTGCCTTGAAGAAGAATTCATATCCCATTAATTTCTTTTTTTCCACATCGCCAACTTGCAATTACAAATGTGGCATGGCAGGGGAAAAGGACACATAGTTTTCCAAAGTGTTTACACATAAAAAATCTAAACTATGCTGCGGGCATTTCTATTCAGCCAACTTCTCTCTAATCCCCTAAAAAAATTCATCTTAGATTAAGCGGTTTAGTGGTTTATTAAAAACATAAACATTTAAGACAAATTCAGATCTTTATATATATATATATATATATATATATATATATATATATATATATATAAAATTGTATTACTTCTGCTCTATAATCATTTGGGTTCATCACATGAAACCCCAATAAAATGCATTAAAATGTCTAATTTGATCAAAAGTAAATTGCTTTGATATGACAGGTGTTGTTTTAAGTGACATCTCCTAGTGAAGTGAAACAAAAGGCTTTATTCTTAAAATATCTTTAATCAGCCCATCAGTAACAGAGCTTTGACAGATAGTAAATGACATGGGGATTATAGCTCCATAATTTGCCAACCACATAAAAACTTTTCATTCATTAAATGAAAAAAGTTTTATTTGTTGTCAAGCAGTGCAGAGGCAATTGAGATTTTGCAACAACTAAAAGTTTTGTTCTCTCTTGTTTTTGTTGTTGTTGTTTTTTAAAAATATAAATAAAATAAGTAACATGTGGATCTAATTGCTCCAGTTTGAGCAGGACGGTCAGTGAACTTGTGAACATGTCATTAAAAAGAACAAAGTCACAGTCAGCATCCCGGTACTCAGTGGCAGTCTGAGGAAAACCCTGAATTTGTTGAAATGTGGAGCGAGCGCGGTGTTGGGCGCAGCCTCAGAGACAGCTTCCTGATGAGCTTACAAGCCTCAGCCTCCTGCTGTCACTTTTTATGCAACACATTTCTCTGATCCTCATGTGACTGCTGTGAATGTGTCTGAAGTTTCATTCTTTTTTTCTTTTTTTTTTGTCTGAATATAAAAGGTAATGAGTTTTGTGGAACTACACAGACTCCCGAAATGATCTCTTTCTACTTAACAACTTTTGAAAATGAAAAAAATGCAAAAAAGTGCAAAAAATAAAGAAAAAGAAAACAGTTGGGTTAGGCTCTTCAGCGAATAAATATCACTCTGCCTGCGGTCGCAAACAAGAGGCCACTGACATGTGGAAAGTGTGACGGTGGTTTAAAGCTAAATATATGTGGTATTGTCGTCTTGAGGTTTTGGAGGGACTAGACTGACATTTGTAAAATCAGTGTCCCAACGTAAAAATGCTGCATTGAAGTTATCTCTTGTTTCCTTCCAATCGATTCAACGTGCACAGCAAAAAGATACGTGTTCAATGAAAGCCAGCCCTGAAAGCTCCTTTTTAATCCAGAGTTATTGAAGCAGAGCAGATTTTCTTCCCGGCTGCCACTTCAAACGGGTCTTTTCCCTCTTCTCTCCTCCACTCCGGAGCATGCCGGGCTCGTCTTTATGACAGCCTTTAAAGCACTTCATCTGGGGCCTTAGGTAGGGTTTCTACTTCCTGGTTGTCACAGTTATGGCTCATTAAAAAGGAAACTGACTCCCTCTCAGATCTTTATAATGTGTGTAAGTCCTCAGTGCCGAAGTTGTCACCCAAGCACATCTTGTCTGAATTAGCATTGACCCAGATAGAGGTCAGTGTAATCACAGTCAGATGCTGCACTCATGAACTGAGGTTGTTAATAAAACTAAATTTCTGCGGATTCTTCAGTAAAGGGTCGGGGGAAAAAAATGTTAAGAGGACGGAGCGACATAATAGCAAACCAATACCTCATAAATATGTTGCATCAGTAGGAGAAACCTCATTTATATCATTATAAAGAAGAATTTACGTAGTTCTGTAATTCAGTTGAAGTAGAAGGAAGCTAAAAAAAATACAGACATTTTAAAAAGTCTGTTATTAATCATTGTGATCCCTTTTCACACATTTGAACTTCTGTCTTTTGCCATTGGAAAAGTGCTATGATGGACTCCTACATGTTAACTCCTCGCTGCGATGTAATTAATATTACTTCAGAAATTAGAGCACAAAGTATAGTCATTGAGTAAATATAACTCCTGGTTACCAAAAGATGATGCTAACTTGCATGTGTACTAAAACAGTTTAAACTCAATAAGAATCCTCCAAACATGCAGCAAATCAATACGAATGCACAACATTATCTTGCCACCACCTATTTGTGTTCCTGACAGAGTTGTAGATCTAGCAATTTACTTACTAATGACAAACTACCTGCTGGCATTCTTGAACCAATAAATCTATTTCAGAGCCTTAGAAAGGATGCTCCAGCAGCTAATAATTTGAAACGTCTTTCTGAACTCTGGGAACCTTGCAATGAGTTAAAGCTTCACAGTTTCTGTTTGCAGTAAGTGTTGCATCCTGTCCCAAAATGGCCAGTAAGATGCTCTTATAGTCTAGTAAATGTGGTGAAGACTGTGTAGCTACAGATGTTTATGTGTTGAGTGCATTCATCAGCTCTATTTATAAAAGTTTTGGAATAATAGGCAAGTCCAATCATGTTGAAATTTAAAAAAACAATTGAAAGTCAATATCGAGTATAGCTATGTTTTTAAAAGAATGATATAAATTCAATGGCTGCGTTTGAAATCTTGAGTCAGCATAACTAAAAATGTGAGACTGAATAATTATTCACTGATGATTTAAAACACACTTTCTTATTTGTGAAGTATTTACTGTGTGTGTGTGAAAAAAATGGATTCTTAGCATTCAGTCTGTTGAACTATTTGTAACAGGCAATATGAGATATTTTGTTATATTTTGTTAGTCGCACAGTAAGTCCCCCCCTCTCCAGAGAATACCTTATCAGAGGACAGAGCATTGTGTTTGTTTGATTTTTTTGTAAGATAGTAGAAGCAGGAGCAATTTATGAAAGATGCTTATATGCTTATAATGCTTATATTTAGGTATAATAAAAGCTGGAACAGGTGCAGCAAAAGATTTAAAAACATGTTCAAGCTGATCTCAGATCTGGTATCAGTGTTGAGTAACAGGTCATTTATCATTCAGTTGTTTTATCATAAAACAATTGTCTTAAAGTATCCCTTTGCATGACTACTTAGTGAACCTTTGTTTATAACTGTGGTTATTAGCAGTTGAGGTTTATGGATGCATCCCGGTCTACCTGTGATGTTGACAGATTCACGAGAATGAAGCAACGAAATTACTTAACTTAAGGGGAGCCGACATGCTTTAAGCAAGAGAGAAACAGATACGACTAATTAGATTAATCCCTTCAACATCAAGCTGTGTCACAAGAAGAGAGACCAAATTTGGTCATTTTGAAATCTGCAATTCAAACATGTAAAGTTGCTGGGTGTGTCCGTATCACACACAGCAACTTCTAAAGGGCTACTTCACTTAACATCACAACACTTGCATTCAGTTTTCATTGAGAATACCTTATATCAGTACAGACTTTAAAACAATTTGACTCCCTCTCCCCAACACATTCAGTTTCTAAATACAAAGACAAAACTTCTTGCGTAAATCTAGCAATAACCACATTTGCATTAGTCACCAAAACTGAATTGTGCTGCAGAAAGTTGCTGATGCTCTTGTTATTTAAATTGTGTGATGCATCATTTTGGACAGGGCCGAACCAGAGAGATACAATCCTTCGCATTTTTGTCACTTTGCCACATCCGAAACCACTTAAACCGATCATCCTGGAACACCCCGGAGGACAATACAACCTTTACAATGGAAAGAAATGTACATTTTTAAACCAAATTTCAGTGAGATGGGAGCTGAAAGCCGCTGAGCTCAGGAACTCAGGTTATTCACTAAAACAGCTGGATGACTCAAACAGTATGTGTGATTCAATTTATGTAAGTCAAGTTGAAGGTGTCAACTTGACCCTCTGCAGTGGGAACTGAGGCAGGACTTCATCAATGAACAATCAAGGCCAACCTTTCATTCGCCAAACAGGGAAGTGTTGCTGATGAGTCTGTTCTTTGTTTTCTGCAGGGTGTTATTTCTTTACCAGGAAACAAAGTTTCAGAACATCCAACCAGCGGAGATGAAGGAGGGAAATTTCTTTTCGAGGTCATTCCAGGTAAGATCAAAGCTCATTTAAAGCCTTTTGGGTTTCACTGAGCAGTGATAGTAATGCCTCGTTTCCACTAGCTGTATGACACCCCCACTGGGCAGGTGGATAAACCCAAATGAGTACTGGAACGTCACACTGATGCTATGACGAAAGTGACACACTGTTATGTCTTGTGCTTGTTGCAAATTGTGATGTTTATCTGTCCTTTAATCAACTGTGTTGTGTGAATTCAGTAGCTCTACAGTTACCCTACTCTGCCATTGTTCCCTACAACTAGAACGACTCAGGAATGGGCAGTACTTGTCAGTGGTATGGGAAATAGATCTAATAGAATATCGACCGAACCGCACTAACTCATACTGTACCACTCAGTGGAAACGAGGCAGCAAACAACACCAAGGCAGGAAGGAATATAATCTCCATTTATTGACTTGTTATGTGTTTCCTGCCCAGAGATTATTTTTTACTTTGTGAATTAAAAATACACAAACTAAGTCCCTTGTGTTTCTAACATTGTATATCTTTTTGGTTGTATGCACTCTTTGAGGGCAAAGTTTGACCTGGCATCCATTTGACTGACACTGCTGACCGAACCAATATGGTAATCAGAGATACAGAGCCTTGCAAAAACTATTCATATGTTTATGAATAACATTTGAAGGCAGTGGGTTGTTCTGGAATATATTTAAACCCTGATCCTAACCATGCACCATTTTAGTTAAGAAGAAAACCAGGTTAATGATTTATCACTTAAAATCCCATTAAATTCACAGTCATGACATTGCAAAGCCTGAAAATACTTTCGCAAGGCAACACAGACAACTTTGAAAGTGGCAGATTGCACCATAAACGAAAGTTGGCCTATCCCACTGAGGAGAAGAAAAAGAATCTTTGTAAGGTAAAAATGTCAGAAACGTTCGTAGACACAGCTGTCGCTGTCAGAGAGTAAAGCTGTGCCAAAGCCCAGCAGAATACACAGGATGTGAGCACCAACCACTTGTTCTTTTTTTGTATCAGTCTGTCCCCTCGGGTGTAACCAAGCGAATACGTCTTAGATGACACTAACATGCATGTAGCAAGATGATTTCTCACCTAATTTGTGACCAAACGTGGTGCGGAAGTGAAAGTGGGCTTATCAGAACCGATACATACTCAGTTCAGGTGTGTGTCGTGTTTTTTTTTGTCTATGGCAGTTAAAAGAAGATTCACTTTCCCCAGAAATATAAATAATTTTCTGTAGAACTTTCATCCTAAAATTCAAGCTTTTGTTTCTGATACTCACACAGACGTTTTACAAATGCGAGAAGCTGTTTCGAGGAATTGTCAGAAGCAATATATATATTTATATATATAAGAGCAGAATCTAATATGTATTAGAGCAGAACAGTATATATATGAAGTAAAAATGGCAGGCTCACCATGTAGCAACGTAGCTTCACATAAAAGCTGAACTCTAACAAAGGGTGTAATAAACAGCAGTTTCACTTCTAAAGGAGGACAAAACATTAACATCCTCTCAGCTTTGTTCACGGAAGATAATTCAGCTTCGACATTAATTACCAACACTTGGATTATATATATATATATATATATATATATATATATATGTTTCAACACTGGCATGTCTGTTTCTGAACAATCCCATACATACCATCTACTCAATGTGACATGTCTAGTTCAGGTTGAACCTGATCAATCAATCAATCAATCAATAAAATTTTATTTGTATAGCACATTTCAGCGGCAAGGCATTTCAAAGTGCTTTACATCAAATCAAACTCAGAAACACAATGCAACATAGAATCAATAATCAAAACACGACAATAAGTCAAGTTCCATCAGTAAATTTGTAATTGATTACGTTTCAAATACAATCCTAAACAGGTTTGCTCTGATCGTTCATGCCACCACATTGTGTTGAGTACCTGCCTGTTAAAAGCAGCGCTCTTCCACAGATGTAAAGAGAGGCAGAGCAGCTTCCCCCAGTTTGCACCATCTTCTGCTCCCCTCCCCTTCTTGAGGGTACAAGTACATGACTTGTTATGAGACATCTCATAAAAGAGTTTAAGAGACCCAAAGACAGCTAATGAAAGGAAAACGCCACACATTTATTCCACTGCTCTAAATGCGGTGCAGCATTTGGGACAAAACTCATACAGACGGGAAGTGGGAGCGGTCGAGTTGGTGGGGGGGAGTGGATGCTAGAGATCCACAGAGAAGTCCATTGTCTTTTAGTCAGTTTGGGGGGATAAATATGAGCTGTGTGTCTGCTTGCTGCTTCAGGATGACTGCTCCTCAGATTAAAAACATGGCTCTGAATTCTCAGCTGCACTGGAAAGCCTTACCCGCTACCTTCTGTGCACTGGAGAGAAGCAGGAACGAGTTTTGACAAAGCTCACTGAAAACATCTCTGCTACTTTCACTCACCTGCATCGAGAGCTCTCAGATGCTATTTTTATTGCTACCCCTTATTCACGGCTCTCTTGTTCCACATCTGGGCAATGTGTGTTAAACCTGCAGAAATAGGCAAACCACACTGAAAACAATGTTTAGACTGGAAGCATAGTGTCTTTTTATTTTTAGCTGTGTAACAAAACACCAAAGGGAAAACTGCTCTTTTATTTGCTCACTTAAAGTAAGACTTGTTTGTGTTCCCGCCATTGTTTTTTTTTTTTTTTCTTCTTCTCTATGCCAACATGTGTGTGCTCAAAAAGTTAAATGTCAGGATATTCCTGCCAGGGGTGATGTTTTTGTCATGAAATGTATGCTTTTAAGATGAGGTTTACATTTTGGAAAAAAACAAAAAGCTATATTGATTTGTAAATGCACCATTCACTTGATTACCTTCTTAGAAATTCATGTTCTAATAGGATTTTAGAGTCTTTAGTAAACAGGAAGGGATGACTAGGAAAATATTAGATATTTCTCTTATCTGAAATTCAGATCACAACTTCCTGCCACTCAGGTTCACTGTGCGCTTTTATCTTCAGCATAATCCTCTAAAGAATGCCAGGACACATCAAGAAGAGTAACTAAAATGAACTCCGAACACTACAGTCAGCAAGTAAGGAATTCAGACACATGATTCAAGCTTTTTTATTTTATCACGCCATCAAATATGAGTAAATAATAATTATTTTCTGGTGATCTGAACCATCTATATGCTGGAAATCATGGCAGGAAACAGTCCCTGCTGTGTTTTTAATGAAGAAACAGAGTGCTTGCTTTTACCCAAGCCCCAGTAAACTCTATGCTTTTGCTGTATTATGAGTTTCTTTCCGTTAGCCTCGGGCCCAGTCTTTGGTTATGCATCTCTTGGAAAGGATGGCTGGTTGAATAATAGAAAGTAAAATGTTGCAGTCTTTTCCATCTCATAATGCTGGCCTTCTTCATTTGATTAGTAGAAAAATAGAATAAATTCTTAAAAAACAAAACAACAACAACAACAACAACAACAAAAACAAGAGAGATGTTGCTGTGCACCACCGGCTGAAACATTGTTTAGCTCCAGAACATTGTAATAAAAACAGAACAAAAGTAATTTTGCCCATTTTGAACGGAATTGAAGTCAGTGGTGATTGGAATTGAAAGGTTATACTGCCCTCATGTGTCTGTTTAGCATACAGCAGTTTTTGAGCAACAGATCGCCGCAAAGAGACAGCAGCATCAACTTTCAACTCTGGCAGGTTTAAGTAAACAACATTTTCAAGGGGATAACAACAAAACAAACATTTACAGTTACTGCTAAATTTTATTTTAAGACCATTATGTTCCTTATTTGGCTTTCATTTAGAACTACTGCAAAATCATGATAGTTCTGTCAAGGGAATATTCATATTCAAACTCGGGTTCCTAAGATGAAATTTTGTACAAGCAATTGGAATTTAACATGCAATCCCTGAACCTACCTAAGGCTTCTCATTAAAGAACCCTGGGTCTTAGTGACTGAATGACAGGTTAATGCAACAGATAACTATTGGCGACTGAAGACAGACATGCAATTTTCTAACCACAGACAAGGCTACTGTTTTTAGCAACAAGGTAATTTATAGTCTGGCTAAGCTGGCAGGATGACTGAAAGCACCAGAAGCCGATGATTAAATGATGGATGGAAGAATTTAAATTAAACAAATCAGCAGGGGAGACCTTTAATTCTCAGAGCAATTATTCATCTTGTTCAGAGAGAAATATGACAGACTGAGAATTTTGCCCTGCAGACGCCAGTATTTTAGGCGAAGGAAGCCCATGTGGAGTAGTAAAGAAAACATGAATCTGTCACACTGACATTGAACTGTAAGGATATATTGAGGTATTTTTTTTTTTAATCAACGGCTGTGTCATATTAGTTATGGACAATGTGCATTGCTGACACTTACTGCACGGATGTAAATTTGTGTGTGGCCTTCGAGTTTAGCCTTCATAAAAAAGCAAGTGCAGCTTAAATTTTTACCATTGCTTATTTATACATTCTTCCTCATCCCTACTGCACCAACCTGCACAGTGGAAACTCTGATTTTAACTACCTGATTGAACTTTCTCTTTTAATTTGCCTATGCCATATTGAACAAGCACAATATCTAGGCATACCTCTATCATTTTGTTTTTATTCAACAGCCATGAATGACATTGGTCAATCTCCTAAAATACCATAAAAATTTAATTAAGCTTAGTGTTGTAAAATGTCAAGACCTGGACATTTGAAAGCCGTGCCATATGCTATTGTATTTCAAGGAGAAATATTGTGCATAATAACATGTTTAAATCATGTTAATGTAGTTTACAACAGCCAAATCTTTTAAGATAAAAAAAAAAAACTAAAAAATATCAACTAGAAGGTCTGAAAAAATTCAATTTTGAAAATGTTGTGTGATTTACACACACCCTTTTATAATTTGAGAATGATTTATTGTAGATCAGTTATTAATCTACTATTATTGCGATTTGACAGTTATGAAACAATGGAAATGCTCTTGATATTATATTTAATGACACAGTAATGTGGTATATTTAAAGGGTAGTGCTGTGAGGGTATGTTGTTCAAATTATATTCAATTAGAAAAAAACTATGAAGTGTTTTTAAATCCAACTTCACAGTTGCAGCTACAATATTTCCAAACACATTCGGCTTCGATTAAATCAATCTAACATGAAATACGTAAATGAAACAGACAACATCTTCCAACGGACTGGATTAATGATCAGCCATAAGAGTGACTTATCCTCTCAGCTTTTCTTCTTCAGTAATCTAGCAGAAGCAGAAGCATATCATGTGGGATTTGAAAAGCAAAATAATGCATTTCTAAGATGAATAAATATTAAATTCAGTTGTTAATTAACTGCCGCTACATGTCTCTCACTACCATGTGTCCTTCAAACCTCTGGGATGTCTTTCCGGCTTCCTTTTCTATTACCAAGTCCCTTCGCGATGTGATATTTTCCAAAAGGTCACAAGATTTTTATTTTTTATTTTTTCTCTTCAACCTTTTCAGTGTATATTATCGTGTGAGTGGATGTGTTTACTCTTATGCACATTTAATGTTTTCCCAGCGGATACATGAGGTCAACAACCAGCAGAGCAGTATTATGCATCCTCCTTGAGTTTGGCCAAGCACATTGTGCCTGACATTTTTCCTAAGTGGCTCCTGAGGAGCTTTAAATCTCTCATTACATCTTAAATCCATGCCCTTCAGTGGGCAATACTGCAACACATCACATGTCAGTGCCAGGAAAAAGGGGGACACTAGACACATCTGAGCTACTATTGGATTTAATATAACCCAGAAGTAACTTATGTTGGGATTTAGCTCTTGGTAGACAGCAAATGTTTGCTCCTTATCGTAAAATCTACTGTTTTATCCCAAAACAAACAAGGAGTGTTTTTTTTGTTGTTGTTGTTTTTTCCCCCAAGACACCCAGTGTTTTATTAGTGACTTTGTCCGCAGAGGTCAGGGGGATTGCAGTGGGAGATGTTTGTATTAGCAGCTCACAGATTAGACAAAGCATCTGCAGTCTGATGTGAAAGGTTTTAAAATGACAGGCATTTAAATGAAACACACATACCACATTATCTAAACTGTAACTGTGAGCAGAAAACACTTATAGATAACAGTGAAATTCAGATTAAACCAGCAAGCAATTCTTAGAGAAATACATTTATTGGGGAATATTATGAAATGTGTTTTTTTCCAGCTCAAAACTAATGAATGAGTCAAATGGATAGGATATTCAGGCTCATAATGTTCAATTTGTTATAATTAATTTTCTTTTCTGATCTGAGTTTTTTTCTCACTCATCATTTTCTGTGTTGATCCATTTTTTTTGGCACAAGTTAAACTCTTGTCATTCCGGTCACTATTTAATCACATCTGAAAACACTTACTGTAGATACAACTGTGGCAAAACTTTACACAGGTTCATCATGTATGGTGCCGAAGTTTGATTTTCAACGTATTTTGGTACAAAATGTGTTAACATAAAAGCAAATACCTTTTAAATATATATACCATTCAGACTGAACCATATCTCCTATGGTTTCTGTGGGAGGATACATACCTGCTTTCATCTGTTAAAACAAACACCAGAAGTATTACCAAATCCTCTTATTACCGTCAAAGGGATTAGAGTCCCTGATTTTAAAATACTATATCGCTCTTAATTTGAATCTAGATTCATAATCTCAGTATTATTTGAAGCTTTATTTTAGGTTCATGAAAAAAAAAAAAGAAATAATTTAAAAGACTTTGCTACCTTCACCACAATTCCAGGAAAAAAATATCCTTTGGGGCATGACTTGGCCACATATTTCAATCTTGTTAGGAATCACAGTATTAACTTTTGATTTTACATGGAAAGTGTTTACTGCAGAATGTGTAACTATAGTAAACAGAGTAAAATTTTAGGACAGTAATAGCATATAAACATAGCTTTATAGCTTCAAAGTCAGATTAAATTGATCTCCCTAAAACTTGGGAAACATCTGAACAGGGGTAAACAACAGCTGTGGTTTATGCTCAAACAGATTTATGTTCAGATTCAAACTGAAGCTTGTCCAGGTCTTTCCCATACAGAAAGGGTTAATTAGGGGTGAAAAGCTTGTCAGCATTTGAAGCTAAAACTCCTGCTGTCGGCGTAGAAGGTGCTGTCAGTTTAAATTACGAGCCTCTGAATCTATATAGTTCTGCTTACCGTAAGGGCTATTTGCAGGCCTTGTTGCCAAGCATGGGTTCAAACCAGAAATTGGAGACAGAGGGAAAAGATTTGGAGATTTGGTTTTCTATGGACAATTAAGTATTTGCAGAGAGTAGTTTTGTGGTCTGTGACTTGAAACCTACCTTGAAGTGACAAAAATCAAATATTGTAAGCTCAGAAAATATTTACTAATATGATTTATGTGTTAAAGGATTGTTTTTTGATCAATTGCTTGAAATGATTGTCATATTTTGTTTTGTTTTTTTTTTCCAATGAAAAACTTCTTTGAACATTTACAGCAGATGAACTTCAGAAAGTCTATTGACCAATTAGATTGGTGGGAAGTGTAACAAGAATACGACTGTAAATCAACCATAGTGCCAACAGGTAAAGTATGTCTGCAAGGGATCTTAGCAGACTTACTGTAAGTGAGGGGGACTCAATAAAATCTAGTGGTAGCATTATGTGACACATTTTTCCTTGTAAATGAAGCCAAAGTTAGCAGTCCAAAATGTCCCAGAAAGCCAGGTGCTGGATCCAAAGGGAGACTCCGGTGTTTAGGGTTGTGGTTTTGCTTGGTTTTGGACTCTAAGGCTGGTTTTCCTTGATGTGGTTTTTTTAAGCTGGTTTAGTATGAGCAATCTATAATGAGAAGAAACAAGCCTAGGCTGCTGAAAATAATACATACTTCTAATTATCAGGGTAAAATTGGCACATTTTTGTTCTGTAATACAAAAAGTTGATTCAAAAGGCAACAAGTTAATACTCTTAACTTCATTTGGTTGTGTGGGTTAGATAAAGACCAAGACCAGGTTCTTAGGGTATCTCACAGAAGGTGCTTTGAATATTGGGGCTGCCATTGCTGCAGCTGAAATCTGTTAGTCATCATAGTCTGTACATAGTTGGCGTGCTTATAATGAGCAGGTTCACTAAAGGGTGCACTGGTCTCCATGATAAGGACAGCTTCTGTGTGGGGAATGTTCACACACTGCTCATTAAAGTTGAATATGAAGAGTGTTCAGTTCACTGTAACTACACTTACCTGCAGAAGAGTCAGGGACTGACCAGAAAAAACATCCACTATGGTAATAAAGTGAAAAAAAGTTTCATAATTAGTTATTTTACTTTTCTTTTTATGTAGGTTATTTAATTAGCTGCATGGTAGCACAGATGTTAGCACTGTTACTATGCAGCATAAAGGTCCTAGGTTTGAGTCCTGGCCAGGGTCCATGTGATGTTTGCATATAACCTTTTAATTTGACCAAAATGTGATTATTTTTTTTTATAGCTGGAGTAAATACTGATATTTTGGAGTGGCCCAGTCAAAGTCCTGGCTTGACTCTGACAGAGAATCTGCAGAGAGAGCTAAAGATTACTATAGTGGTAAGACTTGGATCTCATTACACAACATAAGTTCTCAAAAATACCAATGGAAGCATGCAAAGAGCTGGTCAGCAATAACAAAAAGGGGGTGATTGCTGTAATGGTAATCAAAAATTTGTAAAATGTAAATAACTTTCAGCATGCGTATTTCTTTGCAGAAAATAAGAACTGAAACGTTTCATCTGAACAGTGTGACTTAAAGGTCCTAAGAGGTTTTAACTCAGACTGTAAGTGAGTGACGCCACATAAAACTTACTGCTGACACCAGCTCTGGCAAAAATAGTTTAATCATTATGGTAATGGCTTAACTATTTTTGCTGTAAGAGAGTGACTGGGTTAATGTTGTTACCATCCATAAAACCTCACTGGTTTACTGGCATCAAGCTAAGCTCTCTTTTACCAGCTTGTAATGTGTTAATTAGCGTGTTTCTGCGGTGCCTGATAATCATCAACTCATAAAACACTCTTGGCTCATAACATTAAGGCTAATACACATGGCAATGCTTGTACTTGTGAAAGACTATCATGTTGCAGAAATTCAAACAAGATGTTGAAATAATCTACCCAACTGATATGTTGTGTCTTTGCAAAAATATTTACACCCTTGAATTTTATAACAGTGTGTCATGTCACGGACCCCAAAGTTGCAGTAGATTCCCTGATGAGCCGAGATGAATATGTATCTTTATGACCCTTCATGCAGAAAGCTACTGCATGTATGGCATAAACTGAACACTTCACATCACCTTGAATTTATAAACTCTACTGAGAAACATGGTGGTGGCAGCATTATAGCAGGATGAATCAATGGCAAAGCAGAAAAGAAATGTTCAGAGAGATCTTACAAAAGAGATGAGATTCATGCAAAGTGACAACAGCAGCGTGACATACAACCAGAGCTACGATGGAAACGTTTAATGTGTAGACCTATGTTCAAATGAGAATTAGTGGCAAAACTCTTCAGAGTGACTGCAAAACTACTGGCAGAATTTAAGCTCTTCTACAAAAAATGTTAGTCTCTGGCTGGTCAAGATATAGAAAACTTGCAGGCATAATTAGATGTTTTGTCAGGTTTATTATCAGATTTTTATTTTAGCAGAACTGTGCCTCAGCCTCAAAATTATTCAACACTTTGTGTTGGTCTGTGACATACAATCCCAGATAAATTAATTTAAAATTGGTTTTCTAATGTAAAAAAAGAAAAGAGAGAAAGGAAAAAGGGGTTCTGAGTAATGCTGCGTGGCCCTGTGTGCTGTCTACAACAATAATAATGTCTTAGGATTCCCGTGTTGTCTATTTTTATCGATAGTCTTACAAAGTTACTTAAGATTTTTTTTTTTTTATTGAACCAATCTCGCTTTTCAGCAACATTAGAATGATATTTCCCGTGATGTTCTGCTTTATGTTTGGTGCAAGTTTGATTGTTTAGGAGCTCACAGAGTGAAACTCAGGACTAATCCAATCTAATGTCTAATGTCTCATCTGAGACACTCTTTCCTTTGCGTTTTTGTGCGTCTAAAAAGTGCTACTATTGAAAAAGGTTAGTGACAAAAAGCAGATGGTTCATTCTCTCCAAACAATACGCAGCATACCTCTTGTATGTTTAAAATATCTGCCTCATTCACATGGCGACACTATTCCAGACTGTCTTCCTCCTCCTGTTTTGTGTCCATGCGTCATTATTACAACATGGGAGCCTGAAACATTGGGGTCTGAAAGCACGGCGGGCCGGAGGGAGTTGAGAACAGGATAGGAAGCTCAGAGGCTTTCATAACAGCCTTATTGAGGAGATCGGCATTTGACATGTCACATTCCAATCTTCACTATCAGCCTCCTGCTTAGACCTCCATGCATGACCCCTGACCCCCATATGTATGGAGTTGGCCAAGTCTGGAGAAGAAATAGGTAAGAGAACCCTCCGCTACTGCAGGGTTTCTGGTTCACAGTCTGTCTGATGGAAACTCTGGATGTGGACGTCCAGACGTTGGGTATGTAAACAAGTTTTTCTTCTCCTCTCTGGATAAATATTTAGATGTCTCCACATCCAGCTGTTTTGGTTCTCTGAATGAAAACAAAGTACTGCAGTGTTGGTGTTGCGTCTTCCTGAGATCAGGCTGTTTAATGGATGCCAGTGATTTGAGGTTCAGATGTAAGACTGTAGAAGACAGATAAGCAGCTCATGAAAGACCTTTCATCCAAAGAGAAAAGGCAGCGTCTCAAGGCTTCCTGGCCAACAGTAGCAACTGCCTTGCCGACCCCAAACGGCAGTATTTATAGAGCACTGCGGATGAGTCATTTGGCTGAGTGCCCTCCCTTCGTTCATCAGATTTACAGATCCCCACTTTGGGGAGGGCGGCTTGATTTATGATACTCCCACCTCCTTCCAACCCTGTTACCTCCCACCCGTCTCACTTCCTTCAGAAAAGAGCAGACACACCATCTTTTGCCTTCAGCTTCCACTCACCGATCCGTCTTTTCTGTGCCCAGAAATATGCTTTCCCTGCTTTTTCCTCCAGCAAAAGTTTAGAGGGACGACTCACCGAGAGGCAGACGGAATACCCTCAACCTGACCTCTCCTGGCTCTGCTGCTGAGCGACGTATCGCCATGACCCGCCGTTGACTTGCACAAAAAGAAGTTGTAGGCAGAAAGAAAAAAGGAAAGAAAAAGTTGTGAGAGCCTGAGGGAGAAGAAGGAAGGGGAGGGGAAGCCTGTGTAGCATTTTAGAAGAAACAAGCGAAGATAAACGTGCAATATTTGTGGCTTAGAACAGGAACAGATGAAGAAGTGGCACCTGGGGGGCAGCGGTCAGCAGCGAGAGCGTGGCTTTTTCACCCTCAAGCCCAAGCTGAGAAGGGGGCAGGTCCACATATGCTCCCCATGGATGTTAACTCCAATCCAGGTGTGTCCCTTTTTTGCATTGCAGAATACTAAAAGAAATGCATTTGCTATGGAGTCTTCTATCAAAATGGCAGAATTTTTGCTTTCCACTGTTTTTAGAATTGGTTGACACTAAAGGAAATGAGTTCTCATGGTATATTTCACAACTGTTTTGATTTTTCTCAGTGGCTAACACAGGTCAGCAACTGATGCACCAAGTCTATAACTAGATTATCATTGACTGTGAAAACAGAAAGGAAGCAATTTTTTTTTTTCTCCAAAGAGTCTTTGCAGCGCTACTGGCTTGTGTTTTTTTTGCGACAGTAGGCAGACAGGAAAGAGAGCAATGAGATGGGGGAGGATATGCAGCAAGGGTCGCCAAAGCCAGGAGTCGAACCTGCGACGTCCGCGTCTAGGACTAAGACCTCCAAACGTGGGGTGTGCTAACCCCTGCAGCACCACAGCACGCCCCAGACAAACTATTTTTATTTCTTAATATACAACACAATAACAAGTGAAACTGTCAACCAGACTGGTGGCTAACTAATAGACAGTCACTTTTTTTTTCATTTTCATTAGCAGACCATTTACCATTCAACAAGAGTCAACAAGGCAAAAGAGGAGCAGCCTTCTCACAGACAGCTGACCTGTAGTGCACGTATTTTATTAAAATGAACTCCAAACCTCAGAAAAATGTTATGTTTGTAAAAAATTTTAATTGTTAACTAATTCCTTTTTCACTCCACATAACCTATAAGTGTGCATTGTCAATGTTTTACCAACCTAGCCCTGCCAGGGTTTAAACAGCACTCATGCAACATTAAAATTCTCAATTTACTGGCATTTTTAAAAGCTGTTTTTTTTAAGTAGCCTGTTAAAACATCACAGCAATTTAAACATAGGAAGAAAAACAACAAAGCTCCTTTAAAGTTTTTATGTTATTCAAGTGTCATTAATTTTTATGGCTCTAAAAATTAACTTTAATCTGAAATGTCTCCCACTCCAAGAAAACTTCTGCTCTCCCAAAACTGCATTCTCATGACAGAGTCGGATTTCACTCTGCTTGGCTGCTCGCGGCTAGATAACAGAACAAACTGCTGAATTCATCGCTCCCAGCCTGCCTGTAAATCCATCCCAGTAGAGATGTTCTCATGCGAAAAATCTGAAGTAACAGTGGAAACAGGCAGGAGTAATTCTGTTTCAGACAGAATGTTGGAGGGGGAACGGGATTTGACGGCAGTGGGGAAAGCTAAGAGAGGAGGAAAGAAAATTGAGGTTGAAAACAGTCTGTAAAACGGCGCAAAATCACTTGCATATAATTTTAGAACTGAATCTTTTTGCATGTCTTTTTTTCAATGTAAGACTTCTGAGAATCTGAAAGCATAAAAAAAAAATATGTCATCATCTTTATGTAAAGTTAGAGTTTAAGTTAAGGTCTGCAGAATGAGGTCAGTTGCAAATTTATTGAACTATGTTTTGGAATATATATCCCCTTATGGGAGGAACAACAAATGATGGGTTTTTACAGACAACAGCTGGGTAATGAAATCCAAAATATGACTTACTAGTTCGTAAGGTCAAATTTAACTGAAGAGTTAAAAAGTCTGTGAATTTGGGACATTGTTTAATGTGTTTAACAAAACAAACTACCTGAAAATTGATCAAAAGAATATAGTTGGGACAGTTTTACAATAATGTCTCCACAGCAGTGACCAGTTGAAGAGATGGTAATAAAAACCAAATTGGTTTGCGTTGGTATTCAGAGCAAGCAGCAATTTGCATACAATGAAAAGCTCCTTGTGCATATTATGGTACTGCAGCTGCATTGATCTCAAATTAATACTTTAAAAATTATTTAAAATGGTTAGTTTTTAATTTATTTTATTTTCTAAATGGGATAAAAACAAGTTGGCCTCAGTCAACGCTTCCCTCCATCACTCATATTCCATAGATTTCCACATGTAATTTTGTCACATGTCAGAAATGCTGAATGCTAGTACAGTCCTAACAGTTTACCAAGATCTTTTACTCAACATCAATAATATTTCAGTGTGTAAACTGCTTTTGTGAATGGGCAATTAGCTAGTGTGTAGTTAGGGTTAGAGTCATCTTTTTCAGAGTAGGTTATCTGCAAGGGATAGTTCTCTGAATGAGGTCAGCCTGGAGAGACAGGAGAGTTTCTCCAGACCATACTCGCCAGTCAGAGCGGGGCCAAGACCAAAGTGTATTTCTGTGTTCTTAAAACAAACAGTATGAAAAATATCATAGCACTATCACAAAGCTTTTCCATGTGTATGGACTCCATTTCGATGTTGCTCAGTCTGAATGGGTACTAAATGGAACTAAATTCACAACAGGCCCCTAGATTTGGACCTTTTTGGGTTAACCGTATAAAACCCACATCAAATCAAGTTATAATAATATTTAGGTGTTTGGTAGGTCTCGAGTGGTTAATAAGAAAAGCAATTCCGCTATTTCCCTCAGTTGGTATAAACAATTAATATGGTGCTGTGCCACAGATAATCCCGCAATAATTTGCAGTCCATGTTTTCACCCTGTTTCCTACCCCATGAGTGAATTCTGCCTTGGCAAAAGACTTTACCATTCCATTAATTTTTTTAGATAGTATTTTACAAGACACTGCTTACATCCACTCCACAGAACCCCACCTTGAGAAATAAAAACAACAATCCCTTTAAGTAAAAGATTTTTCTTTAAACCGGTAGTTTCCAAATATTCAGCAATCTGTACTTTAAAGCACACAGAGAAAACGCCACCACCAGCATTTATGCTCCTCCATCTTAAATCCATCTCTTCAATCACACTCGCCTCCAACTACCCGCTCTACGCAGCAGTCATTTTCGTTCAGCGGCTTTTTGACTGGTGTTGTGACAGAAAATGTTAAGAAGCGGCACCGTGTACAGCACTGCAGCCATGACCAAAATGAAAACGTGCTTACTTTCCATAAGCTAACGTCTGCTGGAGGTTTTTTGCTTTGACATTTCACAGAAACAGACACAACCGGAGAAATATTATGCTTCGACGCAGAGGCCTCTCCTCTGGAGACACATCCTAATTTAATGTGTCATGTTTTACCTCACCAGTCACTACAAGGAAAGTGATGTAATGGAAGGGCCATAAATGTTGTGATGATCATTATTTAGCTTTAGCTCTACTTGTTATCAAACGTGATGCTTTCTCACAAGGGGTCTTTCAATCTCCCAAAGCAATAATGCTAATGGAAAAAGTTGATTAATGATTCAGTGTCACATGACCGGAGTGAGTTTATTAAGAAAACCAAATGAGTGCTTTGTCTGAAAATCATGTTTTTCACAGCTTTGAAAATGTAGTTTTACCATCTCTGATTTTTGGTTAGCTAGTTGTTAGTCACAGCAGACCAGAAGTGAGGTTATCCCTGTGTGAGAGGTTCAAAGAGCTTCAGAAAGGGCTGACAGAGCCTAGCAATTTGGCTTGTGGAGGGTGCAGGTGTGCATCTACCCTGAAGCTCTCATCAGTGCTGAAAGGCGATATTACAAGGTATTATTAGGCGAAGAAGCAGATACTTTTTCAAGTCCTCCTGTTTTATTGTCTGGTGGGAAATAAGAAAGTTCACTCCCTTCTTCACATGCAAGGCTCATCTCTGTCTGTTTAATTTACAATCACACAATGTATCTATGAAATCCTTCAGCTCTGAGTATAGATTGAAAAGAAAACATTTTTTTTCTTTTGTTCTTTTTTTATCCTTACTTACGTTGCATACACATAGAATCAAATTTGAAAAGCTCCTTAGGACGATAGCATGCAGCTGTTTAGTCTCATACGTATGGTTTATTACTACAGTGAAGTATGAGCCCATTACCAGAAGCATGCTTGTTTCATATATAAGCAGTTTGAGTGCAAATACAAAGTATAGATTTCACCTGTGAATCTCGATTTTCTTGTTTGTATTCAGGTTCTGCAACTTTGCAGCAACTCGGCAATCAGGTTGGTTTATATTATAACTCTTCCAAAATGGCAGCAGCCAAAACCTAACTATCTATATGCATTGACAAACAGTCTGTTCTTTACTTTACTATTTATTTGAGCGTAGTAAAAGTCTGATATGTGCTTTAATACGGGCTTTGTATTTAAATTGTAACACTTCATTTTCTTTTGAATTCAAAACTATTACAGCTATCATAGAGCCTGGGGCATATTTTTGTTTTTTTATGGCCAATGTTTGTGACTTTCAAATGTTAAATGAAAAGTTTGCATAAATGAGTTTTCACGTTTTAGTACTCTTACAAGAAAACTTGTAGAAAAATCATCAAATTGGCAGAATATGGTCAAAGCCGGACCGTCTTACTGTAGTTTTTATCAACAGCCTTATTGTTAGAATATTATTCATTACTCAGGGAACTTTTGTTATTGTAGATAGTAATAGTCGATGTGTGTGCAACTTCTGTGAACCACAGAAGGAACAAAATCCCTGAATGCTAATAAATAATCGCTGTCTTATTTTTGACACAATGGTCATTATTTCAGCAGCTGCTTTATTTTTTTTGTTGCGACTTTATGTGAATGGTATCATACCCAATTTAATACTGTGTCATCTGCATCCCAGTAAACAAGTACAAACGGAATGGACTATTTGACAAACTATGCTGTACATAAAATTGATGTGGAGATTTAGTTTTATCTCTAATAAATATTTTAATGACAGTATGGTTAATATCATTTTAGAAAGATTTTCCCCAAATACAAAAATTTCAGATGATTTTCCTACCTAGTAAACTTCTGTTGAGTTAAGTTGTAATCCAAGAACTTTAGCACATGTTTTTTTGTTTGTGAAGCGTATTTACACGCCATAACACCCCATATATGTTCTTGCTGGTTTTGCCTTACTTTGCTTTTTATTTTGTTTGAGTCCTTTTCATTTTGGGTGCCCTGCTCTAGCAGAGTGGTGTTTTTTTTTGCTTCAACATATATGTTTGCTCTTCATTTGGCTGTTGTCTTCGAATACATGCATGTTGCTTCCTCGATCAAATCTTCTTCCATTTTATTAGCAGCTAATAAAACATAAGACGGCCTGTAAAACCCCGTCAGAATGTTGCAGTTCATCATAGAGCTCGTTTTTATTGCACTTCTGTGACTGTTTTGTGTTTATTGTGCCAAACTTAAGTTACAAGTTTGCTGCTTTGGGCCCAGACTGAGCAGTGGGTTCACTTTCTAAAGTGGAAATCGAAACCCCTTACATAATGGTGTATTTACAGCATCACTGGCAGGACACACAGACATTGCTCTTCGGCTGGCATGAAATCAAAACGGAGACACTTGGCTTTTGGACAACTGTGTGACTGCAATGAACAGACTGACCCGAAGCTTACCCCGCTCGTATTCATGACGATCTATTAAAACGTTCTTAGAAGTAAACAGATTTAACTGTTTATGCCGAAGAATGCTTTATATAGATACTTATTAACACAAATTTACAACCAATTTAGTCTGCTTGAGCTTTGTGGCTACAAATGGGTGAGGGGTAATCTAAAGCTTTCTGAATATAAATGTGGGCTTGATGTCACCATTCTAATTCATTTTCCTGTGCCATGATTACCTACTTCCCTAGGGGAACCAGTCAGAGTCAGACGAGCTGAACAAACCTTGTCCTCTTTGACCTCCCCACTGCTATTCACTTTGTTTCTCATTCAGCATCAGATGGTAATGGATACCTATTGTAACTCTATGGAGTCTGTGTTCCTCACCAGATAATGTCTTTGGGGATGCAGGTGGAGGGCGATGTTTTGGTGTGTGTCTAGAGATCATGCCTATTGATGAACAAGGACCACCATGACACCAGGAAGACAATTAGCCATCGATACCTTACCGGGGGTCAGGTGAAATGGTAGAACCATCACAGGCACATGGGAAGATGTATCTGTAGAATAAGTACCAGCATCTATAGGTAGCGGCATACATGACTTTCTTCGTTTGTGTAATTCTCTCTTGTGGGAAAAGGCAAGAAAAATCAATAAAATTTATTTGAATTAGCCTAAAAGCCATCTTTTAAGAAGCCATGCATAATGACTTGGAAGTACACATCTGCAAATCCTATAAAGAATCTGAGCAACATTTATTAAAATGTCTTCTTCTGATGTCTTTTTATCAGACTGCTAGCTTAGCATCAATCCAAAACTACCAATATCATAATTACAAAGGTGCACTAATTCTTTCTACAGACTAATGATAAAGTCTGAAAATATGTGCAAAGGTTATGCAAGACTTCACAATGGCATTAAAATAAAAAGGATACCTTGTATTTTTCGCACCACAAAGACATTTCTTTTACAGATTTCATGGAAGCTAATGAATGGTCAAGGTGAAGTCAGAGTTGTTACCTTCTCTTTGTCATATCTAGTGCTAAAACACTAAGCAAAAGTGTTTTGGCACTTTCAAACTAACATTGTAAATAATAAATAGTTTTGCTTGGTGAAGTTAGTTTGGTAACAACAGGATCTGACAGTGACTGAAAGTGAGAGGTAATAGACTATGGCACTGAGGGAAAATGGCTAAAAGGGAACCCAGGAAACCAAGCAGAGCCTGGAAGAATCTACTAAGTGTAGATTAGGACTGTGAGACAAAAATACGAAATGCAGTGAGTAACAACGATAGAACGCATATGCAATAAGAACACAAACCAAAGTGACAAACCCTGAAGTCCCAGAGATCATCACTATACTATTAGAAGAAATGTAAATAGCTGGTTTAAAGTGATAATCTGTCAGTCTGTCAATAAATGAAATATAAGCTTATATAAATTTACATATAATCCATGATGATTGTACTTTTGTTCACTCCTAATATTGTATATTTGTTTAATTACATTCAATTAACTCCATGTTCAAAAGTGTTGACCATTTTATGCAGCTAACAGTGGAAGATCTAAAAGCATTGCAGTGCGAGTGAGAGATCTCGTGTTTGCTTATGGGGTCGTGCCCTGTGTCAACGTGTGGTGCTCTTAAGCTCAATCCTTCAGAGAGATCTGCCTATTGTTACCATACAGTACTGGCGTGTGCGTGCGTGCGTGCGTGCGTGCGTGCGTGCGTGCGTGCGTGCGTGCGTGCGTGCGTGGGTGGGCGTGTGCGTGTGTGTGTGTGTGTGTGTGTGTGTGTGTGTGTGTGTGGATACGCACAACCCCCGTTGCAAACCTCTCCTCCCTCCCTCTCCCCTTCCCTTTCTCTTTCACACCCTCTCAGCTGTGCTCACTCACTCATTCTGAGCCGGGTCCAAAAACCGGCAGCACAGATTGTCCACTCAGGACCTCCGGTCCTCAAGTTAACCGGGTCAGCTAGGACTTTGTAACCCCATTCAAAGAGCGTCTTTTCTGGGCGAGCGAGGCATGGAGGTGGTTCATCAGGCAGTTCATAGTCTACCACAGTATGCAGTGACTGGTTTGCTGCCTTTACATCAAGGTAATGAGTCTTTTGAAAGTCCAGCTTCTCTTTATTATAGTTGAATACATCAGATTTAAATGAAGATTTTTTTTTTGTTAAAACGTTTTTTTTTGTATGTTTGTATGTTTGTTTTTCAACAAACATACAAACTGTCTAGTTTTTTAAGTACAATGAAGTAATATCTGTGAGGATAGTTTCATTTGAAAACAAGATGATTTAGATCGTGGAGATCACTTTTGTCTCCAATGTTAATCCTCCTTCCACATGAATGGACAGACATTCTGCCGCGTAGAGCTGCTTACTGCTCAGTGAGTGACTTCCTGTTATGTTGGAGGTATTTATGATGCATGGACTTCTGAGAAGACTATCATTAGACACATTATTGAATCCCTACTTGCCCCTGCTTGAAGCAAACCAGACACCTCTTACAGACAAGAGAGAATCGACCCTTTGTATTCATTTAATCTCTGACTGCTTAAACGTATCCACACTCAGAGAGAATTATGACACAGATTTTGTCATTTCAACGAGGTAGTTACTGGGTCTGCATTGTTTTCTGCGCCAGCTGCAGCTGCTTCCTCCTCTTGGCAGGCAACACAAACTCAGTCTGGAAGAAGTTAGCCTTTCCACAGTACAAAGTGACTTCCATTTAGCAAATAGATGATATTGTAGGTCAAGTAGTGGTGAAATTATGACATGTAAACTACTTTTAACTACACAACACATAGTCTCTAATGTTTAAACTACATATTTTGAAGTTAAAACTGTTTGGTTTTTTTACACCTAAATATTAAAGATTTATGGTTTTGGCTAATAAAAACTATTAATGTTTTATTCTTTGTTGAGGCCATGACAGATGTTTCACTGAACTTGAATTCATATAACTTCCTTCTCAGTTAGTTGGGAAGAAAACTCACATATTGGGAATGGAAGATAGTTAATATTTTGCAAAGAATTAACTTGATCAAATTCTAAGTAAAATTTGATCTACTTTGGGTTTTTACAGGATTCTTAGACCGAATGTGAAGTGTAAAGGGGTTTGCAGGTATTTCACAGCACAGTTGGATCCTTTGTTGTCTCCCACCTGTTTTTAGACCATTAGTTAAAGTCTAGTCAGCAGCTGGACACTTGCTCAAGCCGGTGGTCACAACTGGAAGGAACAGTTGTTATCTGAAGACAGACGAGCTCAGATAGCAATTATGACATGACATGACATGACAGAGATAATTTAATATAATGCCAAGTTGTCAGTCATCGGTTACTGGGAATGGAATTGCTCAGATGTGTGCTACATAACAACCTGTTAAATTTACTCGCGTGGTTCAGCTGTCAGATTCATTAGAAAGGTGGATTTGTCCCTGCAGATTAGGGGTCAGTCTTTGCCTTGAGCACAAGACTTAAAGTACACTGGTGTTTTTTGTTCACTAGTGATGGTAGGATGGAGGATAAGATGGATGGAAGAATTAGAGGAGTAATGTTGGTGCTGCCACCATCTCTTGTGCAGAAGACTGAGCATGACCAACAGTGAAGTTGTCAATAAACAGGAGCACCAACTTCAGATTAACTCACACCTTGGTTGATAGGATATGGCTCAAAACCTGATGCAAGCACTTTATTAGCTTCCTTTTACTGACAAGGCTGAGACTAACGGGCAGAGTGAGGAGCCACAGGGGGATCGGAGTAGTGGAAAAGAGGAAGACAATGGATGGAATAACATTCATGTGCAATATCTAGCCATTGTCACCATTATGTCTGAATCTGCCACAGTCATAAATAAAAAGTTGAAGTAGAATAGTGTTCTGTACATGAGAAACAGACAAGGACTGACTGTTTTTCAACAAGGGTGTGGCATCTCTTGTTCTTGTTAATGTCCTTTAAGAAGAGAACGCTACAGTTTTTGTATATTGTTGGAATTTTTAATGCTTTTGTAAAGCTGACAATACTTTAACAATTGGATCAAACATTTTTGAGTATTCTGTGGAATCATGCCTTGTTACACATTATAACTACTTCATTGTTTATAAAATTGTATGTCAAGATTCTTAACACTCTGTATTGTTGAACCCATGAAATTTACTTAGTGGAGCATAATAAATGTGAGGAAATCTGTCCAAAACACTGTCCAGTCATTTTACAGTGGTAGAAACGTAACAACAGGCACCAGACTGAACTTTAAACCAAATATTATTCTGCATTTATTTGCACACAGACCTCCACAGCAGTCAAAGTTACTAAACTTTTCTCAGATTCCCTGACACTGATTTCTAGTACAGGCTAAATAAGTAATTGGCACCGACATGTTGGGACAGAGTTGTGAGAGTTCAGTAATCCAAACTGTAGTCTGGGATTTTTTTGGTGCTTGCAACAGAAATTGGGTGGCTTCATATAAATGAAAAGTATTTCCCCCATCTTTTGAAACCCAGAGACAAAATACTGAGCATCAACAGGAAATGGCAGCAGGAACAGGATTGTGCTGTAATGGACATGGTATGCCGTTTAATCGTTTTGCTCTCTTGCTTAACAGCTTCATAATAATGTTTTGTTTTGTTGTTTTTTTTATCTAGCGGAAATGCTATCTATCAAAGCAAGTAATGGAACTGAATTTAAATGTGCTCAGAAGCGCACAAAAACAATGTCTTTGCCAACTGAAATAAGCAATGCTTGCAGGGTGCGGTGAGAAACTTTCAAGTGAGAAACTTGGAGTTAGAGGTAATTAGTATAACTGAGTGAAATAACAAATTCCCAGCTGTTGGGGAAACAAATTGTGTTTGTTTTACAGCAATGGAAGCAGTACGAGGGAAATGAAAACTATTGTTACGTGTCCAATAGAGGGCAGGGGAGGTATAAACTTTTCATAAATGTTATTTACGTCTCTAAAGTCAAGAAGAATGTGAGTGCTACGTTGTTACAGAGCAGAAAAGTTTTAGCCTTTTTTTCTTAGGCATTTAAACATTATTCTCCCATGGAACATTTCATATTAAATTTGTTAAATTTTTTTAAACAAAATTATTATTTTTGAAAAGTAAATAATTAAATTTAAAAAACTTTTGAACTGATTTTAAAATATGAAAAAAACAAAACAAACATAGCTACATTATACGGTATTAACTTTACCAAGCACATTTATGATTGAAATGTCAGTAAAAATATTACTTTTTACAGCACAAACAAGACACAGATGCAAGTTAGGTTTATGCGGGGCCTGCTTATCAAAGAAAGTGTCACACTAACATAAACAATTTTCTGACTGATTTAAATGCAAGAAACATGGAGGGCGTAGATTTAAAAAAAACAACAAAACAAAACAAACAAAAAAAAAACAGTATTTGATTGGCACAAGATGAGAAGATGAACTTGGACTGATTTTATTTTAGACTTTAATTCAGATCTACATCATTGAACACAGACAGGTTGAGAACTATGTCAGAATAAAAAAAGCCTGTAATTGTTGCTACATCTCTACAGACAGATATTTAAACAAGCATGCATGCAGTCTTATATATAAAGGGGACTTTTGGAAAAGAGAAAGCTGCTGTAGGCCTGTCAAATGGACAGCTGTCAGCTCCCTGTTGACCCACAAATGGTCAGTAAACTGTTGACCATCAAAACACCAAGCTTTGCACTGGAGGTGATTTTAACATTTTTTAGTGGCCCACCCAGAATTGTTGCTTGAATCTGAGGGAGAACTTGTGAAAGGAACTGAAGACTAGAGATCATGGGATGGAGAATTTTTGACCTCAAAGACCAAGGTCTCATCGCAAAAGAAGTGTCAAAAAAAACAAACAAACATGCAACAACCTGGTCAGGATTTAAAAGGATATATATATATATATATATATATATATATATATATATATATATATATATATATATATATATATATATATATATATATATACATATATATATATATATATATATATATATATATATATATATATATATATATATATATATATATATATATATATATATATATATATATATATATATATATAATATATACATATATATATATATATATATATATATATATATATATATATATATATATATATATATATATATATATATATATATACTGTGTTACACCATATATATATATACTGTATATATATATGGTGTAACACAGTTTAACAAATTATCATCATTGATAGTAATTGGGGGGGCTGGGTTCGGACTCGACTTCTGAGCCCTGGAAAAACTTGCTACGGCCCTTGGTGACTATCTCTCCCGGTAAATCTGACACAATGTGAATGCGCATACTCGTCGATACGTGATCGTTTTCTCATTCTACTAAATCCAATAACTGATCTGCCACCTAGCGGCGCTGATCACGTGGTGAACTCCGGGCTAAAGTAAACGCCGAGCTCCGGGTCGCGAACAAAGTAAACCTGGAGCGGCGGAGCTTTGAGAGCAGCTGAAGAAACACTCCCATGTGCGAGCACAAGTGAGCGGCTCTATTACCCGGTTAGTACATGCTTTACTGTGGGGTACTAGTTAAACTGAAACATTGTTACGCGTCGCTGCTTGGAGGGATGTGGGATGAAATTAAACTATGGATTTGAGGAAGTCAGGAGGTGAGCCGGAGCTGCCTTTTGTTTGTTTTTCACAAATGGACGCGTTCAGTTATTATCGGGAACGGATTTTTATATGTTTAATACAGATAGGATGTCTGCTGGCATTTGGGAGGGTAGAGACAGGCGCCTGGTGAAAATTAATGCCTCCACTGCAAGGTGTAGGCTAATTAATTAATGAGAGCGCTGAGGACAATCAATAGCTGGGGGTGACTAATCGCTGGACTAGAAGGAGAAACCATTACACTACTTAGACTTGATTAAAAACCTCCCTCTTGAACACACAGCCATAAAAAAGAACAAAGCGAAACTGTTTTAATTATAAAAGTTATTAAACTGGTTGTTTATTGTGACGTTTGGCTCAAAAATGAAAAAAAATTAATTAATAAATAAAATAATAATAGATAATTAAATAGACAGATATATACGGAGATCCAGAAGTGACATGGATGGATGGATGGATGGATGGATCGTTTCACTTCTTTTAAAAAAAAATCTAAAATAAATGCATAAAATGTTTTTAACTACATTTTCAATAAATCCATTGTTTTTAATATCCACATTATATTTACAAAACACATGAGCATAATTATTTTATTATTCAAATATCAATATGTTTCCATGTTAACCAATCAGGTGGTACTATTCTGTGACCCACAATAATTAGGAATTTATTTGATATTTATGTGCTATATATGTGTATTTTCATTTCTGGAAAATGTACACTATTTATGTTTTATTTATTGCATTGTGATTATTTTTTATTTATTTTTATTTTTTTTGTGGTACCAGTGATATTTGAGACAAATTAAAGCAGCAGATGCTAAATTTGCCACTGAGAATGAAAATTAGTTGGTTTGCTTACTAAATACAAAATTCCAAATATAATTTATTCAATGTAAATGAAATTATTGACCATAGATAGAAACAATTTAAAAGTTTATATTTCCATAGTGCATAGTTTCTGAACTAATTTATGTTTTGTTGTCCTTATGAACAATGTGAACTGTTTAACACTAAAAAAATGTCCATAAAAAGCAAGATCAGTTTATCCCTGAATAAGATAGTTGACGATATATTTAGTGGACTAAGTATGTAACTCAATATTTGAATAATTAGAATAACAAAAGATATACTGTTACGACACTGAAACATTCTTTTCGATTAATGACTGCAAATTTGAAGAACTGACTACAATTTTGCAGGACATTTCTCTTTTTACATTGTCTTAAAGTGACTGGATGTAAACGCTGATCCACCCTTAGCAGCTACGCAACATGTCAGTGTCACAATTAACGCAACTTTCCAACTTGTCTCTATGTAAAATTTAAGAAATACTTTACTATTCTTGAAACCTTTACTAAACAGAATTAGTGTTTAGTAAAGGTTTCAAGAATTTTATTAAGGATGACCTTTGATCATGGATATCTGACAGGGAACTCATCAAAATGCTTTTTAAGTTAAGTAAAAAGAACAACAAATTTTACCTGCCTGATATTGTAAAACAATATTTTGTATGACATATAAAACACTTTTTACATCTGATAAACAGTATTCAGATTCATCATGGTTTTTTTCTAACCTGGAGGTAATATCACTTCAAGTGTCTTATTTTGAAAGAGCCTAGATTGAGATTGTGACGGGAGCCTTGCAGATGTTAAATGCTTCATGAGGAAAACATACGGTCTCTTGAAACCGTTAATGAGATCTCATCAGAGCAGACAGTGAGCGTAAATTTCACTGTCAACGTTTACGTCTAAATTTAGTCTGCTCTCCAACCACTCAGGGTCTATGAACTCGTAAGCCGGCATGCCATAACGCATTGTTGTTTTGATCCTAACAAATTAGCAGTATCCTTTACATACAGGTTTCAACTGCAGAATTAATGACTGACCCATCAGGGCTTTGTTTACCTGAATGGAAATGTTGAATTTTGGAATTTTGTTGTATTCATTGTAACCCGCTGCCCTTGCCTCTGGCGTTGTGTTGGTGTCTATAAATAGTTTTTGTTTGGCACCGGCAGACCTCATCCTGGGATACAATCAGTGGATCAGGGTCCCTCACAGTTAAAGGCGTGATTAATGCAGCTGGTGGTGGGTCGTGTTATTAGCTGATTTCACCAGAAGTGCATTCCTGTAAAAGATCTGGGGTCCTTTGATTGTTCACCCTCTTGAAAAGCCATAAGTGCATAGATGCTTTTTAAAGCACATGAGACAAATGGACAACTTTTTGCAATTTTCTGCTGCCACGGTTGACGTATAAATATCCAAAACACAACTTCTATAATTTAGTGACATGTTCTCTTGTCATTCCCATATTTAAGAGTGGCTAAAAGAAATGAGCCTCTGTGTCACATCATAGTCATACTTTAAGGAAACAGAAAGTAATGCATTAAAAATTTAACATTTTATTGGAAATGTTACAAGTTGGGGATGTTTGCTCTGTCCCATAAATCCATTTTGCACAAAGAAATCAACAATGATGATAGACACCAGATAATTAAACTTCTCTCAATAATGTTACGTTGTTTTTTTTTTTCTCTCTTATTTGTTTTTCTTGAACAGGAGGAGATAGAGAGCGGATGACAACCAACCATGAGACCTACCTACTTATGGCCAGCACCCAGAATGACATGGAGGATTGGGTGAAGACGATCCGGAGGGTCATCTGGGCTCCATTTGGTGGAGGTTAGCATGAATGCAGCCCATGTTTTTCCTTATCTGATCAGCAATAAGCGAAGTTGGGAGCAACGCGGTGATCCACCTGAGTTATACTTGCTGTTTTTGTCCTCACAACAGTTTTTCTTGACAGAAGCATACGTGAGTTCAATGTCATGAGGGGGATCAGTCGTGCAAATCTCAGTTTTTGTAACTTTCTACGCATATGTACAGCATATTCACATTTGAATAAAAACACAGCACAAATATTTATTCTGAAGTGTCACGTACCTAAAGGAAGACTCTTGAGGTTTGTCATTAGTTGTCTAATAGGAATGCACTTTCTCTATGTAGCAACTACTCACAACACACCTGAATCAGCAAATGAATGGCTCCTTACCAGACGTCTGCGGAGCTTAAAGATTGAAAACTGATGAGGGACATCAGCTGTTTGATTTGGGTGTTTTGGAGCAGGGATATGCGGTTTCTCAATCTGGATTCTTGGAGATGTAGTTACTGGTAACAATCCTGTATTTTGTCACAGTTTGGGAAATTGTTATAATTTTTATCAGTTACTTTGTATTTTTGGATGTTTTAGATTTGACATTTTTTTATTGAGCACACCTGAGTTAAAGTCTCAATTCTTATCATTTATTGGGTGAAATGTCATGCTATTTAGTTAAATGTTTGACCTTTTGTTGATCACATCCCATTAATTAAAAATGGTTTTTCTAAGATTTGGTTTAAGCATTGTGTTGTTTTTTTTAAGGATTTAGTTCAGGAAGAATGATCTACTTTGTGTTGAGGCACCTAAAGTCCGTCCACATGCTGCTGGCCAACCTTGGAAAAGAGTAGGATTTTTGCCTGTCTAAGGAGCTGGAAAATATGCAGCAACTCCTGTTGGAAATCATAGCATCATCCATCATATTTGTTATTTTTTCTTCCATAGTCTCTACCCAGCAAAGTAATAAATGGGTTTTCATCAAATGTGTGTCAAATAAACCAACACAACCCTGTCACTGAAAAAAAAACAACAACAAAAAAAAAAAACCGGTGCAGTCCATTGATGCTGTAATTGTTCTGTGACTTTGTTGGAATTATTCTGCTGATTATCGAGTCTCCCGCTGCGTCGCCGTGGTTTGTTATTGACTGTCCTGGCAGACACTGGCCTAGATTGTGCATTAGCGGGGCACAAGTGCAGCGTTTGTAACCAGACAGGCAGTTCAGGCAGCCTTCATTGACCAGCAGAATAGATGAGGCGGAGTTGGCCCCTCTGTTTTCAGTGCAGGGAGTTTGATGTCTATTGCAGTTGACTGCTTTTCAAAAGGACGAGCCATTTGTCAAAGATGCCACAGGAAAGGTGGCTCCATGTTTGAGCCTCGTCCGGGCGCCCCCTCATACTGGCACGCTCACACACACCCAGGCATGCGCGCACACACCCAGACATACACAGAAAGATTACACACATCAGCCTTTAACCATTTTGCAGCAGCAGCAGTTAACAACTGAGCCCTGATAGGCTGATTATGACTGCTGAAAATTCTTGAAAAAGTTTGCTGAAAGAATGCTGGACAAAGAGAAAGAGCCCAAAGTACTGACAGCTGGACAAATGCATTAAGTACCGGTCAACAGTGAGACAAGAAAGGAAGTGGTTGGCAGAAAATGTGCAGCTGTGGATTCTCTATCTGGATCCTTGGAGATCTATTTCACGGTAACTACCTGTTGATGATTTATATTTGGGAATAGTTTTTGGAGTTTATTTTCAGTTGCAGGAGATTGGGAAGAGATGTATGATGCTCTTGTCTGAAGCTATGTTTTTAATGTAGCTGAATCCAGACTGACAGCTCTAATTATCTTCTTTTGTTTCTCCCTATTTTTCTTTGCATTTGTTGCTTGCTGGTTAAGAAATAAACTGCCCCTTGGAGACAATGAAGTTTATCTTATCTCTCCAAAAAACTCTTCAATTAAACGTCTGCAGATGAATGTTCAGAAGAGACAGAGCAACAATACTTGTAATTTTCTCATTTTTTAAAATGTTTTTGTTCTATTTAAACAGCATTTGGCTTGAGTTTGCATTCAGTTTTCATCACCAACTTGTAAAAATCCTACCTTTTTCTGAATTGTAGCTGTTCAAGAAATTTAAAAAACACTGAAGTCAGGAAAATTATTACATTTTCACTTCAGCTCTGTTGCTATGTTGAAAATCAAACTTCAAGGTTCAATGATGTGAGAGCAGCTTGTAATTTCTTGTGTACCTAATAGCTATCCTGGTTCCTCAACATAACAAGCCAACTAGTTTCCCCACCTCTAATTGGAGAATAGGCATTGATCCTGGGTAATCTCCCATCTTTCCCAGGTTTGAATTTTAATGCAAATGAAACAAAACATAAGAGCTTCCACTCTTATTAGATACGATTAGGAATACATTATTGTAGAGATATAACATAGGAAAAACAGCGTCAACTCTCTTCTCTGCTATCAAAATTCAAACTTATATTCACGAAAGACTGATTTTGGCTAGTTTGTGCAAACATTTTTGCAGAAATAATACAAAATAAACTGGTAGGACTCATTTTAGGTCAACATCGGTGTTGGTGCTTGCATCATTTGTGTGACTGTCAGGGCCTGAGAGGTTTGACGGAAACCCTCGAGGGCTTGCAGGCTGTTTAGAGGTGCCACTCCTGTGTGTCGAAGGTTTGCGTTTTAAGTACAACCTGTCCAGAACGGACAGCAAACATGCAGGAAAAACGCACTCGGAAGCATAAGCTGTTCAGCACACGCTGTTACATGTGACCCAGGGAAGCATTCCTTCACTCATGACTGGAACGTCTGGAGGAAAGATCTTGTTTTCAGTCCCTTTTTCTCATTTGGTCATTTGTGTGGTTGTCGATACAGGAGGATCTATGATTTATTCCCAGGGTGAACATTAGCATAATTTTTATTTTGAAAGCAGAAACTCAACTTGAAGTGATTCTTTGAGGATATGTTTAGCGTATGTTTCAGCCATTTTTCAGTTTTCAAATAACTGCACACTGTTTTATTGTCTGATAGAAAAAAGGAAATGGATGCATTCTTTGCTTTCCAGCCCTGCTTTAGTTTTCTTTCATAACTTCATAGAGGGATTTATGGGGGATGCGCCTGAAGATCTGCAACTCTGTGTTGTCATACCATAAATTCATTAAAAGGCATTTTTTTCAAGAAGCTGACTGGATCTTTAATTTTTAAGAGAGGTGAGTTTAATAACATGCATAATATTGTCAGACAAAAAGTGTTTAGTGCAGGATCTAACAGCAATAGATGACTTTGTGATCCAGAGGAAAATCGAAAGGGAAACATGTACTTAAAATATGTTTTAAGTGGCTCCCATATTCTGCAGTTGTATCGCTTAGGCTGTAAAATGTGTCATGTGTACGTTTGATAAGCTTTGTCTAATTTGGCCAGTGTGCCTGGTCGTACCATGTCCAAGTGTCTGAATGTGTGTGAGTAACTTCTGTCTGCGTCTGGAGACTGAAAAAAATGCAAATCTAAACCTCTTTGTGTGGCAGCCTTAATCTCCTCCTGTGCTGTGTTTATATGAGACGGCAGTCTGCCTCAATCCGTCCAGGTGTACGACAGATTTTTTTTTGTTTGTTTGTTTTGTTTTTTTAATTGTGTTTGCAAGTTGGAAAGAAAACACATGTATTTTGTAGCCATCATCAAGCTTTTGGCATAATTCAGACTGGATATTTGATAGCTCTCCTTGTCTAAATTTGTAGCGCTCATTTTAATTAGATGGTTTCCCGAGGCGGATTGGACTTTTAAATAAAGTCCAAAAATTTCGATTAAGGCTTTAGTTTGGCCTTCTTGAAAACCATTCCGCAAACCTGATTTGTCCATTCCAAAACCAGACTGCGGATATATTTGGATTAATTGTCCTGGTGCAATACTTCATTTATCCATCTAACCCAAACGATTAACCTCGGTGGTGGGGGAAAGTGGTTACAATTTTTAGAAAAAGTCAGAAAACAACATGTTATGTTCTGAAAACTGCTGGAACATCAGTGGCAGAGTTATAATTGCCATAGAAAGTGTTCGCACAATGAAAGGAGCCTCTGATCCAAAATGGACACTTTGAAGCTTGACTAAGATTTGCAGTTGTTTACAATGACAACCCAGTAACATTTTGGATTAATACTTCATTCTCATCAGATAAGCATAAACCTGTTTGACCAAAATGGCAAGAAGTATATTTGAATGACCCAAGGTTAGGATTTCAAAGCTAAGGCTCTGTCACAGTTTTTGTTGTTGCCATATCTAATAACATATTGAAAAGCTCTTGTTGGGTGGGTTTAATTAGAAGACAAAGAAGCGGAGTTTCTAAAATATCAAGTCCTGTCGTATCTCTGAAATATGTATGCGATTTTTGATTCCCCCCTATTCTGAATAGTGTGTGAGTTTTAGGCTCAAGAGATCTTACTCTTGCCATGTTGTCACTGTCCTATTTATTTATTTGTTTATTTCCATATTGAGTGATCAATTGCTCATCTCAGAGAGACATTTCACTGTCCTGTGATTATCCCCAAGTGGTTGGTTGACCATAAACTGAAATAGTAACACTGTCATCAATTTCACATTCAGTTCAAGCATCCAGTTGAGATGAGTGAAACATTTACTTAGTGTATCATGAGATTAAGTTAAGTGGTATTTGAGTCTCAGTTGGATTCTGTAGAATATTCTCCCTATGGATTCCTGGGTTCACTTTTACCACTCTAGGTTCTTCTCGCAGTTTGTTTTTACTGTTTGTTTTAAGTCAGTTGCCCTCTCTAAAATACCCTTAGACCTGAGTGGTCCGGGTTATTTCACCTGCATTTGTCTTTATGTTGCCCTGTGATTGACTAGCAACATGTCCAGGGTGTACCTTGCCACTAAACCCTTTGAAATACTACTGATAGGCAGTGACAAGTATTAAACACAATTGTTTTGTTATTTAGCAAATATTTATTATAACAAATACATCTGCGCTACTTCTTCACATTCTCCAGGGATCTTTGGCCAGAAACTGGAGGACACAGTGCGGTATGAGCGCCGGTTTGGGAACAAACTTGCTCCGATGCTGGTTGAGCAATGTGTGGACTTCATTCGCCAGTGGGGCCTTCAAGAAGAGGGTCTTTTCAGACTGCCTGGTCAGGCCAATCTGGTCAAAGAGCTTCAAGATGCCTTCGACTGCGGGGAGAAGCCCTCGTTTGATTGGTAAGAGAAGAACATGACTGGACCTGAGTTTACAAAAACTTTCATTTCGTCTACACCTCTATGACAGCATATTCATATTTCTAGTTTGAATACAAAAGCATGGGCACTGGTCAATTTATGCTAAAGAGAAGTGGTGTGGTGTAATTAAATGCACTTGCTAGCATAGTCCTCCTTAGTGCAATAACTAAAAAACAGACACACTTAAAAATGTCTGATGATAACATGCAAATTAATTTTCTCTAACCTGATAATCATCCATGCATCTTTCAGGGTGGTGGCTAAAGCACCTTTCATGTAAAATCCTTTATTGCATTTCATTGGCAATGACTCCATCCATCTCTTCCCTGATTAGCCTCTCTAACCCCCTGCTGGTCTCGCCACCTGTCGCCTGTTGGATCGTTATCATCACTAAACCCAAATCCTTTTCTTTTGTAAGATCACCTAAGCTTGCCAATGCAGACTTCATTTCTCCTCTCAAATCCTTTTCTTGTTTCCTTTTTCCCTCTGGTAAAATGTAGGGTTCTTGCACGTGTCCCGGATTCATGCTTTGCTTTTTAATAATTTGAAAATTAGCATATTGAATGTTACACTAAAACTGTATGGCATTTCAATTTCAAGAAAAAGACATCTTACAGTTTTTTGTTTAAATGTTGCAATAGTCCATTGGCGAATCGAACAAATTAAATAAAATGTTCAATATGAGGGGGTAAAAAAATAAAAAGAATAGTTTAAAGTCCTTTTTCAAGCTTCACAGCTTCATGTTTATGTTCTTTATGCTTTTATTTCAAGTTCTGCACTAAAGGGACACTAAATAAAATTCAGAAGTTGTACCGGTAATTGCTCTGTTTTAGTGACATTTAGGACAGACACATAAAAAAAGCCAACTATTGTTGCCCAAATGAATTATGCTAGTGTGCCATTCTATGTGTAGATGATAAATGCCAGGCAACCAAAGAGTACAAAGTGAAATACTGAGTATAAGATTTAAACATCTTGTGATAAAATCTCCGTGGTCCATAATAAACAAAGTCTAAGATGTGTAAAGTGAGCAAAAAGGAACACATTCATGAATAATAGTTGGCACACATTAACATGGTAAGAAGATACTGATCTTATGAAAGCACATAAGATCAGTGACTGTAGCTTATGTCGACCCAGCAGCAATTTACAACAAACCCTTGAATAAACTCAAATGTGACCTGCAACACCAGGGAAACAGTAATTGAGTGACAGTAAGCAATTGCCTTTAACAACATAGAGATGGAGAGACGCACCAATAATGCTACAATAAGATCTACCTCAAAAGGGGTCATTAACATTGAACATACTAATTGGAATCAAAAATATATATATGAATAAAAAATGCACCAACTAGTTCTGTCTAAAATCCTTCGACATAAGTATCATGATCCTCTGTGTCATATACTTCCAACAAATCTTTAAAAACTGTAGCACAGTAGGCATTAGCATCCTCTTTTCATATAAATTATATAAAACTTTAGAGCTAAGCTACTTGCTAAAAGCAGACTGATAGGGAAATATAATTAATTAAAAACCATCACTTAAAGTCTGGGTTTGACACAATAAGCAAAAACATTTTAGCACATTTTTTTTAATCTGTACTGTCTTGTTGTGGATTTAATGCTTGTATTAAACAGAAACATGTTGATGTGGTGTTCAACGCTGAAAAGCATCTTACATCTTTCTAAACAGTTACTTCTGTTTAGAAACATAATACCACATAGGCCTTATCATAGTTTCAGTGTTATCACCGTCTTGCTTGTTGTCACCACCTTATCTGTCTACAGTAACACAGATGTGCATACAGTAGCATCTCTGCTGAAGCTGTACCTCAGAGAACTACCCGAGCCTGTCATCCCCTTCCAGAAATATGAAGAGTTCCTGGCCAAAGCCAAACTCCTCGGCAAAGATGATGAAATGGTAGGAAATGAAAAATTATGCTTTTTTTCCCCCTTGTATATGTCCTGCCACAGACTTAATCCCTGTGTCCAATCATAAGGTAGGTGACTGGTATAAAGTTAGCTCTGAAAATCCTCATTTTAGTCCCGTTAAAGCTGATTTATTTCCACCACAGTCCATGCACCGCTCTGCCTCCCGCAGTGGTGGACTTTTCCTGTTGTGGACCACATGAACAGGGTTTCTCTTGCATTGTAAAACACACTTTGTACCAGATGTTCTGTGCTGTTCAAAACAGTTTGTTATAAGTAAGTCAACATTTTTGGCTACAGTGTTGTTTGCAAATCCCGAAAACATATCCTGAACAGCTTCCCTCATTTTTTAGCATTCTCCTGATGTTAAAGTTAAAACATGATAAACTGAGGAAAAGTTCTACATATACTTCAAACGTACTCTTTGAATGTTTTCACTTTCTGCGGCGTTACAATCACAAACTTCAATGTCTTCACTTGTGATTGTATGCAGCAGACTACCAATGAATTGGAAGGAAACCAACCTGAGTCAATGCTTTGTTAAATCATATTTTGCTATATTTTCACCTAGCAGACCTTTGATATACACATCTACTAGCTAAGTAAGAGACGTCTGTTTGATCATAAATTACATTTCACATACAGTTTTTTTTTCTTTTTTCTATTTTCTTTGTTTGTTTTATATAGAGTTGTGGTTTGGGAATTTTAAGATTTCAACATAAAAAAATTCTCTAACCTGCAGGGTATGAAGGAACTGAAAAGGCTTGTGGAAAGTCTACCTCCAGTAAACTATAACCTCCTCAAGTACATCTGCAGGTATGTGTTACAATAGATGACATTTAAGCACCTGAAGTGGTTAACAGGTAAAAACCTGTATATATATGTTTATGTTTTTCATAGATTTCTTGATGAAGTTCAGTCATACTCAGGAGTGAATAAAATGAGTGTTCAGAACTTGGCGACGGTCTTTGGGCCAAATATCCTAAGGCCAACTATTGAGGATCCGGTAACAATCATGGAAGGTCGGTGTTAAGAACATCCAAACTGTCTGTTACGGTGTTTCCTTTATATAATGATTTATGATCCCATTTTTTTTCCCAGGAACTGTCCTGGTCCAGCAGCTCATGGCTGTTTTGATTGGCCACCATGACGTGCTGTTCCCCAGAGATGAAGACGAGCCGACAGCACTTGAACTCGCTAACAACAACAACATTGAATCGCTGAAGGGACAAGTCCCCACAACTACCTCGGCTGTCAGCGCCCTGTCTCAGAATACAGAGAACAACAACACGCAGCTGATGCGGCAGTGTGTTTGGGACACAGAGTCTCAGTCGCACCGCCAACAAGTAGACAACACCGGCTCGCCGCGATCGTCGAGCCCGAGGACAGTTGTCACAGGACGCTTTGAAATGACACGTAGTCCACCCCTGATGGTGAAGAAGAACCCAGCTTTCAGTAAAGGCAGTGGCATTGTTACTAATGGTTCCTTCAGCTCCTCGCCCCCAGCAGATTTTGATAAGACCCAGAACCTGACCGGAGGTGGTAGTTTGCCCATGCGTCGAAGTGGGGCGCTTAAAGGCCCGGGCACAAAAATGGGCACCAGCGGGGTGACAAGTGGAGGCAGTCCTGCTGCGAATGGGACAAGTTCTCTTCGACTGGGGATGTCAGGGTCTGATATGACCACAGGAGGCCCAACCAGCCGCGGTGGTCTTTGGGTCCAAAACAGCTGTGTTGCACTTCGGGAGAACAAGACGCGCGACGTCTCCAACAACGGGGATCAAACAACCAATCAGCACCGCCTGTCCACGTACGACAACGTCCAACTGAACCATCAAAACCTGCAGAACCAGATCACCAGCATGTGTCTTAACACCAGCTGTGAGGACAAGCAGAGCGTGGACAGCGCCACCTGGTCCACGTCCTCCTGTGAAATCTCCCTCCCTGACAACTCCACCTCCTGCCGCTCCTCCACCACCACCTGCCCGGAGCAGGACTTCTACAATGGACAATACGAAGACCTGGACGGACCAGCTCAGGAGGGAGCGCCTCTGCAGACGGGCGGAGGAAGAGGAGGTGGCGGGAGGAACAGCAGCAGGGAAGGGAGCGGAGATGGAGCAGGAGGGAGCAGTCGCGGCACCAGCAGCAGTGATACCAGTGAAGGTTTCACCACTGGGAATGGACCTGGGAACCACAGTGCTCTGCACAGTCTGGTGGCCAGTCTGAAACAGGAGATGCACAAACAGAAGACAGAGTATGAGGCCAGGATAAAAAGGTGCAGATTCCATTTCTAACAGTTTTCTTCCATTAGTGCCCTGATTTATAGAAATAATTAAGTTCATGAAGAAAAATAAAATAGTAAGTTGTAGATCACTTTCTTTTTCCACAAATTGTTCTGTGCTGAGGTGGTTTGTTGATAAATTGTTCGACTGTAATTTCTCCTCGTGCTTTTTGTTTTTCTTGTTCCAGCTTGGAGCAGCGCAACCTGGAGCTGGAGACGGAGATGGTGGGCCTACACGAGGAGCTGGACCAAGAGAGGAAGAAGTACACCATGGTGGAAATCAAGCTGCGTAACGCCGAACGGGCCAAGGAGGATGCTGAGCGGCGAAACCAGATGCTGCAGAAAGAGATGGAGCAGTTTTTCTCCACGTTCAGCGACCTCACGGCGACTGGCAACAGCACAGCCACAGAACCCCGCCGACCGGACCGAAACAACGCCATCTGGATACAGTGAACGGCAGACTGCGGTTCATTTATTCATTTCATGGATGTGAATGCTGATGGGACTTGAGGCAGGATTAGGATGCTGACTGAAGGAAATCTGGGCCTGTTTTATATAAAAAATATATATAAAATAAACGTATACAGCTAAAAAAGGGATACCTGTGTAAATACGGACATCACCTGGAGTGATGTCGGGCTTACATTATATTTGTACATAGCGTTATTTAAACACCTCATGGACACTTTCTAACCTTCTCAGAAACTGCAGCGGTGCTCACTCACACTGGGAAGAAAAGCTTCATCAGTGTGTCAGTAAACTGTACATTTTATGTGGGGAATATCAAATGTGAAAAAACATGAAAAAAAAAAAATATCCTCAACCTTGGACCTAAAAATAATCAAGTGATACTTCTCACCAATTGTATTAATTTCTAATTGCCCTATTGTGTCATTCTGTGTGGGCTCATGTACATAGGGGGAAACGATGCAGACGACTGGAGGCAAATGTTTGTAACTGAATCTGTCAAGTAAATGTTCATGATATTTAAGCAAAGTCGTCACGGGGATATGTTTTATATCAGGATTGTTTTTGTCCTTGCACTTCTATGTTTGTCCAGTCTCCACCAGTTGGTACTGAATGTTCCGTCAGTCAATCTGCAAACCAGATTGACTGACACTGCAAGTATATTGTGTATTTTGCTTGTACTTCTGTGTAGTTATATTTACTCTTGACCAAAAAAAAAAGAACCTTTCTGTAAATATTTTTTTTTAGATGTTGAAGACACTACTTGTTAGTCTGCACTGTGGTTTTGTTTTTGTTGTTTAAATGGCATGGTAGCTGTACAAATGGAGGTTTTGTAGCTTTAAAATTGCAATTTAAGCCTGGCACAACTGGTCAGTTGCATACAGTACCAGTTAGAAGTTTACGCACACTCATCGTTGACCAAGCATGGCATATTCATTTTGGGCTTTAATTGATGGATTTGAATTAATCCTTCCTCATGGTGGAACGATTATCCAACAAACCTCAGTAAATAAAAAAAATAATAATTAATTTTTCCGTATAATACAAGCTTCTGTCAATGCCCATGTCGTGCAGATGGACATAAAACGATGCTCCATGTTCAACTTGCCCACAGTCGTTGCTTATAGTGGATGGTATATTTCGAAGCTTTTATGTATAATGTTGACATAGTGTGAAGGAAATTCACAATAAATTAAAAGTTGTACATCCACTAGTAGAGTTTCTTGCTAGATAATCATTCCACCTTTGTGACAGAACACTGTAAAAATATCATTAGGGCCTTCACTTAATATAAGATGTATTCCCGTAACAAGTGACTGACTGGCACTGTCAGAGATTTAGGCAACAAATATTTGTCCAGAATACAGAATTTGAGGAGAAAATATACCTTTTCACTTCAAGAGATATGTAGCAAATTCTTGTGGAAATTCTAATTTAAACTCTGATTGAATAAAATGCTAATTGTAAAAGATGATTGTATATAAACACCCATCAGATGATTTTTTTTTTATTAAACCTATGGCACAAATGCAAAAGGTGCTGCTGGATAATTACCAACACAGCTGTTTTTAACTGAAAAAAAAAAAAAATCTGACTAGAGTAAGAATTTTGTCAGCATCAATGACTTTAAAAGCCCGTCTGTTAGATCTACTGGCAGATGACGAACGCATGAAGGTGCATGAGGTTCACGAGGGTTTGTGTACAATAATTTAATACGCGTCAAGTGTATCAAGACTTTTCTATTCACCAAGCGTATGTATGTAGCTTCAAACCAAACGTCTACACACGGCCTGGATTCGCTAACGGGTACAAGTCCGGTCGTATGAGTCGTGAACGCGCTTAACGCTTCTCCACCAGAGATTGTTCCCCATTTTAAACCTGCTGCTGGTCATTGCAGGGCATCTGGGATGTGTGCACAGAGAAAGAAAGTGCCTGGACAACCAAATAGAGAGGTGACTCTACACTTCTCTCTTCACACTCTTCACCGGGAAATAATAGGCTTTAGGCCAGCTGACGGTGCCACCTCACTCTGTGAATTCCACGCTAAGAGCAGATAATGGACTAAGGTGATGGCGGATACTGAAACTCGTGCAAGACGTGATACTTGATGTTCAAAAGATCCTTGAAAAGACATGACATAAATAAAAATGCATTTCCTGTGATTCTGAGTCTGGGTGTTTTTCAGTGAATAAATATGGACTTTTTGTGTAGTATATAACTAGAAGAGTCAGAGTTGGGTGTTACTTGGCTATAATGTTGATTATAAATAAGATTCACGTTTTGCGTTATAGCTCAATTTTATGTTTAAAGTTGTCTGTGTCATAAAGACAGGAGAAAAATGGGGCTGTGTTACAAGAGTAGAAGCTCTAAAATGTCAAAATTAATATTCTGGAAGGAATGCAGTGCACACATTATTGTTATTTTGATGTACGGTAACTTTACCAATAAAACAAAACCAAGACATCAGCTATATACAGAACTATTAATCAAGCAACACAGGGAGCATATTTATTACATATAAACTTTATCATGATGGTTAATTACCACCAACACTAAAGAATTATTCTTACATACTTTTTCAATGACTTAACTGTCTAGCTGTGATTCTCTCCCAGATGACATCACTAAAGGCGCTACTGCTGTCATTACCTCTTGATTTTTTAATACAGCATGCAGATCCATAAAGCAGTTTTATACTAAATTTAATTAACTAAACACTAGTACTGAAAATTATTTAGCATTCTCATTCCAATAATTATGTCCTGTTTTCGTTTTTTTTTTCCAGTGGTAGAATTTGTATCTTTGTCAACAGACTCAGCTGTTTATTATTTTTGGTTCACCTCTATTAGAGTGGGCCTGTTTATGAAAAACATACAGTATTCTTTACTTCTGAGTGGTTTAAGCAGCCACCTTGCTAAAGTGTCTGTGGGTGTTTGGATCAACGATTGTCCCTGAAAATATCAATCCTGAAAATATCAAACCTGAAAATTAGGAACGGTAAAATAGATTCTTATTAGATTTTTACATCCGGGATTGGAGCAAATATTAATAAGAATGTATATACAGATTTTAGATAGGAAAAATAATATTTTCTCACCATAATCTATTTCCCACAAATCCTACAGACCCTCAAGGGGAATGTGAATCAATATGTACATGCTTTTCTTCCCAAACCATATTAAAGTTATTGCACTTGCCTTGATGGTATCATATACTAACTGAAAACTAATTTCCAATGTAAATATTGGTACCCCATTATGTTTGCTAGTCACCAAAGCAGCACTGTTGATACTGAGGAAGTGAAAATGATTCTCTGTCACACTTCTAATAATTCTACAGTATATTGTGGTTTCCAGGAATCCCAGGAGACAGCATGAAAACTTGCCTGCTAACTTCCTTGAGGCTACGTCTGCAACCAGATCTGAACTAGAAGTGACAACATACAGGAACCTGAAAGGGGATTCAAACTGAGGTCCTATAGTGGTGTTAGGTCTTACAGTGGAGTCTGCAGGTGTATGCTATTGGAAATCTTGTCATATTCCTCCAGTCAAAACTGCCGCCCGACTTACTTTTGCTCTGAATATGAACTTCGTTGTCCTTAAGCCACTTGATGTGAGGATTTGGGTTTTCTGTATTGTCTTGTCCACCCCTTAATTGATCCCAGCTGTGTCCTGTTTCCACTGATTACCTTCCCTGTGTATTTATACCCACCTGTGTCTGTGTTTCCCCATCAGGTCTTTGTTGTTTCCATTTGTGTACTATTACCAGTTGCTACCAGATTCTGAGCTCCTTGCCTCTGCTCTCTTGTGTACATAAATCTCTTGTGATGATTTATGTGCACTTCCTTCATTAAAATCATCATTTGCACCTCATCCTGGCTCCTCTGCTTCTATCCTCACCATCCAAAACCGGACATCATGACAATTAATCCAGAAGACCTTTTTTCTTTTTTTCCCACAAAATGTACTTTTCTCACAATGCCATCTATTTTGTAAAATGCACACAGCATGATGATAACATGCTGTGTTAAATCTGGTCCAAAAATCAAATTTAGCTGCAAGACCCGTTGTTAAATTAAGGTCTTTATCCTTGTGTGCCTTTGCAACTGTATCCTACTTTATGTTGTTTTTGACTTGGTAGATTCTTCTTCTCTGAGTAGCTTTTCATAGCATGGTGAAACAGGGTTGTTGTTTTTTTTTTCTGTGGAGGTTTACACATGATTAAAATGGGCTCTCAGAAATAAACATTTTTGATTATCTTAACTTACTAAGCAAACACTAGAAGACTAAGGAATAAAATCCCTTTTCCTTGTGTATTTATTCTGCAATAACAGTTTAGGAGACTTTACTCATCCTGCCAGACAATATGCATGATACTTGTCTACTTTTCATATGAAAGACTTAAATTAAAGAACAAAAAAATCAACCATAGTCCAAGATCAAAGGTTTTCTTTATTTTCAATCACATACATATACTATTTGTACATACACAGTTCCTTTAAAATGTTGTGTTTACAGTAACAGCTTTCAATATTTTTTTTAAATCTTTTTTTTGCTTGTTTTGTTCTGTTTTCATTTGCATCAATTTTGACTTTTACTCGAAACGCTATATTCTGAAGCTCTGAGATCAGCGTGAAACAGATACAGTTTCTTTTTGTGTTTAACCTGACAATGTCAAAAAGAATGACTTGTTTAAAACAGCACGGAGCAAAAGAATCAAGAGCGAAGGAGTCGGAAAAGAACTGAAGAACAACATCACCTGATTCAGATGAGCTATACAGGGTTTCATTTTTGGAGACACTTCGCCTGACCCTCACAGTAGTTTGCCTCCCTGTTTGAGTGCAATAAAAATGTTTATTGCATTTTTTTTGGAGTGTTATTATTTACAGTTGAGCTTGTGTGAAAGAAAATCAGTAGGTTGGGGGTCAATACTACAAGACGTATCCTAACCTGTGACGTGTATACTTCTTTTTTTTTAGTATTTGCAATGTTATGGCTAAATGACAGGTCAGTCATCCTCAGGTTACAGATAAAAGTCTGAGAGACATACATGTTGTTGATTCTGAACACACGAGATCACCTTGAAATATTTCCGCAAAAATCTGGATCATGATTGACAGTAAAGTTTTTGAATCCGTTGGTTAATGTGACTGAACACCAAGAGACACACAAACAACTTCCAAAACACACAACTGAGTTTGTCTTTGACATTCTTGAAAGCAACAGCAGTAAAGGTCCGGATTAGGTCACCACTTAAAATTTCAGGACAATGACATGCGTGCTTGTGAAACTCTGTTTCTACATTCGGTGTTGGGGGGACAAAAAAAGACAGCAGTTTGTGCGACAAAACCTTCTTCTTCTTCAGGCACATTAACCAGGATCAAAAGCACCTTTAATCACAAGAAAATTGTCCAGAGGGATGTTGAATAAAATGATTAACAGTTCACATTCAGAAAAGAGGAGGTGGGGGGAAAGACATTAAGACATGTCAATATTACTGTGACCAGGAACATGTCAAGATATGAAAAAGAAGAGAGTGTTTACATGGTTCAGAAATGCCTTGTAGAAAAACTGTAACACTACTGTGTGTATTTGTGGTACAAAGGAGCCAACTCAAGCTGTGGAGCTCCTTTAGGTGAAAAAAAAAATTATTTGAACATTTTAAAACACAAAACATTTCAAAGTCGCACCCTGTTTTTGAAAGATTGCCCTGACCCAGACCCTGAACAGAAAGCCAAGCTAGTCGTAGCTTTTTCTGGAGACGCCAACCTCAGTCGCCCTCTTCTCTGTGGTACCTACACTGCACTGGCTTCAGGAGTGTTAACAAAGTAGCTGTTCGAAGTCAGGATTTTTTTGGGATTTTTTTGGATGTGCACAGTTTTGTGGCTAGACTGCAGGAAAACAATTATGTTGTGCTGCTGAGATTGAGACTATATACAGGCAGACGCCACCAACTCAGCAATTCTCCACACCTTTCTGTACAGTGGAGACATCCTGCTGCATTTTTATTTTGACAATTTATTTAACAAACAATGGCTTAAGCCAGGAGTTATCAATCGGCTTAGTTCATGCTGTGCAGTTCAAGCGAGGTTGTGACGAAGAGACCATTAGCAGTTATCTTACTGGGTCGCTATAATAGCAGAAAAACAAAATGTGGCACTTATGGCAATGGAAATCAAAACATATCACATGTAATTGTTTCTTCCTTTCTTCTTTCTTTCCTTCCTTTCTAGGCTTTCCTCCTTTTAACTCTCCATCCTTCTTTTATTCCAACCAATGGGTTGTCAAACAAACTACCTAAAAATGGATAGGATTTGAAATATATATATATATATATTTCTAAAACAATTTCAATGTAACCGTAGCAACATACAACATACTTTTGGGCACATTTAGTTTGTTTGTTTGCTTGTTTGTTAGGATCCCTATTTGCCATTGTTGTGACAATATTTAGTGCCCATTAAATTACTGACTTTAAATAATTTGCCATTTTGCCTCAATATTAAATAAACACAATTTCATCATTGACACTTTGAATATTTATTAATATTCTTAATATCATAAGAAGCTAAATTCAGGTTCACCAGTTTTGTTTGATTTCATAAAAGTGGAGGGGCTGGTTGACTTTCAACCTTTCATTAATATCTTCAAAGCCAAAGCAGCACAAACAAACGTTTTTGCTGCACAAACGTAGTCGAGTTAATTGACACCCATTTCTCTGATTTGAAGAAGGTGGGGGGGGGGCTGGTTGACCTTTGATGACCTCTAGGAACATTTCTTTGTATCTTTAAAATCATAGCAGCACAAACACCATTTTTTGCTGCACAAACGTAGCACAACGTTTGACACCGATATAGTCTGATTTGGAGAAGGTGGAGGGGCCGACTTCACTCAGGTAACGCAGTGTAATGCAGTGGAGTGCGGCTGAGCAGTGCAGAACAAGTACTACATCTCTAAAGACTTAAGATGCGACAACTTTGAATGCGCTGGAGACGAAGCTGAAAAAAGAGCTAAAAGAGCTCACAATTTGAGTGGCTAAATAACTAGGGCAATCCTGAAAAAAAAAAAAAAATGGAGGTTAAACAAGGCCTTCCCACATCCTTTCACCAAACTGTGGTTTAGGGACTTTTTTTCTTCTTTTTGGTGCAGCTGCACTCCTTTACTCCAAATTAAACTAGCCATGTTCAGATTCCTCCCACTGGTATACATAAATAGATGAACCATTCAGTCAGGAATTATGGCAGTCGAATCCTATCCAGCGGCCTATTTAAAGTATGATTGCGTAGCATGCGGTAACAATAAGAGCGTGTTTATTTGTCAGGTGAAGTCACAGCTTCAAAGTTAACACTCCTTGTTTGCCCTTAAACCTCTCCACTGTTTCACCTTTGTCTCATTGAATGGTGTTAAAGGAGTCAAATAATTGGAAGAAGCCTCTTTGTGGTTGAACCACAGTGAAACATTTCCAATTCTTTCGACGGTGGCGGTTTATACAGTGACATGCAACGCCGTAGGTCAGCCCATGGGGTGGTGGTGGGACTGTTTGTACATCGCCAGGGGAAACAGCATGGAGATTACTCACCAGTGCAAATTATTTCTGAGAACACAGACCGTTTCATCCTTATTTTACCATTTTTTCAGCTTGCCCGTGTTTCACAGACACACCCCTGTCCTTCTGAGACCAGACCCCGCCTTCTAATGTCTGTGGTGGAGTTAGTTTACATAGCACATGAATATAAGTCTCTGTACAGACTGTTTTTTTTTTCTCTCTCTCTCTAGCATACAGTGTGATTTGCACAGTTTTAATCTAATCATGCACAACTACGGCGATAGGCAGAGGGGCAACCGAGGTGTAGAGAAGTGATGTGGCAAGGTGAGCGCTAGTCTGACAAAAACAAAAACGAAGCAAAAAAAATCTCCCAATGTACTGGCCTTCAGTCCCAAATCTGTCTCCCCTTCAGCTGTACAGAATTACAATATTTACAAGTAGCTGTGGGTGAGAGCGACTGCACATTCCCTGAAGATGTACAAAACCCAGTAAACAGTACAGGCAAAGTTGCATTTCAAAACTCATGTTGGGTGGGAGTGACTAAGGAAATGAGTTGAGGTTCAGAGTTGAATGCAGAAAAAAATGGAAATTTCTTTTGTAACCAAAAGCGATGAAGACAATGGCTGCCCACCTTGCCACATCGATTAGACACAGATGCTTGTGGAAGTAGTTAGGAAGGACCAGCAGCCGGCCAAAATGCATTTTACAGGAGGCGCGGGGCTTTTTTGTTTGGATGCCATATACAAGATGCGTGTGCGTGTGTGTTTCAGGAGTAAGGGGTTATAAGCAAAGCAACTAGAGGATCAGTAACATATATCTCAGCTCATTATCTTTAGTTTAATGCCACTGCTGCTTTTTGAATGACAATGCACAGGCTTTGGGTTTCATCATGTCAGACTGTTTCAATAGCTTATGTTTTTGTTCAGAGTATATTCATTTTGATCTTTCACTTTTTTTTACTTTTTTTTTTTTTTTTTTTTTTTTTTGGTTTTTTTTTTTTAAACATCGTTTCAATTTCATCGGTCATATCTGTTGGGTTCTTCACCTTCGGAAGTACATGGGGTTGCGCAGGCAGGCGGATAGTCACCTGCAGCACCCCAGGGGTCCCGCGGAGGTCTCCAGGCTGCTGTCAGTGTCTGAAGCCAGGGTCTGGTCGGTGGACATGGAGGAGATGTCGTTGATAGAGGAGGAGGGAGGGAGGCTCTCGCTGCTGTTCACGGCTGCACCTGTGCTACGGGAATCAACAGCAGCAGGAGGGTTAAAACGTAAAAGAGTTCTGACGGGGGCAGATTGATAAAACAATATATATAGCCAGAAGATACAGTTCGCAAGCACGGACAGCACAGGGGGGATGGATGCTGAGTGAAGTTGAGTTGCATTACTGGGACAGAGATAACAACATTAGTAACATCCGCTAAGGGGAAAGAGTCACGACTGCAGCTCTGATCAGATGTTCCCAAGCAGCCTTTGGAGGCATGAAGGTCAAGTTTGTTCATCGATGCATTTGAACAGTTTTTATGCCAGGATAAACAGCTAATACAGCAAACAGCATGAGTGCATAAGTTTAAACTTATTGTGGCGCAACGTCAAAATTACACATTCAAGTTCAAATATAATTTATACACAGACAACCCATTAATATTTCGTTTGATGTACCTTTATCTTGTTTTTTCATCAAACTTCAAAAATGCTTTAACTGTGTTTCGTTTCGGGTTTAGCAAAGGCTTTGCCAAAGCTTATTGTAGCCTGGTTCATCCATTCTGAACAATGCTTTGACATGTGTCTTTGCTCACTGTTTGAATAGGTATATTCAAATTTCTTGCCACTTCTTTGCTATCATGAAATAACCAGAGATTAGTTTCATAATATTTAATAATGCCCATATTGCAGTGGGCAATTGTACAACGTTTCTGATGACTGCTGATCAAAATAGGTTTTGAAATGTTTAAGGCTAACACTAGATATCTACAGTGGCCACAGGCTAATCCTATAAAATACTACATATATGTAAATATATACTATTCTTAACACCCGAACTGGGTGACAGGAAAACGGCAAATTGTCTGAGGAGAATACAAGTAAAATAATCAACCAGAACAAAGCAAAAAGGTTGTTGACTGCTACAAGTGTGTGTGGGTTCTCTGCAACTCTCGAAGAGGCTTCTGATCCTGCATGGATTTTGAGAAAATCCACATTATATTAAAAATGCTGCACCCAATTCCTGTTGTTAAGGATTACTGGAGTTGTATGTTTTAGCATTATTGCAGCCTGAAAAGAAAAGAATAGTTCAAACCCCCAAGTTATTATGACATTCATGTCTATAAAGATTGTCTCCGAGCATCTGACCAGAAGTATACAGTGTGTGATGAGACGAGAGAGATTAAGATTTGAGTTGTGTGGGTTCTAATGAAAGGCCATTAAAAGCTCCCCGCATTATTTAGGCGGCAGCAATTGTAATCATTCACATGATATCAATAAGCTCTTTGATAGTTCTCTCTACATTCCTTGATTTATGTCGTCATTAAACACTCTGCTGCGCTGGCACAATTCATGTCAGGTCATTTGGAAGTCGTTAAAAAATGTTCACTTTTCTTTTATTGATCATTTCTTGAAGTTAGAATCAGTCAGCAGCAAACGTTCGGAGACCTCATCAGAGGTCTCTCAGTCTTACCTGCTATTCTGTATTTTCATCATTAACACAGATTAAGTGATGAAATTCAGGAGATCACAGAATTATCCATTTTCAGAAATGGGAACCGAGTTCATGTCACAGCACTCGCAGTTCTGCTGGTAATAACGCGATGGATGAGATAAATCGATTTATTTCCATTAATGACTGATAATATGGAACCATTGAGCTTTTCTTTTAGACATGCCACCAAACTGTGAGCTTTAGGAGGCTGTTTCTTTCCACATATATATAACAACATGTTTTACAACATGTTGAATGCAGCATTTCAGGAACACAATTTTAACTTTTTCTTGATCATATTTCTTTCTATGCTGGTGAAATAGAACAAAATTTTCTAGTCTGTTGGCTTGTAGTTGACAATTAATACAGATAGAGTAGATTTTATCTGCAGCAGTTTCTTGAAGGTGGCCACTAAGATCTTAAAAGGCATATATCAATAAATTTTAGATCCAGAAAATCAAAAAGAATATTTAAATTATGTATTTAAAAAAAGATTCAGTCTGCTTTGTTATAGATTTTATTTCAAAGCACATAGATAATTTAATAACCTATATGAAACCAGCAATTGGAGCTGTGCCTTCTGAAATTGTTATACTTTTGCACACATGGATGCTGGCGCAGGTTCATCACCTGGAAGCACTCCAGAGTCTGTTACCTTAAACAGAAATTGATGTTTTCTTGACAAGAAAGATATTTCAAACAGGAATATGCCAATGGATGTGTGCAGGTTGTCAAGCAGTGAGCGCCCTTACTATCCCAAATGGCTCTTTATGCTTGAAATCTGGGTGAGCTTTATGTAAAAAGTGGAAAAAGAGAATAGAAATCTTCTTCTCACTCACCAAAAACTGTGTTGAGAAAACGTTTAGATGATTTTGAAACAATTGAATATTAGGTAGTCGAGAATACAGCTGAATTTTCACTCATTTTTTCATGCCCTCTTACGTATTTCTTGACTTAAAACATCAAAAAAAAATTAGGTATTGTGAGCTACAAACCTATGATTGTAAAACTTATTATACTTGTCCTTAAAACAGGGCCCAAAAGTTTATTGATAAACCAATACTTTGAGAAAAAATAAAATCTCTGCTGTCAAATTAATAGAGAAAAAAAAAAATAAACAAAGAATGCTTAAAACATGCAAGTGGAAAGCAGTTTAAGTATAATTGTGATTTGGATCATGTTAGCAAATAAAAAAATAAAATAAATTATAAAACAAATTTAAAACGGTATTAAGGATATTGTGTTTTTAACTTCTGACCGGGGCACCATGTGTTCTCTGCTCCTCCACCTTCCTGCTGCAGTGAAATAGTGCTGCCTGCAGCTCCTGCACTGCGTCTGATACGCTCAGCATCAGGCACTACAGAGCGGCCAATCTGCTTAATTGCAACAAGCTGCAAACACAGAAAAGGGCGGATATCATGTACTAGTGGGGAATAAAGAAAATAAGATACAGAGAGCAAAAAAAAAAAAAAAAAAAGATTGGAAAATGCTATCTCTCTTCTTGCAATTAAAGAATTAAAGATAACAAAGTTTAGGTGCCGTTTAAATGACTAAATGCAAATGATGGACAGACATTATATGTTTTTATAGTCTGAGGAAATTTATTATACTTTACAAGCGGCTTTTTTTAGTTACTCTTTCTTATCGGCATGCTGCTGTAACCATGATAAAGCTGTTTCTTTCACTGAATTTACATAGTAGTGTGACTGGATTATTAGTGCACCAACATGACTCTTTACTGCCACTGTGTGGCAGTAAAATGCAGGAAAATGCAGACAGCACTCGCTCTCATTTCATGAATAACTAGAGGCTTACAATGTCAGCTGAAAACTGACATTTGCAAAGGAAACCACACAGCCGAAACCTTAAATCATGAATCACGACACATTTATATGCACAAATACAAACATTCACACATTTTTTTTAATCAGATATTTTCTGTACCAGAAGGTACATTTAACAGTAGCAGATTTCGTTCTCAAAGTCTATTCATCAAATAAAATAAAATTTAAAAAACACCCACTATATTGAACAACACTTAATCCGAGATGCAAGAGACATAGACACATGGTCAACAGCACAATGGGAATCTCTATTTACAAGGGAAAACTCCATTAAGGTTATAGTAAATTCACTTACAGAGCGATTAGGCTTATGTACTGAGAGTACCTGAAGGTGAAGGCTGTCCCTTCACAACGCCATTCTTCGTTCTTTCCTCAAAGTTCATCACCTCTTTGTAGATTAGTTCTGGCAAAAAATAGAAGAGTCAGTAAAATTCAAACAGTGGCGAAACTTCACTTTTCATTATCCGTGTGAGAAACGTGACACGGCAGAGACAACGGTGGTTTGTGTATTTTGAAACTGCAAAACAAAAGCATAGGCATTTCCCGATGCACTGTTATACCTTACATTTCCTAATTAATACATAGATTAACTAGACTCAATAAATGTTGACATTTAGCTTGCAGTGTTGGTTAAAACAAGCTATTCTTACCTTTCCACTCATCTATAGAGTGTTCTCTTTCATCCAGCTGCTTGTCGTAAATCTGAGGTGGAGGCTAAAGTAAAAAGCAGGGAGCACAGAAAGATATTGAGATGAACATGTATGTCTCACAAATAAAAAGCAAAACTGGGTAGTGCTTGATCAAACACAAATGGACAGCACTGAGTTTCAACTACACGCGCACACACGCGCGCACACACACACACACCGCCTACTCACCGCCTCCACCTCAGCTGGATCGTACCACACGTTGATGTAGGGGTGCTGTAAGGCTTCGTCCACTGATATCCGCTTAGCAGGGTCGATGATCAGCATCTTAGACAGCAGGTCTCTGGCCTGGCTTGCTGAAGTCGAAAGAGAAAACACAAAAGCACCCAGCTGATTTCACACGGACAAGAAAGCATCGCTCTGCATTTCATATGTGAAAGGGAAGATTGGGATAAAGCAAATCGGGAGGAGAAAAAATGAGCTATAATTAAAAACAGAAGGTTATAAGAGGTCATTTTTATCTTACAGAAACTCATCATGGCTGGATGGTAATGATAAACATTCTGGCTTCAGACAAATGACTTTAAATTATGATTGAAATGAGACATGAAACAGTTATCCAAACACTGCGTGCACCAACAAATTCAATACTATGAGGAGGAAAGACAAATGACCATGAAATTTAAAGAACTGGACAGTAATGCACGCCTAAGATTCTGGTAAAATATAGTTCTTAATTAAGTGCAATGTTAAATATCAGTATGCAACAACTAAACATAGATTAGTGCTATTTGTTCATTTTAGATCCGCCCTCATTTCCTTTATATTACAAATATTTCTCAGTTTAGATTATTCACTCTTCTTTTTACGGTTTAAGGTGGTCCCAGTGGTTCTATGGTGATATTTCTCAAGAAATACTTATGAAACTGAAATCAGGTGAGTAAAAGGAGGTTGAAGTAGAGCAAATACAAAAGCTACCTTTCATAATAAATGTACTAAGATCCATAAATGTAGAGAATATCTCAGTTCCTTTTTGATCAAATCGCTACCTTTTAAATGTACTAATTGTGCAAAAGCATTTAGCAGACCTTTGTCCTAAAAGCTTGCAGGATGGAATATTTTTTTAGGCTTTCAGCTGTTTGGAATAAACAATGATGAAATAAGGTGCGGAAATGAATAAGGACATATCCATGTTACTCCACCTTTATTCTCATATTCCTCTGATTTGTTCTCTTTTTATTGCACAAATAAATGTATTCTTTCCAGTATGGATATTTTCTTTCAATGAACTCAAGGGGGAAATTTTCCTCCTCTTGAGAAAGTCGCCTTGAACTGATTTGTCACAGCTCTACAGCAGCTATGGAGTAAAGAGGCTACAGTTTGAAAACAGAAACGGAAAAATGGAGAATGGATTCTTCTCTTATCAGTATCAAAAACAGAGCAAATCTATGGAGCAACTCCTATATGGGTTCCTCTCCTATACATCCTTGTCTCATACATCGCTGTCTGTCAGTCTGTAACAAATCCAAGATCCAAAGCACAGCGAGTGTTTCCCTCCTTTCTTCAACCTGCTTTCACACCTTCCCACTGTGTCTCTGGGTGATTTTCCTTTAACTTCGTCACCTCAGCAGCCCGCAACCTGCATACAAAACTGGTTCATGACAATTTAACAACTCTGGAGCTTTGATGTGGGAACACTCAAACAGAAAAGTTTTCTGTCTCTTGTAAAATGGATGTTCTGTTTCCTGCTTTCTCAGCTGGGAGAGCAAAAGAAGGTGCACAGGGTTGATCAAATCCAGAAGCAGAGCCAGGTGGGAGCTCTGATTGGGATTTCAGTACTCAGCTCTGAATTTTAACAAGGAAGCTAAAAGGCGACAACTCAGTCACTCTAGCAGGGTTGGAAAATCCTGGGGTTGCTTTTGATTTTTATGGGGAATTAGACTTTTTTAGTTAATAGGATTTATTTATTTTTTGACTGGTTGTTTGGGGGTTAATAGGAAATGGGAGTTTCTGCTCAAACAGCAAGATGTTTATACCTATCTAAGAATGTGATATAGTTTGCCTAAATTACCTAATAATTCCTTAATATTCTTTAAAAAAAAACGATAACACTTTATTTGAAGGGGTGTGCATAAGGCTGACATTACAAAAGTCATAAACATGACTTAGCAACAGTCATGAACATGAAGGAGTCTTTCTGAATGTTTATGACTCTGGTCATAAAGTGTCTTTCGGTAAATAATGAGACTTTTAATTACAAGTTGCATTAAAAGTGCATTACAAGTGTCAACTTATCAATATTTGATAAATAATTACATTTCTTCATGTCAACAGTTGTAAACATTCATAAAGACTCCTTCATGTTTATGACAGCGCTATGCCAGTCCTGTGCACACCCCTTCAAACAAAGTGTTCACAACGTTTTTTTAATTTGGATTATTTACAAAGTTCCCAAAAGTGTATTTGGAGATTTAAAGGCTCCTTTGTAATTCATTTATTTCTCATAGAAAAAGTTTGGATGTTGTGTAGAACTGTTCTGAAGTCCTTACACTGGCTCTCTGTAGCTCAGAGAATAGACTTTAAATAATTGTATTAGTTTCTAAATCACTGAACAGCGTAGCACCAAAATGAAAGATCAGTTGTTGTTGCAATCTTCCAGACCTCTCAGGTCTTCTGGTTCTACTCTGAATCCTCGGAAGTTGAATCAAACATGGAGAATCATCATTCAGTTTTTATGCTCCACTAATCTGGGACAAACTAATAGAAAACTGCAAAACAGCCAAAACCCAGAGTTTCTTCAAAAACAGAGCTGAAAAAAAACCCACAATTGTTTAGAACTGACTTTGATTAATAACAAATGGAACAAGAATCAATATATTTATGAATATTTGCTTCATGATTTGGATGATAGCATATTTATTGCTTGCTTCATAGTTAGCTACTGTATTATGTTTTTATGTAAAACACTTTGAACTGCCGTGTTACTGAAATGTGATATACAAATAAGCTTGACTAGGAAAATATTTCTGGTAAAATCAGCATAACATTTTAAATTTTTTCTTTTTAATTATTATTACTCAGGTGTTTTACTGCTCCTGTTAACCATGATGAGATGAATAAATAAAGATATATTTATATTTATTTATGCCTTTTTTGACCCCACATAATAATTCATCCAAATAATCAAGTCAAAATAAATCCATTCTGTCAACAGGTGGAGCATCCTGCCAATATAAAACCTTGGCTCTCACCTTTGAGTTTGTTGTGCTCGGAGTCAGCAGGGAAAAGGCAGTCGGGGAAGAGCTTGGGGAAGGTGAGGCCCGCGTACTTTGGCCGGTTCTCCACGTAGTTCCTCACCGTGGGCTGCAGCTTCTTCATGAACTCTGGAGAGGGCGTGCCCAGCTGCTCTATCACCTTGTTCCACTGGTCAATGTCTGGCGTGGCAGGTCAAGGTTAAAGGAAACACACCTGGAATATGTAGCATCGTATCATCTCACAGAATGTTAGGGAGATATTATGTCATGATATTCCTGAAAAGGCAGTTTAAAAAAAAAAAAATTAATAAATAAGAAATTCAATTGCTTATCGTTTATAGAGACACGAATCTGGTGAAGAGACTTTCTGATGAGACAGTTGTGGATCATGAACGGTATCCTTACTGTTTCTTTTATACCAACAAATATGTGGAGTCATTCTGCCAGCTACTGCTTTATTTAGCTGGGAATCCTCATAGTAATACCTCCTCACTGTCACCATTACACATTGAGTGGGAGCCAGTAAAGTCCCATTTTCCCATCTCTCACAGCTTTAATCCATATTCCTCCTTGCTACAAGTTCAGATTTAGTCAAACAGCCTGAGGGTTTTTTTTTGTTTGTTTTTTTTTTCCTCAGCTTGTCAAAAATGCTTCCAGGCTTCCATATGAATCAGAGAGAGGAGGTATGCAGAGGGTGGAAGGATACGGTCAGACCCAGGGAACAGAACTGTCCCTCTTATCACCTCTCCAAAGATGCAGCCCACTGACCACATGTCCACTGGTGTCACACACACACACACACACACACACACGCACGCACACACACACAATCACGTAAGCTGTGATGTTCCAAGATATCTTTGCTGCTTCCAGTAACTACTGAAGTTGGAAACTATGTAATTGCTCTTGCATTTTGATCCTATTTATACTTTTAGAGAAAAAAAAAAAAAAGATTTGTAGTTTTCAGTAAAAATTGAAAGATTTAAAATATCAGCAGCCGTGTGAGTGATTATTGGTGGGATTGGTCCGATGATGATGCTTGTACATGTTCATTGACCTTTTCGGGCAGCTTTAAACTCCCCCTGCGCTCCTAGAGAAATAAATTTTTAAAAATCTAAACAGAGAGCAGAAAATAACACAATCAAAAAATCAATTGATGCTCATCTGATGTCTGCCTATTAACACAAGTGCATCAGACTTTATATACTTCTACAATTAAACAGTCTACCTTGAATAATAACCTTCAGATTCTCTTTGACATTGCTGCTACAATCATCTATCATTAAACAACAACTAACCTTGTGGCCTACGGTACCGTGACTTATCTCAGTGGACAGATTGCTGCACTCCATCATCGTTTGTTGGACAAAGCACAGGGTGGACTCAAACCTCAATAAGGTCACTATACTTTAGGCCAATAGCGTTAAATATGAGGTACCAATCCACCACTGCCGAACGAGCTGAAGATTAACCAAATTTTTGTCTGAGCGCACATTAATTTGCAGTAAAAAGAAAACTGATGATGGGGGCAGATACAGATGACAACAATTTCAGTAAAAGCCGAGACATAAGGGAGGAGAAGTTGCTGAGCTCATTGCAGGGTTTTCTCGCTGTTCAGCTCATTAATCTTCCAGGAGCTGCATGTACAAGGCCGCAGAGTGAGGAATCCCCCCAGCACCTGGTGTCTGATCACTTCCTATGGCTATTTAGCTACATTAAGTCACCATTTTACATAGTAAACATGGTCATTTTTTTATGTCGTCAAAATGTGACACAAAAATACAAAAAAAATAAAAATATTCCTGAAGCATTTCGACATGCTTAATGTATCCACTCACATCTACAGTCCTGTGGAGGTGTCTGCGTTGATTTGTTTTACTATCAAACATAATGCACAACCAGAGTCACAATTGTTACTGTCAAAAACATCCTAACATCCTGTATGCTGCAACTGTATATGACACATATGATTTATGATGTTCTTCTTTAAGCCATAATAAATCAGAAAGATGTCTAACTTATTAGGAGCATATGTTTTGAGTTGAGGCAAAGAGGAACTCATTTGTCCAAGGCTTCAACAACCTAATGAGCCTTTTGTCACAAATGATATTTGAAGCACAAAGATATTTAAAGGCCATCTGCAGACATGAAACTCTTGTTTGGGCAGCATGTTACATGTGGAAATAACCCAACTTCAGAGCAGTTATCAAACTGCTCTGAAGTTGACAACAAAGTAGCCATTATAAAATGTAGGGCTGTCTTTTTTGCTGTAGTTACTTTTCAATTTTAAGTATCTTATCTTTGTAGCGTATTTAATTGAATATAGGACTTGCAAACTATGGTATTCATTTGTTATTTATGTTTTACACAGCATCCCAACTTCATTGGGAATGGGGTTGGAGAAATGCTGGAATTATTCAGATGCATGAATCTTCTGAGAATACATCATAAAATATTCATCTTGTAAGCATAGATCCTCTTCACAACGTCACGTAATTTAAACTATGCAATGACTAACAGATGCTCAAACTGAGTAAGCGAATGCTGTGACTCTCATAGGCTCTCATAGATGGCAAGATGTCCTTCATATGTTCACACATTTACCATGGAATAAAAAAACCATAACATGAGGACTATTGAGCAAAAACACTGACATTCATTCTCACTCCAAGTACACACACTTAGTTGCACTCTAAAACACACAGCGCACATTTTAAATATTCAGAGACAAGCAGAGAAATATGTATTTGCCAGGAGATGTTTGAATTAAAAGTCAACACATATGAAGAGGAAGTGCTGCTAAAAGAAATGTTGGAACTACAAAGAATAAACATGTTATACAATGTTGGTCAAATATGAGTGGTTTTAGTGCACCTCTGTGACATACAGCAAAAATCAGGTCTACTACTCCAGTAAAAAAATCATGAAAATAATATTAAAAATGAAGTCTTATTTGCATCAAATGCTTTAGTTTAAGCCTATTCCAAGTTTTCACTCCTAGCAGCCACATAACTTAATATATTTTAGTGGGAATTGAGGTGGTGTGAAGAAATAAAGATGCAGGTTTTTCATTCTTTTTGACAAGCAGAACTCAGAGTGTGGCAGCCATTGTAAGTCAAGAACAGGGCAGTGCAAAAACTCAAGTATATCTGACCATTTCCATGTAATAGCCCCAAATAGTGTGATTGTTTTTTTGTCTTTTTTTTTTCTTTTTTTTTTGCAGTATTATTTTGGTATATTTGCCTTTAATGAAATATTTAAAATCATACTCTGAAAGAAATCTTTGCATTTCTGTTGGTTATTTTCAGCCTTTTAAGATTGTTAGTGTTGATTAAACGACAACAGCAACAACAAAAAATAATAATTCTATAACTTCTTGTCCAAACTGGACAGGATTATTACAAAACCAAATCATGAAGGTATCAGCAGTTCATTGTTTTTCCAGTGCAATACTGTACTGTAGATAGATGTTTTTGGGGGTTTTTTTTCAAGGCACTGTGTCTATTTCAGTTGTAATTTTTACTTTTTAAAGCAGTCCTGTCTAAGTATTTTGAAATGAGGTCAGTTCATTATAAAACTTAATGTGTGTCGTTTTCAAAACTACCTTAAAAAAAATTTAATAAAAAATGAAATAACTCTATTGGGGTACCATCACACAATCTCTCTCTCTGTGTTAGTAAGGATACAGTCCCGGCCAGGGAAAAGGATTTTGTGGCGCACCATTTCTCCCATGATGCACCCCACCGACCAAATATCCACTGCACGCAGAGAGGTGAAGGTGGCACAGACAGGGAGCAAAGGGAAAGAGTGGGGGAAACAAAGGTTAGAGTAGCCTACAGTGATTAGCAGATTATTCAATAGGTGAGAAGTATGTTACAACTCAACATGCACACAAAAGATAAAGAGCTGAAGAAGTAACAGTGAAAACGAAAGCAGAGCATTAGAAGGACTGATTATCTAAAGGAAACTCAAAGCCCACAGGCTGTCATTTTAAGTTAGAAGTGTGACTAATGAATCATAGCAAGGCTGGCATTCAGTCATGTGTCTTGATGTTCTGAGGGCTTTTAATCAATGACTCACTGCGCCAGCACTTCGGCTCTACTGCGATTCAACCAGAATCACGTCTTTCGCCTTTGCAATGATTAAGCTCTATCACAGAACAAACACTGTTGAGATGCTCTCTGATCAGCTGCAGGTGCTGGACTTTCTAAACTTTCTGACAGAGATCTGTGACTCTGCAAACACACCCTGTCATTGGCAAAGCTCACCGTTTTCTTTGTATCCCATTCCCAGGATGACCTCTGGGGCTCTGTAGTATCGCGTCACCACATACGGGGTCATCATGAAACTAGTGCCCGCAGTTCTAGCCAGACCGAAATCCAGGATCTTCAGAGTGCAATCAGACTTTACCACTATATTGCTTGGTTTGAGATCCTAGAGAGGAGGAAAAAAAAACAAACATGTGCAATCTTTAAATTACTGAACATTATATTTTCTATTGAGGAGGGAGCTGCTAAAGCCAATGTGAGAGCGACACCAGTCCTCTCTAATCTAAGAGAGAGCTAATCAGAAAGAATTATTTATGCGTCTGAACAAATTAAACACAATTTTGTTTGTTTAGATCATGAAAATATGTAAAATTATACAAAAACTACCTACTTATGCGGATGTATTTTTTGTTGTTACAAAATGTCCTAATTTGTATTATTCTAGTTCTTTAAAGGAAAAAAAAAAGCAAATACTGATTTATGCTGGGTCACAACTGGAAGGTTTTGACCTTGCAAAGACAAACACAAAACTAGCAAATATTATTTTAAATGTACAATGTATCTTATTTGCAAATCTGAACATAATATTTTATTAAAACTACAAGAAACTATATTTAGTGTTCATACAATGGATCTTCTGTAATAAAATTGTCATAAATTTTATGTGACAAATTAGTAATTTGTCCTATTTTTCTATACTTTTGTCTATATTCTGTTTGGTTTTCAAAAGAAGAGTTCAGATCAGATTTTAAACATGATTTCACTTTTTTTTTAATGAGTTGAATATTCTTCCTGTATGTGTTATTGTGTTAATCGCTCCTTCTTGATTTGTGAAATGATGAAAAGATATGTACAGTTTCCTACCTAAAAATTCTAAAACATAAATGTTCAACTTATCAAATAAATAAAAAGAAATCTCTCATTTGCTGTCAAAATATTGATAATATTTATCAAGTGTATCTTTATGCATCGAATTTTATTTAACCAAAAAAAAAAGATTTCCTCAAAGATCAAATATGGCATCTACATTTCATTGTTAAAACTTATTTTTATTTTTAAACCTTACCATTTAACCTATATTAAATTTGATTCAGTTGGGCTGTCAGAGAAATGCTTCACTGAGATGTACTAGCAAAAACAGGAAACACTGGATCCTATTTGACATTTCCCACAACTTGGCTTATTTGTAGAGTCTGATCTGCTTTGAAAAGTAAATAGACTCTCATATTACAAACAATATGACTGCTGCCAAAATATTGTGCAAGCAGACTGCAAGCTTTACTACTTTCAACAATTGATCATCGTGACAGATTTGGAAGCACACAATGCAAAGTTAATTTAACAGGTAGAGGTGGAAAAAACGCTCACTGTCTTCTCTTACCCTGTGAATAATGCCGGCTGAGTGCAGATGTTTGATACCACATAACATCTGGTAGAGCAGATAGGACATTCTCTCATGGTCAAGCTCCATCTGAATCACCTGGCACAAATTGGCATCCATAAGCTCCATCACAAGGTACCTGGGAAAATGCCATGACCATTCAGTAAGTGATGACTTGTTTGACATTTGACGGGTTAGTTGTACGCAGACATTTTAAATGTTTCTGCATGAACTACAACAAAAAAAGCTCTTGTCACATGAGACGTATAAATCCCAGAGTAGAGGAACTGTTCTAAAAACAAACATGCTCTCATTTATGATTCAGTACGAGAACATGACGGCTTTCCCTGACTACCCCCCAAGCGGCTCTCCTCTATCGATTGAGGAACACAAAATGGACACAAACGAAAACAGATATTTAAGATTAATGAAAAACAAAAAGAAACTCACACATCTTGGAATTCCTCTAATGATTTCTGTGGCGTGAAGACATTTAATAAACTGATTATCTGAAAGAGAGAAAATGCAGCCAGAGGGTTATTATACAGGTAATCAAAAAGGGAAAATAAACTAATTGATTGAAAGTGACTGTGAGAAGATAATGTCTGCTGAGAAGGACACTGGTGAGAGAGGACAAAGTAGACGGAAGAGGTGGAATGGAGGTAAGAGAAGGGGATAAAGCCTGGTGACAGGAAACAAAGAGAGGGAGACAAAGTGTAGCAGTAGGGATTACAGTCATCCCTCCAAGTGCTCTTGGTTTCACTCTCTCTCACCAGTTTGCTGCACTCCTGCAGGCACAGTGTTTAGCATGGTCACAACATTGCACGGGGGCTAGTGTGCACTTTGTAGCAGAGCGAATTTGCCAGAAATAGAATCTTGCTGCCAGCAGAAGTGTATTGGTTTTTTTTTTGTTTTTGTTTTTTTTTTTACTTTCTTTGTCCCAATGCATTAAAAGGAAAACAATAACTCACATTTTTGTGATTGACACATTTCATGAGCACCAACTCCCGGTATGCCCTCTTGGCGTGGGTCTGGTTCTGGAAGGGTCTGCTCAGTTTCTTTATGGCTACATTCCTGTCCAGGACAGCATCATAGCCCGCACTGCAGAGACAGAGCGAGAGAGAGAGAGAGAAAGAGAGAGAGGACAAACACATAATCATCAGCATTCTTTCAGCATTCATAGCTGGATGGTTATCTGGGTGTATGTGGTTGCACCGTAATTGCAATTTGTAGCACAAGAGCAAATAGAAGATTTTCTGCACGTCGAAGTTATCAATGTAAAGGAGACCTACAGACAGTTTCTTTCAAACATATTTACAGCTGAACCAAATATTTACATACAGTGTACGAAAATACAGAACCATTTAAATGGTACACAAAGAAATCAGTTTGGCAAAATAAAATGTATCCAGTAGGAAAACATGAGTCATAACTTGTTGCTTTGCTAGCACAGTGCTACCGTGACTCCAGAGACCTTTTATAATGGAGCTCTTTGCAGTCCTTTCTGTTGACTCTCAGAGAACAGGTGTGGAGAAAAATAAGGCATGAAAATGTCATTTAATATTGGGTATCTTTCCATATCGCCCTTTGATGCTGTAAAGGGACCATCAGTGTATTTTTATGTTGTCGTGCAGAAGCTGCTGAGTGCAATGCGCTGTGGTTTTAAGTGTCTCTGTGGAGAATGCATACAATAGATTTATGAAAGCTTTGATCCAATAAGGATTTTAACAAGTCATCACTTTTCTAGATGAGTGAAAGGTGATGTCATGAATAACTAAACTACTTAAAACCTTGATCCATTTTAGGATTCCCATATGAAAGCATGAAAGCTCAGTTTAAATAAGTACCAGTGCGAGGACGTTTTATCCTAACATTAACATTTTGTGCAAAATATTGTATATGTTTGTAACATTGTCAGCTCCACCACAGCGGCCTTAATTTTTGTGGCTAATTAAAAAAAAAAATAAAAAAAAAACCTTTATGTCCATTTTTTCTGTATTTTTGGTCATTAACATTATTTTGTTGATCTATCTGATTTATTAGTTTTTAACCTGTTTGGTTCAGTGGTTCAATGGTTCGGTTTGTTTACCATTTGTCCCTTGTTCTTATTTCTGATTCCGTTACTCTTTCTGTAGTTGGTCATAACGTTTAAATTTAAACATTACTTTGCAACTTTGCTTCACTCACTATCCCGGGTTTGTTTGTTTTGCAGTTTCCATCTATGTTTATGTTTTGGTTAAAGCTAACACTTCTGGACCATTGGATGAATTTGTTTCTTTTGTTTCAAGGAATATTTATGGTAAATTATTTGGTTTCCTTTTTTACTCATCATTATTTGTCTCTTGTCGATTCTCCAGCAGGGCAGGTGTATGGGAGGGGCCGGCCCAGTTTTTCCAGCTTAAATAGCTGCATGATGTCATTGATTACATCACTGGGTGCTACCGATTAGAGGGCTTTCTTTTGTGTATTGTATTGTTTGTTTGTTTTTTTATTTAAAGTAACCTTTTGAGTTGTCCTATATTACATGGATTATTTTACATACCATTTAATTATTTAGATGAGTTTGTAAATTAGATTAGATTGTTTTTGTTTAGATTTTGTTTGGTTTGACCTGTTTCATTGTGGTTAAGACCAGTCAAGTGCAGAAGTGTTGCCACGGTGAGTTTTCAGATGCTCAGGATGCATGTCGGAGCCAACAAAATGTAATAAAATTCTTCGGAGGAAGCTGGAACTGATGGCTGATGCTGTGTTTTGTTCACCTTTTTGACCCTTTGATCAAACTACTTTACAATAACATGGACTGGCAACAACATTGGCAAATTAAATCTCAACAGAAAGCAAGTACTTCCTTATTTGCATCTTCTCTGGCTAAACTAGGATAAATCGCCTGATTGCATAAGCAAAGCAGAATGTGTCCTCGCTGACTTAGGCATAATCTTTTAAATCTATCTGCTTGTGTGTATGTTGCTTATTTGAGGCTAGCTGTTGGAACTGAGTCACACGGATGTTTATGTAAATGTGATTATGTCACCCATCTGAGGTTCGCACTAAAGATAACCAACAATCTTTTTATTAATGATTTATCACCATGTTGAGAGCAAACAGTTATTTCAACTTATACAAAAACACATTTTTCATAATATGCATTAATGCATTTGTAAACATCTGAATAAGATAAGTTTCATGCTTGATGTCTCAAATCTGTTTTGTTTTTGTTTTTTTGTCTGCTGTTACCACCAGTTGACACCAGATGCCATCTGTGGGCAAAGTCAAAAAATATACAGCTGGGAAGATACAGTATGGGATCTGCTGTATCTGGAATTGTCCTCTCTGCAATTGATCTCTAAAAACATTCTCCAAACCTCCCTCAAGCCAACCTGCAGCCACAAAGAATTGGTTTTGCTACCTTTTGGACCAAAGTAGCAAAAGGCAGAGATCATAAGAGGCCACATGGAGGGCAAAGGTGTTGAAATACATCCTAACGCGAAACACGTCAACTTGGATCATCGGTGTGGAGGATTCTGAGAGGTCGTTTATTAGCACGATGACACAGCAATAGCATGAGCATGAGTTATGAATGTGTTTGGTGGATCGACAGAGACGGTAAGAAGCATTTCTTTAAGTGGAGCTTTGGCAGTCATTCCACTGCATTCTGACAGGGAAGCCGTGAGGTGAATTACAATGAAAGCTGGCTCCGTCTGCAATCTGGATTAAGGATTCAAAAGAAGACTGTGGCGATAGACCCTTAAAATTCATTTATCTACATTTCAAATAGAAGATATATCAGCTCCCACCTCAGAAAAAAAATTTGATCACAAATATTGACCATGATATATATATATATATATATATATATATATATATATATATATATATATATATAGTCATAAAATACTCTACATTGCCATAAAGAACCTTACAAAAGAAGTGACTGAAACGTCCCACTTTTAAAACATCAGCTGCAACTTCATTTTGGCAGCGTTTTTATTACTTGAAATAGGAATTGATAAACACTTGCTGCTGTCACATTAAAAAGTTTCAGATCAGAAGTTTTTGTTCTGATTATCAGACTATGAAATGAGCTTGTTTTTCTTATTCTTAAAAGCACAAAATGAATCAGAGAGCATTGAACATTCCGTTTAAACCGTTATATAAGATATGTAAAAAGCCTTGAAAAGAATTAGAAATGCTTGCTAAAAACAAACGTTTATCTGAATTACTAATAAATGCCTCATAACACATGCCTTTTATGCCATTTCTAGGTCAAAAGGCAGAAAGTAGAGTTTGTAAATTCTCTCTGATCAAATGTGAAACCAAACTCCACTATACAATCACAGATTTTATCAACATTGGAAGCAATAAGCCACAGAACAAGGAGACCAACAGTAAAACTGAGACAAACCAAACATTAAATATAACAAAGAACCTCATCAAACAGCTTTGTTTTAAGCCAGGGCATAAAAAAAACAAAAGGCACGGCTGTGAACTTACCAGACAATTCCCTGAGCTCCAGAACCAATGGGCTTTAAATTCTGGTACCGCTTTAGAACTGTGAAGGTGGAGTCTCCCACTTCCACACTGTAGAACTGGTTGTCCACTTTGCTTTTGCTCATGTTGTAATGTTTGGCAATATATGACACATCCACTTGTTTGCCAAAACCCTGCGCGAGTCAAATACAGCACAGTAGTAGCGTTAGTCTTGCTGAAAGAGAAAAGCATGGTGTACATGTACAGCAGAAAACCCCAATTATTATGTTCAATGCAATTAAGTATTTTCACAAACTAAAAGGAGATATAGCATATGTAATACATAGCATTGTATTCAGTTTGGCAAAACATTTTTTTTAACTATTTAACAATCAGCATTTAAATTGTTTCAACACCTGATCACTTTTTTGAATTCTACGTTATGCCATGTATTTCTGTTTATAGCCACACCAAAGGTAGCATTTGATAAAATAAATGTCTGGTGTTAGAGGCTGGAGCTCCTGTATGAGAAAGAATTTTTTAATACTCTCTTTTTTAATAGTATTTTTTCAAGTACTTTAGATGTTTTATGGTTTTTCTTAAATATGGTAGATTTTAAATACCCTGAACAGTTCAGTGGGATTCAATTCTAGGCTTTGACTCAAGTCTTTTTACTACTCAATTTAGTACTGCTGAGGTTTATTATTCTGTTGAAAGGTTCATTGTCAGTTTAATTTTTGCTTTCTCATGGACAACAGCACATTGTCATCATTAATATCATTAAAAAGAGGAAAAACTTAAAAGTTGTTACTCTTAAAAAAGGCTCAGCTTCATCTGAGGATATTGTTCTGAAACGGTATGGGCTTTATTGTATGTTTTAGGTCCGAAGAAGGTACACGATACATTGCTTCACACTTATTTATGGTCGTAAACTATAACACACAAGTAAATGATGCACGTTTAAAAGATGTATTTCTGTTCTGTAGTCACAACACTTTGACACTGATAGTTACGAAACTCACTCTCACAGGAGCTCTCTTCACTGGCAACATTAACAACAAATCCTCAAACAGAGGATTATGTCTTAAGACTTAAAACGTTTGCAACATTGTGATTTCTGTGCAAGGATTTAAAGGTACACTTTGTCCAAATTCTGTTGTCGCCTTACAGAAACATAAATCCTGTTTTTTACCCGAAAATATAGGCAGCAGAATAAATACTGGCCATGTTATTACATCAGGGACACTAATTGCTTCCCTCAGCTGAAGACATTATTACATTATTGTGCACACAATAGTTGAGCTGCAATTACGGGCATGGAAATAGTGGCACAACAAAATAATAATTAAGTTAATTACAGGCTGTAATTACTCCACAGTTCACGAACCAAATAAAGGCACACTGTTGGGTACGACTGTGTGAGCTCAGCCTTAATGTTATTCAAGTCAAGAACCAGGAAAATGTACATATTGACATGAATACACATAAAATGAGATTTGATTAAGTTTTAATGTTTGGCTTTATAAGAGTACCAACAGTGGCTGTTAAACATTGACATAAGATGCATGCGCAATCCAACATGGCATGCAAAGATCCTGAGTAATTTGAGCTGCAGTGAAAAGGTCCAACGCAGCTCTCACACTCATACTATACGTATGGATTATGGATACTCCAAATGAGTTTGGCATTTCAGCCATACGGGGTCAGTGGGAAGCTGGCAATTAAGCCCCACTTTAGCCAAATGACTCAGATACAGATAAGCACTTGAGGAATTGAACTTCAGTAGGAAACTGGGTCTGCACTGGAAATAGTTTTGCATACTTAATTGTCATGGTGAGGTTAAAAGCTCTTCATTCGCTTTCATCTACTTTTGGAATTCCCACAGGAAATATACAACGATTCCAGACCGTTATGCAGGATTTTGTTTTTACATGAAATGAGAGGTTTTGTGAGCACCAGTCGCTGTAGAACCCTATCAGAAACACAGCAAACACAGCAAAAACACACATAGGAAATACGGGGAAATGGAAGGGATTGAATACTGTACCTTTTTTACCTGCAAGGAACACACACCTGACAAAAGGCTATCTTTACATCCAGGACTGGTTGGCTGCAGTTATATAAGAAATGTCTGCTCATAAATACCTGGAAGACACAAACAGGGGAGAAGAAGAGTCAGACAGTGATTGCAGGGGGCCCGAGAGGCGGGGAAGTGCAAATACCTTTGCTGAAATTATTCACATGAGTGATGGCCTCAAAATATGATCTGCACCTTTTTGGAAAATAGAAAAATAGCTGCACCTTCGTCTGGATCAGCTTTATATGAATATGCAAAAGAGCAGCTTAACTTATGATGGAGCATCTAAGAAACTAGTTCTGTGGAAATTTGTCTTTGCAGTCTGTCTCTCTTTGCTGTGGAACTGAATCCTCCAGGAACATTCACAGGTGTTTTTTCTCTCTCCCTCCTGACCCCATCTTTCTCAATAAAAATGAGAAAAACAGCAAGTCACCGCCACCCACACCTCTATAAATATAAACTGACCAATACATCAATTCCTCATCAGAGAGCAGCACAGCAGGACGACAGAGATCAATGTCCATCAGCCTGCAGATGGAGATATAAGCAAACCTGCGGCTATTAGAGACAAATGTGGTTTATTAATGACTTGTTGCAAGTGCACAGAGACTGATTCAATGATTAAATAAGAAGATATTTATATCTCATTATTTCTCAGTTTTTATGCTTACTTTCATATCTATTCTAAATCGTTTGAAAAATTGCAAAGCAGGGCTTGCACTGCTTTCAGAGCCAAGGCCTGTTTTTAGTCATTGCACAATTTATTTTGGAACAAAGACGAGGTACAAACCAAACTAAAACAGACACGATTAAAGCAAAAATCAAACTCTACGGTCCTTTTTACAGCATATTTATAAAATCTTCATCTATTTTCTACATATTTAATCTACGACAACTACATGACCATGAAATCTTGTAAAAGTAAAACATTTAATGTGTTAAATGATGCAACAATGATTTTTACTTTTAAAATGCTTGTACCATAACCTTTAACTGCACTGCATTAGTTTGCCTTGATATAAAATGAAATGGAAAAATCTCTTGCCAAGATTTGCTAACCTGATTGAGTTGAAGACACTGTAAGATCTTTTGTCATTATTGTTCCAGCTGATGTAGGATTAGATCAAATTATTTTCAATGTGTGAAAAAAAAATCACAATCCTGATAGTTTCAAGACAGTATACGCTTACATATTGTGGAAACAGAAGAAAAGCAGTTTTGGCAGAATAATGCCATAACTACAGCTGTGAATCAAAATGAAACTTAGTTGTTGAACTAAATGTTCCAACTCAAAATACTTTGCAGTGCTATAACCCTTCAAGAAGTCTAGAAAACTCCTGTGAAATATTCAGAGGCCTTTGAGGGTAGCTAAGAGCTAATCATCAGCTGTACATGTCTGTCAAGAAAATTGCCAAAAAGAAACCTTGAGTGTGTGAAGAGTCCTTTTGTTCAACTTCAAAACAGTAAAGCCGCCTGGATCTGCCAGAGGCCCTGTAGCCATCTGATGCTTTAACATCATCCACGGCCTTTAGAAAGCCAGGATATCTAAACAAGGATATATGTTATATTTCGGCTTCAACAAACATTTATGCTTGCCGCTTACTACATTTTGTCTTTACTTGTCAAATTCATGAAACAGAAAGCAAACAAAAATGGCAACAAATATCCTGTTTAATATCAATCTATGTTGACTTTTTGGTGTGACACTACGAGACTTTAAGGGAACGATTTGTGTTGAGACAAAGACCAACAATTGTCATTATTTGTAACAGTATTATACTAGCATGCCTACCAAGTACAAAAGCTTCACAGCATCAGAGACAGCACTGATATTGTGATGACATTCAAATGTCAGAGTTTTACAGTGAAACAAAGAAAAATTAGTCAATTTGGCTGACAAGCAGCTTTTGCCATTTTTCTGCTTTTCTCATGCAAAGAAAACAAGATACAAAAAGTGTACACATTCATAGAAGAGAAAGGTCTGTCAAGAGGGTAAGAAATCAGTTCATTTCCACACAAGTTTGGATAATTTCCCAGACCTTTTTTTAAATACTTTTCTATAACTTTCAAATTATGTACTTTGTGAAACTTTCTGTATCACCTCGCTCTAACAGTGCTGTATTAGAGTCTCTTCTCATGCTTTGATGTCTGTACTCAAAATGGTAACAGAGCAAGTTTAAAAGAAGAAATGTGGGCCACAGAGGTTGGAGATTTATGTTGTGGCTTAATTTCCTGACCTTTAAAAAAGTGGCCCATTTCTTTTATCCGAGTCTCACAAGGGGTAAAAATGTAGCGTACTATCACACAGCAAAGGACAAAGGGAGGGCAAAAAGGAGCAAATAAAACATGCAGGTGAAAGGGTGAGGCTTTGAGGACACCTAGACAATAAATCATTCACAATCCATCACTTGTTTCTAATGATTTTGCAAACCTTTGTATATTTGACAAAGCCTCATTGTCACCATGAAGACTGGTAGTGTATCTGCTGATAATCTGACTGATCAATACTAAATCAGTTTTAGTAGCAAGACAAAACAACAATCTTTAACCATATGTGTGCACAGTATTGCACTGCAACAGTTCAAACAGAAAGATGTTATTCTGTTGTGCAATTATAAGACATATTTGGTATAATGCTTATCAAAAGCTTCAGTGTTTATTCTGTATTTTTATTTTTTATTTATTTACATTTAATTAAATCCCCCAAAAAATGAAAGATAGAAAGGATGGCTGGATGTACTAAATTGTCCTTTTCAGTGTTCAGCCTATTCCAAGGGAAATTTACACTGATTAGCACTCATGGTAAAAAAAAAAAAAAAAAATGCTTTAAAAGTAATTTCATTTAACGTAGCCTCACAGAAATACATTTATTAAGTGGGGGTGGGAAGAGTCATTTAGTCGTTAAGAAAAATAATGTTTGGTTAATGAACAGTAGATGTAACTGAATTTTCTTTTTTACGTCTAAAGCTAATCAGTGTCTAAGGACTTTTGATTAGTAGTGTATGACTTTTCATAACTGAGATGTAATAAAGAGGCTGATTTTTCTCTCACACACTCTACAAAATAGGGAAAGCAAAATAAAAAGTAATAAAGTAAACTTTAGTAAATTGGGAAGGGCTACAAGAAAACTGAAAATTGTCTAAACTTGAACAGAATATTATCTAGATGTGTATATGAATGTCAGGGTCACTGCATTCAAAATGATTTCAGTTCTTTTCTTGTTGAAATGTGAGCAACTTTTTTTTATTTAGCATCTACATTTAGCTATGAAGTGCCTATGAGTTCTTGTTTACTTCACATCTGATTTTTACTAAATTTAGTTGCTCTGGATCTTTATTGTTTATAGATCTATTATGTCACTCAAGCTCACAGTTCTGCTTCAGCGATGTAAATGCTGAAAAGTCCTGAAGACAAATCATCTTGGATGGGGAGCAGTTATTAAGGAAAATCTCCAAAGCTTATTGCTAGGAAACTGCACAAAATACAAGGCGTCTTGGATTCTCCATAACAAACATTTAGTGTATCTTTTATTTATTCATTGTCCTTAAAAGTGTCATTGATTGTAGAAGGAGCTTGCAAGGACAATGTATGGTAAATATGCGCTTTCATTAAAATAAATTAAAGACTGTCAATATCATTTAGAAACTGTGAATGAGTAAGGACAACTGACATCTAACCTTGCTATTTTCATTTTTGACATAAATCACACAACTTAACATAATAAGAAAGAAAGTGGCTGACTGGAAATAGGTCAAACAAATCTGAATAGTTATCAAGAGGAATTAATCACTGAAAAAGACAAAACAAAAAGTTATGTCAAATCTTTCCTCCATAAAACCAGACCTGCAGTCGACTCACTGAGCAAAATGAAAACGGCAGATTCTGAGCTTGCTAACTCATTGCTCCCATTCTGCTGAGGGTGGTTATGGGTAAAGTGCTGTTCTCAAGGTTGCTGAAGTTACACTCAGCAGCCTTCTTCAAAATACAGATTTATCATTCCGACTGCATACAGCTAACCATAGAAGCTGAGTGAGAGGTGAAAAGTGCTTAGGGTTGTTTTTTTTAAGCTCAGTTTAATACACAACAACGTTAAGTTGCATACATCTTATATTTCCATATTTTTGCAAAAATAATTTGCCTTTCATGATTAAACAAACATAAAAAATCAATGGAGAGTAATTACGGCTCTTTTATGTTTTAAAAGTGTGCGTAGCTGGAACCTTTCCTAATTTTGTCATGTTACAACCACAAACTTTGATCAATTTTAGTTTATAAAATTTGTAGAGAAATCCCCCAAAAGATTTTCATCTGAAACATTCACAGGGGATGAATATATAAGTATCCACACTTTTCAGATGTTTCTTTAAAAAAAATAAAAATACTGAAACCATGCAAAATGTTCATTCCTGTTCTTAATTATGCTCTACTTTGTATTGCATTAAACCTCAACAAAAATGCATTGAAACTTTTAGTTGTGACATGACAAAATGCTGAAAGGCTTAATGAGTCTGAATGCATTGGCAACCTTCTACAATCATTATCCTAGCAGAGAAGCATTTACAGATTTTAGTCAATGCGTTACTAAAATGAATTACTCCTTGAACCAGTTTGTTACAGATTACTGAGAATGGAGGATTCGCATGAAATCTAAGCATAAATCTCAGAATATTGAACAGAAATTTAGCAATTATGTATGTTTGTATTATTCGCAAACTTAAAAAAAAAATCAGCTCATCAGCAACAACAAAACATCTCTGGAGTTGTAGGGACATTGGTATCTGATAGTTTTATAACTGCTTTTGGTCAAGATAACCAAAAAAAAACAACAACCCTGTTTTCCCTGAAATGTGAATATTTCCAAACACCCTGCCAGAGGAGCCTTGCTAAATGATCCAAACTGAGATAAACTGCCACCAACAGTGACAGTTTTACAGGAAGTGTTGGGAGTGGTGGGAGTGAGTTGGCAGAAGTAGAAACCATTAGCAAGAGTGTGAAAAATGCTCTTGATGCACCATTTAGATTAGATTTGACAGCATGGCAACAAATCAGAAAACTGTAGCACAAACACAAAACTTTGCATCATACCTTGTTTTGAAAATTAAAGAAAATATAATGTTTTATAATGCTTTTTTACACAACCCTATTTTAAGTTCTGTAACTTCTCACAGTTGCTTCTCTTGGTTACACTAGGAAGACATTGGCAGACAAGCTCTGCACGGCAAGAGCTCCGATTTACTTTGAATTTAAAAGTTACTGACTGTTGCATCAGAGTTTACAAAGTTGTGTAACTGTAAGATGAAGATTATTCAGATACAGCAGTATAGATTATATATAAAAGTGCCAATTTGTAGCAAGGGGAGAGGGAGAAGGGCTCAGCTGCATTGCCACTCCCTGTTTAGTGGAATTAACAGCAGATGTCAATTCTCCGGCAGACTCAAAGACTGAGTCATTTTGAGGCCAATTAGAAAGCCCCCGTCAAACCCGCTTTGAGACCATGAAACTGCTGTGCCATCCATTGACAGGAATCAAGAACATCTGGGCCATGAAATCTATTTCTGGATCAGACTGATGAGTAACAAGACACAGAAACAAACTAAAACATAAAGCGTTGCCTCCTATGAATGTTTTTATGGACTTAAAAACATTAAAAGTTGTCATGAAATGATATGCAAAATCCATCATAACCCAAATTAGTTCAGAAATGTTGACCTAAATATTTCACAGATTCAGAAATATATCATTAGTACAATATATAGCAAAATCAAAGCGGTAGTGGAATAAATAAAATAAGAGCAAGTGGATAAGGAGGTAATTGTATTAGGGTCTCTCAAATAAACTAGACCATAAAATGACATCCACATGTTTTGGCACTTTGACAGACGTGTAAAAATCCTTAATATGTGTTGATAGTCAGCGTGACAAAGTTGACATCAAGAAATTAGTTCCAATACACAATCAAGAACAGTCTTGTCGCAAACTCATTTCTACACAGTGGAAAAAATATCACCTTAAGAAAAAAAGGTTTTAAATAAAAGTTTCTGGTGCTGTAAATATTGAAAAATTGAAAATTCCTCTCAAAAACGACTTAAAAAATATGGGAACTTTTGAGTATTAATCCATAGATTCTTCTGCAATGCTTTCAGTGCATATTTCTTATATAGTGTCTTTTTGCCACATGTTATTCAAGTGTGGTAAATATTTTGATATTTACATGTGTGGAAATGGCCACAAGAAAATAGCTTGAGAATATCAACAGGCAGAGCAGTAAAAAACTGAACTATAACAAACGAGGCTGGGAGTAAACCCATGTCCATCTTGCGCCCACATAGAGGAGGAACGGAGTGGAGGCAAATAAAAATATTCCAAACTCAGTGATGGAGAATTTCAGGATAGAAAGGCATTTATGCACTCCAAATCTCCATGACAACCATTAGGCACTATTATTCTCAAGAGGTTACTTGGAAATGAATCTAGAAAATGCTTTTACAGTGTTCTAAAATAACAAATCTAAGCTTCCAGAGTTTGCTTAGCTCCTGGTTGATCTGGCAAGAAATAAATGATGAATTTGTATAACGGTACCTAATCCCAGCGCTGGGAATGACAGGGTCTCCAAGACTCCATAATACTGATTTATTTCAATGGGGGTTTTTGTTGTTGTTGTTGCTGCTGTTTATACATGTGCCAGTAATTGTGGATGGTGTTTTACTACTGCATAAAGGTACAGCTGATAATTATTAAAGTCACCCTGTTGGTGAAGTTGAGTTGGAAGAAAACACAACCTAAAAGTGTATTCCAAAATTTTTATGCATTTTCTAATGTTTGTATTTTTTTACAACGCTTTCCTGAATTTCATTTGTCACATAAGCAGCATATAAGTTGACTGTTCTTGACATTCAGCGTTGCAGAGGCTCTCATTTACATTGTCGACGTTTGAAAGCATCTCCAATACACTTTCAAACATATTGGAGATGCTATATGGAAATTGTATCCATATAGCCAAATGTCACTGTAATATTTATCATTATGAATTATTATATTATATTTGATGAATAAATAACAGCTTTTGATCATAAGAGCATTTGACAGTATAACTATAATGTTATTTTTAAGAGTTTAAAGATGTTTTACTCCCCCATACCTCCTCCAAGCCACAAAACAACATGTGTCTAAACTTTTAGAGAAGATCACCTGGCAAGAGTTTTTCCTCCTCCAGGACTTGTTCAGTTCTATGGGGTTAGGAAAAAGGCAGAACCCACACATCCTGGACATACTATTTGCAAAAACTGTCCACCACAAAGAAGGTTTCTTCCCCCAGGCTCTCTGACAAATTTAATCGAAACCGTGCACCCTCAGTATTCAGCTATTCAGGAAAATAATAATAATTGCATAACCACAAGCTGCCTTTTTTAAATAAATGTCTGCATACACATACTGTTTCTATTGTTCTTTTTTTTTTTTTCCTTTAAGGTTTAAATATTTACACTCAATGTGTAAATATTCAAAGGACTTTGTGAACAAGTCAAAGTCCTTGTTTGTGCCTACAGTTTTGGCTGATTCTTATTCTTTTATTTTGTCAGAATATGCCCTTTTACAGTAGGATCATGGCTTCAATAAGGAAAAAACTGATAACAGAAAGGTAGCTAACTAGCAGTAACTAGCTAGAAACTTTTAAAAGATAATTTTTTGCATTGCATGAACCCTTTTTGGTCAAATAATATTGGAAACAAATGTTCTGCTAAGTTGGAAACCAACTATATAAATATTGTATAATTCCATGTTTGCATAACAAACTCGTGGTTCCATAACTGTGTTCAGTAGCAACACTTTGACAGTGGTTGGAAAATAGGGCAATCTTGGGATGTAGATGCTTTGTGCAGGATTTCTAATATATTTAAACCGCAAGTATTTAGGATTTATGGGTCAGCTTATGCAAACTTTCCAAAATAATTGAGCTTTTCCTGTGTGGGAAGCACCTGGATCTTTATGAGAGGACATGCAGTCTCCTTTGAGTCAGAAGACCACTTCACTACCAGTTGGAGAAGTGTAGCCAAGGGATGTAAGGCCAATTTATTCTGCACGGTAATTCAGTACAAAATGTACTTGACTGCAGCATAATGGCACAGAGGTGGTCCTCCTCACAAGGTAAGGGCAACATTGTTTTTTTAAAAACAAAGCAGGAAAGTCAAAACAAGGAATATGTAATGTAATGTAGTTTGTAGTGCAAATCAAAATGTAGAAAGAAGCTGGGAGCATGGATCATATTGAAAAATGTTTAACAAAAAAAAATCACAAGGAGCACAGGGAGCCAGAGCAGAACAAAAAGAAATCACAGGGACCACACAGAAGTAACAAGATTAGACAAGAGAAATGGAGTATGAGTTGTATATATACTGGAAAGGTTGATTATTGAACAAGAAACAAATGACTGATTGGAAATGGGTTGCAGGTGTGAGGGCAGAGTGTAGAAAGCAGGCTGAGGAGAGAGAAAGAGAAAGTGGCAGGGGGTGAGGGAGAGAACGCAGGAGACTAGGAAATAAATTTAAAACTAAGGAATAAATAGAAACATAATTAAACTAAAGAAACAAAGAATAACTAGACACAAGACACAGACATAACAGACCAGAATCACTAAGGACTGAACTAAAATAAAACAGAAACAAGAAAGAGACTAAAGGACACAAAATAATCAAACCACCAAACCAATCTAAGAGCCTAACAAAATAAAACAAAACAGTACTTCTTGTTTGAACAAAGAATCTTTCATATTTTATAAAATTAAACAAAATTATACCATTCATAATTATCTATATTCACAATTATTTGAAAAACTTAACTACTAAGAAAAACATACTGATATGTAATGCTTTGAGTGCAGGAAAAAGAGAATACTTACTTATGGCCCAGATTAGAACAATAAGTAGGAAGGGATAGAATGGCAACACGTGAGTGCAAAACGCCAGATTAAATTGGCGGAGTGATTTGGGTTTTCAAATAATACCATGCTTGTACCTAGTATTCTCAAAAACATAAGAAACTTTTAACTTTTGTCGTGGTATATTTTCCCAAATATTGCTGAGTTTGTTGGAATAATATGTTGTGTGTAATACCAAAAGATGATCGGTACACAGTAATTAGATGATCTAAGGCAAACACCAGGAATTTCACCCATGACTTAAAGATGATATTTTTTGCATTTGATTTAGATGAAGTATTTTTATTTCAGTATATTTAGAAGTCAAATCATAATTTATCATCAAAAGGCAATGTAATAAACTTCAAATAAGATATGATGCTTAAAAGGAGCATCATATCCATCCCTGGATGGAGATAGTGCCAAACAGTGTTTCACTTCCTGGAAATAATCAATTTTTTGATTATTTCACATATTAATGTGCATCTTTTTATTATGCAGCTAAACGAACATCATCAGACTGTTCTGTCTTTTAAGAAAACGCATATCTCCAGATAATGTGCATGTTGACTCAATTTGCAGAAATGGACAATGTATGCCGTGGTGATCACTGAATTTAGTAAAACTCCACAAACAAGGTCCTTATTATGGATGAAGTGTGAGGCGATTGCATATTGCGTATAAAAAAAGTATAAAATGATGTGTGAAACATTCCCTGTTTATATAAACATGTAAATATCCCAAAGAAGAGAAATAATAAACACCATGGCATTACATGTTATCTGTAATGGGGGCTTTTAGGTTGTAATGAGCCAGCTAACTCAATGAAAGATCCTTTGGCCCTTCGCCTGCTTGAGCTACTTTTGCTGTGTCTCTCAGTTATTCTAAGTGACAATTTTTTTGATGCGGTCACAGAAGTTAATCTTTCCATCTCTTTTTGTCTGCACTGAACAAGCTGACAGACGGCTTTAGCTGCAATGATGAAACACAATGTACTGGTCCGAATGTCCACAGCAGCCACTGTTATTGTTGGCTCTTGTATCCATCATCTCTTCCTCTCCCCTCAACGCTCTTCCTCCTCCTGCCAAAGGCCTGAAAGCTACACTCTTTGTGAATGTCACACAATGCACACCGCAGCATTGTCCGTATCCATCCATGTCTTCGCTCTCCCCTCCATCCTCGCTGATCAGGAGAACCTCCCTTTCCTGCCTCCCTTCTTTTGTCCCTCCCTCACTCCCACCACTCCCGCTACCAGGCTCCCAGGCTGCGTTGCATGCGCCTCCCCTCCCCCTCCCTCGGCGCTCCATTGTGAGTGCTTGGTTCAGCAGCCTCAGCCTCGCTTCTTCTGCAGTATGCAGCTCTGCCTCGCTGTTGAGACTGTGCAGCCCGAGCCAAGCGTGGCACGGCCTCCTATTTGGGCTCAGGGGAGGGGAAGAGAAGGGAAGTTAAGCACTTCTATAGCTGCAGGAAAACAAGACAGCGGCAGGACTCCAGAGCGCATCTACAGACAGAGAAACCCTGAATATTTACTGCCGTCTATTGATTTGTTTTGTTAGAGCTTCAAAAATGCCTTTCCCTTCCTTCTGGTATCTACTGTGATATACCAAAATTCATTATAGAGAAACAGCTGACGAATCTCGGTTAAATCACAGTTTCTGAATATCTCTGATTGCCTTGACTGCAAGCACATATTGTGAAAAATCTGATTTACTTTCACTATTTACTGAATGCATGAGATCTAAGAGCTCTCATCATTTTCTGTCCAGAAATGCATTACCTAACATGAACTGTGGTGCACTACTGTGAGTTTAATAAAAAACAAAACAAAACAAACAAAACAAAAAAAACACTAAGTCGCTGACTAAGGGGATAAGCCTGAAAACCATTAATTTTCTGTTGGATTCCAAAAGTACTATTTATGTCAAAAATCCTGCAGCACATTTTTTTGTCTTTTTTTTTTTAAATCTGTACTTGCCTTTAGGAAGAAACATATTAATCAATCAAAATGGAATTGGCATGTCAGAGTTTGAGGAAAAGAGAAAAACTGTTATTGTCAGAAAAATAATGATCTGAACAGATTTTTCAAAAGCGGACCAAAAAAAAAAAATCCTTTATTTGATAAAATTCAAAATATATTTAGATTTTGCATAAAACAGAAACAACAACTACTTCCCTAAACAAAACCAGCAGTTATTGAGTCTGAATTTTATTTACAATTGAAGCTCTGGCTGCCAAAATCCAACATATATCCTAAAAACAAAGTGTCAAATACCTGTCAACATCTTGCATAAAACACTGTATACCCATAAGAAATATGAAAGGCTGAGAGAACATTTAGTAGTATGTTGTTGTTTTCTAGTGCTGTCATTTGTCTGGATTTAATGCCCTTCCTCTAAAATCCATGCAATGGGCCCTGAGCTGCTACAATCTGCGACCTTTGGCGACCCGTAATTCTCTCTGCAGATGTGCCCTTGGAGGATTGGAACAAAATCTGACACGGCTTTTAAGTGTTGCATTCAACCACCTGTAAAAATCACACAAATACATGACAAAAAATAAAGCTGCATGTTTGGCAGACCAGTTCTTTTTATGTAACTGTGCATTTCACTCCACTGGCATGTCTCTGTCTTTTTTCATGTTTCTATCTACAGAAATGTAGAAAGATAAACTAACTCTCATGCAAAGATTAATATTTTCTCTTTGGAAAGTAAGACGGTATAGAAATATATTGATTTATTAATTTCCTCAGAAAACATCATATATCCAATTGTGTATATACGTCATCTTCCAAATAAAAAAAATACTCCGAGACCAACAATTTTATGCTTTCTGGTTGCCTGCTCTGTCCTCTCAGCCAAGAGCCAAGAGTCGGTCATGTTAGATGGGGACTCCTACTAAACCTGGTTCTGCTGGGGCTTTCCTCCTGTTATAAAGGAGTCGTTCCTCTCCACTGTTGCCCAATAATTCGATGAGGGATTACTGCTAAGTCAATGAATCAACAAAACTGGCAGGTAGATAAACACATTTTTGCTAAATGTGGCAATAGATAATCAACTTAGAAATGGTGAGAAAATTGAAAACATTGAAAATCAATCTTCCTTGAGTGATTTTAAAATATATTTGCTAAATATTGATACTGATGCATCATAAAATATTGTTAAATATTGACTATTTGCGATATTTCTAATAGAAATGTATAACTTCCAGTACATCACAATCAGAATGTTTTTATTGTTATTGTACCGAAGCACAGCAAAGTTTAATTTCAATGCAGCTCATCCAAAGAAGACGAGGTACCTGGTGTTGAAGGGCAGCACCTTCACCAGCGCCTTTTCTAGTCTTTATTTATTTAAGAATTAATGGTATATTTCAGTTTTTGTGACACTAAATCTATCAATCCCCAATTGATATACTTTTTTTTTTCACTTTGTTCCATAAAATCTTTAACAACATTTAAATTAAAATTTTCTGTATGATTCAAAAATTTCTTTTAAATCAGCTTTTTGTCTTTTTTATTTACACTGTGGAATCATACATCTTAAAGTACATCTTCATAAAAAAGACAAGATTGTATTGAAACTGAATTTAACTGGTTTTAATTTTTATTAAAATTTGGCAGGGAAAAATCCTCAAAGTCAGGACTAATGCCAGCCATCATTATTGATCCCTAATCATCCTTCATTTCATACACCTTTGACCCAATGAATATTTAAAAGAGCAATAAATCTCAAGTGACGAATGTAGGAAAAAAATGTTTTGCTCTTGACTGTTCTAGTTTTTTAGTTGCTCTTAGGTCTAATCTTATGTTGTTTGGGGTTTAGGAGAAAAAATTTTTCTAGTCTTTATTTTTTTTAACTTGATTTTTATACCAAGCACCAGCAACCCTCCCGACCCCATTAGGGAAGAAGGGTGTTCAGATAATGGATGGATGGATGGATGGATGGATGGATGGATTTTTATACCAAATTTGGAAAACTTTGCAATGCCTTTGATAATAAACATTTAAAAGTAATGTTCTATATTCTCCTCTTGGCTCCATCACATGCATATTTGCAGTTGTGATCTTTTCAAACCTCACTTTTCAGGTTCAAAAAGGACCTACCTGCCTGCCTTGTCACATTATTGTCCACATGTTAGTTTCTACTTGTCTTAGGAATGCTACATTATCACTTTGATGAGATTTAAAGTAAGGAGCCATGGTCTTACAGCTCCAGTAAATAATATTTCTCAGCAATCACAGACTTTTTTTTATCTGTTTTTAATCTGTTATGTGTACAAAGCAACTGGTTCAATAAAAAAAAAAAAAAAAAAAACATAATAAATGGAAAAAGAGTATGAGGCAAGGTTTTCAGGAAATTATCCAAATCTGCTATTTGGCTTCAGATGAAACAAAGAAAAATAATTACCACGGATTATTATAAATTGTACAAATGTTATTGTAGATTTCAGCACATGGCTGAATGAAGCTACACATGAAACTTGTTTATTTTGCTATTATCACCTAATATCATTCTATAACTAAGAATTGGCATTCTGGTTTTCCTAAATCTGAAGAACAAAATGGAAATGAAACACAAGTTTTATAGCACAGCATAACATTCCTTTGCTTGTGGCTGTTTCCATTAACGATTCTATATTGCATAAACAAGCCACCTCTTCAGAAATCAATGCCATTAATTGCTAGTTTGTGCAGACCTGCAGAGGCAACTTTAATTTCTTCTTTTAAACTCTATGGTGCAAGAACAATTCATATTCACAAGAAATAGTTAGTTTCCAATATTTGGATTATTCATACACTTTAAGTAGGCCTAGCACAAAAATGACAGACAGATGTCATTCTTGTCAGCTACTGCAGCAACAAACCGCATAAAGCTTTGGCAAATCAAGATCCGTTCCCTGCAGCTTTTTCCCAAGCCTACCTTCTGAATAATTCAGCAGCCAAGGTCATGGCGTTAAAAACCGGCTCTTATCTGTTTCTAATGCAGACAGTTTGTTATGACACCTTTAAATCTTTATCAATATCTCAGCAAGCTTCCAGTAATGAGCACAATGAGAATCTTTCCCCAAACAATAACAATGTAAGAGCAGGTTTAATGATGCAGCTGCAATGATACATTCTATTTCTGTACACATGTGCAATCAGTGGACTAGATCAAATGATTTTTGAGTGTACTAAGGTGCCTTTGCAGTGCCCCAGCGATGTGCAATAAAATTCCCCCAAAAAAGGTAATTCACACAACACTAAATAGAACACAACACAAGGCTATGGCTTAAAAAACAACCTATCCATTTTACATCTTAAGTTTTCATAACAAGGCCAAAGAAATTCATATAAACCACAAACAGTAACAGCTGCAGCATCCAAACCGCAGCAGAGAAGGAGAATACCGAAATAAAAACGTCCCAAATCAATCTTTTTCCATTTAACCCAATTGTTTGACTGAAAGCACTACACTTGTACTAGCTATAGTTTTCTCAGACTTATAAAAGATCCAAAGCTGGTTCGGCATCCTGGAGAAGTAGTGATGCTCTGCATAATGCACAAGGTGCGCAGCTGACTTCTGAGGGGGAGGAGAGACAAGCAAGCCCTGCATGATGGCCTACAGTACTTAGACTTGTGTTATGAAGAAGATCAGTCATCCAACATCCATTTGCGGTGCCTAATCAAAAATGCGAATTGTGCCTTTTATGTTCAAATATTGCAATTTTGTATAAGGTTTTGAGCTATATTCCTATAGGTCATGACTAACTGCAGTATTTCGTCTGCTTCTCAAAAGGAGAAATTGTACCCCATTAGGTGATGTTCCTTCTTTTTTTTTTTTTTTTTTTTTTTTTTGTTTGCAAGTAGAGTCCAGCCAATAAAGGAGCTCTGTGATGTTTTAGGGATTTCTATAGAGACACTTGTAAAACATGTCCATGGGTGGATTTCTGCTTATTATTAAACCCCCTCACCAAGACAACACTACCATGGACTTCATTAACCTTCAATTTGCAATCAATATTCATCACTCCACCTTCCTGGCAACTATAGTGCGGTGGTGATGGAGGGGATTCACAATTTGCAGCGGCCTTACCATTCCGTGCCAGCTGATGACGATCCCAGTCCGGAGCCAGTCCCTTTCAAAACATCCCGACGAGAAACATTGCAGTGACCATCGCTGGAGGCGTAATAAACACGTTCATGCGGATGAGCAAAAGACGTTTTTTTGTTTTTTTGTCTTTTTTAATTTTATCCTGTTAAAGACGAAGGAGCGATGAAGAAAGAAAACCAACTAAAAGAAAAAAAAAGCAGGAATGGACGGAAACTGAGGTTTGCTGATGCTGAATCACTCTTCCCTCCCAGCTCACCACCTTGCAACCATTGTGCTGCAAGATGCTGGCCGTACCATTGTAAGCCTACCAGAGCTCGGAGAGGGAGAGGGAGGGATGAGGAAAAAATGGGAACGGGGAAATATGTTGCCATAGCAACCGCCCAGGAGCACGTCTGACGTCAAAGCCTCGGCAGAGGGAGAGAGACTGTGCGGAGAGGAAGAGATCACATGGAGGCTGTCCCTCCAGATGGGAGGGGTGAAGTATCTCCTCTGTTCTCACTCAGTACCCTCCAACCATCCAATTAGGAGTTTGTAGTTTTGTGGTGCAGCTGTTAGTGGGGCAGGTGTGTCTGACGATCCAAATGTTTATCAAGAATCAGCAAAAACTTTGTTGTGCAAAGAAGCACAGTCCTTCATTGGAGGAAAAAAATACATTTCATAGCACAGAACATATTATTACATAGGCGTAACTTCCTGAAGGACTGGCGTGGACTTGTCCCCACCAACTTTGGCCTCACAGGGACAATCCCCACCAATATTTTCTGCTCCTTTCTTTTTCTTTATGTGCCTGCATGTGCGGACAGTAATTCGGCAGCAGTTGCAAGCTGTATTCAAAGTATTAACAGGTGATGCTTTTTTAAAATTTCTTTGTAAAACGTAAATGGCAAGTCCGCTGAGTGATCTATTTTGAGCAGAATTTTAAAAGAATTAAATTGCATCCAGAACATTGGAAAGTATCAATAAACATATCAACATAAATTTGCTGTATTATAAACTTGCATGTGACACTCATCTGAAGTAGACAAAAACATAAAATAAAATAAAATGAAATGTTGAAATATACTCACAAGTAAATATTCCTGTGTATTCTACTAGAGGCCAGGTTAAAGATGCACACAAGGTTTTCATGAATTTGTTCATGAAGACCTTAAGCAGCTTGCTTTTATAAAAAAAAAATGAGGGGGAAAAAAAAAAGACCTCAGACACTTAAATGTAATGGATATTTTACATAAAGGATTCCCAAAATGTCATCAGTAGAAGAAATGGAATAGCAAAATGTCAAAAGTATCTTTAAAAGATATATAAAAACCAAGTAAAAACACATCTCATGATTCAAAGTTAATTCAAGTTGATCAATTTTGTTGTTAAAAATGTCTACCTTTTTCTTTTTAGCACAGCAGTAAGAGAAAAGCTGGTTTTGAAATCAGAGATAGAAACGTCCTATACAAAGCTTGGAATTCATTTTGCAAAATGGACCTACTTTCTGTATAGTTGACAGATGTACAAGAAAACTGGATACAGTGGTAGCTCATCAATCAGCTGCCTGACCAAGTTTTTTAGTGATTAATAATCATTCAATTCAAAAAATATATATTTTTTAGATTGCTATATTAGAAATTATTTTTGAAATGGATGTTTAGTAGAAAATATCAAATTATGCTATTATAGTCCCCTTTTACAAATCACAGTGTAGATCAGTTACTGCCTTGCAAGACCTGAAAGGTCTAGGTGACTAGTACAATAATTACCCAGGTGGAAACTGAACCCACACATGCAAAAATAAGTGCGATGTCAGTTTTTAATCCCTTCAGAGTGATTTATGTAGGTAGGCTGTTATTTCAGGGAAAGCTTGATATTTACTGCATTTACCAGGCGTGGGCAGGGTCAGATAACTTTAACACTGTGAAGCGCCATGTAATAATGACTAATAATCACTAGATGGCGATAGACAGATCATAAACAAACTCAACTTTGAAGTACTACTCGGGAAGGAAATACTCAGCTGTGGATTGCTTCCTGAGTGTGCCGAAAATGAATCACTTTGATGCTGTAGGAAGCCCACGGTCTCGATTTTCACTGAGTTTCAAAGAAATATCGGCTTCTACAACAAGAGGAAAATATATAAAAGCATCTATATTCTATATTATTTTCATAGAATAATATATTTATGCTTACATATATATACCTATTGTGAACATAATGTGACTACATCATTTAGGTACTTGCTGAAATAGTAATGATAGTTTTGAAAAAGAAATCTGTGATTAGAAATACATATATAAGACCATGTTAACACTAGCTCTGTACTCAAAGAATATTATAACCTTTCAGGTGATATGAACAGTTTAATTATTCATGTTATATGATAACGTGGCATCTGTAATGACTTTCCAAAAGCCATCCTTCTACAGTTAAAGAAAATGTTTATAAGCCTTTTTTCTAGGCTGTCAAGAAGGGTACAACAACAGGTGTAGAGGTGGTATGTTGTGTTACTTTAAGTAATATAATCCCCAGGAAATTTGAGGGGTTTTTTTTGCTGCAATTTTGTTTTTATAAACTTATATGCAACTTGTAAAATGTTGCCTGTTGATGTTGTTGATATGATCTTTTTTGATATTTGGATGTGCTGGAATCACACTATATGTAACTGCAAACAGTCAATAATATAATTTAAAAAAAACTATGTGTGCCTATATGCAAAACTAATTAAACAGGCCTTCCCTCACCATTCACCTGAGTCTACACTGAAATGCTTTACTAAAGAAGTCAATTGTCAGATCAAGCAAGGTTGTCAGAGAAATAGCCCTTATTTAAGGATGTAGTAATTCCTATTTATTCAATAAATAGTGTAAATGGAATACTATGGAGATATGAAGATACTTGTTTGCTTATAAGATTTATAATTAAACCATAAAATATGAATCACTTCAAGGTAAAAACAAACAAAAAGAAAAAACAAACATTTAAATTCCGTACATAAGCTGGAAACTTTCTCATCTGTTGCTACTTCTTTTGTGTTTGTCTATGTTTTATTATTTTGTCTCATGTCATGCTACATTTATAGTAATTAAAGGGAGGGGATTTGTAAACCACAGAAAATTTAATAAACCAGATTCTGCTCAACATTTCCCTCCTGGTTGTGTGTTGCCATGGCAGTGGTTAAAATGACAGTCCCCCAGGAGCGAGCCAATCAGAAGCCAGTCTTAGGTGTCCGGTTACTCCCAGTCAGCCCACGCTAAGCTGGCAGAGGGAGGGTTTATCCCACTGCTCCGCAGAAATGGTAACTTTGTTTCGCTGGAAGAGAGCTGGTAACTGCCGAAGCGAATAGACTGGATTCCCGAACAAATAAAAAAATATCTTAATGTAACATTTTTTTTTTTTTTACTTTTACTTTTGGCTAAAAATAATCCCACGTAGAGGACCATTAAAGTGGAATGAGTAGCATGACCTGTTGCCTGTCTTCCTCGCCGTGTAGTTAACTACAATCCAAGATGTTGCTTTGTGGATGGGATGGCGTCTGGTGCAGTTTGTGTGCGGACTCGTAGCTTCGTCGGAGTACGAACATTTACGCCTAAATTAATTGCCTAACTCTTCTTTCCTGGTAAGCTTCGTTTTAAACTCACTTAATTTTCAGTCTATTTTATTTACATATGTTTTGGCTAACTTTAGCCCAGCTGTGAAACCTGAAGGATTGAGTCAGCTGGAGTGAGACTTAAGTCTTTCTTCAGTCCGTTCACTGCTAGCTACCTACTATCCTTTAGATTGTTAGAATCACTTTAAAGTTTTTTGTTAAATGCAACGTTATATTAAGCTTATGTGTATATTTTTGACTGCCCCTCATCACTAAAGTAATAGCATTTTAATTGGGAGAGAGGGAACACTACTATAAAAATAACATGCCATGTAACTGTTTCAAACATCTAACACTTGTGTATCTTGGCTAATGTTGACAAAATAAACCACAAGTTTAATGTTTTAGCACGCATTCTCTCCCTGTTACCAAAGCATTTAGAGCCATATAAACATTATTGACAAAATGTTTTATGGATTGGCATGTGAGAAGGTAGTTTAGACCCCCTCCCCCTTCATTAACATCGAAGTATACTGAAGTTAACTCAAAGTGAAAGGTCAGGGAAAGCTAAGTTAAAGAAGGCTGTGAGACTGGGTGAACATTCTCATCTAAGCTGCCATGGAGAAGGTGATGAGAGCATCATTCACTGGAAAAAAATTAACAAAATAGTTAAAGGGTAGGGTTTGTATGTTGGAAAGAAGGCAAGCTAGAGTGAAGTTTTGCTTAAAAAAAAAAGAAGCTCTCCATGTCACAGTTCTCATAGCAACCCTGTGATTAACAGAAATGGAGCGGATGAGGTCCAGACCAAAATGAGAAATAAGGGCTGTTGGTCCAGAGCTGGGCTGATAATCAAGGAAATAGTCATAGCGCTTCAAGACAGGCTTCACTGAAAAACAAAAACACTGAGTGGAGCTCACTGGTTTGTGAAGAAGGAAAACAACACCCTAGCTAGAATGTGCAGTATTCAACGCTGTATTGGCCCGTGTTTTGTGTAATCGGGAAAAGTACCTCCACTAATGCTGTAGATGGTACGAAGATCACAAAGAATGTGAACTAACCACTGTTTTCTCTTTTATTTAGGTGAGTCACTGCTGTTTCTAAATCCCTACTACTGTTTTGTTCACATGAAACACATAACCAGCTGGGAAACTTCAATTCTATTTTTGTAATATAACATTAGAGAATGAAAAAACTTACTGTATGCAAAGCCAAATTATTCTTGACTTTAAGCAAAAGGTTCCTATAATTGGCTGCAGCTTTGATCATGGAGTGTGTTTGTTTTTTGTTGTTAATTACATATATACATTTTTAAAACTTCTACCATATGCTGGTCTAAACACACCAATTATAATAAAAATTGGATATGTTAGTGGCAGATCTTCTGACATAAATATGACAAATTTATTATAAAAATTTTTTTGTCATCAGAAATATTTTGCTGATATTTTTGCTCTTTTTGATATAGTGTTTTTTTTAAAGGGTCAACATCAGAATTGGCACTGCAAATTTAAAAGAAACCACAAATCCTTTTTAACTAAGGAAATTTCCTAGCTGGTGCTATTCCAAACTAATTCACAAAAAAATAATAGTAAAGGCATACAAACATTAGTAAAACATCTTGGTTGTATTTGATGATGTGTGTGTTGTCATTTTGCCCCTATTTTTATTGACTTATTAGAATGCTCATATTTTCCTGACTGATACTCACAAGCCTTTTTTACTCTGAACAACAGACCTTGAGAATAATCTGAAATGCCCACATCTTGATAAACCACATTTTATAGTGTTGATCTTTCATCTCAGCAACATCCAGTTGTTTTGCTTTATGATACCACATCAGACACAAACAACTAGATAAAGAGACACGTTTGAAATTTGCCTTTTACTCTGATCTATAAAGAAGTTAAGTAATATAAATTAAAACTAAAACTCGTTTACTGAAATTAACGCACACTTCGGTAGATGTGGTGAACACAATATTTGAGGTACCAAGAGAAAAATGCCTAGCATCTCATTTGTTTGCTTCTGCAAGGGATTACAATCATAGAGAGACTTAATTCATTTTAGCCAGCTATTTGTTGAAAAATCTAAAAGTTTTGCTGCTAACTTGACTCCTGTGTTGCAGAGGCCATAAAAAAACAATAACAAAATTGATACACTTGCTTTGATGTAACAATATTTCTATGAAAATGCAGAGCTGCAATATGACAAATGGATTGTGGCCGTTTTGTCCCTCTTTTGAGTACAAAAAGAAACCCTTTGTCACAACAGTCACTATACCAGGCCTATGGTTAGCACCGGTTGCTTTGTGCCCGCTGTGATATCTAAAAAAAAAAGTCTCCTTTTACATTTTACCAATATTTTATTTTATGTCAATCAGCTGGCTGAAACGTGGAACAGAACTAAAGTTGTGTATATCTGTGGTTTAAAAAAAATTTTTTTTTTTAGCATTTCTAGTGTGTTACATAAGATCCCCATCATGTATTCATGCTGAGTGCGCATACAAATCTTTGTGTTTGCTACTATGATGCAACATGCAAACATAGGACTGCAGAAGTACAGAACATTCAGTTTTTATATCTAATATTATAAGATTTAATTTTAGTGTCACATAATTTGTAGTATCTGATTGTATTTGCATTTCTTTATGCTTCTCCGTTGTGATGTTAACATTTCTTACCCAAAATTGTGAAGGTGAAGTGCTCCTGTGAACATTATGATGCCCTTCTTCAGTTTACCCAAAGTGACTTTCTTTAATTTGTATTCCAGGAAAAAAAAACTACAATGCATATATTGCATATATACACAACATCACTTTACTGTAATTGTCAGTGGATATTCCAGATGTGGCTGTGCTTCAGAATTACTACACTGCATGGTAGATATACTAGTCCTGGGTTTCCATGTCAGTAGTTCAGTAATGTTCAACCTGCTTTTGATTTGGTATGAATATGAAATATTACCCCTATATATCTCCAGATATGTTGGCTAAGATTATATATAACCTTATGAAGGCCAGGTGTGCTCATGGTTTTTCTGATTCTAAGAATAGAGTTGTTGGAAGTAATGGCAATAGTTCATTTAAAAATTTTTTCTGAATTTTACTGGCAAGAATAAACATAGGAAAAAATTTTTCATCCTCTCTGTTGGCACACCTCACTGCTTCTGCTTTTTCTCTCCAGATTCACTTGCCAGGTCAGAGTACAGTTCTGACTTTTGGAGGACATTATCAAATTAATTCTCATGGGATGTATGCTATGTTTCCCAAAATTAAAAGCTGAATTTCATATAACCTCTGTAGGCTTGTCTCTTTAAGAGTTTTAATAAGGGGTGGGGAGGGGATATTTTTTTCTGTTTCTTCAAAGGACAAACGGAATACCAGTAATTGATAAATGCAGCACTATGAAGTTGAAGGACATTTTTAGAAAACTGTTTTCAAATCCATCCAATTGGTTGTAAATCCAATAGGTTCTGTCACACACAGGAAAGTGGGTGGAAGTGCCGAGTAAAGATCTCTGTCACGTTTCCAGGCTTATTTCTTTAAAATCCTTGTGACTGCAGTCAAAACTCTGAAACTCTAACCAACAACAGCAGTCTTTAGTTGGTATTTTTCTTGTTTGTTTTTGAAGGCAGGATGTTTTAATACACAGAGAGACCTGGGAACAAAAATCCAGATAGTTGGCAAACCTGAAAGAGCGAGAGGCTCTGCAGTGGTGAGGGCTTTCTGCGTTTAGATTGCTGAACACCCTCCGTAATGAGCAGAACCAATGAGAGTAGTTGGCCTGTACGGCGGTCTCCGCACGGATAAAAAGCATTCCACTGTAGGTCTCTGTTGAAATAACAAGGGTCACAAAACAATCAGCCCTCACAGCACCCGCTCTCCCCTTTCTCATGGGTAATGAACTAGATGGTTGGTATCCCACTTGTCCTCAAACTTCACGCCTCCCATTTACTAGAATGGTTAACCTGCATTCCTGCATAAACATTCAGGCTCGTGACAGGTTTACTCATTAGCTCTCTTCTGAAAACTCCAATTCATACAAAGGACATTGTTTCACATATTGCTTTCAGAAAAACAAAACAAAAAAGTGACTAATTGGTTTACTGGCCCAGTTTACTGTAAGGATTTATGGATAAATAATATGCACACATTTAGCCTTTATTGTCGGATGCAGCAGAAGTGTTTCATCGCCTCCTTTTGTGATGGGCTTTCAGGAGACAACAGGGATTGCTTGATCTAGACTGAAGTATGTGTGCATTAATTTGATGGCTTTTCATGAAATTGTTGGAGACATTTACAGTCCTTGGAGATCTCAAAGTGGGTCCGAGTTTTCATCTGTTCAACGAGGATACAGTGCATGTTCACATAACTACTTGATTACACTTTAACTTTGCTGACCTCTAACTTTTTTACTTTTTATATTAGACTCTCAAATCCTAAAATAAAGACATTTTAAAAAGTAAGTTGAATTTGGATTTTGCAAACCAATATCCATGTAGCGCTCAGAAGATTGGTTTAGAACAGGGGTGTCCTCTTTAGGAACAAGCCTGACATTTACATTTTAATCTGACAGAAAATTCCAGCATCGCTGTTCACAGCATCGATTTACAGATTGGGCTTTTTTTTGCTTGTGTAACTCGTTCGATGTAATAAAATCTTTACTCGTTCCTTCGGATGTGTAACTTTACCGTGGCTCGAATAGTTTCTGCACAGCCTGTTTACAAAACTGGTTTGCTTACATTGGTGTCATGCCATTGATGAATTAGGAAGATTAGAAACCATTGTCACCACTGCAGAGCAGCGGCTGGAGTACAGACAGAAACTGTGACACATTGGGAACAACTTTGCATTCGTCTTTTATCTCACTCACATCCCTGTGTGAATGACTCGACTAGGATATAGAACAAAGCACAGATATGCTGTTTTAAATGGGGGTGAGGGGCATTTTTAAAATTAAATTTAAAGGCATTTTGAGTTTCCTAATGTGACTGTGAAATATTGTGTTTTGTCAGTCATTGAGGGACTGGTTTTGTTCTGAGCCTGACCCAGTTTCAGTTTTTACAACATGTAATCAGAAAACAGAAGTTTACATAAGACACAGCAAAAAAACTACTTTAAGATCACAGTAAAAAAAAAAAAAAAAGAAAAGAGTCATTTATATGACCTGATCAAGTTTATTTTTAAGCATGCAACTGATCTTTGTCTTATCTGCTGTACTTCAGTGGCACAGATAAACTTCAGATTATAAAATATAAAGAATTATATATGCATAAATGTGTAAACTTCCACATTGATATACACAAGTTTTCTGAACTCGCAGTATTATTAATTAGTGCCTTTACAAATAAAGTTTGGACTTTAAGAGTTGGAGGGATGTGTTGATGATTTGCTTAAAGGAAACCTTTTGAAAATTGATTTTTAATTTATGGGTGTAAGGCAATAAAACAAGAAAACTTCAAAAAGGATTTTCCAGAGGCTGCAGCTGCTGACATGAGCAGAACTGTGACTCGGAGGTGCTGCCTTTGCATTTTCTGTGGTGTGCTGATCTGCTTCAAGGTTTCCTTCCCAGAGCTCCGAGGGGTTTTCCTTTTCTTCGAACAAGGCGAAAGTCAAAATATTTTTTTTTTTTCTGCTTGGTGCTCCTTATTAAAGAAACAGGACAAAATGTCAACTAACTTGGAGGAAAGTTGGCGTATGTTAAAGAAGATAATCAATGGAATTTTTAACGAGAAAACAAAAACTGTGCACGTTGAAGAATGTTTCTGTTAATATGTTTGTAGGTGATAACTGTGTGTTTCGCTACCTGTGCAGGGAAGATGCATGTGTCTCTGGCAGAAGCCCTGCAAGTTCGAGGGGGGCCGCTCCAGGAGGAGGAGGTATGGGCGCTGCTCAGTCAGAGTGCAGAAAGCGTCCAAGAACTTTTTAACAAAGGTATGATGTGCAAAGACAATTATTCTTTGTTTTTTTCCTTATTTCTTTCTGTTGCGGGGGCCAACTTTATTTTTCATGCATAATTACTTGCACAGTGGTTTGGTTTCACAGAACCTTAATATTGTCTGTACAAAATAGCACTGAAAAGCCTTTTTCTGAGAGATTTATACTGCTACTGGAGCAAAGCTAGTAAATCTTTGACCTCCTTTAAATGAAATCAGAACCAGAAGATGCAAACTTATGTAATGTTTTTTATTATTATTGTTATTATTATTATTATGAATGCTTCATTTGCTCACTTTTAATGCCTGGTCGACTTTGCGATAGCCCTGGACATTTTAATAATTTTTGCCATTGCCGGTGAGGCTATCTAGTTGTCCTTGGCAGCATAGGCAGATAAGGAATTCAGCTTCCAGAAATACTTTGTTTTTTGAGAAAACTCAAGCGGTGGGTGACTGAGGCAAGTTTAACTTTAGAGACAGAAAAGAGGATGCGAGTCTGCAGAAATCTTACCCTTGATTGTCACTTTAAAAACACCTTAGGAGGCTCCTGGTTTCACTCATCATTCCAGTACACCTGATAACACAAACTAAAACTATTGTCTAAACAGTTGTCCATTAAAAATTTCCACTAAGTGTTAACTTGTAGCCAAGTCTATGTTTCTGGGGAAAACCAGCTTGACTTCACTTTCTGGTTTTGCTTAGTGAAGCTTGGTGATGCAAATCCCATCATGCTGCAGAAAAACTTCCTTATCAGTGAATGCTTCTAAATATTCCTCAGCAGCCGAGGTCACATTTATGGTGAAAGAATTTTGCAGAAATGATCTTGAATAGTGTCTTTGTGCAGGCTTACTTGATAAACCAAGTAAAGCTGGATAATTGAAGGTTTACCTCATTATTTTATCTTGCGTTTGCTGCATTCTCCGTTGTATTTAAAGCACAATTTTATCCTTTCAGTGTGTAGTTGTGTAGTTGTACTGTGTAACTTGTGGCTGCTGGTGTGTGGAGCTTTAGCCTGCTGAGTGAAGCTAAAATTTGAATAGCAGATGTTGGACCCAGTAATTATAGTTACTGAACTATGTAAAGTCTGTTTGGAACAAGAATGTGTTATTGATGACTAATATTCTAACTTTAAATTTAGCCTTTCTGCTGTTTTCTTTTCATTTGTTTACACAGTGAAGGTGAGCATAAAGATTAGGAGATTGTCTTCAAATATGAAACTAGTAGATTTTTCATGGGCAAACTGTAGTGGTTACTGCGTTTTTGCTTAAGAAGGATTTGTTTTAGTATTTGATATTAGTTTGTCTGATTAGTGAAAGGATTTTCCCAGTATGCGTCCATGTTTTCTTTGAGTATGTTGTCACATTTGTCTACTTGAGTGTTCTTACAATAGCTTACAAAGCCATTTATATCTTTTGAAATTTGACGTTTTGTCACATGCAAACCACATGTGTCATGTATTTTATGTGACAGAAGGAGGATGATGCACAGTTTGAAAAATATATTTGTACAAACACCTTTTTACTGCAATCAAAGCTAAAAGACTTTCAGGTTTTGTCTTTGTCAGCTCTGTGCCTCTTTGCAAAACAAACAAATCAATCTCAGTCAGATTATATGGAGATAGAATGTAATGGCACATATTGTTTAAAAGTACCCAGATTGGGGGCGTGCCGTGGTGGCGTAGGGGATAGCGCGACCCATATTTGGAGGCCTTGAGTCCTCGACGCTGCCATTGCGAGTTCGACTCCCGGACCCGATGATATTTACCGCATGCCTTGTCCCCTCTCCTTCCCCCTTTCTTGTCAGCCTACTTTCATATAAGGGACTCTAGAGCCCACAAAAAGACGCCCTGGAGGGGTAAAAAAAAAAGTACCCAGATCATTAGCAACTTCCTTAGCTTTTTCTGCTACTTCTACAGATTTTTTTGGGAATTTATGTCTGGACCAACCCATTACATGAATATTATTTGATCTAATCATTTTGTTGCAGCTATGACTGTGTTTTTTTGTTTTGTTTTTTTTTTTAAGTTTCTGTCCTGCTTTAAGGCAAAACTTTGGTTTATGATTTTTGTCGCTTAAATTCTAGCACGTTTTCCTTCAGGATTTCCATGTATTTAGCGATTTTCATATTGCCATCAATTCTGACCAGTGTCCCTGCTGATAAAAGGGATCCCCACAGCATAATGCTTCTACCTCTGTGTTCGCAGTGTGGGTTGTGTTCAAGCCACACAGTCTGTGTGCCTTCCGTCACATAGACTATTTTGCATGCAGACCAGAAAGTTTAATTATAGTTCATCCACTTCACAGTTGTGCAAATGGTCTAATCCAAATAAAACACATGGAAGTTGTGGTTGCACTGTGTAGAAACTCTAACGGTGTGAATACTTTTGTAGGGAACTGAAAGTCTGTCGAGATCTTTAATTACTCTCCAGATGTGCTGTTGCTTATCAGCGTAGCAATAAAAATGACCTAGAATGTCTGAACTCTCAATTTTATAGAGCGGCGATTCAGAATCACTTCCTGTCAGTGAGACTTTAGTTGCTCATCAAACAGCAACAGCATATTTTTATCACAATTATCATTATAATTTATTGAAAATCATGATTACTTTTTCAGAACATCTTTGTATTTGATACTTACCCAAATCAAATATACAGTAAGATCTTTGAATGATCAGATGGGTTTTAAACAGGAAACCTATATTTACTCAGTAAATTCCAGCTTTTGAAAGCAAATTTTTCCCCCCAGTTCTTCAAATCGAGCTCTCCTTTTCCTCTGCTCTTCTCAGACTAAAGTATGAGTTGAAGAAAAGAATTTTGCAGCACTGCTCAAGCATTCCTCTGTATATTTTTAAAACAGTCTCTAACCAAAGCACTGCTTGTGGCTTTGTAGGAAGAGAGAATTGTGCTGTGTAGTCATTCCTTTTTGCTTCCATGCTTCAAGATTTTATTTTTTATTTAATGCAGGCCAGGAAAGCAACATGTGTTTGTGTTTACTTCAGTCAGCTCAGATATCCATGAATGCCAAAGCCCTTTGCAAGAAACAACCATTGTGGTTAGATATGTCTAGGTGTGAGGCATTTGGGCTTTAAATGTCTGGACAGAATATGATACTAACATTGAGTTCTAGAACATTGTTTTTTTAATGCTGTGGGTCTCTGAGCTTGTTTGGCACCATTTAAAAGTTTATCTGAAGAAAACCAAGTTTTCTTTCTGTTTTATATCCATGTTCATGTTTTGAATTGTCTGTTTCCATCTCCAGACCCAGCAGCCATGGGCTTCATCATCTCACCCTGGTCCCTCCTCCTCATGCCCTCTGGCAACGTTTCATTTACAGACGAGTATGTCACCCAGGAGGACTTAAGAGCTTTCACAGCCCCAGAGGTCATGGAAGGCAACCCCTTGAATTCAGTTTCTGACATTGAAAAGGTATTTAATGCTTAGATCATTCACACTGGGACATAAACATTTAACATTCTTTGTTATATCTTTGTCTTGATGCATTTCTAACCAAGGTTTTTGGTGCACACCCTTAAATCAACCAGAGCAGAGATGAACCAATCGAAGCTTTCTGGGCCATATCATTCTCTTTTACCTTGAGAACAAAAATTCTTGTTCTCAAGAATTCCCAAAATTTCCAAATCCTGCATAATTCATGAAGCTTGAAAGCTTAAAAGGATAAAACAGAGGAACATTGCTGTAAAGTTTTCATCATTCTGTTATCTGCTGAACGTTTTCCTCCTTTAATTAGTAACATAATTCAGTGGCCACCATACCTCTGTAGAAAATGTTTTTTTTTTTTTAACAGCCTCCAAAATCTTTGTTCTTCCTTTTATTTTATTCATTAAAAACATTGCAGATATTGAATTTAGTAAATACTCAGTAACAACTTTCATTTCAAGGTGTGTTGTCATTAATGCTTAAAGTTTGGTAATCTAGGTATTAAAGTACTTGACTTAAATGTCATATAGAAAGCTACCAATTTAATTTGCTCAAGTTAGTTTGTTTAGACTTTTAGTGGGAAGATTGGTCTTGAAAAGGACTCGATATTCTTTTATTTACGTTAAAGAAATTTGTAGTAACTCTTTAAAGAGAGAGCTGGGACGTCTCATTCTTTCTTTGACCTTTGAGCTGACAGTTATGTGGATTTAAAATGTAAATTAGCTCTAGTGTTTGTCAACAGAAAGTAAAGCTGTAAATAACTGTCAGTTGTGCATCTATTTTTAGTAGTGTGTGTGTATGTAAATGATAGACGGTGTAGTTTGGTTGAACTTGTCCTGACTTAAAGTGCCAAACTGACACGTTGGCAGAAGCTGCGTCTGTAGTTAAAAGACTCACTGCAGCCCTCCCGTTTTAAATCTGCCACTCTGGTAGACTAACTGAAAGCTTGCATGACTGAAAACCCATCTTTGGCTCAGCCCCACAAACCTCAAACAGCTTTGTGCTGAGTCAGTTTTCCAAGGCTGGATCTGCCTCTCCAGCTGAGTTATTTCAGTCCAGAAGTTATAATCCGTTTCCTTCATTTTAAGACCGAGTGTAAATACATGTCAGCTGCAAGAGCCAAAGCTTTCTTTTACTGTTTTCAACCTGGTGTTCTGTGCTCACTTTAATTCCTCACTGTCCCATCTTCCAGATTTTCTGAAAGTGTTGGTGTGTCTTTAAATTTGCCCTCTGTCTATTCCTGAAGGAACTCAAAGGTTATGGTGCATTCTTTGGCAATCCCTGAATTATTCTTTCCTCTACCAAGCCCAACATTCAGGGGAAGTAATTTCTCTCCAAAGCAATGAGTAGAGGGTAATAACAGGAAAATGGAAAAAGATTTTGTGACTTATCGTGAAAGACCTCATCTATGTTCTGTGTGTGGAAAATTAATTCAACTTTAATACTCTTTGTTTGTTTTGCCTACTTCTCCTAAATTTAACCTTGTTTTTGTCTACAACCATCAACCTTCTTAAGTCATTTTTTTTCATTTTCATCAGCTTGCTTTGTCTTTATTTTTTTATTTATTTTTTTATTTTTTGCACATATAGATTTAATTGTATTTTTTTTTTTCTTCCACAGATGCATATGTATTCACTGGGAATGACATTATTTTGGGGAGCAGACTATCAGATCCCTCAAAGCCAGGTAAACATCATAAATCAAATAAACACAAAAAAGGCTTCTGTTAATATGTAAAAGTCTCTTTTATTATTTTTCAAGGACTTTAGAGTCTAATATGTGCTGTTTGTCGGGAAAACGATTGTAGTCCTTTTTCCTTCGGTTAATATTTTTGCCTCACATAAAACTCCAACCTAAACTTGTTGCTTGCCTGATCACACCATCACAAATACAGCAAGTAAAAACTTGGAAACCGTCCAGATGCTTCATAACAATGCATATCAATATTTATTTTTGTTCCCTCATGATGCTATCTTAAAGTCTAATCTTGATGAGAAAAAGTGCTGCCTGGAAATGCTGTCTGGAATGTACTTGGAAAATGAAGATGGTCAGGTTTTCCCCGCATCTTCATGACATGTCAGTCAGGTGCGAAACACGACCACATTTATGAGGGAATGCTTCCCACGGTCACCATGACGAGCACTGAGGTTGACTTCATCGCAACTCCCATGCGTGTCATGAAACAAATGTAGTGTCTATATTTGTAACCATTTAATTTATCTAAAAACAATCTGATCCGAATTACTTAAATGAGAACTATTTTTGTTGGAATGCCCTCTATCTGTTACCTTGAAACTAAAAGTAAAAATATCAGATAAAGGAATTTCAAAATTTCTGCGATGCCTCATTTATTCTGGGAAAAGGCGTCCTATGAAATACCTGCCTTAATTGAAATAGTTGCACCTTATTCCATATGATAGAATTGTGAAGGATAGCACAGATGATGTGAATTTCATAAGCTTTTAAGCAAACAGTTGTTACTGAAACCTTTGATCCTGAAGATAAATTATGTTCTTTTACAAAGGATGAGTTTACCTCACATAAAGACCTTTGGGTTTGGAGTCCTTTATGATCAGTTTGGGAGAAAAAAATTCACTTTTTGTCTTTAGAGTTATGCTTATGATATTAAATTTTTTATAATACATATTGGAGCACTCTTTTTATGTAAGGTACTTTAAGTAATGCTTACAAGATGATTTAGAAAACGAATGGTGATTTACACCATCAGATCAGATAAAAGTCCTGCCCTTGGTAATGGTTTCATTCTTCTTTGGGTTTCCTGTGCAGCCCATGAAGCTGGGGGAACACCTGAACGGTCTACTGCTCAACATGTCTGATGACATTACGTTGAGTCGGATGTCGCTACGCACGGTGCTGGACATCTGCAGCAAGCACATCAGGAACTCCACCTGTGACCCTCCTTTCTCCTACATTAGAAAACTGGTCCGGTTGGTGCTTGGCAGTCTCTCTCAGGTACACACTCCAATTTAAATCGTGAGGGTGATTTGTGTGTCGGCTGCAGAAAAGTGGAACTCTCAATCATGAAAAGATTCCTTTTCCTCCACCAGTTGTACCATCTTATCATTTTATTGTTTGTTCAACTCTTCTTTTCTTAGCTGGATGGTCTGCTGACAGATAGAGAATCTCTTCCAGAGCGGAGTAAGGAGATACGAGAGCGGTTGAGAGGCAAAGGCTTGCCATCCGGTAAAATGAGCTACATTTATACACTATGAGCACAAAGTAGCTAAAGTCTTCTGTGCTGTTTGAGTTGCCTAAGTCATACTGCAGTGGCATGTGGAGTTATATCGAGGTCTTTTTGCTTGATGCTTCTGTTATATTTGGCATTGTTGGCCATAAAAATGTATCATTTATGTAGTCAGATAGGTATGACGCATTATATAAGTATAAGCTGTACTTTACGTTGATGTCATTTGCATGTCAGATTGTCTTAAGGAGGTACTTCGAGTGTAAGAGCTAGAGGCCTTTTTACTTGTAATATAACTTGAAGATAGGCTTTAATGGAGTGAAACTAATAACTTCATGATCTGTTTTCTTTTCATTGAGTTACAGACGGGAGTATTTTCTCCTTCAAGAGCTTAGTTTAGTTCAACAGATCCGTAGCAGCAAAGCAAATAAATGCAGCTTCCACAACTTATATTCTGAGGAATGACTTTTAGAATAGAAAAGACCTACAAGGAACAACACACCAAAACCTCTAATTTAAACTAAATTCAGGAAAATATGACTGAACCTCCTCTGTGGTTTTTGAACATTCCGGCATTTCTCCAGGCCTTGGAAAGGACAGCCGGAGCACACTCATGGCGGTCCTTTACACATTCAGATTATGTAACGTTGCATGATATTGATTAGATTCATATTTTTGAGTCACCAGTGAAGCTCCTGGTCTGCTGTTTGTTTCAGTGCTTTATCTGTATCTGCTTGAACACAATGCAGCCTCAGGGAAAGTACATGCAAAAGAGGATCACTCCATTCCTTAGCATCTTTCTTCTAATGGAGCGGCTCACTCCCTCCTGCATCCTAGTTGTTTCAAGTTGTAGTTGCTGCTCAAGTTTCTGGTTATTTATTTTTTGCCCAGATAGACACTGTATGTCTCTATTTCTTAAACTACTATGCTTTACAAAAGTTTTGATACCGCTTGAACTTTTCCAAAGGTTCTTAACTTGGAACCACGTCTTTTTTAATATATATAGAAAGTATCACAAACATTTGTATTTAGTCACGTTTGCTCTGATACCCCAAAATAAATTATGAATAAATATGTCAGTGTGAATACATTGGCAAGGCATTGTCTTAAAAGCTATATGACGGTGACATCCGAGTTGTGCAGCTGAACAGCCATTGATAGAAAAAGATGTGTACAAATCAAGTCAGCTTAAAATAGCAACCTGCCTTGAGCGTCCCTACGTTTTAGACCAGAGTGTAGAAAGGCTCCCATCCACAAATATACAAATGAGATCACAGATGAAAAATATACGGAAGCTAATAATTACTTTTTTATGAGTTCACTTCTTGTGAACATCTCCATGTAGACATAGTCTAACTACCTTTACTTACTTCTAGCTTAGGTTATATGACCAACATCTTAAGCAAGTTTACAAGGTTGTTCCGATTGCTACATTTATTGCCTTGTTTTTGCATTTATGTTATCTTGAATATCAGATTTAAAAATTGGGAACATTTAACTGGTTTTACATCTTAAATTAATGTAAAATAATTAATAGCAGAGCCAAGTACTCATTGTGAATGCATCTGTGTTTTTTATTTATATCTGTCTGTTGGTTGTCGTTGATACTTAAGTTAAAGAATGAGTAACTCAGCATTTTAAAAATGTGACTAATTTGTCAACTTCAAAAGTTAACGACATTTCCTTTCTCAGGGAGGAGTGCCGCCCCCAGAGTTTTGGAGCGCTACAAAGCCAGAACTCAGGAGCAAGCGGCTCTCAATCGGGGCCTCAGTCGATCTATGGGCTCGCTCCCGATGCTGGACTTGCTGAAGGGAGAAGAGGGTGCAGCTCCCCACAGTTCCCTGTCCGAGTATCACACAAACTCTGACTCTTCCGCAGAACTCTACTCCAAAGCCCCCTCACTCCAGCACCAGCTTTCTTACCCCTATCTGCACCCACTGCACCCCCAGATGAAGGGGCGGCCTGTGGAGCTGGACCGCAGGTCTTTACCCTACCAAGTCACAGACAGAGGGCCGAGTCAGCCAAGAAAGACCTGGGCCTCCTCTGTGGACTTGGCTTACATTGACCCAGAAGCTCTTCGTTTTGGAGCTTTGGAAGATGCCCGGAGAGGAAGCAGTGTCTTAAGCACGCATTCTGTGGGGAGGCGGAAATCACCTTTGTCTGTGGCCAAGGAGGTGGATTATCGGTACTATGAGTTTGGTGAGCTGAAGGGCAGAATGCCTCATCACTTCTCTGCCCTGTCTGTCGGCTCCGGGCTCCCTGCCGCATATGACAGGATCAAGGAAAGACAGAGGAAACTCCAGGCACTACAGCAGGCGGTAAACGGTGAGTAATGCTGTCATAAATAAAGAATATATGTACTGTGCTCTGCACAACTGCAAATCTTCTGCTGTCACACTGTTTGATTCAGTCCAGATCCTTAAGTTGAGATTTTCATAACTTCTTCATGTTAAGAGGGTTTTCAAAATCCAGAAGTGAGTCACTTTGAGTGTTTTAGTAGTTATTCATATTATTTATATTTTTAAATTGTTTACAAAGTACTAATAAAGTGTTTACTCAGGTTATTACATGATCAAGTACTGGTAAGAAAATGTGTGCTACTGCTCCTTTTCTGCTGAATAGCTATATTTAAACCAGGCTTTCGTCATCATGTGATTAAAAACAATCACTCTTTTTGCCAAACGATCATTTATAAAGTTGGAATCTCAGCCAACTTGTTAGATTTTGTGTTTGAGTCAGTCACCTTTTTAAATAGAGCATCATCTTAAAACCAAGATGCTCTTAACTTTTACCTTATTTTTGTAAAGCTGGATAATACAGGCAGTAATAAAACTGTCTTTATCCTAACTTTGAACTTTGTCCATTCTACAACAGTGAAATTCAAAAGAAACACTTATTTTACTTATTTATGTTTCATTCACTTATTCTTGTTCAGAATTCACTGTGTACTGTGCACTGACTGTCATTAGTCAGGAGCTGAGCACATGACACATTTTTTAACTGTATTTCTAAATGTGTGGTTTTTATCACTGTTAGTCTTCTATGATTATAATACATCTGCAAAGTATTCAGTTCTTCCCTTTATCCACATTTTGTCAGTTCATCCTTCTTACAAGTCATAAAATTAATCTGTCCTCAAAATTCTTCAAACAAATGGCCATTATGACAATATGACATGTTTTTGAGTGTTTTGCAAATTTGTTAAAAATGGAAAAGTCAAAAAACACATTTGCATAACTATTCACAACCTTTGCTTAATTGAAAAAGATTAAATTTGAGCTGTTTTCACTGATCAGCCTTGAGATGTTTCTGCATCTTAAATAAAGGCCACCTGCAGTAAATTCAGCTGATTGGACGTGATTTGGAAAAACTCACACCTGTCTCGATGACAAACACCAAGCATGAAATAATAATAAAAAAACTGTTTATAGACCTCTGAGACAGGATTGTCTTTGAAGCACAAATCTGGGTAAGGATCCAGAAATATCTGTGCTGCTTTGAAGGTTCCAATGAGCTCAGTCACCTCCATTATTGGTAAATGGATGTTTGGAGCAGCAGGACTCTTCCCAGAGCTGGTCGAAATCGAGCAATCTGGGAGAGAACGACCTTAATCAGAGAGGTGACCAATAACCCAATGGACACTCTGATAGAGCTCTAGTGTTCCTCTATACAGAGAAGAGAACCTTCCAGAAGGACAACCACCTTTGCAGCAATCCACCAATCAGGCCTGTATGGTAGAGTAGCCAGATGAAAGCCACTTTTTAATAAATGGCAAATGGCAGCAAGTCTGGGGTTTTACCAAATGGTAAATGAATGACTTTAAAACCATGAGAGACAAACTTTTCGGGTCTGATGAGACAAAGATTGAACTCTTTGGTGTGAATGCCCGGGTCATGTTTGGAGGAAACCAGGCACAGCTCATCAACGGGACCATACCATCCCTACAGTGAATCATGGTGGTGACAGCATCACTTCATCGAGATGTTTTGCAGCAGGAACTGACAGACTAGTCAGGATAGAAGGAAAGATAAACACAGCAATGTACGGAGACATCCTGGATCAAAACCTACTGCAGAGAATCTTGACCTCGGGTGGATCATTTTTCAGCAGGAAAATAACCCAAAGCATGTGGCAAAGAGCTCAAACGAGTGGCTTCATAACTATCCTGTAAAATGTCCTGGAGTGACCAAGCCAGAGTCCAGAGTTGAAACTCATTAAACTTCTCTGGAGAGATATGAAAATGGATGCCTAGACGTATCCACCCAACCTGATGGCGTTTGAGAAGAACTGCAAATAAGAATGAGCCAAAATTCCTAAAGACGGATGAACTAAGCTGGTTGCATTATATTCAAAGGGACTGGAGGATGGAATTGCTGCCAAAGGTGGATCAACTAAGTATTATGCAAAGGCTGTGAATACTTGCATAAATGTGATTTCTTGGTTTTCTATTTTTAATAACTTTGCAAAAATATTTCATCCACATTGTCAGAATAGGGTATTTTTGTGTAGAATTTTGAGGAAAGAAGTTCATTTAATACATATTAGAATAAGGCTGTAACATCAGAAAACGTGGAAAAAGTGAAGCAGTGTGAATACTTTCCAGTTGCACAGTAATCAGTCCCTTTGAGATCTTTCCTGCTTGGAGCATTACTCTATCCCAAGTTCTTCTCTGAAGACAGGATTTCCTTCATTTCCTGTTGTATATTTTGTCTATTGATTACCCTCCCTGACTACTTCTTCTTCCTCTAAATAAAAATCAGTTTTCTTCTCTAAAGAAATGAAACAAAACAATGCAAATTAGTTTTCTTAAAAATATATTGAATGCCTATTTAAATATTAATTGCATAGCTTTTATTTTTGGAAGAATTTTTTTTTTTTTTTATGCAGCATCTTGTTTCCATTAGACAGTGTCTTTGTATTTTCGGGTGTCTTTTGATTGTTTTACACCATCAGTCTCAGACGATAGCCATGCGAGCCTTTGTTTAAATTTTGTGAGGTTCTTAACATTTGACGAGTGTTCTGCTAAGTTTAAATCTACAAACTATTGTTAGTGTTTTCTGAATGTTGTCATCGGTTACATGGCGCTAAAAAACAGAAAAGGCACAAATGACGTACATCAAGTCTTTCACCGCCTACTTTTTGAATACAGGCATTACCGCCTTCACAACAAATGCTTTGTCATTATATTGCGCAATATGGGTTTTTTGTGTGAAACACCATAGCTAGGTCATGTTATCATTTTGTAATAAGTGTTTAGCAGAACATTGTCTGAACCTGAACTGTGGTCCTTAGCATTTCAACCCATAAGCCGTGTTATGTCTTGCTTCAGCCCTGAGACTTAATTTTTTTAAGTCAGTGTATTATGAGGATGTCTGTTGTTATTCAGCATTAGAAAAATGGCAAATTAGACAGTGTAATTAATTAGCAATTTAAAGCTGGTTATATTTGACAGATGGAGAGAAATATGAACCACAGTGGGATGATGTGAGCAGCCAGGCACTTGGCTACAAGCTGTGTATAGGAGTTGAATGGCTATATGGGTTCAGAGCTGGTTATTGGCTTGGAGGGAGTATCATTTGCGTTGGACACTCAGCGGTGTTTAGACAGAATGAGTCAGTGGCACGAAGGTCACCCAAATTACTGATTCTAATTAAAGAACAGCATAATTCTAGCCTTTACCTTATTGTCACACATGTTATGTGCGATACACCTCTGTTGCTTACTAACCGAGATATAGTGGAAAAAACTGTACCGTTGCATGCTTGGGCAAATCACAATTGTTGCAATTGTGTAATTACCTAGTACAAAACCCCCCAGAGTTTCTGTTTCTCTCAAAAGCTTTTTGTATTCTTGGTAAAAGCTCCAAAGGGAGGCTGCTTTTAGTCGCTGACTCACAAGTACCTGTGTAGGATTGAAGGTCATCTGGTGACTATGAAGAAAGCATTAGGGTTCAAACAGGCATGTTGGCTTCATAAACTAATCTGCTCTCTTTTATACTTCCCTTTTCTTGCCTTATTTTTTCCAGACCCCCACCACTCCTTTTACAGTCTACTTGTAGCCTCCTTACTTTGCCGGTAGCTACTTTTATACTAGCCTTTCTTTTCTCGTCTTGATCGCAATTGGATTCCGCATTGATATGACAAAATGTTAAGACACAATTCTTTTCTGTGACACAGGAAGTAATCAAACTATGGTTATTATGTTTGTCCCGTTTTTGAATAGAAAGTTTTCAATAAAACTGGCTCTGAAAGATGATTGTTTTTCCAAATGTTTTACGTTTTACAGTGTTTGTTAAACATCTGTCGAGTCACATCTCGTAACAGTCAACGTTTTACTTGATGTAGGTTCAAGCAATGGTGTTTCTTAGTAAATAATTTAAAATGTTAATCGAAAGCTGCAAGATATCAAAACAGAGAAGATTATTACATTTATTTCGATGGGATTTTATTGGATTACTAAAATCCCTAAGAATCACCCTCAGTTTTTTATGAATGCTGTCTATAACTTCCAGCATGTCCCTTGATACAGTCGCACACACAATATGATCACCAGTTTATCAAGACTCTTTTTGAACCTATTAAATTCTTCCGTCGCTGCAACGTCGCAGCACATTTTGGCAGCTGCAACAGGTTTTATGCAAATGCCACAGAAATTGGCTAATATTAGCCTCTTTTTGTGTCATCCTAATCTATACAAATGCTCAGTTCAGGTCACACAGATGAACATTTTCTCACCTTCCTTGGTTTGGCGCCAAATGACAGAAGTCCAACATACCTTTTGATTAATTCAGCTATTAACTTAATTGGCACTTTTAAATACTTATATAAGGTATACAGAGGTTTGAACTATTATCACCATGTGCAGAAATTATCATTAAATGTGAAAAATAAAAACTTAAATGAAATGAGTCAGTTACACCAAGGCAAAAGAAAAGGCCAAGACTGTCTTCTCCAAGGTGTCAGAAACAAGAACAGTGTTCTTTCTGGTCACGACATTTCATACTTTACAAGAATTCAAGTGTAGAATTGCTGGGAGGACATTATAGGTCCCGACTACTGGTGCAATATGTCTTAAAATTTGATGTGGTAGTTATCTCACTGTAGTTCAGCAGTTGTAATTCTTCACCATACAAGAAAATTTTGCTTACTACAAAGTAAAAAGTGTTGAATATTTTTTATGATACTGTAAAGCATATTAGGTTTCATTTATAGAAACCAATTGACATTTCTTTTCATAATGCAGGTAATACACAAATTAGGTATTTTATGTCGTGTACACTAAAATGAAAACAATTAAGCTGCACAGAAACGTCAATCACAATGACTTCTTTCCATCCTTAATTTTACAATTTGATATTTCTGTTTCTATGAGCAATTATTATTAAGTGGCAACTTTAGAGATGTACTTTCTAACTTCTAGCATATCAGAATATCTTCATATTTTTTATGTACTTTAATAATTTAATTCATTTAAGCATGAATATTGTCTGTACTTTGCGCTGACTCCCTTCACTGCTTTTGGAGTAACTTGGGGCCTTTTACCAAAAATATGTGTTAGATTGGTTACATTTAGTTTTTACTTGGGCAAATTAAAACCACTACTTTCACTTCACCTTGAAAATTGCAACACAGTATTAGTCTGCCTTTGCAAAATGCCTGTGCGTCATAAGGGACACACACCGCATGAACATGATGGGGTGTGAAATTAAAGAAAAAAAATAAATAAATCTAAAATTACAGCAGCTTAAGATTAGAAGTTGTTCTGTTGAATTCTGTTGAAGGCCACAAAAAAGCATAAACAAGGTTCCTACAGAGTCTGGAAAAGCATTCAGTTTGATCAAAGTATTTTCAAGGGGTGGATGAAACAAAACGGGGGGATTGAAAAAAATGCTTTTATTTTTTGTCTTTGTTTTTCATCCCCTGGTCAGCATAATAAATTTGGACAGTTCTCGGTGTTATATTTCTTTTTACCTTCAAGCTGCTTTGGGTTCCTGGGCTGTCAGAATGGAAAGAGTTGGTGAAGGATTTGGCACAGACAACAAACCAGCCCAGCTAAAACAGTTTAATCCTACAGCTATAGGAGGCAGTGCAGTGTATTAAACAGAGTACCATGACATTTTTATTTTGTTTTTATTTTCCTCAAAGGAAAGTAGAAATAGTTTATTTAAGAAAAATCAGTTTTCAAAGAAACCCAGTTTAACAAAAGTAGGAAAACTCTTGTTAAGAAGAATGTGTGTATTCAAAACATTAAGGATTTGAGGATAACTGCCAGAGTTCCCCATTTTTACTTGTTTCTGTTCTTTTCTGCAGAAAAGTGATGGCACAGGCGTTTGTCTCAGTTTCCTCAGCTTCTTTTCTTTCTCCTTTGTGCAAATCTTTGTGTTGTCCACTTGCCTGTATGTGCAGGGGCATGTTTCTACCTGGCCACCTCTTTGTCTTCCGGCACCTAGACAACTCCAACCCCTCCCCTCCTTTTTACCCAAAAATGCTTTAGTCTTCAATGAGTAGAAACTTTTCCTGGCCTACCCTGAAGCTGTAATTGGAGTCATGCATGGCGGATGAGAGAATTCCTAAGATTATTGGACTTTTCCGGCTCTTGGCAGCAGGTTATGCAGCTTTGAGCTGAGGTCAGGTCCAGTATGGAAAATGATAAAAGGAGACTTGTAGATGAAAGAGGCAGGGTGGTGGTTCTGAGTCAGGGTAATCGCAAAACTGCCTTACTTTGGAGATTGTACTGTAGGAATTGTTTGGAAAAGTAACAGATATTGAATATTTTGTAACTATTTAAGCTAACTTTGAAATCTTAAATCATCCTAAATCTTATTGTAATGGTCTCTACAGCATTCCACAAACATAGAGAATTTTGTAAATAGACATATAATGTGATGCTTAAAAGTAAATTTATATAAAACCAAAACTATTTTTTTCTATTCATCTGAACTTCTTTGGAAGGGTGAGGTTTTTGTTTTTACATTTGTGGAATGAAACTTGAAATAATGCCACAAGAAAGTCCTATTTCAAATTTATTGTCTGTAAGTTGAAATTGAAACGTTTTTCTTTTACATGTGTTTTAAAATCCCTTTTTTGTTAGGAGCTAAATGGGTTTAATTCTTTGTCTGCGTTATATTTTTTTCTTCACCCATTAGGTTTTTAAAGAACTGGCATATCAGGTTGTCTGGGCAAGTGACTGCATGTGTGGGTAACTGCATGAGTCTGTCTGTCGGTTTTTGGGAAAATGTACAAGTTTTTTTTGTCTTAACTGCATGGGAAAAGCGCACAGATGAACCATCCTCTGAATCTTTTCAACTGCGTGATTGTGTAAAGGGAACTCATGATTCACTGCAGTAGAGGAAAGGAAAATTATCTTAGGTGACTGTTTGACCTGCTTCTAAGATCACTTTAGCTGCATTTACTTTAAATGCACTTCCTGAAGCTGCTTGCCAAACTGAACAACCATTGTCGTCATGAAGAGAAGAAAGCTCGGCTGTATTGTGAAACAGAACAGAAATTCTTGAGCTCTGACTGAAGAATGTGGTTTACTCAGGGTATGCAGCTGACACTGAGGAGCAGGACTTTCAGGTTCTGTGAACTTAGCAGAAAAACACATGACACTTTGGTTAGGGTTCAAAGTTTATTGTTTATGTTATCTTCTTACATCTGAGTTAAGTTCATTACAAGGTTTATGAAGAAATACCTTTTAGGAAACATGTGTTGAGCTGGTCTCTGCTTGCTGTGGTTCTACCAGTTAAAACCCTGATTAAAAACCTTGACAAGAGACACTCCTACTCAGATAGGGTGAATCCACCTTCCTGTAGCTTCATACTCCTCCTTATTAGCAGTGTTTACCAACAGCATGACTAATACCTATATTTGTTCTCCGTTGTTCCGTCTTGTTCAGTGTTACGGAAAAGTCTAAATTTGTTTTCGAATGGTTTCTGGGGATGAAAGCATGAGTCACTCATCAACTTGTGTGTTAAATTGCCATTATAAAAAGTGATGAGGTTTTTGTTATGGAGTTTCTGTTTGATGTGGAAGGCAATCGGTTTCATCCTAACATAAAAGAAATATACCAAACACATCAGTGTAACCATTATGTAGTATTATATGCATGATGGTTGTGTTTTCCCCCCCGTTGATGCATGATTGTGATTGTTTTATTGTTTCTTATTGAGATAAATGTTATTCTTTCAGACCCTGTTCACACCCACCAAAGGTATCACAGTGATTACAGCTCATCTAGTGAAAGCCCATCAGTGGCCTCTTCAGATCCAGACTACAGGCTAGGTAAATAATTCTTAAATGTTTCAATGTTTCTGCATCAAACATATAAAGGGGCAAAAATAAATTTAATTTAGCTTTACTTACTTTCTTTAAACTTATATTGAGTAATTAAACTACCTGCTGAGAAGAGTTAAGAAGCAATTCCAAAGCCAAACCCTGTTTTAAATTTATTCATAAATTTTCTATTTAAATATATTTAAAATCATGGCAACCAAGACACGGAAAAGCTTACAGGGTTTAATTTCTTTTAGTGTGCTGCTGTAATGTCATGTCACTTTACTATTCAGTGGATGTCAGCAGATTTTATTCATGCTCCTGGCTTTGCCTGACTTAAGTGTTCTGTGACCACAATTCTGCTCAGACATGTTCATGCAAGTTTAATCACATCACCTTGTGGGTGTCAGGAGAGGTGTGTTAGATTGATAAAACTAAACGTGCTGCTTTGTGCTCACTTGTGCAGCTAATATTCCCACATCTCTTGCAGCTAAGAAACCCGGCGAAGTGACAAGGTACGGCTCCCAGCTGGCGCTTGCAGAACAAGACGCCCTGTCACTGAGAAGCCACAACTCACAGAGACACAGGTAGTAAACACGGGCCCAGTGCAGCTGTGTATCAGAAGACTTATTGTCCGTCACAAATTGACACCCTTGAAGTTACTGCTGCTTGGTATTCCTCAGCTCAGGGTAACTCAATCTTAGCAGAAGTTGTTTCACGCTGATCTTTTACAGCAACCCCTCTTTGCTCTCTAAAAGGTATACGTAGTCGTGTGGGAAACAGACTTCACTGTTTTGTTTAGATTTTCTCTGACAGGTGAACACAAAGTAAAACACAATTGTGAAGTGGAAGAAACAGGATTCATACATTGAAACCTGTAGTAAAACGGTTTTCTCCCAGGTTGCCATGTATTTCACTCCATCCACCTTCCCATGAACTGTGATTGGCTTTCCAGTTCCTGCTGAACTAAGGCATCCCCATTGCTTGTAGCTGCCACCACCATATTTCCCCAATTGAGATGATGTGCAAAGTTAACTTTCTGCTAAGCGCAGCATTTTGTTAGGTTTTAGTCTCACCTGATCAGAGCAGCAGCATTCCTTCATGTTTTCTTGGTCTCCTGCATGGCTGAGCAATCTTAATTGACATTTGTGGTCATAATATTGCAACATGTGAACTAGTTTAAAGGGCCTGAATACTTTTGAAAGCTGATATCAGTTTCTTTGTTTAAACTTTTTCTAAATGGGCATAAACCTTAAAGCCATATTAGGTTTAATTTTGTCTGAGCATTTGGTTCATCCTGATTATTCCATAACACTGAGATTGAAAGCCATTCATATGCCAGAATTGAGAATAACACCACAACTTTGAACTTTGCAAGGAAGAAAATCAAATGCAAACCCAAGGAGATGCAAATTACAAACACACACCCACAACCAATCTGGTATGAGTCTCTCTGTTCCTGGATGTACTTAGCGTCACTTATTGTTTTTTCTTAATGAGTATTGGAAAGTCAGAATTTCCTGAGTAAATGGTAATATTATGAATAGACTCCTTTTTGCACATGCAGGGTTAATTTATTGATTTTTGTGTGAACATCCCTGTCCTGAGAAAACATGATGTGTGTGTGAGTGAGACTGTGTCGACTAATGAGTCTGTCTGTTGATGATGATTACGATGAGCTGGTGTCTGCCCTTCCTACCCTCCAAAATGGAACAGACAAAGCTGTTCCATTTTGGTCCTCTGTGCCACACACAGCTGGTGTGGCACAGCAGGATCGCCTCATGCCTCAATAGTGAGGTCATCTGATGTGACATTTACATTCAGTCCTCTTGATCTCTCTAATCTCTGGCATCACAGGCCTAAACAGCCTGCTGTTGCTATGCCTTTTCCCAAAGAGAAAATCATTTTGATCTGTCCCTCTGTTGCTCCCCGTCCCTGTTGGGGTGAAAAAAAATTCCTATTTTTTGTGCAGCGTGTGTGCAGTTTGCCACAGATGCCTACAAGGCATCAATCACACAAGAAACTGCTGAGCTAACCAGCTAACATTTGGTTCTCTTAAGGCAAAATGAAGGGCCTGCTGATGAAAGTGCTGAGATGCTCCTCCAGAGGCAAGAGGAGGAGGTGCAGCGGCTGCAGACGCAACTGGCCAATCGGCTATCCAGGTCCAACTTCTACTCTGCAGACGAGCCCCTGGTCCAACCTCAGGCTTCAGCACTTGACCTTCAGGACCCTCTTTCTACTTCTTTATCACTCCGCAAAAACAAGGTTTGTATACATTGTGAGTCAGTGCTTAAGGATGTGAACCAAAAGAGATAGCTGTAATCTATCATAAAGACAGCTTTTAAGATACTAATCCAGAAAGCCCTAAAAGCTATCATTTCTACACCTCCCTTTCAGCTTAAAACCCCCTGCATGCAGGCAATGTGAGGCTTGTTCATAATGCAGTTTTTGATGATTCGTGTACAAATTTAAATTGCATAAGCTCACTTGCCACAAACTTGTTGATTCCATACTTATTTGATGTTTTGCAAAAGCTGCTGACTGCAGTGTTTAATTTATTCCGGGTTAATTGTAAATACATGGTATATGAGGGAACATAAGAGTTTACTCAAACTTATTCCATCAATTATTGCAAATTTAGTAAAAGTGTTTGTTGGTAAATCTAAAAACAAATTTGCTGATGTTGGAAACACATCCATGTGTGAGACATTCTTCCTCACATGTTTGTGGTGTGTTTAATTAATGCGATTTAGGATGTTGGGGTTGCCAGTTGGAAACTTGAATTTGTGCACAGCCACGAAAAGCTGCAAAATATACACTGAGTAAATACAGCTTTCTGTGTTTGCTTTTTCTCTGTGCATTACCAACAGAACTATCATGGACCCGAGTTTGTGAAGATGGCCAGCGAGCCATCAGTAACCTTATCTGTGCCTTCATCCATCATGGTGAGATTTTAACTCTGCTCTTTCTTCAAATAAGAGTTTAACTATCCGTTTTGTAACTATTGCTGTTTCATCCCTAGCAACCGAAACGAAATAAGGTTGAAGAAGTGCAAAGGAAGGTGGGTGTTGTGCTCCTGAATGGGCAGAAACTGGAGCTGGGTTGTGACCTTAAGGCAGTTTGCAAAGACGTTTTTGATATGGTGGTGGCTCACATTGGCCTCGTGGAGCACCATCTCTTTGGCCTTGCATACCTCAAAGGTAATTTGGAGATTTTAGGATTTATATATTTGTAATTGTATATCTCTTGTCATTTTAATCACAGTCACCTGTCTTGTCTATGTGTTTTTTTTTATCTATCTCGACACTAAATTCATCCTCTCATTAATACAAATATATGGCGCTTTGGAGAAGTATTCATATCCCTTAAACGTTTCCATATTTTGTTACAATAACTGAAAGATGAGTTTATTCTACTGGATTTTTAAGTGATCAACACAAACCAATCATCTGTCCACAAAGGAAATGAAATGATTTGTCAGCATTTTTACTCATAGAAATCATAAAAGTGTTGTCTGTCGTTGTATTCTGCCCCCTTTTCTTTACCACCTAATCAGATTATTGATGGTGACCACAGACACTACTTTTTTTTTCAGTCTGATTTATTTTCCATTTTCAATCTGTCACCCACTCTAATCCATTTTGTCTTTTAAAAAAAATCCCACACAGAAACTGAGTTTTTCTTTGTTGAACCCGATGCCAAACTCACCAAAGTAGCTCCTGATGGATGGAAGGAGCATCCCAAGAAAAGAAGAACCGACATGCCTTTCAACCTTTTCTTGCGAATCAAATTCTTCCACGATGATGTCAACCTCATACAGTAAGCGTATATTTTTACTCTGAATGAATAACTCTGCTGCTTAATATATGCTTCCCTGGGACAACACATTTAACATATAAAATATAAAGATCTATTTGACACTTGTTTTTTTTTTTTATCTATGTGGAAAACAGGCATGCTATGACCAAACATCAGCACTACCTACAACTGAGGAAGGATATCTTGGAGGAAAGGATGCGCTGCAACACAGAAAATGCCTTGCTTCTGGCTTCCCTGGCATTGCAGGCTGAATTTGGTGACTACCAACCTGAGGTAACCAAGATCATCTTTAAACAGTTGAAATGGAAACTAAACTGGAAATGTATAGATTTTTCTTTACCCACTTATCCTACCTCACAAATTCACAGAGCTACATATCTTTATCTATATGCATGCGGCTGGTAATATCAGTATTGAACACATCACCGAATTTCTAAGTAAATGTATTTCAAAAGGAGCCATTCACGTGATATTATAACCAGGTGTTAATGTCTGTGCTGCAGCTTCATGGGAAGACATATTTCAGGCTGGAGCACTACCTGCCAGTGTCCATCTTGGATAAGGTGGACCAGACAACTCTTCGGGAAGAACTGCCTAAACTTCACAGTAACTACTATGGCGCATCAGAATCAGAAGCAGAGTTTGAGTTTCTCAAGGTTAGGTTCATTTTATATGAATATATAAAGGGCTCTAATACATTGAATTTGAAGCTTACTGCTATTTGGATTCTATAATGTATAAAAAGTAAATAAACACAATAATAAGTCAGATAATGACTGTATTTCTTAGTAAATATTTGATAATATTTCTTAAATATTTATTATATAAATATTTACTAAGAAATACTAAGTACATACATTATAAAGGAAGTTTGGTCTATATAGAAAATCCAAATTGCTAATTCTTCTCAATATTTGACCATTTTGTGGATCTTTTATTTGTTTCAATGTAGGCTTACTTACTGATTTTCTTTTTTTGTGTGTGTTTTAATTTTGGGGTATTTAACGTTTAACAACTCATCGTGGTATTTGTCTTTAAGGCGAGCCAGAGGCTGGCTGAGTACGGAGTCCATTTCCATCGAGTCCTTCCAGAGAAGAGGTCTCAATCAGGCGTCATGTTGGGGATCTACTCCAAAGGCGTGCTCATTTTTGAAGTTCTTAATGGAAATCGTACCCCAGCGCTGAGGTTCCCCTGGAGGGAGACCAAGAAGATTTCCTTTGCAGTATGCACTTGTCTCTTATTTTGAATCTCTATAAATAATATCCGTTTTTCTGGAAAGATTAGATTAAATGTTTGTCTGTTTATTTCTTTCTTCCTTAAGAAAAAGAAAATTTGCCTTCAGAACACATCGGATGAGGTCAAACACCTTTTCCAGACTGACAGCAACAGGACATGTCAGTATCTGCTGCAGCTGTGTTCGGATCAGCACAAGTTCCAACTGCAGTCGAAGGCGCGACAAAACAACCAGGAGCTGCAGGATCTTGGTACGTCTGAAGCAGAGAGTCACAAATATCGAAACATCTATCTAGATGGAGTTTGCAAACCAGTTTGGCTGGCTTATGAACCTGGCTACTTGTATTTGTACGGCTAGTGCTTTATCACAATTTTAATACTCTGTATTACTGCAGCTTCAGTGATCTGGGGAGAGAGGTCTCCGTTGAAAGTAATGAAAAAGTAATGAAAAAATAAAAAGTTGTGAAATCACCTCTTAGTTAGCAATAATCTCACATGTTCCATATTGAAACAAGTTTTGAACAATAATCAATATTTGTGTGTAGCATATTGAATAAAACAGGCTGAGAAAGAAAAATGAGCTCCAGTGAGAAAAATAAAATGCAGAAATCTTCAGTAGTAACTGTCAAAACTATGAGCAATAATTGTGCTACAACAGTTGTGCCTTAATAGCACACCAACTCCATGGACACAGTCACAGAATAAAAGCTGCAAGAGCTGTCGTAAAGGAGCACTTCCATACACAAAATTCTGGGAATATGCTTTTTTTTTATTATTTAATTTTTAATAAACAAAATTTAACACATGTCCAGTAACATTGCCAGTTTAAATCTCTAGAAAGTGACTTAATCTTTTACTGCCCTCTCTCCATACCTGAATTAATTCATCATTTACCAACCATCGATATTCATCATGTTCTACTGGGTTTAAATGTTACATTTGCAAACAAAAACACCATTTAATCCTGCCGTATATTTAAAGGTTGTCAGAACATATCATCTGCAGAGGAGATTTAATTTAGAAGTAACTGAAGTAAAAGGCTGAGAATATTCAACCAAGTAGAAACATTTACCCACCATCCTTCTATAAAGCTTCCCACCGAAAAGTACAAACTTCCAACTGGTGGTGATTTTCAAGAGCAAATTTCTACCCAAGCAATCCGATTTGGATCTGAATCCTCCAGCAGAAACGAGTAGAAAATATTTTGCATTTCATCTTCTCGTTCATCAGAGAACTGCCCCTTGAGCAGCATGCAGTACTCCGTAGACTCTCAGGGTGGAGACGCATCAGCCCGGTTAGCACGTCCCGTCAGCCTGGCCCAGAGCTTATCCACGCGCTCCAACCCGGAACACCTGAAGAGGATCTCGTACTCGGAGGTGGCTCTCAACAAGACACCGGCCGGCTCAGTATTAGTCCACGACGAACTCCACCTTCCAGGTTACAACCCGCTAGCCTCCACCGCCTTTACCAATCCACGATTGATGAGTCGGTCCCACCACAACCTGGCACAGATGTCGGAGTCGGAGCAGAACCCGGTGTTGGATTTGCTCCGTTTTTCAAACACCAGATTGACCCAGCCCCAGTTAAACCAGGCAACTTCCAACTTCCAGCAACATCAGCGGGCAAGCTCAGACACTGATTCAATTTCTCATCTTCAAGACAAGTAAGTAAATAAAATGTAAATGTTAAGAGCTAAATGCTTTTTCTGAACACTGAACACAAAAGTGCATATTTTGAGGAGAACCAAGCAAATTTAGCATTTTTCTGGCTTTATTTTATGAAACATTTTTCCAAGTTACTTATTTAGATGGATCCCGAGTGGGGACGGGCAATAAATTAATTGTATTGATTAATCAAATTTTCTGTTTGTGATGATTTATATTTTGGAAAATCAAGTTGCTTTTTGTTTTGTTTATTTTTTGTTTTTTATACCAAAGCACTCTGGGTTTTTGTAGTTCATAGTGATATTAACCTGCCCTATCATCTTGTTTCACAAGCATATTTTGTAGTAATTTACTTCAACTTTAAATTCAGGTCAACTTCCACAAGAAATTATTGAAATAAAAGTTAAGCTAAGTTTCTGTCATTTGTCATTTATTTTTAAGAAAAGAAAGTGAGGGGAAAAAATGATTAGAATCTAATTTGTTATGGAAAAATTAATTCCTCCCAGGCCTAGTCCAGTGTGTGTTTGTGGGTTGCTTTTTTTTAAAAAACCCCTTTGTGCTGACTTTAGTATACAGTAGGATTATTAAGTGAGGATTTGTTTCAGGAACCTAACCTATGCTTTGACTTTAGAGACACAACAGACAGATCTCTACCTCTGCCTAATTGACTCTCTGGGGGGAATCTCTGTGTGTGGGGGCACACAATCCCCTGTGTCCGTGGGAGACTGTACCTGGCTCTGTGTTTGCTGGTTTATTTAGCCCAGCTAAATCAATTTCCCGTTGCCAGGAACTTCTAATGCATTGAGATTGCTTCAAACATTTTAAATAAACAATTGGACTCTGAGAAACAGTTGAATAAAGCACATCACTTTATATTGCATTTGGTTTCAGTTGTTTAGTTTTGCCTCCCTTGTTCATCCCACCACTACTGAGCACAATCAAAGATGATTAACACTGGAAGGTGGAACAACATTCCCTCCCACCACATTTTGTTCCCCTGGCTTGAAATAGATCTCTGCAGTTGTGAAATCTTCATAGAAACATTTAGCAGAGTTTTATCTCTTCAAATAGAGATTAATATTATTATATCTAGAGAATGTTCTTCATCCCTCTATTACTTCATGTTTGAACTATTTCAATTCCCTTTATGCTGGTCTGTACCAGTCTTCCCTCCACCAATTACAAACTTTCCACAATGCAGTGCTCTAATCTTCTGAAGGCAACATTAAATCCAGTTCTTCCCAGTCCATTTTAGAATCAATTATAAACTTTTATTGTTGGCTTATAAAGTTCAAAATGGTCTTGTCACACCATATTTATGTGGCCTACTAAGCATTTACACTGCAGTCAAACAACCAGTTCTTTTTAAATGCTTCAAGGTCTAAACTGAAATACAAAAAAAGCACTGAAGCTTCTGTGGAGGCTGAAACAAAACTGATGAACAGAGTCTGGGTCCTTGTAAGAACAGATGATGTTCCTTCATTTTTATTTGTTTATTCTAAGGTTTTTTTTGTGTGTGTTGAAATGATTTGTAAAGCACTTTGGTTATCTTCTTTTTAATGTGCTGTATACATAACCTGGCATCCTTCTCTCTTTCTCAGGCCATTGGGTTCAGTTCTACAGAACAGCCCATCATGGCACCTCAGTCAGTCCAAAAAGGAGTCGGACTCATCTTCCATTGAGGACAATGGCCAAGCATATGTAGTTGGTAAGATTCATTTTTAGATTATTACAAAAAAATTAGAATATATATGAAGAGGATTTCCGCAAAAAAAAGAAAATTTTTGCTCAGACTGTAGACTGGATCTTTGTCTTACTCCAGCGTTTACATGGCTTAAGTACATTTTTCCACATTATATTGAGGTAAAACCAACTTAAAAATTGTTTCTTCAGTATCAGAAGAAACAATTTTTAAGTTGTTTCTTCTGAAACAACTTAAATCAGTTTTTCTTTTTCGAGTATACAATAATAAGAGTGAGCAAAGCTACAAGAAAATATTGTTTTTCCAGCTCTAATGAAGTCCCTCAATTCAGTAACAAACTTAATTGACTTAAATTAACTAAAAATAACCCAAAAACATACAGAGATATATTTATGGTAAATATTTCCTAAATACAAATGTTATAGCTTATTTAGAAAAGCAAGAAAAGTATTGAAATATTTTCCTAATGCACTGCAGGACTATTTTAAAAGCAAGCATAGCCTGTTCATCAACAGAACAACATATCTCCTGTACAATAAGTAAAAAGTGAATCACTAACGGCTGATCTCTTGTTCACAGGTGTCAGTATGCACAGTTCCTCTGGAGCTCCTTCAACTCCAGCTTCTGCTAATGGTATGCATGATGTATAAAAAAGGATTTAGGAGCCTGCACTAAAACATGACCATTTTCTTCTTCTGTCAGTTGACTGCACATGACAGTACAATCTGGACACAAACCAAGAATAGAAGTCTGTAAATCTGACTTGCATAATCTAGAATTGAGCCTTTGTTCTGATTCTGCTTCTGGCCTGTGGATCTGAACTTTGGCTACAGTCCCGCTATTTAATATCTTCACGCACGTCTCTCATTTCTTCTTTATTCTCGCTGTTTTGCGAGTCCTTCATCACCACTCTGTTTTCAGCTAGACTGGATTAATAGTTACTGTGTTTTGGGGGTTTTTATGCAGTCAGGGTAGCCTACAGTTGATCCAGCTAATATTAAGATATGCCCAATTCAGAGAAGGGAAAGTGTCTCTTGACAATAATATATTTAACTAAAAAATGCTACTTTTTAATATTTTTTTTTTGTACAGATTCTTTGAAGAAAAAGCTGAACGAGCTGCCATCTCTAGAGAGAGAGATCACAACTGTAAACTTAAAGAAAGATGCGAAATATGGGCTGGGTAGGAATCCATATTCATATTAATCTTTTATGTTTACTTCACCAAAGAGAGAGTTTCTCAGCATACAAATGAACTGCGGTTTCATCACAAACATAGATTTTAACTAATGGACTGTAATAGTTTAAACTCAGTTGGATTGAATGGATTCTTGTAGGAACATACATTTTTTTAAGCCTTGTTACAAATGCTTAGGTCTGGACTTTGCTCATTCTTTTACCTGTGTTAGAACATGGCTTGTGGTAAACCTTGTTGAAATTTGCGTAATGTGAAAAAACAATTAGGGAATATTATTACTTTTGTGAGTTTATATTTGTGCTTGTGTGTGTCGTAGGATTTCAGGTTGTTGGAGGGGAGAACTCTGGCCGTACAAACCTTGGTACTATCATTAGCTCCATCACTCCTGGAGGTCCTGCTGATCTAAACGGACTTCTAAAACCTGGTAGGAGACTAATTCATAGTGACTTTATTCTTATACCCTGCTGTAAATTACTCCTTTGCTATATTACTTTGTTGTTAACAGTGACTAATTGTTTCAGGTGACCGGCTGATATCTGTGAATGATATAAACCTGGATGGATATCCTCATGATGAAACTGTTAACATCCTTCAGAGCACTCCTGATGATGTCACTCTGGTAGTGTCACAACCAAAAGAGAGGCTCTATCAGGATAAACGTAAGGACATAAATCTGCTTAAGTTTCAAGTAAAATGTCTGATTATTTACATTCCTCTTAGGCTTACATCACTTCCCTCTTCCCTTCTTTGGTCAGATTCTTCTCCATTTCTTCCCCAACCACCCAAATCATATTTTAATTCACCTAAACTTGCTCAGAGACCAGAGCTAGAGGTTGACCTGTCATCAGAGGAACATCATGGCACGGTCAGCCCCGGCCTTCCGCTCCAGGGCGCCGGCACTCCCGCTTCTGCCTCCTCTCCGGCACGTCAGCGCAGCAACCTTGGCTCTCAGGATTCCAGGATGAGCAGCTCGGCTAAAATCAATCAGCCGCCTCGCGATATAATTCAGCAGGCCTTGGAAAGAGTAAAAGCTGCTTCCTCCTCTGAAACCGCTACAGAATCTCGAGGACCGGAGCCAAAGGTTGAATTGAATCAGTTGCCTCCGGCTCTGCCGCCGAAAACTAGAAGAGTCAAACTTTCAGTAGTCCCTCCGGTTTCTGAGCAGTCCGACAGGGGAGATACAGACATGGATGAAGAGACTTATTCCAGTAGTCAAGAAAAAGTGAAGGCAAAAAAGGTGCGGTCCTTGTTGTTATGAATTTAGTGCTTTAGATAATGTTTGCCCTCCATTTCCCAACATAATAGTTTTGAGAGACCATAAATCATCTTTTAGTTTTGTTGGAGCAAATCCTTCACCCATGAACACAAGCATCACAGATTAGCTGCCTGATGCTTGACACCACTAACTGCCTGTGGTTAACCTTTGACCTACCGTCATGGGTGTTGGTGGAAAGCACGTTTTTTTTGTTTTTTTTTGCCTGTGTACTGCATGATATGCATCTGACTCCAATAACAACAAATTTATCTTCTTCACTTGGCCTTGATCACCCTTTTCTCACTGCATGTTCAATTCACCTTGATGCCATGTTCTCTGTTTGCAGGAAAACGTCACGGAAAATTTAAATGGTAATGCCCCAGGGGTCAATAGTCTCCGTCCAGGAGATCTATTTGACGTTGAGCTGTCCAAAATAGACAGCAGCCTGGGCATAAATGTCACGGTACTGTTCGACAAGGTTTTCACCCTCTCTTTGTTTTGGCTCCTTTCTGGCTCATCCTCCTCACTGTTGCTCTTCTGTTTGGTTTGTTTTTGGTTGGTTTTCTTAATGCTTTCTTTTGGAATAGATTCTGGTGATATAACTAATTTTTCATGCGTTTTGTTTTTTTATCTTTTCATTTTAAATAAAATGCTAATACAGTCCTGGTATCTTTTGCACTTTGGCAATAGTGACCAACAGCTGCATACAAAGAGCTGCATTGTGGGATTTTCTATGGCTGGCTTCAGTTTATGGCTGATTCTTTCTGGAGCGCCATTAATCAAACTTTTCTCTCAGGGAATTCAGAAATTGATTTGCTGGGATTTCTACTTAGAGAGAGCAACATTCAATTTACCAGTTACTAGATTATGTATATCCCCATAAGCTGCCAGCTTTGCATTATGGTTAGTAATAATTTATTGTCTTAACATTTCTAACAAGTGTGGTATTTATTTAGGGTCTGATCATGTACATCTTGAGCTCATACTATATTCATCAAAAGGACAAATTGTTACCCGATTGTTGTTGATCATTTGTGCTTTATATCTCTAATGAATATTTGTCAATAACATCATGTTGAAGAATGTAGTATAATTTTCAGATACATTTTTGCTGAATGATAAATGCTTCTATTGTTATCTTAGAAAATCAAGACTTTTTGCTCAGTGCCCCAGTAGTTAGTAGCACCCTGCTAGGGTAATTTTTTATACAAAGTTGTAAGTCTGGCTTTCAGATTTCTTCTGTTTTTGCTTTAGATCCTCAAATTAGTTCAAACGTTACACAGAGATAATCTGAGTAAATTAACAATGCAGTTGTTAAACTATAGTTTAATTTATTAAAGATGGAAAATCGTCCTCACTGTATGTGAAATGTTATTGTCTCCCAAACCTAAAAACCGGCTGTGCCTCTCTGGCAGCAACAACTTACAATTTTAAGTCCACGCTTTGTCTAGGCCCCTTCAGAACCTTTTAGTTTTTCTGTCATGTAAAAGTAGTTTCAACTTCCCAGACCATCACATTACCACAACCATGTTTGACAGACAGTGTAAAGTAATTTCTCCAAAACATTGGTAGTTTTATGCCAGATGTTGCAGGATGCACACCTTCCAAAAGTCCCTGTTTTGTCTTGTTTCTGCAAAGATTATTTTAGTTAGAGCATTAAGGATCATGTTTTTCTGCAAATGTATAGCTGGGCCTTCTGTTGTTGTTGCTCAGCTGTGGTCTTAGACTTGAATTTCTCTGATGGGTGTCTTTTTTTTTTCTTATTGTGAACTATGGACAGGAATGCTAACTGAGCAAAGTGAGGCCTGCAGTGTTTTAAATATTGTTCTGGCTTCTTTTGTGGCCTCCTGGATGAGTTGTTGTGAGAAGTCATACCCTCCTAGGATTACTTACAAGTCTGTGTTTCTTCCATGTCTAGATAATGACTCTTATTGGAGTTCATCATAGTTGTAAAATCTAAAAAATTACTTTTTAACCCAGACTTGGAGGTGATACTGGGTTTATGTATGATCATTTGTTACTTGAGTTTTCTTAGCTCACATTGTCAGATGGGTTACAGCTAAGTGATTTGCTTTTTATTCAACCAGTTTGCTGGGTGTTGATTCATAATTTCGTAACTTATTCACCATGGCTTGTTTTTTGTTTTTTTTCCAACAGCTGTTTCCACTGAAATAATTCAAAAACTATTTTGTTTTTACTCACATTATCTTTGTCTGACATAAAGCTCTGCTTGCTGTAAAACCTTTAATGTGGCAGAAAATATAGGAAAAGTATCTTTCACTGTTGAGTAGAGGACTTGTTTAGTTTGCATTTGATTATATTTTCTTGGTCTAAAATTAAATTAGCTTGATCTGAAACCTTAATGTGACAAACAAAGCAACAGCAGAAGAAGTTTTGAAGGAGTTAAATACTTTTTCTCCGTGCTATACCTCTCTTGCCATCCTCCTGACTGTACATGACGGCTAAATAAGCTCTGATCCTCATCCAGCCTTTTTTTTGGCCACAGTTCCAGTTGTTTTAAACTTATTAGCTATTGTTCTGACTGTACAGGCAAATCTAGGCAAGTAGCTATTTATCTTCCTGCAAATGAACTGATTTAGATCCACAAACATTTGCTTTACTTTAATAACATTCTCATCCATTTTTAGGAGTGCCAAGTGGACTGTCAATGTCAGCTCTACAGCTCAGAGAAAAAGAAAGCCACGGATCACAAATTTATAGTGCTAATTCAGACTAAAGACACTATGATGCCATGACTTTGTTTAAAAAAAAATTATTTATTCGTGATTTATTTTAATTTTTTTTATGGGGGGGAAACAATTTAAGAAATTTTGACATCTGTACCAGAGGTGTTAATAGTTGCTCAGAGCACTGGAAAATATCCAAGACTTGTTTAAGATAATTAAAAAACTCAATGTCTAAACATTTTTATTTGATGGAGCAATTTTCAGTTAGAACTTTAAGGTAGAATAGAAAAAAAAAACCTTAACATCGACCATTAACCCAAATAGAAAAATCATAAAAGTATCAACTTTCTTTGGCTGAAGAGTTTTTTATTTCTTAGGGTGGAGTTAACACAACAGTGCGACATGGAGGCATCTATGTCAAAGCCCTTATACCTAAAGGAGCTGCAGAGCTCGATGGGAGGATACAGAAAGGTGAGCTGTTAAAAACCGAGGCTGCAAACATTAAAGTGGAGATAAATGAACTAATTATGGGTGTGTCATTGGCGCAGGTGATCGAGTACTAGCGGTCAATGGAAAGAGTCTAGAGGGAGCTACTCATCACCAGGCTGTTGATGTCCTGAGAGACACAGGCCAGGTGAGGACTGGCGCTTACATGGACAACAAGCTGTTCGGCAGTCACCCAGATGGCTTTGGACGATATGTAAATCACATTTTGTGTGTGCAGACGGTTCACTTGCGCCTGGAGAAAGGTCTTTCACCTGTGAACAGCAATCAAGCTCCTTTCACCCCTCAACCCAAGACCCGCATTTCTGCCAATAACCACACTCAAACAAAGGACAAGGAGCAGCCGCCAGAGGCCAAAGATAAACCCGAGTACAGCTTTGTCACGCAAGGTAAGACTTAATGAGGAGGATTCTTAGATGGTGTGTAGCTTCACAAGATTTTCTTTTAAAAGCTCATTAGTTTCCACAGACTGAGGTTGTCTTATCTTGAATCCCATTGATAATTTGAGCCACCAATTTTTCAGAAATATTCACAATACAACCCTTTCTTTGTTCTCACTCTCAAAGTAACTTGCCATAGATAATGTGATTTGAAAGGAAATGAGCATGTCTGAACAAGCCATTAGCTGTGCCCTGGTGCCTATTCAGGGCTGAGCAGGCAGTCAGAACAAGCTGAACTTCCTAGAACTGGAGAAGAAGCCGAACACATTTATTCCTGGAATGACTTTGATTAAACATTTAAAAATTACATGCTTGTTTTTATATTCACCTCGTTTTTAAGTAAATGTACTAGAAATATATTTTTTAACAAAACACCACAAATGGTTCCATCAGCAGTTGTGACTATGCCTCCAGTTGTTTAATAGGTTTTACTGTATGCTTCCCATTGTTATATTGTATGTCATTGGTTTACGTTAAATCACATAATGTAAGACAGCTATTGTATCCTAAAATTTCACCATCTCTGCCATGCAGATGTATTCATACTCTGATGCAGAGCATAGTTTACCTGGTTTTAAATTCTTGCTCAATCTGCCATTTGAAAAACATGGCACATTCCCGGGATACCGCTGTCCACCTTTACTGACTGAACAAAAAGAGCTTTGATCAGAGAAGCAGTCAAGAGGCCCAAAGTAGCTTTGATGGAGCTGCAGAGACCACCAGCTCAGGTGGAAGAATCTGTGAAGAGGACAATGTAATTTAAGACAGCTGCTCTAAAGTAAGGATCTAGATCTGTCTATCCATGTTCATTCCTATAACAGAGTTTTATTTTTTATTTTTTGTTTAGGAAGCAGAGCTAATGATTTCTTTGTTGAAGTCAGAAAAAGGCAGCCTTGGTTTCACCCTCACCAAAGGCAACGATCAAGGGTGTTACATCCATGACATTGTCCAGGATCCGGCCAAAGCAGATGGAAGGCTTAGGCCTGGTGACCGAATGATCAAAGTATGAATTCACAGCAATGTCTTCATTTTTTTTTTTTTTTTTTTTTTGTCTCTTCATTTGAATAAAAAAAATACTTTAAATTTAATTTCTAATTAATTCAGATTGAGAGTTGCTTCTTTTTTATTTTGATCATTGTTGTATCAGTATTGGATAAGTATCTTAATTAATTTTGAACTATTCCTTTTTATGGATGCATTCTTTTCTTCCAACAGGTTAACAACACAGATGTGAGTTCAATGAACCACACTGAGGTGGTCAGTCTAGTCCGTGCTGCCCCTCCTCTTGTTGATTTGGTGGTTGGAAGGATTCTGGAAGCTCCCAAGTTCCCAGTGGAAGCCCACCTGCTCCCTGATATTTGCTTCAGGAGCAGCCAGGAGCCACTGGGTAAGAAACGTCTTTCAGACGTTAAAATATGTTCAATTTGTTGGTTGACTCTTTTGTATTATGAATTATTAACTCTTATATCTTTTTTTTTCTTTTCTGTTTTTTTGTGTTTCTTAGGATTGGTCCTAGATGGGGGAAGGAACAGCATTTATGGGGTCTTATTTGTAAAAAATGTCATACCAGGTTCACCAGCATCAAAAGAGGGAAGCTTGAAACCACTTGACCTTATCCACTACATTAATGGGGCTCCAACCCAGGACCTAACTCTGAGTGAGAGTACCAGACTCCTGGAGCTCTCCCTGAACGACCTTTGTCTGAAGGCTACAAGGTTTTACGCACTCAACATTTGATCTGTCTAATGTCTAGCTTGTGCTGTTGTATCTTGGTAACTTATATAATGTCTACAAAATAAATTCGGAAACTAAATTGTTTACTTGTTCTGTTCTTTGTCTCTCAGAGATGGAATGCCTGTATCTCCTGAACATAAACATGTCACTTTTCTGGACAACATTGGCTCCAAGCTGTCATCCAGCATGAATGGTTTGTTTTGCATGTTGAAGACTTTTTTGGGGAGGCTTCATTTCATCCAGCCTTTTTTAATGTAACAATGGCAATTTTTTGTTGCTTTAAGGGTTTCTTAAAAGGAACGGTTCCAGAGACACTGAAGATCTTGCCGGACTTTGTCCTGCAGAGGTGAGTCAGGAAACTCATTTTAAGTTTTTGTGGTAAAACTTTAACTTTTGTTATTTATTTGTAAGCAAGCCCACACAATGTCCTTCAAAGATTTTCAGGCCCCTTGAACTTTCACTCCTTTATCTTGGTCTATTTAAATGAAACCCAATAAAATATATTACAGTTTGTGGTTTTTATCTGACAAAATATGAAAAAATTCCAAGGAGTAGAAGTATTTTTGCAAAACACTTTAAACATGTTTCAGTGTTTCTGACAAATAGTCACAGTGAGTTTCTGTTAAAGGGAATCCCATATTTTTCTTATTGTGAGTGTAGGAGGCGATTATAAGGTTGGATCTAGAGAAGCCACCGTCTGGAGGTCTTGGTCTCGCTCTAATCGGAGGGGAGAGGGGAATCTTTGTGAAGTCCATCACTCCAGGTGGCATCGCAGAGTCCTCAGGACAGCTGCAGGTTGGAGACAGGCTGCTTAAAGTGAGTACTGCTAGACTTTTAATAGATTCTTTTTGAAAATGTATTTCATACAGAAGCCTCAGATGCAATATTCAGCCTTTTTGAGGGTTTTAATATGACCGACTGTCTTTCATCGTCTAGGTAAATGATGACCTAATGACTAATATCTCCCACAACAAAGCTGTCACTACCATTCGAAAAGCTAAAGGCCTGGTACATCTGATTGTTTCAAGACCTCCTGACCAGAACCCAAACACATACCTGGCCCATCTACCTATAAACTCTGACAAGTGCAATGGTAACACAGGTACAATCCAGGGCTTCAGTGCTGCTCTTCAGGTTTTTATTAACAGCTGCTAAACTTGAATTTAAATTTTATTTTTTATTCTTTTTAGATCTGAGTGAGGACAGTGGTGTGACTAAGCTTCGGATGTTGGTTGAACAGAAATCCACCAACATTCCTACCATACCGCCAATAGGTACTGTCGATAAAACAATAGAGCGAATGAACTCGGAGTCTAAAAAAAACTTCAAATTGCCCTCTTAATGTTTCCAATCTACTTTGACAGACTACGACAATGGTCATCTGGAGGAGAAAAAAGACACAGAGCTTTCAGAGGACACAGACTGTGATGGATCCTCTTTACCTGAAGACTCTCCTGTGGTACAAATTCAACATCACACTTAATAAAACTCTAATAAAGAAACATTGCAATGTTTCTTTATTATTACATCGTTCATTTCTAATCCAAACAGAGTTCTCGGAAAGCAATGTGGCAAGAAGAGAGTGTTGACAGCCCAAGGGATGAAAAGTATGGATTTGAATGAAAACTTTAGTAAAATGAAGGTTGTATTGCCATATTTTCTGAAATATGTGCACCGTTTCTGCTCAAAACAGCAGCTACCTGCAGATGAGTGCGGTGCAGCCAGAAGATGAGGACTTGACATGGGGAAGTGATGAGCTCCCCATAGAAAAGATCAGCTCCCAGTCAACAGATGGTAGGGTTTAATTATTTTGACAAATGAAACTTGGGATTTGATTGGTTCCAGAAAGGAGAAATGAATGATTTAGTTCTGGATTTATCTGTTTATTTTGCACAGACAAGTCAATCATCACTAAGGAGGAGCTGACCACTTTACCCCTTGTCAGAGTGGTTCCTGGTGGCCAGTACACAGGAACTAATCTCCACTCTAAAGTCCGTGTGATAAGGGGGCTCCTGGACCAGAAAATCCCACTTCAAGAATTTGAAGTAAGTTTGGATTTAAATGCCTGTAGTTGCTGGTACAGGACCTGTTTGTAGGGAATATATGGGGTTCGTCTACAGGCCAGAAGAATGTGAGATTTCATTGTATTTATTTATTTTTCTGACTGGAAGGAAAACACATAATTTGGACAAATATTTGCATTCCCAGAGCTTATTGATGTTGACGTTGCTAGTTGCGCCAACATGGTCAATTATTCTTCTAGTAGTTAAGCTTCCTCCACCAGACCAGAAATATGTTTCTGTTTATGAAGACCTAACTGCAAATATATTTTTGTCTACTCCAATTTGGAATCCTCTCATTTCCCAATTATCACACCTCACAAGTTTAGAGATGTTCACCCAGAGTTTTAGTAAAGCATAACAAATGATTTTTGATAAAAAATTTTTTGAAACATTAGTTTTTATCTTTCTATCTGTTAGAACCTTCAGAATCTACAGCCACTCGATGACTGCTTAGTCGGTCAGACCAAGGAGAACAAGAAGAAGAACCGCTACAAGAACATTATTCCATGTAAGAAACTCATCATAACTTTTTCCACTTGGGGGTTTTTCAATTAAAACTAATAATACTAAGCTCATATCTCCTAGTCGACACAACTCGTGTGGTTATTGGCAAAGATGGCGGATACATTAACGCCAACTTCATCAACATGCAAGTGAAGAATGAGCACTTCAAGTACATCGCCTGTCAGGGACCTTTGCCCACCACACTGGGCGACTTTTGGCAGATGGTGTGGGAGCAGAATTCCAACGTGATAGCTATGATGACTCAGGAGATTGAGGGCGGCAAAGTGAAATGTCAGCGGTACTGGCCGGACACGCCGAGGACGGCGGAGATGGTGGACGACAGGTTGCAGATAACGCTCGTCAAAGACCAGCACCTAGACCACTTTGTCATTCGCCTCATTGAGGTCAAAGATGTCCAGGTGAGCACGATTTTATGCTGATTTATGTCTCGGGTAAAATAAATGGGACCTTTAACATCCATGGTTTTCTCTTTTAAGACTAATGAAACGAAGCTTGTAACTCATCTGAACTACACCGGATGGCCTGACCACGGAACGCCCTCTCAACCCGAGCATCTGCTCACATTTATTTCCTACATGAGACACATTCATCGATCAGGACCCATCATCACACACTGTAGTGCAGGCATCGGTCGCTCAGGGGCCCTCATCTGCATAGATGTGGTTCTGGGCCTTATCAGTAAAGATGCAGATGTAAGTGTGCAAAGTTTTGATTATGGGGCAGGTTTGTTTCATTGGTATAATCTAATAAATGTTTTGTTGTTTTTTTTCTTTAGTTTGATATTTCAGATATTGTGCGAAATATGAGACTTCAGAGACATGGAATGATCCAGACAGAGGTGATCATCTTTGATGTATTTAGTAGCTGAATTTATTATATTAATATCTAAATTGTTTAGCTCATCTTTCACTGCTTGTTTTGTTTTTATAGGAGCAGTACATTTTCTGCTACCAAGTGGCCCTCTATGTCCTCAGATGCCTTAAAGCAGAAGAAAACATCTCAGGATAGTAACCATATCTTCTAGATCCTGGGTGACCAGTCAGAGCAAAGCAGGACATTGCCAAATTACACTGCTTTTTAATGCCTTAATCTATTTTTTTCTCCAAGAATAAATCATTTAAGAAGTGTACTTTCTATTTTTGCTTTTTGTTCTCTGTAGCTGCTGCTCTTTTTCACTGCATTTATGCAAGCTGCTGATTGTATTTCTTATCAAACAAGAGAACATTCATGTTTTATTTTTCCTTTAGATTTTTTTTTTTATTGATGATGAAATGATTTTATATTTTATGTGGAACCTTTACTTTGATGCTTGAACTGGCCTTGACAGAATACTGTGTCAGTATTTGCTATGTAAATCTATTATACAGCTATTACATACTGCCTGAGGCAAATGATAAACTGAAAGTGTACATATTAATTTCCGGAAAAATTTAACTGGATATGTTTGAAATATTATGTAGAGGAAAATTTCTTTTAAATAAGATCAAATATTAAAAGTTTTATTTGTCTTGTCATATTTTATTGTTGCGTTTATTATTGCATTTTACAGCTGTTTCAGTTGCATTCATGCCATGTAATATGATTGCAGTCACACTCCAAGCTTCAATCATTTGATCGTGAAACACAATTCTGGTGGATAACAAGCACCCAAAATGTCAGAAGAAGAAATGTTGCTGTATTTACTCTGTTTATTGCTTCACCCCTGCAACATAGATGCCATAAAAGTGACTGCACTCAAAAAAGTATTATATGGGCTGAACTTGGTATGTGTTATGTTGTGCTCTATTGAAATGTTATCATTTGACTTCAAGTTTACACAATAAACCATTTTGAGTCTGAAGACTATGAATGATGTACATTGCAACTTTCACAATGTAACAGCCTTTATGGGTCACTGAAATACATTTTTAAACATATTTCTTTGATCTAGTTCTGTATATTTTAAGGCATTTTGAACCCATATGCCAGATTGTAAGCATTTGACCATTTAGTGCAGACAGTAGCTGACGACTTCTACCACTACGTGGTGCCAAAATATGGATTTTGTTTTGTCGTCTTTGAGCTAATTGGAAGTATTTGTTCTGGCATATTTTGTAATATTTGGAAATTACAATGCATGGAGTTCCTGTGTAGTCTGGAAATGTATGGAACATAATTTAATTTTCTAAGTGCAAATGTGTTGAAAATATATATATATTTTTTTGGCCTATAAGCTGTCCTTCCTTTGTCCCTCAGAGTTTCTGTCATTTTTCTTTTCTCCCTTCATTCCTTCCTTGTATCCTACCCTCTCTTCCATCCAATCTTAGTTTCTTTTGTCCTTTTTGAGGCCTTTGTCATACTTTCTTTCCTACCTGCTCTCATTTGTTCCCTCCTTCTATTTTCTTGTTTTTTGCATATTACATATTTCTAGGCCTGTGTGCTGGCATATTTATTATATTTTTTGTGAACTTTAGTATTTCATTTAAGTCTATGCAAAGGAATTGAGAAAACAGGTTGAGAAAAGTAGAATTTTTTTACATGAAAAGTATGTAGGAACCCTGTATGCAGAATCACTGTTAAGAAAATAAAACTTAATATTCTCTGATATGGCCATTTGTTGAAGGGTTCCATATATTTCTGCTTTATCTCACAGTTTTCTAATTTATTTTTTTGTTCAACAATGGAGGACTTACCAGTACATTAAATCTAAGTTATTTGAAAAAACAATTCCGACTGTCTTAGTGTTTTGAAGCTACAAAAGTATGCATGGGGATTCTAATTTTAGGAATATTTAAAAATTCAATTACTACTTTTTGGATGAGTGCAAAAATCAAAAATATTGTATCTGCTCAGACTATCTACTAGATTATGTAAACTATATTCTGTTTTTTTAATCATTGATGCAAATAACAGGAATAAAATGCAAATGTGTGGGTTCACTACTGATCTCAATTTGAATAGCTTGGGATGGGAAATTGAAATAAGCTCTTGCACACATATTTATGTATGTGGATATGTAAATTTAATACTATTTCAGAATATTTTAGATAAAGTCCTAATTCCAATTAAGAAGCTGTGGTGGGCAGGAAATTGCTTTTCCACAAATGCCTACCATCCACTCTGAAAATGTCTGAGCTATTTCACAATGAATGGGGGAGAAATGTCAGTATTTATATGTCCAAAGCTGATTGAGACAGAAGTGAAAAGTTTCTTAGACTTAATTGCAATAAGGGGATATTTTACAAAGTTTTCACTCGAGAGACATTACAAATATTTTCCTCTATCTGATGTATTCAACTGAAAAAGAGCACCTCTCTCATTTGTCAAAATTCATGGAAAGAGCTCTATACGGTCAACAGCTTAGATGCTTATAGCTGAGCCACATTGCCTCCTTGTGGATAAACTGATTTAAATCAGAGCAAAACTAAAACATAGCCTACTTATTTAAATCCTCCTTTACTTTCATAGTATAATTGATAATTTCATGAGGAGAAGGTACTTTGTAAATCTATTTAATTTAGCTTAAGAAAAAAATCATTTTTTTCATTAAAATGTTTACAGATGAATTTAAGTTTTTATGTAAATCCTTCAAATTTGGGCAAGTGAATTTGTCATATAATAGCTCAAAGTAGAAATCCGTGATCCTGCTTTTCCTAATTAGACTAAAAAATAAATAAATAATCACACTAAAAAATTTTATCCATATGCCTAATTTGTGGATTATTTATAGATTATCCACAGGCTAATTTGTGGATTAAAATTCAACATAAAGAATGTATTATGCTGATAGACAAGCTGAAGTCAATAAAATTGTACAACATTCACTTTAAAGGAACTTTATTTTTATTTCTCATAAGTAACGCCATGCAAAAGCTTTAAACTCGAGGTTGCAACACTGCCAATTTGAAATATAGATATCTTGAAATTTGTTAAAAATATGTTCTCTAAAATTTGACACTGGAAAAAAAAAATCACTGTACCATTATTTTTGCAACACGGGTCATTGTTATAACATTATTTCATTATCTTCCCCAACGCAACATAGTTAGTTTGACTAGAAATAATCTCACTATTGATTTTAAAAAGTTTCGAGGAATGTATTTTTGGTTATATGATATAACGTGTTGCCAACAAACTGTCCTGGTTTAGCAGAAAGCGGAAATGACGACCGCGTTAACGGACGTGACGTCGGCCCCCGTGTTTTGTATGTAATGGCAGCGTGCACATTGGCCACGCTTGCCTTTTAAAAATAGTTGTTTTTTTTCCTTAATTTTTGACACATCTTGTTTTGAATAATTTGTAGTCATGCCGGGGAGGCAAAGCAACAAATTACCCAACAACCTGCCGCAACTTCAGAATCTCATAAAGAGAGACCCGCAGTCGTATGTCGATGAGGTAGGTGCTGGGAGGAAACACTATCATGGGTTAAAGTTGTGTAGTAATTGTTTTTAATGCTTCTCTTTTGCTCCAGTTTTTCCAGCAATACCGCCATTATCAGTCCAATGTAGAGATCTTCAAGCTACAGCCTGACAAAGCCAACAAGGACCTGGCGGAGCTGGTCATGTTCCTTTCTCAGGTATCCCAGCAGCCTTCACTGTGAGACAACATGGACAGCAGAGATGTGATTGGTAAAAATGTGTTGAAATATCTTCCTGCTCTTCAGGTGGCTCATTGCTACACGCAGCAGCTGTCCACATTTCCTCGGGACCTGTCTGAGTTATTAAGGAGCTACCACACTATCATAGAGCCAGAACTGCGAATGGTGAGAGGCCTTTAAAAAATGATGCGGAGCATCATGGGATTTTAAGATCTACAAAGGTTTTAAGTTGTTCTTGATGGCGTCCTTTTGCTCTTGACAGACTTTCTGCAAGGCGCTGATTCTTCTGCGGAATAAGGATCTTATCGACCCCACAATCCTCCTGGAGCTCTTCTTTGAGCTGCTGCGGTGTCATGACAAACTTCTCAGGAAGGTCAAATATAAACACACCCATTAAAGTTCTTCACGTTTTTCATCACTGTGACGATGTTGTTTATGTGGTGACCAACTAGGAGTGGGCAATATGGGCATAAAGTTATATCTGTCCTATTGTGGTACAGTTGTAGTAACAATAAAAGTAACAGTGAGAACTATTACTTCTTTTTTGGGGAACTGTATGGCTGTGACTCCATGGCACAGTAATTACAGCCCCACAAACACAAATACTACTCTTGAAAAACATACCCATTTGTAATATGCTTCTTTAGCAGTAACTGCATTTAATCATTCAAATTTATGGATTTTTTTAAGAATACTCTCATTAAATTAACAGTGGGGAAGAAATGTAAAAATAACAACCCAAACAATGACAGTTTTACTTTAAAAGAAAAAACCCTATTAATAATCAATCAAAATCTTATGTTAAAAAATTTACCACAATAAATGATAAACCATGCGATAAATGCCCTCCCCTCAGTTCAGCACAAGTAATGCATATGTGTGAAATGTAAAAATATGTACTTTTCATCCTCAGACTCTTTACACACACATCGTGACAGATATCAAAAACATCAACGCAAGGCACAAAAACAACAAGATCAACACAGTAAGCTGAGTGTATCTGAGTCTATGTCAATTCTCTGTGATCAACCAGTTTAAAATGATCATTCCTGTTGTATTGTGCTTTGTTACAGACCCTGCAGAATTTTATGTACACAATGCTGAGAGACAGTAACCCCATAGCGGCAAAGATCTCCTTAGATGTCATGGCTGAGCTTTACAAGAGGAACATATGGTGGGTTTCATATAAGATCTGTGAAACCTGGAAGTTTCTTGTGAATCGTTGTGTTTCATAATCTGATTGTATTCCTACTCAGGAATGACGCCAAAACGGTTAATGTCATTACAACAGCATGCTTCTCCAAGGTGACAAAGGTAGGCTTTTTGTTTAGGGGGAAGGGATACATTTCTCAATCTGTACCAAGAAATAACTAAGTAAACATGATGTGCCTCTCCGCTAGATTCTTGTCGGAGGCCTAAAGTTCTTCCTGGGCAAAGACGAGGATGAAAAACACGAGAGTGATTCGGAGTCCGAGGTAAGTTTGATGCATGAGCTGGTCACCTGTGCAGGCGAGACTGTCTTTGAAATCTCAAAGTAAAAACAAAAACAAATCTCTTGTTTTGTCTTTTCTTTTTTTTTTTTTAGAACGAAGGAACGTCTGCAAGAGACCTGATGATGAAATACTCGACGGGCAGAAAAACCACCAAAAACAAAAAGAAGATGGAAAAAGCGATGAAAGTCCTCAAGGTAGCAGCTTTGTGAGATATATGTATTATATCTGTGCTCTTCTGAGGTACAGTCGGGACAGTCTTCATTCAAAATACTTAGAAATGATTTGGACCCGATGTACTACACAACTATGAATGTTTCTATTTTAAGTCGGAATAAACATAGGGTTGTCCTATTTTAATCCTGACCAGAAATATGCATTTTATTTACACATGTTGTTGTCGCGTACTGTTTGACTGTTAATCTGGTGTCATTTTCTGAAATAACTGCAGAAACATAAAAAAAAGAAGAAGCCTGAAGTCTTCAATTTTTCGGCGATCCACCTCATTCACGATCCTCAAGGTATGCTCACCTACTGTCTCCATCCTCTTATGCAGTGATTGGCATTCTAGTTTACTGAGCAGCTAACCATCAAGTCAATCTTATGATCAAGATTTCTCCGAGAAGCTCTTGAAGCAGCTGGAAAGCTCCAAGGAGCGTTTTGAGGTGAAGATTATGATGATGGAGCTCATCTCTCGTCTGGTTGGAATCCATGAGGTCGGTTTTGTTTTCGATTCTGCATGTCTCTATTGTCTTATGAAACGACAAATCAATCAAATATTAATGTAATCATTTTTGCTATTTGGCTTCTGCAGCTCTTCCTCTTCAATTTCTACCCCTTCATCCAGAGGTTTCTGCAGCCGCATCAGAGAGGTAAGTGTCGCTCGGTGTTGTGCTGCGCTTTGTTTTGGAGATTTTTCTAACGGTGCGCTGCGGTCTCTGCAGAGGTTACAAAGATTCTGCTGTGTGCCGCCCAGGCTTCACACCAGCTGGTTCCACCTGAGGTACATTCTAAGCTCACTCTGCAATTTACAAAGATTACACTTCTGGGTGTGAGATTGTTTATGTGTGTTGCTCTCTGCAGGTCATTGAACCGATGATCATGACTATTGCCAACAACTTTGTGACAGACAGGAACTCTGGGGAGGTCATGACTGTTGGGTAAGTAGTTAATTCACATTTAATAAATGCCCAAATAATGTCCTTATTCACCTCTTTGTGGACAACTCCGTTAAACTGTCAGGGTTCGTGATGCAAAAAAAAAAAAAAAAGGAACAATGTTTAGTCATTTTATAACTTCCTCCATATTTATATTTACGCATTTCCTGGGCAGTTAGCTGAGTCATAACTAATCCTAAAGGGAAAAACAGAAAATTATTTTAGTTGTTTGGTTTTAGCTTGAAGTGTGCACCCTTAAAGTAAAAGTATGTAACCTTTATTTATTTATTTATTTATTTTTTACATATCTTATGAGACAGATAATCTGTGAAAATATTAAGTCCTCTGCCTTCTCCCAGTTCTATCTGGAAGCAACCAATAAGCTCCAGGAGGAGGGTCTTAGTGCTGTCAGTCATCTTTGATACACTTTGCCATAGTTTTAATTTAAGGTTGTGCACAGTAATGCACCAAGTTTATTGACACATTTGAGATATCGATCATGTTTGCACGTTTTAGCATCAACGCCATCAGAGAGGTGGCAGGCCGCTGCCCGCTCGCCATTAATGAGGACCTACTGCAGGACCTGGCTCAGTACAAGACTCACAAGGACAAGAGTGAGCAGATTTTCTTCTATTTATTTATTAAATTGTTTTATATTTTTATATATATATATAATTTCACATTCACTCTGTGTTTTGCCACATTTTCAGACGTAATGATGTCTGCCAGAGGATTGATTCAACTGTTCAGAAATCTCAATCCACAGTTGCTGCTGAAAAAGGACAGGGTGAGCTCATGATGTGTGTCAAACCCTAACTCTCATTAGCCCTAATACATTGTACTCAATAAGGAACAAGAGGAACAATACAACATAACATTGAATTTATAATGAATGCTAAAAAAAAAAATAAGTTGGAAAACTTGTTCCATTGCTGCTTTTTCAATTTTTAGCCCTAAAAATAAGTTGAGCATCTATAACTAAATCAAATTTGTTGTGTAGGGGAGGCCCACAGAAGCCTCCAAAGAGGCCAAAATAAAAGACTATGGAGAGCTTGAGGCTAAAGACTACATTCCTGGAGCTGAGGTTCTGGAGGTGGAGGAGGAAAACAAAGAGGAAGATGAAGATGAAGGTCAGCTACTGTTGTACTCAGGAACTATTGGGCCTCCATTACAGTGCTTAATATAGAAATGATATCCAGTCCTGCATATGCTTGAGAGACTTTTTATTTTGTTGGCAATGTTGTTCCCTATAATTCATCAGATGGTTGGGAGAGTGCTAGCATCAGTGACGACGACGAGGACGGAGAGTGGGTTGATGTTCACCACTCATCTGATGAAGACGCAGGAGAAGTGGTGAGAAGTGGGACACACAACCACTCAGACTGCAGAAACCTGGTGATTTGAATTCATTTTAAGTACTTCCAAAATTTCTCCAAGGCTGAGAAACTCCAGAGTATTCCAGCTGAAGAGAGAAAAGCGAAGGCAGCGGCGGTCAGCGGCAGCCGGCTCCTCACTCAGGACGACTTCAAGAAAATCCGTCTGGCCCAAATGGCAAAAGAGGTCAATGCTGCTCCAGGGAAGGGTCAGAAGAGGAAAATGGTAGACAGTGACAATGAAGAGGACAAGTGAGTAACACAAAATAGAGCAATATTTAAGATCTGCCTTTTAAAATTTTGTGTCTGACTTGAAATCTTTTTTTTTAACCTACTCATAACAGATTTTAACCTAGTTCTGTTCAAGAATCTCAATAAAATACAAAGAAAAAAAAACAGCATTCAACTGAGTTCTGTCTAACTTTCTTACTTTGAGTCTTTATCAGTTTTTTTTTAATATATATTAGGATCAGACGCGATGTCACACTGTGTGAGAAAACCATTACTGTAAAGCAGGGTTTTATAATAATTTATAAAATGATCTTGATTTTATGTGTTGAAGAAAAAAAATATAATTTTACAGTATAGCATCTGTTTTCTGTTAACTTGTGGATTTACTAACCTAGCTTTGTTTTTTTGTGCAGCTCAGAAAACAACAGAGGAAAATATTGAAATAATTTTTTACTCTTTTTCTTCAAAATTTCAGAGGGGAGCTGCTGACCCTGAGACACATCGAGAAACTGCACAAAAAACCAAAATCAGACAAAGAAACCCGACTTGCAACAGCCATGGTAACATCTTACGCCTGCTTTCAAATTTTACACTGAATCCGGAGTTACTGGATTTGTGACCGACTGGAATAAAATTACTCACCAATATAATAAGCAGTTATTCATGACCACTGAAGGTATGTTTATTGTCTAGGCCGGACGAACGGATCGAAAGGAATTTATGAAGAAGCGGACCAAGCTGAACCCACATGCCAGCACCAGCAACAAGGAAAAGAGGAGGAAGAAGAACTTCATGATGATGAGACACAGTCAGAGTGTCAGAACAAAAGGCAAACGCTCCTTCAGAGAGAAACAGGTAGCTCAAAATATATATAATGTTTTATTTCTCTATAGCTAAATTTCCTTTTGCCTGAGAAAATATTTTGACTTTAAATTATTATTGTTATTTTTTTTTTTATCCAGCTCGCGCTCCAGGCCGCCCTACTGAAGAAGAAGAAGCAGTACAAGTAGGACAAGCAGGAGACACTCATGCTGGCTCTGACAGCCATGAATATGACTGGGTCAAATAATATTGTACATCTTTTGAATGGCATGTAAACTTACTATCTTCATGTATTTTTTGTGTGCAAATGTACATTAACTTACACTCTTTTGAAATAAATAATCATTACTATTAGGATAATGTTGTGTGACTTAATTTTTTGAACATCCCAAATTTGAATAATAAACCAAAAGTTTTTGCAAAGATGTTATATGTACAGAAACAGTAATAATTGTCAGTTTCCTCCTTTTCAAGAGAGTGTTATTCAGGTTAGTTTCATGACCTCGTTTCAGGCTTCCTCATTTTTACAATCGCTAGCAGGAATTTGCAGTCACAACTCCGATATATTGTAACGAAACTTATGCCAAGGTGCAAAGATGTTAATGTGTAATTTTATGAGACTTTATTGCACAAGTCAACTATGTGTGTAATTACATTTTAACATTTCATGGCTTTGCCTGCTACTCTCCTGGCCTTAACTTTGGGTCTTAGTGTTCTGTACAGGAAGTCCTGTTAGGCAGACCCACTAATTTAAATGTCAGGATAAACTACTGACAGAATATAATTGGTACTCTGGTTCAAAGTTGAATTTAGCACAGTTTTATCCACTGATTTCTCAGTGATCCCAATTTTGTTATGTATTTCAGAGAGAAACTTAATGACTAACTACTTTAGGATTTGGAGATATCCATGGTTGAATAAAATTAAATTAGTTCAAATAAAATGCCTTCAATAAAATTCCAAATAATTATTTTTACTATAATTGTCTTGTTAAACCTTTTTGTGAACTCTGGAGAGGAAAGGGAAATCTGAGAAAGTACAGTAAGCTTCATAATTCTGAGTCTGGGTAAATGTCTTAAGTCTGTTACCAAGATATTATTATCCGAACTACAATACCCATGATGCACTTGAGGTAATAACAGCCGTGCCAAACGTTCCACTCAAAGAAGCCGGCATTTTATATCTTTCTACGATATGAGGTATTTAATTTATATATGTTAGATATAACTTAACATTTTTAGGACAATTTACTGTAATTTATATCATTCTGTTATGAGTATTTTGATAGGTTCATGGTTAAATCCTCGCCGTTCCCTGCCAAGCTAGCTGTCATGCCGTTGCTGTTAGCAAACAAGCTAAGCGTCAACATACCGTTAGCCTAGCAAGTTTAATTTATCATGTTAATGATCGTCGAAGCGATTCATTTGATCAATTGACGACGATTTACGAAAACTAATGGCCTAGAAATAGGGTTGTAAACTACGTGGTAACTAGTTTATAACCGTACATGATAATCTGTGACGTGCAGTTTAAGCTGTGATTTAATTTTAGCTTTCGTGCTTTGTCTTAACAAACACTTTTTATAGCTGCAGTACCTTTGTATAATATATAATAGTTTTTCTCCCATGAGTCTTGAATGACAGTTGGGGTCAGATATGCTAAGGATCTTTTTTATCACATTGATTCTTAATATTTATCACAGCATTGAATAAATGAAGATGTCCAATATAGGACATCTGAGACTTCTAGCATACTATTTGGAGGAAAGTGTAGAGCACACATGTGAACAGATATGTTTGTTTTAAAATGGGTAACATTTTATGAATGTCACTTGTGTCACAAGACATTGAAAAGATGTGATAAATATGACTCATCCTTGTCAAAAACAGAAATACTTGTTAGCTGAAAAAAATCTGAAAATCAATGTTCGCATTTCCAAAAGTCTGGATTGACATGTGAAAAGAAAACATGGAATGTAAAAATATTTGGATTCTTTATCCAGTTGACAACATGATAAATATTAAAATTCCTAGAAAATAAGCCATTTTGGGGATTTAAAATCATAGATGGACATAGGAGTGCTAAATTCATCCAAACATCTGCCAGTGTGCCTTTCCATCTCTTAATGTAAACTCTTCATCATTCCATTCCTGTCTCTCCTTCCGTTCCTCCATTTTGCATTTCCAAGTCTCCTTTTGGTGTTTTACACATAATTAGGCAGATTTTAAAAGTGCTTATAAAATTTTTGGTTTGAATTCTTGAATAAATCTGAGTAGATGTACAACAGGAATTATTATTTTTTTTCACATATAATAGCAGGAGGCTTTTGGTTACCTGTGAGGCTGAAAAGCGCTGATCTGTTTTTAATTGAGTGGATGTAACTTAATGCCTCAAAATGTCGAGGAACTACAAAGTGAAACAGAGCTGATGGAAGTCTTTTGATCCTCAGTTTGTTTGATGGGACTTGATGTTTTCGGCTCTCATAGCTGAGAGGACTAATGATGAGGGGTGATACACTGAGCCTATTCATAGTCAGGCGTTTAAAGCTTAAAGGATACAGTACAGCTGCCATGAGGTGTGGGTGAAGTTTCCACATTGTGTTTTGTTCTCTGACTCCCAATGACAAACCATTACCCTAAATGGTTTTGGCTAATGGCTAAATAGTTGTTTTCATTGAATTTATCAGCAGGTCAGATTTTTATGTAATATTTTGTTGCAAAACAAACAGCTACTGTAATCACTTTTTTTTTTTTTTTTTGCTTTGCTTTTATCGCAGGTCATCACTCTATAACCCAGTTTCAGCTGCGCATAAGTTTACAATATGTTATTGACCTCTTCATGGTGGAGTTATAAAAACTTTAGTCACATTTAGGATGTTTTGATAACTGCAATGAAATTTAATACTTGTATCAGCAAAGAAAGTCTGTTCAAACTATAAAGCTCCCTTTATTCAAATTGTTAGGTGACATAAAGTCCTGAAATGTCAAATATTACTCCTGTCCATATCTTTCAGCTGCCAAGCTGAAATATTTAGTCTGTTCTCATTATTATGGAAATTCCTGAACCTGACCTCTTCTGTATTTGTGGGAAAATGGCTAAGGTTGTTAGATTTCTATTTTTTTATGCTTTCCTTAGAAAATAGTCAGTGTTGAAGAAAAAAGGGGCTGTGGTAACATTGATGCTAAGCTGGGATGTCCCAGTCTGGTCCTCAAGATCTTTTATGCTCCAACTTTGAGATGCATCACTGGCTTGTTACCAGGCCTCTGTGGAAGAGCCATTTGATTCATATTTCAAATGTGTTGGAGAAGGGAAGCATCTAAAAGTTGCAGGATGATTTGCAGAATTGGACATCCCTGTTGTAATGGTGTGAGTGTTTCTTTTTTCTTTTTTTTTTCCATAAATCTCTGGGCAGCTTTAATCATAACAATCCTCTTTAAATGCAGATTCTAAGATCTGTCCAGTTGCGGTTTCCCACTCGCCTGCTTTCCCTTGCCATGGTTTCTTTCCTCGAGCAGTCTATGATATTTGTTTCTCTTCACTTTTGCAGGTGTCATTTCCTGTAGCCCACCATGGCGCCGGGGGATGTGGTGCCAGAGCATGCCAAACAGCAGAAGTCCAAGGAGAAACGTCCAGGAAACAAGGCACCAAAGTCAGAATGTGAGGCGGATGGGTCATTTGTGTTTGAGGCTCATGAAGCCTGGAAGGATTTCCATAACTCTCTCAGGCATTTCTATGAAGTGGGCGAACTGTGTGACGTCACGCTGAAGGTAGACAGGGACATGTCCTCTATTTTCTCGCCAGCATTAAGTTAAATGCACCCTGTTTTCTGTGTCACGTATTCTGTGTTTCTCCTTTTATAGGTTGGCAGTAGGTTGATACCGTGTCACAAGTTAGTTCTAGCTTGTGTTATCCCCTACTTTCGGTAGGTTTAGTTTTTGTCTTATACACGCAAGATATCCTTTGGGTTTTTTTCTATTTGTTTGAAACATCTGTCAGTAATTCAATTTTCACGTGGAAGCATTGCGCCTGATCCATTATGACAACACCATGTGCGCCACATCAGTGGTAGTTTTTAATGAGGACAATGTGGCTTTCTTTAAATTTATGGGTCATTTTGATGTTTTTGGTTGAACACGGTACCAGAAATCAGTTACTGTTGTTGTTTTATCTCTATGTTTTCAACCTGTTGAGTCACTATTCCACATTGTGGTATTATGATGGCAAATAAGCAATGCTAGCTGGCTACTTATAAACAGCATGCAAAATAGAGGTTGCAACTTTATTTTTTTGTTGATGTGAGGTTTTTTTTGTTTGTTTTTTTAATTTTAGGTTATAAAATTGCACCACCAAATGAACCGTTTTGGTCACAGATTGGTTGCATTGTTTTTCCTTTTTTCTCGCATATCAAATTTTTAGGGCTTTGTTTCTCTCCTCAGGGCAATGTTCCTATCAGACATGTCTGAAGCCAAACAGGATCTTATAGAGATTAAAGACTTTGATGGAGATGCCATCCAGGACTTGGTGCACTTCGCCTACTCCTCCAAACTCACTTTAACCGTTGACAACGTTCAGCCACTGCTTTACGCTGCCTGCATCCTACAGGTAAACAGAGAACTCTCTCTCAGTAAGCTCTTTAGTTTAGTCGAATTTATAAGTTTGAATTTTATGTCATAATGTGTGAATGTGCTTCTCTGCTTGTCTCTGTCAGGTTGAGTTGGTTGCCAGAGCTTGCTGTGAGTACATGAAGGCCCACTTCCACCCCACCAACTGCCTGGCAGTCCGAACCTTTGCAGAGAGCCACAATCGAGTGGACCTGATGGACATGGCTGACCGCTACGCCTGCGAGCACTTCACTGAGGTGGTGGAGTGTGAGGATTTCACGTGCGTGTCACCCCAACACCTGCGCACGTTATTGTCCTCTTGTGACCTCAACATCCACTCAGAGACACAAGTGTATAACGCAGCTGTGAAGTGGCTGAAAGCGAACCCACAGCACCATGAAGCCTGGCTGGACCAGATCATGTCTCAGGTTAGAGAATGGAAATTTTCAATTTTAGTTTTTGTCTTTGTCTACATTGGCAAAGTTCATTATGAAAAATGTTTACCTCGACTACCATTAGTAATGAAGGATTCCTACACAGCATAGGACAGTAAGGAATTTAGTTTCATTTTCTTGGTTTGTATGGAAAAGGAATGAATGCACTTATTTTAGGCTTTATTTCGCATGTCTAGAAGTTGTCTTTCCTTCATTCTATTCACTTATTCTTACTAGTGTCCTTTCTTTCTTGCCTGTTCTTCCCCGTCTCACGTTTTCTTCTGGCCTTCTGTACTTGTGTCTCAACACTCTTCTTCCATTTCATCCATCCATTTTCTTTACACCCTTCTTCCCTAAATGGGGTCGGGAGGGTTGCTGGTGTCTATCTCCAGCTGCGTCCCGGGCGAGAGGCGGGGTTCACCCTGGACAGGTCGCCAGTCTGTCGCAGGGCAACACAAAGACTTACAAGCCAAACAACCAGGCACACACACACACACCTAGGGAGAATTTAGAGAGACCAATCAACCTGTCCGTCATGTTTTTGGACTGTGGGAGGAAGCCAGAGAACCCGGAGAGAACCCACGCATGCACAGGGAGAACATGCAAACTCCATGCAGAAAGACCCTGGCCGGGAATCGAACCCAGGACCTTCTTGCTGCAAGGCAACAGCTCTACCAACTGTGCCACTGTGCAGCCCCAACACTCTTCTTTCTGACCTTTTTTCTTGTCTGTTCCTTGTTTTCTAGTTCAATTAATTTTTGTTCATTCTGTGCCTCATTCCATTAAATAGCTTTTTTCCTCATCCTGTGCTAACAAATAATTTTACACATCTCCTACCCACTGTATTTACTTAAGAATAATAATAATGATATATAAAATCTGCCCTTTATAGAAATATTTCCCATAAATTTAGATAGATTACTAGTATTTTAGATTTTAAACTGGAAGGAAAGAACTAACCATCTCAAAACTTGCCTCTCAAGAAGTCGGGACAATTCACCTTGAAAATCTGTATCAACTCTACATGTAGTTTCATTTCTTGACTCAGTTGTCGGAGCCACTGCTCTGTCCAGGTGCGGCTCCCGCTGCTGCCCGTAGAGTTTCTGACGGGAACCGTGGCAAAAGAAGAGATGATCAAGCGGAACCTGGACTGCCGTGACCTGATGGATGAGGCCAGGAACTACCACCTTCACCTGAGTAACAAGGTGGTTCCAGACTTCGAGTATTCTGTCCGTACCGTCCCACGGAGGCACACCGCAGGTACTGCTGTCACGGCAACACTCAGTCATTTCTACTGTGCTAAAAAAAAAAAAAAAAAGACGCAGCTACTTACTAGAAACAAACTGGGTTTCTGCATGCATATGTAACAAATTCACGGTCATACCTATCCCTCCTTTTAAAGTTATAGTGAATTAAATGTTCTTCTCAGTTTGAAATTTGTTTTTGCATATAAAATCTGAAAAGTGTGGCCTGTAATTGCCTTCAAAAGTCACTTACTATTTAGGTGACTTCTGGAGGCAATTCTTTGGAGTGAATTTTATTTAAGAATAGCAGAGTTTTGTAGATTTTGAAAAGCACATCAAGCGTTATGATTGTAATGCGACAAATGTGAATCAGTTCAGTGGGTATGACGATATTTGTTGGGGCACTTTATACACCTCCATATGCTTTTTCTCGTAAATTTTGTGTTTGTCTTCAAGCTCATAACAATCAGTTATTTGTGTTTGTTGCGATCATCTCCTTGTTTAGGAGTTCTGTTCTGTGTTGGGGGACGGGGAGGTTCTGGAGACCCATTTCGCAGCATCGAATGCTACTCCATTACTAAAAACAGTTGGTTCTTTGGTCCTGAAATGAACAGCAGACGCCGTCATGTGGGTGTGATATCTGTCGGAGGTAAAAAGGGATTCTTGTTCAAATGTTTCAGAAAATAAAGCAAAATACGATAAACATTATGTAGCTTACACAATATGGAACTCGGTATTGATAAAGTATTTGTCACAAATTTGAAGAACTCCCATTAATATTATGTTTGTCTGTTTGTTGTGAAGTTCCCCCTACATGTTGGGTGTTTCTTTCCTACCACAGGTAAAGTGTATGCTGTCGGCGGCCATGACGGTAACGAACATCTGGGGAATATGGAGATGTTTGATCCACTCACCAACAAGTGGATGATGAAAGCCTCCATGAATACCAAAAGGTGCACAATATGTGACACCGTTTAAGTTTTTTGAACTTATTGAACTTAAACGTTCGCTTTTTTCAGGAGGGGAATAGCACTGGCGTCTCTCGGTGGTCCCATATACGCCATCGGAGGTCTCGATGACAACTCCTGCTTCAACGACGTAGAACGTTACGACATTGAAAACGACAGCTGGAGCGCCGTGGCTCCGATGAACACGCCCCGAGGAGGGGTTGGATCTGTGGCTTTGGGGGTGAAAGCATGAGGGAAAAAATCAATCATTTATTCTGTCCATTAGACGATTTGATTCTCAGCACGCTGTCGGTTGCACGTTTTCTTTAGAGTTACGTGTACGCAGTGGGAGGAAATGATGGTGTGGCGTCACTTTCCAGTGTGGAGAGGTTCAATCCCCACCTCAACAAGTGGACGGATGTGTGCGAGATGGGCCAGCGGCGCGCCGGGAATGGCGTCAGCAAACTCAATGGCTGCCTCTACGTTGTTGGTGAGAGGAATGTGGCATCTCTTCGACTCTTGTCGGGTTACGCAACGTCTCTTGGAGCCATAAACAGCAAGTCTGAGAAATGCGGCTGAGATGTACAGGAAGTTCTCCATTTTGATGCACACTCATCACATGCTTTGGGATCACACCCTTCAGTTTTACACACAAAGGCTGGAGTTGAGACAAAAGTTCATGTTTTGTAAAGCTGTTTTGGTCACTTATTCACAGGCTGGGTTTTTATTGCAGAGTTTGAAGTTAAAGAGTTTCTTCAGCATTTATAGTGTTAGATTGCAATGTGAACGCTTAAGTTAATTACAATGTTATTCCACTCAGATCAGTTTTGCACATAACTATTTACATTATACACGCACTTGTTTTACATAAGGGCAACCATCTTTTAATAAATGTATCTCTTTGGTGACGTTTCCAAGGTGGCTTTGATGACAACTCCCCCCTGAGCTCCGTGGAGCGCTTTGACCCCCGGATGCACCGCTGGGAGTACGTGGCAGAGCTCACCACCCCGCGCGGTGGTGTCGGGGTTGCCACTGTAATGGGCCGAGTGTTTGCAGTCGGGGGACACAATGGGAACATTTACCTGAACACAGTGGAGGCTTTTGAGCCGAGGATGAACAGGTGAGTGAGAACATCACTGCAGTTCTGGACGCTGCAGTATCTGTTTTTCTTGAATGGCTGATCTTTATTTCTTTGTATAAAACGTTTGTATAAGATGAAGATTTGTGAAAAACATATCTGACGCAACACTAACAGCTAAAGTTTCTAATAAACAGAATGTTTGGAGCAGTTTGGTTGACTGCTTGGCTTAGCGTGTTTCCTCTCTGATCTGTTGGCTTTTTAATAATTTAGCTTGCTACATATTTCAATGCAGTTTCAATATTTATCTTGCTTCACAAACAAGCTTAGACTTTTTGACCAATCTAAATGTAATTTTAATTTCAGATGGGAACTGGTGGGCTCTGTGTCCCACTGCCGAGCCGGAGCCGGAGTGGCCGTGTGCTCGTCTCACGTCAGCCAGATCAGAGACGTCGGCCAGGGCTCCAGCAACGTGGTCAACTGCATGTGACGACCGCCCCGCGTTTGACAAGGTGACTGACTGCAGCGTCACCGTCAGATCCGATCACAGCACAAAGCACACAGCGAGCGAAGCTACTCGCCTTCACGCTGCAGGCCGATGTTCGGTCAGCACACCGTATCAGAGGATGACTAGGGAAAAGCAACAGACTTGAATTAAAAAAATACACACTGACAAAATTTTATGTTTCTAAACTTCTGGTGGTATTTGCAATCTTTAATGAAGTATTTTTTGTTTCTTTGTTTGTTTGAGTAGATATTATTTGCTGAGCTCTTATTTAAAGGAAACGTCCTGAGAATTAACGTATTCAGAGTAAAGACTGTAACAAGGGGCCAGTATGAAAGGATTTAAAGTTCTCTGAAAAGACGGCCGCTGCTTTGCTGCATTTGCTCCATTCGTCCAGAGTGATGTGACTGATCGCTATCTTACTGCCTCATTTTTGTCAGTCAGGATGTGAGGTTGTTTTCCTTTACTCCCACTCCAAGTTTTACATTTTTTCATGCTCTCTTTAGTTTTAAGCTGACCTAGCTGACATTTATACTTTGATTTTATCCGATAAGGAACAGTGCTGGTCAGTAAAAGCTAGAAACAAATCAGTCCTCGCTTTCAGGACCTTTAACGCTCGGGGACTCACACTCCTGCAAGTGCCAAACAGAACAAACTCTGACAAATCCAGTTGAAATCTGCTGCATTAATATTTCTTCTCCATTGCTGACAGAGGTGATATAAAGAGATCAAAGCAATATGTTACACCGCTTTAGTACGACAATATTTCCCTTAAAATTTGAGATTTGTGAATGATGATAGCTGGACTGTCAGAAATCCTAATCATTTTGATGTTTTAGACGTGTACGGTATTCAGACGAGGTTTGTATCTGCAAATGGTTCCATTATATTTCAATATGCATATAAATGTTTTTGTATAATCGAACAATTCCTAACTGTATAATCCATTGCTGTTCTCTATTTTCCTAGAATAGACGTGAGGTCTGAATATATTTTTGTCCAAATTAGGAAATTTCATGTTATATGTTCATACAGTATGTCAGTTTAGCACAAGTGGTTCTGCCATATGGAAGATTTCAAATATTTATAACCTTTGGCAGAATTTTCATAATAGGACTACAAATGACTCTTTCAGATATACTGTTTGTACAAGATAAATACAGTGTTGCACAAATCTTGTGTTAAATTTAACAATCATTTTTCTAGCAAACTTGAAGCCAGTTTTGTGTTTTTAAATGTTAATGTGTGAACAGTGAGGTGTTTGACTATATTGTGCTTTATGAACATAGTGTTGGTATAAAATTATTAAATAAAGTTGTTTGAATATCATTTAATGGGGTCTGGGTTTTCTTTTCTCAGTCTAACCTCTGGAATGGCCCGAACAAATTGAAAACTGGTTTCTAAAAGAAACCAACTTAACCTGTACGCCTTCTGATAAGACAAACATCTATAGATCCATTGAGAATTAGACTGCTAGGGGAAAACAGCAAGAAAAGCATTACGGCTCCTCTCCAACTTGCTAAAAGCCGTTTTTAACTGAGTCTGTGTATATTTAAGCCTATGTATCATTTTCAAACCTGTGTGGATTAGAGAAAAGTTGCATCAAATGTGTGCACTTAATTCTTAATTTTAAAGTTCATTAAAATTCTTTCATCCACATTGAAAATGTTTAAGTCATGTTTAAGTCCTTGAATGTCCGAGAAACTAACCAGAGCTGTGTTTTGTTTTGTTTTTTGTAAAAAAAAGAAAAGAAAAAAACTCTTATAGGGTCATTTTAGTACAATTGATAGTTTAAAAACAAAACAAAAAATACTATGAAATATTCCTGCCATACGGCCAACAACTACTGCAAGTTAGTGTTAAACCAGTGTATTTAATCCAAAACCAGTTTTGAATTGTGTTTGGGGAACTTGTCCTGCCAAAAATAACCCAAGGGTGTGCCGGTTTCAAACATATTTTGTTTATTTTGGGTGAAGTTGGATATTTTAAAAGTAGTCCTGCACCTTCATTATTCCTTTCACGTTGTGCCGCAGAGCAACAGACCATTAGCAGGATGCTGCCATTACTGTGCTTCACAATTGGTGCAGCAGCCTCACCATGACTCCTCCAAATATTCTTCATTTCATTGTAGCCAAACAATTACCCATTCATCCAACCCATTCTTGGATGTCTTAACCAACTTTCTTTGATCTGAGGGTGACATTTTGGGTGAGATGTTTGAAACCTGGACTCAGTTTGGTGCTCCAACTAGACAATAGTTGTAAACAAACACCTGAAGTCATGTAAGGTTTGTGATCTTAACCCCACTGAGAATTTTTTTAAAACTATAATAAAAGCACATGGTTTGTTTCAGGAAGCTAAATTTAAATTAGCTCTGTGATTTCTCACATGAGGAGTGATGAAGTATCCAGCAAAAGTTGTACTACAGGACCTTGCTTGAATATAGTTGTCAAATCTTTGCATTACAAAAGACAAACATCGTTCAGTAAGTGCAGTCTTTTTGTACAAAAGCTGAAAGGAGAGAAATTAATTTCTCCTTTCAGAGAAGGAGAGAAATAAACTTCTCTTGTGTTTTCCGGAAAAGTTCCTCGCTAATAGATTACTAGACACTTCATCCATGAAGTGAAGTCGGATGAAGTATAAATGAAAATTTCATTTTAAATGTTTTGTAGCATTTTATGAAGCCTTGTTAAAAAATAACAGGTGGAAGCTGATCTGAGCAGTTTAAGTTTATTGGTGTCTGACATGTGGAGGCTTCTGGACTTTTGGGAAATCCTGTCAAAAGTATGTTTACTCCTACAATCGTCTTGTAATTACATTGTATAATTTTTTTTATTATTATTATTTGTTTGCATACAACAAAGACTTGGGAGTTTTGAGGGGAAAAAAACTTACAGTATTTTACTTTCTGTAGGTTTAAAGTTCCCCTTATAAATCCAGCCTTGTAATTTTCTGAGAACACTATCTGTTGCTCTGATTGAGTTACTTTCTATCAGCTTTTAGCAATTTGCAACAAGGGTGTGCAGAACTGTTTTGCTGAGGTAAGTGTACATTATTCTTGAAAAGTAAGTTTATTTGTAAATGAAAGATCGAGTAATGTGGACAAAAGAAGAATATTAAGAAAATAAACACAAATTGTTTTATTTTACGCATAAAGTAATTTTTTTTATTCTTTCTTGCTGATTTATGAATTCTAAGGATTTTTTTAATAGAACAAAATCCATTCTTGGAATTTCGAATCAGATCATCCTCAATTTGCGAAGTTATGACAGTATGCCTTTGCACACTGCCTTGTTTTTTCATCTCTGCTTTATTGCTTTCAGTCTTTGGACTCTGGACAAATGCTGAAAAGAGGAGAACCAAAGAGAAGATGCTCAGAAGTCTGAACCCTTGGAGATTCAGCACAACACACACTGATAGGCTCAGGGAGGCTAAAAAAGAACAACAACTCAACATTAGGATGTACAGGGAATCACCGTGAAAGCCAAACACACAAATTAAATAATGGACGGAAGCTTTCTTCTGAAGCTGCTCGTATTTGCTTCTTTTCTTGCTTGTGGTGAGTATATATATCTCTTTCTTTTATAAAACGTGTGAATATATTTTGTTGTTTGAAGTTTTGAATCTGATTCAGAAACTTTCTCAAAACCACACAAATGGAAACAGATTCAGTTGGATCGTTTATGTCTGTTTCTGCAGGTTACAAAAGTGACAAAAAAAATAAAACAAATAAGTAATTGTAATTTAAAAATAAAATAAAATAATATATATATATGTATATATTTTTTATATTACAAGGGCAGTTTAGTTTATTTCAATTTTTTTCTCTTAAATTTTTCTCTGAAAACTTTTTTTTTTGTGGCGCATTGTAGATTTTCTCTGATTAAATGTTTTACATGGGTGCCTTCGCTTTGATTCTTATTCAGAAGTGGTTTCATTCTAAGGAACACCGTTGTTAAATATTTTAGCTTTTATGTGCCTGCAGCAGTGTGGTGGTTAGCTCTGTTGCCTTGCAGCATCTGAGTATGTTTCCAAATCCAGCTTGGTACCTTTCTGACTGGAGTTTCTATGTTCTCCCTGTACATGTGTGTAATCCCTCTGGATACTCCGGGTCCAGAGAGTATCCACACCCAAAAACATGCAAGGTAGCTTAATAAGGCAGTCTGAAGTGCTCTTAGGTGTGTTTGTGTTACCCTGTGATTTCTCGACAACTTGTCTGGTATGTGGAATCACTTGAGACTCTGACCGCCATGAAGAGTAATTAAAGAATATTAACGGCTTTTACTGCTCTATAATTTGTACACAAAACACGAAAAAACTAGTCATTGTCTAAGGATGATAACCAACACAAGTGGTCAGCAATGGACTAAAGAAAAAAATAAAAATAAATAACTTCTATGAGTTGACTCTTCCTATTTTCCTAGGTGGCCTTTCAACCAGTTAAAGTCATCAAAACATGTGATTCTATATTGAGAATCACATGTTTCTCATGTGATTCACCTAAACATTCATTTAGGTGAATGTCTGTCAAACATTCACCTAAAGATTCGAGTGAACAAAATCATTTACACTGTGGCTGACACAGTGTAAATGAGAACCGGTCATAAGACTTTTATGACTGATGAGCATTTACTGCCTTTCTAAAACTATGATGTTCAGCATGTAGAATAGTCAGAGTATTTAGTGAACATCATCTAAACCGACCCGGTCAGAGGTCAGTAGGTCTTTAGGCTCTTAAAAATATGTTGAGAATTATTGGAAGTGACCAGCGTTTTTAAATAAAGAGAGTAGAAAAGACTAGTTTTAAGTTTTTTAAAATCTGGTTTTACGCAATACAAAAATTACTCTATTTAGTTACAGAAAAAGTAGGGAGAATAGAAAAAGGATTACATTTCCTTCTCATTAAATATCTGAAATCCCCAAGTTAAGTATCTATAAACAGATAACCTAGGGTTTCACTTCCACCTGGGACAATAATGTCAGCTGTTTCTGTCCTTACTGTGTTTAGTTAGGGTCTAGAAAATTAGTGAGCCCCTATATTTCGCAGCTGTCCCAAATTCAACTCAGTTCCTTTATAGCATGTCTTTTTCCACTTCTATCATTCTAACCCATTCCTGTCAAACTACTGTTCAATAAAGACCACCAGTGCAGAAAAAAAATGCTTTAAAAAAACGGGGGAAATTTTGATTCCAGAAAAGTATGTAATTTTAAACTAAATGCACTGAAACTATGACAGAATGAAATACTAGCAATGTATTTCAAGTGTTAATTTTATTTATTTATTTTTACAGTTTTCATAAGAACTAAGTTTACCTGGTTATGCATAAAAAGTTCCATCACTGCCATGTTTTCCCTTGCTCTTAATTTTGACAACCAAAGGAATTATGTCTCTTTAATTCCACAATAAAAGTTACATTTTTTATTTTTTTATTTAGCATAGATGGATTTTATTTATGAACAAATCGTCTTTTATCCCAAAACTAAAGTATGATTTTTGAACTCAAGACAGACCATTTGGAAGCATGCTTAACATGTTTTCAATGTGATTTTAAAACATTTTAACTTTATATGCATTTAACAGGCCATTAAGCATATGTTTGCTGGTTTACTGATACTTACAATGATTTTATTAATCAAGAATGACAGATGCTGCTGCAGCACAATAACAAGATCTCGCTTTTCCAAGCTATGCTTTGAATATTTAGCCAGCCAGAAATTAAATTCTTCATTTTATTTGTAGCTTTTAACTCTCATTAAAGCATGGAAATGAAAAGAGGAAAAAGCACTTAAACTGTGGCAGTCAGATGGTCCAGTCAATAGAAATATACCTCAAAATAAAATGTCGATTGTGATATCGGCTCGTGAAATTCTGCTGCCTTTAAAAATAGCGATCGGACTGTCTTTTTTCCAGATTAATAGTCACTACAAGACTAGACAGTGATCAGAGTCGACCGACATTCAGAGAGAGAGGAAGGAAGGTAGTGAGTCTCCACCCTCTCCCACATTTCACTTGTTTCTCTCTCTTTAGCTCACAGCCAGTGTCGGCAAGGTTGGAGGGAGTATGAGAGTAAATGTTACTTCTTTTCAACTGACACCAAGTCGTGGACTGAGGCGAATGCATACTGCATAGAGCAGGGCAGCAACCTGATGAGCATTCAAGACATCCATGAAAGGGTGAGGGGTTTTAACACACATCATTGTAAAGTGAGTGTCAAGTTCATTTTTAAGCCATTTTTTTCTGTCTCTTTTTCTAGTTATGGGTGAGAACACAAATCGGCACAGAGATCTTCTGGATCGGTTTGAACGACCTGGTCGTTGAAAACATCTGGGAGTGGAGTGACGGGAAGCCTTTTATAGAATATTTATCGTATGTATACCACTGCTTCACGTTTTGAAGCCCAAATGAATGAATGAATATACTTTAATAATCCCAGAGGGAAATTCGCAACATCAAGGGTCTAGATTTTATTTGCGAAGCTGTCAAGAAAACACTGTTCCTGCTTCTTCAGGTTCTGGATGTTGGGCCAGCCTGATAACTTTAATGGTGTGGAGCACTGCGGCGAGGTGGTCGGATACAACTCTGGACACTGGAACGATGACGACTGCAGCAACAAGAGGAAATATATCTGCAAATACATCAATGGTAAGAAAACTTAAATGCCATTTCTACCTGATTTATTTAAAAATTATTTACAATTCTTTTAATTATATTTTAGGTGCTATGTTCTGCAACAGTTTTTACCTGATTACACGTTTTGTGGTGTGATGTTTGACCTAGATCCAGTATTTGATGAATATTTATAATGTAATTGCGTGCAAAACCTAAAAATATCTACGAATGTAGTCAAGAATCAATTTCTTCATTAATTAACGTTATTAAACATTTCTGCAGTAGATAAAAATTACTTAGGTAATGACAAACATAAATGTTCCTATGATCCAATTTTTTAATCCAACACTGAACCAAGCAATTGAAGACAAAACATTTGCTGATATGAATCCAAATTCAATGCTTCCTTAAAGGGAGTGAAAGCGTCACTTTTAATATACGCTTTTAATTTTAAATGTGTCACCTAAATATCATTTGTTTCTAAAGGCATAGCTAGGTTCTGTAATAAATTCATTCTTTGGTACTACTCTGATGGTGTTTTCAGATGAAGTTTGTAAAAATGCTACAAGCAAATGCTAACACGTTTCCTCTGTTTTGATACGACCTGTTGATATTTTGGCTTGTGACATTTCAGTGCAGTTCCAGTTAATCCAGTTGATTAGTGCGCAGAGGATATTTACAGAAAAAAAAAAAGGATGTTCCCTGCCTAAAAGCATTTTTCTCTGAAAGATGTAAAATGTAATGACATTTCCAATACCTGTAGCATTTCCCCCTTTATTCCTGCCTTGCAGCAAATCCAGCCCCCCAGTGTGACTTAGCCAGCGGCTGGAGGCAGCACGGCTCCAACTGCTACAAGTTTAAGTTTGAAACGATGAAGAGCTGGTCAGCAGCCAGGCATGACTGTGTGCAGGAGGGAGGAGATCTGGTTTCCATAACCTCACAGGCAGAAAACACCTATGTGATGGGAACGCTGTCGTCAACACATCTGGATTTCTGGATTGGTCTGTCCACTCTGGTGAGAGGAACTTGTTGATGCATGGAGAGGCTGACCTACCGGTCTGGAAATAGACGATCAACGCAGCGCTACGTGAATTTGAAGATGAACTGTCGTCTTCACATTCACACTCACATTCTGTCTCTCCAGAAATGCAACAAGATTTCATGTCAGGTTGATCCTGGGAACAGCCAGTTCGCCTGGTCTGATGCAATGCCGGTGGGCTTCACCAACTGGGCGGTTACCTCTACAGTGTAAGAAGAATAATCCATCTTCACAAAAGACATCTTCTATTTGTAAAAATGTGATGAACTTAGGATAAAGCTGTAGTTGTCTAACAGAGATCCACAGGTCGGCGGGTGTGCTGGGTTGGTCAAAGATACATCAGAAGCATTTGGAAAGTGGAGGTCCCATTTGTGCCGATATGAGCGCCCATACATGTGCAAGCGTCTAATCAGCAGTAAGCACAGCACTTTGTCTTCCCCCAGCGATGAGGTTTCTGGAGGTTCACTCATACTGTCTGGATTTTCCTGATGCCTCTTCTTCAACCCACTCTCCTCCCCACCCAGCCATCTGTCTTCCAGGGTGGCAGAGCTTTAATGGCAGCTGCTACTGGATTGTCAGTAACGTCAATCAGCTGACCACCTGGCATGAAGCTGTTACCAAGTGCTCTGCGTTGGGGGGTCACCTGCTGTTCATAAACAGGTAGAGGATGAAGAACTTCCACTTCAAAAATGGAATCACAAATGTGTTTGTCGTCTATGTGGGTTAGAATTGCAGCCGTGAACATTATCATTGTTGCATGCATGATGAGTTGAAAATGGTCACTGTTAGCTTGGAGACACAAAATAAGTAAAGCAGCTACGAATACAACTCATTTATTAAAAAAAACAACAAAAAAAAACATAAAATATAAGTAAGCTTTGTTTTTTAATTTAATGCAGCATGACATAAACAAGACATTTGTCTTTTTTGTAAGTTGACTAGCAGAATTAAGCAGCAACCATAGAAACCTCCAATCACTCTCTGCCATCTCACTAAAAGGACTATAAATGGTTGGAACGGTTGTCGTTTTGAAACCGCATTCTTTGAAGATCTAAGCAATTCTAGTTTCACTGGTGCGTTTGGTGAGCATGTAACCTTCTATCTGTCTGTTAATGTTTCAGGTGTATGCAGAGACTCACTTTATAGACGCATGAGCAAAATGGAAAGTCTTATCACTCAGTATTTATGCACTTTGAATAAAATTGTTCTACTCCTGTAGCATGACATTGTATCTTGTCTCCATGGTGTAAGTGGCAATTTGCTACTTTTATGCCACTATCTTCCAAGTTGCATTAGTAACTCATGCAGTTAATTTTTTTCCTTTTTTGCTGTTGTTATTATTACATATATATATATATATATATATATATATATATATATATATATATATATATATATATATATATATATATATAGGGAGTGGGACACATCTTTTTGTTTGTCTTTTGCATCATAAAGTCAAGAGGAGCAGTTTTTCATCAATGGGAAACTTCCGGACTTTCACCAAGTAGACATTCCTGATATCTGGATCGGTTTATCAGGTTAGGACTTTGAGTGAATCCTCTTTTTCTAAACGGATTAAAAAGCCAATTTTTAGGCCATAACATACAGTTCTGATATACCCTCCCGGTTATTTCCCTGCTTTTTCGGCATCCAGATATGTACGAGGACGGAGACTTTAAATGGTCGGATAAAAGTAAAATCACGTTTTCAAACTATGGTACTGGCTGGCCCAGAAACACTGAACACAGTTGGGACTGTGGCCAGATCTACACAGGTGGGTTCTTCCCTCTGTCACTCCGTTTATAATAAACGGTTCCTCTTGTTACCTTCTAGAATAATCCCTTTATTTCAGGGAACTATGAGGGCAAATGGGAAACAACTAACTGCTTCAAGAGTCTGGGTTACATCTGTGAGATGACCGGTGGAATGAACCCTCAACCAACTGCATCTCCTGGTCAGTTAGTCTTCATGCTCTTTCCTATATACTGGACAGTAATAGTTCTACCAGTGACCGTGGTGTTGTTTGCTTCAGATGGCCACTGTGACCGTGGATACTTGCTTTATAAGGACTTCTGCTACCACTTTGAGACTGAGCAGGTGAAAAACTGGCAAGATGCCGAGGCGTACTGCGTCAAAGAGCAGGGTCATCTGGTCAGCTTTCATTCAGGGGAAGATCTCAGTTTCCTCACTGGTGAGCAGCTGTGACATAAAATCACTGTGGTTTAAGAAAACATAGCGCCTTGCATAAATATTCTTACACCTTTGAATTAGTTTGAGCTACAACTGCAAATCTCAGTTCATTCTATTGGGATTTTATGTGATTTGATTGACCAACAAAGAGTGGCGCATAATTGTGACATGGATGGTTTTCAAAATTTGTTACCAAAAAAAAAAAAAAATCTAAGAAGTGTGGCGGGCAGCTGTTCTGACAGATTCACAGAAGAGCTGAATAATAAATTACACTACGATTAAAACTCTTTTCACTGGTTTTTATTCAGGCGTACTGGAGTAAATAGAGCTGAACCCCACACTGTTTATTTTTTTATGTGTGAAAATGTTAAATTATTTTGATTTCACTTTACAATTTCAAAGAGTCGGAGCCTCAAAATCATAACGAGAAGAATTCTGACTTTAAACTCAGAATTCTGATTTTACGTCAATCTATGTTGGAATCCAAACAAAATGTAAACCTGCAATTGAATCTGTCCCAAATTTACTTGATCGATTCGAGTTTTAAGACTAGATCTGCCTGATGGTGCCTCAACAATTCAAACAATTCTGATTCTAGCAAATTATTATTTTCTTTTTTAAGTTACCCTAATCCTCTTCTATGTTTGTGCTATTGTACATTTGAATAAATAACACTTTGCAGTTTTGTGGTCTCAGCGGGTTTGAATAGCGTCTGTTGACATACTTGGGTGTGGGTTTTTTTTCTCTTTCTTTGCAGCTCACATGCCAGGTGAAGCCTGGGTGGGTTTGAATGACATCAATGTTGAAAACCAGTTTGTGTACACTGATGGATCAGAGGCAGTAAGTAGCACAACCACAAGGAATGTCGCCCATTCCACCATACTCCCATTTCTTACTGTAGGTGCTGACTGTGACAATCAGAGCAGCATCTCAGTTTGTGCCACTCTTTGCCGATGATCTCAGAATTTCCTGCCATGGGCGCTCAACCAGCCAGACAACTGGCATGACAACGAGGACTGCGTTCACCTGACGGGAATGACTCACCAGGACCCTGGGAAGCTTAATGACGACAAGTGCACTGCCACGAAAGAATTTGTTTGCAAAAAAGGTGAGATGCTTTTATACATTTGTGCCTCCTCTCGTCTTTCTTCTCCCTTTGTAGTAAATCGTTGCTTTCTGTCATTGTAGCAAAGGGTCAAGGGCCTCCTCCTCAGCCTCCAACATCTGGACCAGGTTGACTTGACGTTATGCTCTTCTTAGATCTACAACGCATAATAACGCGTGTTTACATGCATGTGAATGTCTGACTTGTTGCGTTTGCTGCAGGATGGAATGAGAAATGCGGCTCGTGGACCTCTGACCCTTTCAACGACTTCTGCTACCTGTTTAACTACCTGTCAATGAGGACTTGGGCGGAGGCTCGAGCTGACTGTGTCAACCAGGGAGGAGACCTTCTCAGTATCACTGAACCTTTTGAGCAAACTTTCATACAGGGTATTTAGAGCTTTAAGTCATTTATTTTTCTAAGTTACTGTCAGTGATTGTCTGTTTGCATTGACAGAAAACTAATAAGGCAAATCCCACTTGGAGTCGGGTTCAGATTGGTTTTGTTAGGGTTTTTTATACCACACTTTTAGGACTGGTGAACATAATCCTCACTTATTTATAATATTTCAGTGTGTGGAGACTTCTTCATTGTTTTGTTGTGATTATTTCTTGTTGCTAAAATTATTTGTAATAATTTAAAACTTCATGCTACCCTTACAAAGAGATCCAAAGAGGTGTGCTATATGGCGCTCACACACCATCACTGTCAGTCGTTGGGTTCAGAGTGAATAAAAAAATAAATAAATAAATTACTTAAATGTTCATGTTCAATCTCAGGACTGATCCAGCAGGCTCCCACCGGGATCTCCCTGTGGATGGGGGGTCATGACTCCATCACAGAGGGAGGCTGGGAGTGGATGGATGGCTCTCCGTTCAGATACATTCGCTGGAATGCAGGTTCATATGAGACTGAAAACTCTGAGTTACTTCTGAAAAACAACATCAGACGGCGAGATTTGTGCTCCCCGCAGGTAACCCGGACGATTACTTTGGTGAAGACTGCTTGTCGATACTTATTAACAACGGCTACTGGAACGACGACAACTGCCAGAACAAGAGAGGATATATCTGCAAGCGGAGAGGTGAGGCATGCTGCTTGATATGCTGCTGATGAATTACAACCAGGCCAAAAGAGAGCTAAAATGAGCTTCTTCCTTTCAGGGAAAACACCTGAGCCTCCTCCACCACATGATGGTAAAAAGGACATCTCCGTACTTTTTCTTTTCCAGCATGATTCATGAACACTCCCAATTAAATATGCCGAGTATTCACTCTTGTTCATTTGTTACAGGCTTCATGACAGCAATCGTGTGCCAAGATTCCACCGCTGTCCTTCACTGCCCTGAGGAAAGCGTGATAAACATCCAGTCTGCTTTCTATGGCCGCAAGAGCAATGACATCTGCCCACACTTTGAGGGATCAGAAGGTTCTGCTACAAATGAGTTACAACAGATTGGAAATACAGACCAGTGCTACTACAACAACACACTGCGTAATCAATACCATTTAATAAGAAAATATGGGCATGATTTTGTCTGTTTTACAGGGAGCTGTACAGTCGAAGGAGTTCTTCCTCAGTACAGAAAGGCATGCGATAACCGTCCTTTTTGCTTCGCGTACGCCCATGCTGAGAAAGACCCCTGCCCCACTATCTCAAAATATCTGGAGATAGTATATAGCTGCGAACAAAAAGGTAATATCTTTTTTTTCTCATTTTTATGAGAATGATCACTCCATATTGACATTTAGAAACAAAATATTGATATCTCCCCAATCCTGACTAAGTGTTGTCCACTTGAACTTAGGCTTTGCTCTACAGACACCATCCTAATCAAAGTCCAAAGAACAAGCTGAAATTGTGAGAAATTGTTAATGAAACCAGAAATAAAGCCGATGAAAATGTTGCATCAACGTACAATATAATACTGCAGTAAAGCCATATATCCACAAAACACCCACACAATATTCCTCTACTTAATGACTCTGCAGAAAAATAAACATGAAGTGAATTTTAGTTGATTAAATGCATGTCAAATGAAAATGTAACAGAAACTACATGGCAAATGACTTAAATCAATCTAATGTATTCACATTTGGAAGGGTTATATACTTTGTGGTTTAAATCCAATGTGAATGACTATTCAGTCATTCACATTGGATTTAAACCACAAAGTATATAACCCTTCCAAATGACATGATGATGCACACAAGTTGCTTCAATGATAACAAATAATAATACTATCTGACAGTGGTTTTGGAAGAATAAAATGGACAAAAAAAATATGTTAGGGGTGAAAAAACTGCAGAACAGAAATTACCTCATTTTCTTCACAATACTTTTGATATGTTTTCATTACACATGCATTATCATAAAAACAAACTATAATCAGCCCTGTTTTTCTCAGTGTGTCTGCACGGCCTGGGTGTTGAGGATGGGAACATCACAGACGTCCAGCTCTCTGCTTCTTCTTCTATCAGTTCTTTCACTGCGGACAAAGCCCGTTTGAATGGAAACTCCTGCTGGATGCCCTCTGGAAGTGGTCTGAAATTATTTTTTTCTACATCATTTCTTCGACATGACAATAAGGGTTGAATTTAAACTTCTAGGGACGAGCCATGGATGAGTTGATTTCCAGGTGAAACAGGATCTCTTGTGTGTCCTCTTTCAGCAACTTCAAGCTGGATCCAAGTAAACCTGGGTCAGACCAGGAAAGTAACTGGGATTGTAATCCAAGGTTGTCCTCAGAATGACCACTGGGTCACCAAATATAAGTTGCAGCACAGTATGGACGGGGCAGGCTGGACTGACTACACCGCCGATGGAGATGTGAGTAAGACAGGGTTTGTACTCCATCTGCTGCGAGAAAATATTTGTATTTCCAGAATTTACCTATTTCATCTTCTGAAAATGACATCCATCAGCTGTCCAGTTTTCAGTCCCCATATTTGAAGCAGGATCACTGTTTGTAATAAATGTGTAAGCTTTTATGTTTGCACTTGAAATGTAAAATTTTGGACTGAGATTTGAAAATCCGGCTTTTGGAATTGTAGTCTGAAAAAGTGTATAAACCTTAATCACCACATGAAAAAACCTCAAAGCTATCATGAAATAAAGGTTTTCTAGTTTGGAAGATTTAAAAATGTGCTTTTGCTTAAATATTTATTATAATCATTCTTTGTTGTACTTCACTATTTGCAGTTTTTCCCAGGTTCTACAGACAGAAACATCCCTGAAACCCAACTGCTGGGCACCCCTGTGTCCGCTCGGTACGTCCGCCTCCGTCCACTGGAGTTCAGCGGCCAGGCAGGGCTCCGCTTTGACGTACTGGGATGCACGCCCGACTGTGAGGAAATCATAAGACTTTTAATTCCAAAGAACACTGGAAATATTGTTTTGGTTTCTAATTTCTAACATTTTTATCTAAACTAACTCTGGTTTCACAGATGCAATTACATGTGCCAACAAGCCCAACTTCAATTTTGCCAATGATCAAATGACGTGAGTCAATTCCAAAATATTTCATTTATGCTGCAGCATTTGGATGACTATAATTTATGCTCTAATCTTGCTGTATTTTTAGGGTGCATTGTCCAGCAGGCTGTGCTAATACAGATTACCTGGTGTACGGCACATCAGTATATCGTGGGGTATGTAATTATGTCCCATTGGCTGCATCACTTTAAGATGTTTGGTGTATTGGTGAATCTATTTAGTATTTTCTTATTTGCTTGTTGTCACCTAATTTTGCAACAGGACTCAAACATCTGTGCAGCAGCCATCCATGCTGGAGTTGTTCTCAACGAGAACGGAGGAGACTGCACTTTGTTGAAAGCTCCTGGTCAAAACTTTTATCCCGGCTCCACCAGGAACGGCATCATCTCCAGACAGTGAGTCCACAAGTTTTATTCTTTAACTCTCAGGAAAGTTCTTATGAGGCCTGGCAGCTAAAAATCTTTTGTCTGCAGGTTTGATGGAGACTATGATGTGTCGTATACTTTTTCAGACGGGGGTGAGTAAAGATTTATTCATAATCCGTTTGATTGTTTCCAGCTTCCTTCATTCTTTCTGCTGAATCTCTTTTTCCATCATCCTGCCATCAGAGCTGAGATGCTCCGGGCCTGACTGGTATGAGTTTGGAGACTTCTGCTACAAACCTTTTGGAGACAAAAAGACTTGGCACGCCGCTCGGAGTACGTGCAGGAATCTGGGGGCTGAGCTTGTTTCCATCCATTCCATGAAGGAGCAGAGCTGGGTGGAGAGCTACCTCTACCTGGGTATGGATGCAGATTGAAAGAAAATAAATAAAAACGTATAGCTGGAGATCAGAGATCAATCTTCCTATGTGTGATTGTTTCGATCTGCAGCCACCAGTGACGTGTGGACTGGTCTGAACGACCTGGCCTTGCCTGGTATGTTCATGTGGTCCAATGAACACATCGTAACTTTCACCTACTGGGCGCCAGGAGAACCCAACAACCATGATGGCTTCAGTGAGGACTGTGTTGAAATGTTACACCAGGTGAGAACTCCTCTTTGTATCCCTGCAGCACACAGGGAATATTTATATTCTTTGCAGGAAATTGAGATTTATTTTCTTGCAGACTGGCAGATGGAACGACGTATCCTGCACAGAGCTTAACACCTACATATGCAAAATGCCCAAAGCACATTACCCTCTCCCGTCAGTCAAACCCACCATGTATGGATGTTCGCAGGTAGGACCGTCTTTTCCTGTTGTCTCAGTTGTACTGTGTTCTTTAAAGCAGCAGTGCGTTTATCTGGAAGATGTGCTCTTCCTGCATGTCAGGGTTGGGACGCGTACGGCTACTCCTGCTACTGGATGGAAGAGACGGTCAGGAGTTGGTCCGATGCTAAAGCCTTCTGTAAGGAGCAGGACGCCGTCTTGTTGCACATCGGAGACATGTGAGGATGAATCTGTGGTTTTTCAAACAGCAGATATGAATGTATAACGCCATCTTCATCAGGGCAGAAATATTTGCCATGCAAACGTATTCGTAACCTTGAATCCTTGGGGATTCAAGGTTCTAATAACGCATCTGATATCTGATAACGCATCTGATATCTGATAACGCAATTTAGAGTATTGGTTGCATTTGTATGTAGTCACCTTTCACTCTATTCAATATGTTATTCAACCACCTTTTATTGCAACTACGACTAAGTCCTCTGTGCTGTGGCAATGGTTTATGTGGAGGGTAAACATTTGTGCCAATTATTGCTTCCAAAATAGCAAACTCAGTAAAGTTAAAAGGATGAAGACCAACTATGAACAGCAAATTTCTAAGTCATGCCCTAAATTGTCATTTAGGGTAAGATCAGGACATTTGGTGTACAATTCACTAATGTTCTCCACAGGACAGCCAAGGGTAAATAACAGAAGTAAACTTTTACTAGGCAGTTGGATGAATTGCATCAAACTCAAAGGAGCTGACTATTTGTACATGTCATAGATTAAAATAAAACAAAACCACATATTATTTTAATTCCTCTTCAAAATAGTGCTTTGCCTTGTGTTGGCGTATCACATAAAACTCTCTAGAAGAGATGAATCCAAACATGTCTTTCATGTTTCACTGCAGCTACGAACAGTCCCATTTTACAGTAGCCTTGTCAGGAAGAACCAGTTTCTGGTGGATGGGGCTGCGCGCCCAGGGAGACCTGAGCGGAGGGGTCGACTACGTCTGGGATAACGGCTTACCTTTGACCTTCACTCACTGGGACAAAGACCAGCCAGGTACTAAAACCAACTGTTACCTCGCCTGAAAGGGAACATGTACCAAGATGAGAAAACATTTACTGTTTTTTTTTATTAGACAATGGAGATGGTACCTGTGTGGCTATGACAACGGGACAGATTGGCGGTTTCTGGGACGACAAACAGTGCTCAGAGAAGTACGCCTTCATCTGTGAAAAGGCCAGACCTGACATCACTCCACCTACAAAGGCTCCAACTCCTCCTCCGTCTCAGGGCTGCGCTGACGGCTGGACGGCTTTGCCCCACTTCCGGAACTGCTACAAGGTAATAATTACAGTAAAATAGAGATTTTAAAAAAAAGCTTAAAGAGGATTTTTAAGCTATAATTTACCTTTCACATGCTTTTGTACTTCCATTTGGGGCTCAATTGCTTCTAATAACAGCCCAAGCAGCAGTTTTTGGCAATAAATTAATGTTCTTGAGCCGATTCAAGAATGAGCCGATTCCAAAACCTCCCAATTGTTGAGTCTAAGCATTGTTGAGACTGTGCTGTTACCTAGCAACCCCAACCCAACCCAATCCTAGCAACCTAAGCAGAGCTCCAGCATGTTTAATCAGCTGGTTTTGCCGCTGTACAATGGCTGCTGAAAATACAAGTGTTTAGTTGGTGACTTGCCATCTAGAAAACACTTTCTATATTCTTGTTGATTGTACAGGAGGCGCCACTTCTGCTTTCCACAGATGTACAGTAGTATAATTCCGCAGCCATTTTCATAAAGTTGGGCGGTGTGGCCATCAGCAGCCTATTTGCATTTAAAGTGACAAGCGGCCATAAGACAGCTGATTCTGAAAGGAGTTCAAAATAGGCAAAACTAGTCAGACTAAAATCTCATTATCTAAGAAAGATTTTGTGCAAAAAATGTAATGAGCATGCTTTGTATGGCCCTTAGACCTTTCCTAATTTGTTCTAGGAAGCATAAAATGTTTAAACCATGGGAGAACAGATTTTCTTGTTTCCATGTGATGCAGCTTTTCCACAATGTAGACTGGTCCCAGAAAAAGAGCTGGGAAGCAGCACAGGAGGACTGCATATCCAGAGGAGCTAATCTGGTCAGTATCCACAATCATGAGGAGGAGGAGTTTTTGTCTGTATACAGTAAAGGCAGCACTAAGTGGATCGGCCTCAGGCACAACCCTACAGGAGGAGGTGAGAAGAGACTGTGTTTCTATCTGAATTTTAAATGGAATCTGAGACGAGAACCTAATGACTCTTCGTTTATCACAGGTTATTCCTGGAGCGATGGAACGCCCTTGTCACACACAAACTGGGGCCACGGGGAGCCAAACAACCATGAGGGTCGTGAGGAGTGCGTGGAGATGGTGAGCAGCGATAACGGGACGTTCTCCTGGTGGAACGACCTGAACTGTGACGCGCATCAAGACTGGATCTGCATGATTTCCAAAGGAAAAACCCCAATCATTCCCCCAGTGCCTCCATCTCCTGTCCCAGGTAAACGATCCTCATCATGCAGCAGTTGTTCTAACCTCCAGGGGAAAACCATCTAAATGAATACTCTCTCAAGACATATTTGTTTTCATGCATCCTTCACACTTCCAGCTCCTGACTGTGGCTCCAACCCCGGCTGGAGGAAGAACAACAACATCTGTTACTATTACAATGACACCGATATAGTTGACTTCCACACAGCCATCATGCGTTGCTACGCAGAGAAGGCCATGCTTGTCTCCATCCTCAACAAAAATGAACAGGCATATGTCAACAGCATGGTATGCCTTGTTTCTTTGGCTTCTGTGGATGTGAAAAATAGGAACAAATATGTTGACCGGATGTTTTACTCTGCCAGGTGGGCACAGGGAAGGTGGCTGCAGCCTGGATCGGAATGAGGATGTTTGGCATCGCAAGTGGACAGTACATGTAGGTAGACGACAACATGGAATAGAATAGAAATAGCCTTTATTGTCCCACAGAGGGAAACTACAGATCCAGCAGGGATAGAAGGAAACAAGATTCATGTACGAGAATTATGGAGATTGGTTGTTTTCTCTTCTCAGGTGGGTAGACTCCTCCCCTCTAACATACACTCACTGGGCACCGGGGGAGCCAAACAACGCCAACGGGGAGGAACAGTGCGTCCAGATGAACAGACATCAAGGTACCGTTAACTACTATTAACTGTGAAAACTTAGCAAGCCCACCCACATTTCTCACTCACTGAACAATGATCTCTGGATTGTGAAGGTGGATGGAATGACGCCAACTGCGGCCGAGCCGGAGCGGGTTATGTCTGCAAGAAGTTCCCTGGAGACGTCCACACACCTCCTCCCCCCACACAACCCTGGGAGGGCAACTGTCCTGCAGGTAACGCCTTTCGAAGACAAATGCAACATCAGGAAGATTTTCTCCGTCTTTCTAGCATCCTTCTTTAGATATCAAAATGTTCGCGGATCTTTCCTTAGGATACGGATTCATTGTTTCTCTTCAGAAACTTCTATTGTCTGTTGCTTGTGGTCAAAGATTAGTAGAAATAAATGATTGAAGAGGTTAGAAAGCAGGTCTTTCTTCACTCATTTCCGTCCTTTTGTCCTGCAGGATGGATGCGTTTTAAGGACAAATGCTTCATGTTTAAAGGGAAGAAACATGACATCAAAGCAAACTGGTCTGACGCTCGAAGCTGGTGCAAAGATCAAGGAGGGGAGCTGGCAATTATTGATAACCAGTATGAGAACGGTAAGCTCCACAGAGAACCAGCAAAAATGTTTAAATTAGCCTATCAGCTCATTCTTTGTTTTTCTCCTCAAGACTTTGTGGCTAGCTACCTCAAAGACCTAGAGCTCCCCACTTGGATCGGTCTGTCGGATCTCTTAGTGGAGAATCAGTACGCCTGGAGCGACGGGGTCAGTCCAGTGCTCTACACCAACTGGAATGAACACGAACCCAACAACGCAGGAGGAACAGTGAGCTCTTTTTCTTTTAAACTCCTGAGGATTTTTAGAGGTTGCCGTGAAACATGTTCGTGATCTTAATTGTTCTACATAACAGGAACACTGCGTGGCCATGACTCACCGCACTCACTCTACCGGCAAGTGGAACGATGACGCCTGCCACAAGCATCATAGCTTTGTCTGCTACAGAAAGAAATGTAAGTCTGACAAAAGCACTTTTTAAAAAAATTTTTTTTTTTTTTAGAAAGCATTCCCAACAATTTGAAACTGCAGCCAAATATTTTTGTCCTGATCAGCAAGCAGCATCCAACCTCCTCCTCCCACCAAGAGCCCTTGCCCTGCTGACTACATCTCCTGGTACCAGAACTGCTACAAGCTGATTGAGGAGCCGGCGACTTGGGATGCGGCTCAGGCGGCCTGCGAGGGGCAGGGTGGCAACTTGGCCAGCATCGACATGAGCTACGATCAGGCCTTTGTGGCTGGCGTCGTCCTGCAGGGGAAGGCAGATGCCTGGATCGGATTAAGACGCAAGGTTTTACAACAGATAATATTACCTCCAGTAATGTTTAGATATGTGTTTCTACCCCTTGAACTTAAGATTTTGTCAAATTACAACCACAAAATTCAATGATTTTCATTATCTGTGAGATATAATGATAAAAAGTACAAGAATCAAAGGCATGAAATATTTCGCTCCATGTCTAATGCATCTACGTAATCTATGAGTTACTCTTGACCAAAAAAAGTTTTTTTTATGTGGGACATTTGAATTTATTTAGAGGTGTCAGAATAAAGAGGGCTTTTTGTGAGTGTAAGATGACAAAATCTCCAAAAGTTCAAGGCATATCATTGACCTTTCAAGTAAATAACAAGAGTAGAAACACATTTCCTACGGCAGAGCAACATCCTGATTTAAGTCAGAGATAAATCCACAGCTGTGTTGTGATGCAGGAGGACGGCTCCTACATGTGGACAGACGGCTGGCCAGTTTTCTTCACTCAGTGGGGTCCAGGAGAGCCCAGCAACATCCAGGACGAGGGATGTGTCAGCATGCATGCTTCAATCTGGTTCCACGGGACCTGGAACGATACCAAGTGTGACCAGGCTAAGCCCTACATCTGCAAGATCTCCTCTGGTATAACAAACCTGAGTGGCGGATGTACTTTTTCTTTTGAAGCAGTTAATTATACCAATAAGTCTCAAATCGTTATTATTAATGTCCGCAGTAAAACCACCTCCCACTCCCAGCCCCGGCGACGGGAAGTGTTTGCCTTTCTTTGCTCCTTACGGCCGGTACTGTTACTTCATGTACGACGGGGCGGAGGGCTTCTCCTGGAACGATGCCAGACACTACTGCCAGTCTGTCAGGACTGAGCTGACCTCCATTCACAGCAGGGCAGAGATTGAGTTCATCAGGAACCTAAACTTCACTAAAAAACACAACATCTGGATCGGCCTTACCCGGGACAGAAACTGTGAGTTAGAAATGAAGCAGAAACAGCAACAGTGATCATTCTTTCTTATAGAGTCTAGTACCCGCAAACAGCTCACCGGTACATATGACATGTTTTGCCACTTTAGTTGGTTGGGGCTGGACAGACAAGACGTCTTTGGGATTTGTTAACTGGGCTCAAGGTGAGCCCAATTCGGCCTTCCATCCTGGGGATATCGCCGAGGAGAACTGCGTGGAGATGTATCTTGACGGGCACTGGAATGACAACAACTGCCTGCAGAAGAGAGGCTTTGCTTGTCGCCACCGCCAGTGTAAGGAGCTCCTCGCGTCATTTCTGTGGATTTTTGATTTTGAATTTTGATTCAAAGTTTTTTTAATTTTTGATTTAACAGTTTGTGTGTGAACTTTTCTTCCAGATTACACAACAGATGATGGCAAAAATCCTATCTTCCCCACTGACAGCACAGGCGGAAGTAAGTAATGAAGTGGATGGCTGTCTATACGGCTCTTTTAACATCATAGTGCATGTCTGCTGTTTAAAATTAAGACCTTCAAAGTGGTGAGACTTGATAATATATCTTGCATATCAAGGCATTCTAGTCTCATCTAGAAACCATTAGTTGAGGATTTCACACCTTAAATTGGTTGTTGAGGACCCGACGTGATAAGTCGGCTGTTTTTTTTTTTTCTAAAATATAATTTTAAAGACTAAAGGTATGAAACATATTTGTATATTTTGGACATATTGTAGGCTGAAGATCAAAGAAGGCCTAATAAATTGACAATATACTATTAAAATAAAAGAACAGGCGGCTTTAGGTGTGATGATCCCTGTAAGCCACCAGGGGCAGCAGAGTTCTTTCTAATGTGTCAGCGTAGGCCTTGTTCTACTATGACAGCTTGAATTCTGTCATGCAGAACGTAAAAAAAAAGATCAGTTTGTTAAAAATAAATAAATAAATAAATAAATAAATAAATAAATAAATAAATAAATAAATAAATAAAAACAATGTCAAAACCTGAACAAAGTTAATAACAGTGAAATGTATCCCTCAAATAATTCAGGCTTTTATCAAGCAACAGGTGAAGAGGTTCTCATACATCCAGTTATAAGGGAGAATGCTTACAGGTACATAAAAAAAAAAATCATACTGTGATAAAGTTCAATAAATGTCATCACTTATTCCAGAAAGTGAGACTCATGTCATGTGTTATACAGATTCGTGACAGAGTAAAATATTCCAAGCTTTATTTATTGTAATTTTGTGTGCGGTCTGCAGATGGTGAATACCCAAAATTCAGTGTCTCAGAAAATCTGTTAAGTTACAGTCTTTGCTGGAATTGTGTAGCCTATTGACGTAGACTGGAAGACAATTTCGAGCCTCAGAAACTTGTGGAGGTGCTTTGAGTTAATTTGTTGATGTGCGCCATCATTTGCTCCCAATAGTTCACTTTGTTATGGCGTGTGTCATTTTGAGATGTACTTGTATCTAATTTTAAAAGCTGCACAGCAGAAGTTGACATACCTGCTGCGTCTACAGATACCGGGGTGGTAGTCGGCGCCGTCATCGGAGCCATCATCTTCTTCTGCTTGGTAGTTGCACTGCTGTATTACGCTTTCAGAGTGAGGGGATATAAACTGAGCAGCTTGAGCTTACCAACGAGAACCACCTCCCGTGTTGATGTGGTAGGTTACAAATCAGCGCTTCCATAAGGGTGAAAAAAAAAATCCAGTTTAATTTGTGTCGTTTTAATGCTGGGTTGTCTTTTTTTTCCCCCTTTTTTGTTTCAGCCGGCTTTCAGCAACCCCAACTTTACAGGAGAATCCGACACGTAAACCCTCCTCCTGTTTCTGTAAAGTACATTAACGAGGGTCTATTTTTATTTTTTTTTTTTAAATCAGTCTAGTTTGAAGCTTCTGATAAGTATGTTTTATAGGCTTAAGGAATGTTGTGTGTACTTTAATACGGCAGCAGGAAAAAGAAAATGTGATCCCTTTCTCGCACAGATCTTTTGAGTGAAAAATATTTGTAATGTTTAGAACTTTGTGACAAGTCCACAAAAATGCCAGTGTTGTAGCCATTTTTCTTCTCTCCAACTCTTACCCAAATTAAGATTAAGAAAAAGATAAAAAAATGCTTTTCTTCGAGTCTTCTTCTCTTAAGATCCACTTCCACACTGAAGAGGGTTGTGGTTTGCCCAAACTGTTAGTTCTTGGGATGTTATGTTTACTGTACTTACCATGAAAATAATGGAAATTTAGAGTTTTTGATTGGACTGGGACTAGTCAAGGTTGGTGAAACTAAATGATACATATTTTGATTCTGAATACTGTCTGATTTCTATGTGCATCTCTAAGAAAATATTATTTTGTAGCTTTTACATCCACACTCATGTACTTATTTTGTTCAAGATAAACCAGAGTAGGCACCCGCCACCCTCTACGATCACGCCAATTCAGTTTCCAGTGTTTATTCATCTTTGTACACTGCAACACAGTTTCACAAATTTTCACAAAATGAAAAAGAAACATTTTTCAAAAACTGGTCTGAAGATTTTGTTTCCAGTCAAAACACAATTGGACAATTAGTCACAATATAATTTATAAATTAAGCAGCAAAAACAAATGATGAAATTAGAGCCACAGGATTTGAACAGAAAAAAAAAGTAAAGTATCGAACGTTGCAGTTTCCCTTCGTGAGCAGGATAGACATCCATCCATCCCAAACTGTAAAGCTTATTTAAATGACATCCTGCTGAAGGTTCTAACGTAAAAAAACAGCTCCCGATTAGATGGCACTTAATTAAAAAATAGAAATTGCATAGCGGAAAGTAATAAAGCTAGGAACAATTAAGTTAAACGCCAAGTGCTATTCCTACGCTAGTCTAGACCTTCTCTATCAGCATGTCATACCAAAAGCATCTCCCCTGCATATAAATAAAAAAAAAATGTCATAACAAAACATGTTATTGCTTTGAGTCAAACAAGTCCAGCTAGTTTAGGATGGCCTTCGCCACGCATATATACCTAAAATAAATTACTATCCAAAATGTTGAGGAAAAAACCTGCATTATTTCCTAAATTGTCCACCTCTCACATATTTAGGCAGGATATTGCAGCTCTATAGAATATGGGAAATATGGCAAAACATAAAAACAAATGGAAATGACTGCAGCAAGAGCCTGGGTAATGTCTACAACCATGAAATAAGAAAACAAAATTAACCTCTTTGAATCATTTTATCTGAACAGATGTAAAAATTCTTCCAGGTTGTAAAGGCAACTTGATATAAAAGTTTGGTGTTCAAAATCCAGAAAACTCTCTCTGTTAAGTGTCTCCAAAGTTTAAAAAAAAAATCTAGTGAGAATGTTCATCGTCCGTCATTAATGAGTATTGTGATCAAATTGAAATTTCACAACCAACAACTGCTAAGGTGGGGGTGCACATGGAAACACAAAGCAAGATTTTGATATCATGACTTTTGGTTTTATAAGAGAGAAACTATGATGTAGCAAAACAAGCCAAGTTTTGGCTGACCTTCGAAGTTGTTTCCACAATCAAAACTGGAAGAATCTCTTCCTGGCCTGAACCGACAGGAGGAACAACAGAGACAACAAGTTCTTCATCAAAACGATTTCTATAGTTTACACGGAGAATCTTTCCTAGATTTAGTCAGATGAACCCAACACTGCAACAGTGAGATCACCATCAACCAGAGAAAACTTTATCTTCATTGTGTACACCAACTTTTGACAGCAGCATAACAAATTAAGACAAAAAAGCAGAACTGGTTTATGCCACTAACACTCCAGCTGCACTTGTTCCCCAGAGCTTTCTGCACCTTACAGTGTTTGACAAGGACCGAACTACAGGCAGGTCTCCTCTAATTCAACGTTCCTGTAAGGCACCCGATTACCGCCATCCATCGCTTTTGACTATTGCACATAAACAAAAAGCAGAACCCCAGCCAAACATTTAGCTAAAATAATAAATTAAAGACCAATTAATAAATGTGTGGCACTATTGCAACAAACTCCATCGGGTCACAGGTCATCAGGTCAAGCCGACGTTTCACAAGGAAACGAAGAACATGATGCTAGCAGAGACAACTGGAGGTTGGTGTAAGTTAAGTGCCGTGGTTTTCTAATTACCGTCTCTTCAGAGATCGTAATACTAACACAAGTTGTGAAAAAAGGAACAAAGCTCACAATACTTGGACCACAAGCAGATGATTTTAAGAGGGCAAATTCACAGAGCCCCGAAATGGCACTTTTGGCAATATCTGATTTGCTTCCTTCCATGTTTGTTTACAACACACACACACACACACACACACAAAAAAAATAATTATAATAATAAAAATACACATGATGTATATGAAAGCAGATGTCTTCTTCCTTGAGAGAAAATGAGAATTTTCTCATGAGCAACCTCCACATCCATCTACCATCCACTTTGTTAATGAAATAAGGTGATGTCAGAGGCATAAACATGCAGATAACTCTGAGAGACACTTCCGGGGAAAGCGTAGGCGTCCAGCATCAAAGCTTACGGCTGTCCAGCCTTAACCAGTTGACACCTTGTCTGACGTAGCGGACCATGAAGCTCATGTTCGACATCAGGCTCAGAGGGCCCATGGAGGCATCCAGCTCTGTGAGCACACCTGAAACACACATTTAATGGAAACAAAATATTCAAAAAAGATTGTTTGGTCCAAAAATGTATTTTTTTTAATATAAGGTTTATGGTTTAAATGCTATATCTGACTTAGACATGTTAACACTGTGGAACAATGAGTCACTGTCACCGAGTCAACTTCCTATTGAGGTCCAATTACAAAATGTGATGCGTAGGATAGTTTATGCAAATATCCTACTGTCATGCATCACAAACCTTATTTTGCTGTTTAGTCACAATACACTTTCTGGGATCTGAGTTTTAAATGTTTAAAATCTTTACAGTATGGACTTAAAATCAACATAAAAATGTTTTTCTGTCTGAGGTCATCTTATTCCTAATGCCTCCATATACAGTAACTCCTACTAAATAAAAATATGTTTTAAGAAATAAACATAATAAAAATAACTCAGAAGGTGAAAACCCACCATGCTGTCATGGAAAAAAAAAAATTATCAGAACTTCGCAAATCCGATTACTTATTCGTATAATAAATTACTTATTATTCGTATATTTACTCAAAAATTAATATACAAATAAATCCACTTGTTCTATTAACTGACATACAATAGCCAGCCCTGAATACATATTCTGTCATATAATAACTCAGACTCTTTTAGAAATACAGTCACTTACATAATTTTAATTAGATTTTATCTATAGTAAATAAAAAGAGAGGCACAACATATCAAAAAATGGCAATGGAATAAAATCTGGAAATATATATATATATATATATATATATATATATATATATAAAATACACACACACAGAGACACACACATCCCAAATCAAATTTCATACTTATCTAGACCATGTAGGAACCCTGTACATTGGACAACAATTTAAAAGCCATGACCTTCCGTGTGTGTGTGTGTGTGTGTGTGTGTCTAAATGTTGATAGTATACTTGCAGGTAAACAACAATAGCATGACACCACACATTCCTTAAGGCTAAAGCACAGCAGAAATACAGACCTAGAGAAGCTAATTTTGGATTTCCAGATGTTAGCTAGCTAACCAACCAGATGGAGGGATTTTTCATTCTTACCGCTGCCTTTTAATGCCAGTTCCTCTGCCTGCTCCCAGATGTCATGAGCACTTAGAAATAACGTGGTGATGTTGACGTAGGAAGAGGCCACTTGTTCTATGCCTTGAGGAATCACCACAGTGCTGCCGACTGCAGCGATCCCGGAGCCGCTGTGGTTCGAACCGGTACCTGAGCTGGAGCTGGCTGGAGACGGCACGCTGGGGGACGGGGTTTCTGCTAGCCTAAAAGATGAAATATAAAAAGGTTAAACCCTGTGGTGGGTTGCAAATATTAAACATGTTTTCTTTTTGTAGGGGGATGACTGACTTTGCTGAGGAGTGCTGTTTGCGTGACACCTGAGCGAAGTTCTGAAAGATAAACCAAATATTTTAGAATATAACTACAAAACAAACGGAGATGATAACAAAGCATTTATAAGTTACTTGAAAGTGATCCGTAAGAGTCTTTGACAATTTTGTTGCAGTTTTTTGTTTGTGGCGAAACATGGCCATGTGAAGAAGAGACTGGCACTTTAAACTGCAAGAAAGATACAAAAGTTACTCAGAAAAATGTGTCAGAAAATAATGAAAAAATCATTAGGTGAAGACATGGCATTTGTGCAGCTTTTCTATCCTTTGCAATACAGTTTAACCACCTCCCATAACGCTATCTGAGGAGATGGAGCTTCGACTTACCATAAAGCTAAAAAGTCATTTTCTGGGGGTGCAGCTGATGAGTCCACTGGGTTTTTAAGTTTCAGAACAAATCTGTGAGAATGAGAGATAAACACAGCATGAAACAGGAAAAATTATTTATCACACCATTACTGGAAGCTTGCCTCACATCTGTAAGAAGATTTCAGTGCCCAGTGTGCGAAGAGCATGAGAGAATCGGTCCCCAAACTTTTCAGAAAGCATCCATGTGTAATAAGTCCGTAAAGCAGTGTCGAAGAAACATGAAGTCTTACTTGAGCAGCTCCACCGTCTCTGCAAGCATCGTGTAGGAAGACCCTGAAATCTGTGGATCTTTCTCCATGGCGATGCCACTCTCAACAAAGAACATGGCTGCCTCCAAGTAGGTGAAAGCTTTACTGAGCTTGTCCTGCTGCACAGGCGTAACAGAATATGAGAGTTTTTAAAAAAGCAGCGACATGGACTGCTGTATGGAGTGTGGTGCATTAAAAGAAAAAAAGAAAAAAATAGACCAACTTACCTCAGCGTCTGCCTTGTGCTTCAGTTTTTTTGCCTCTTTTATGTAGTGGTTCACTGGATACTGCCTGTGAAAAAGAATTATTTTACTCTACAACTCAATGTAAGTGACAGTCTACTGACGCTGCATGCTCATCCAGTAGGAGTGAACGCTGCAAGTTAATGCAGTCTGCCGGATTTCCTTTTTAAGGTAATTTGAGTAATTAACTGAGCTTAATAACTAGGGTCAATATGAACCCCCATTCGAATCTGTGTGATCGGATTCAATTTGCTGTTTTTGTGACGCGTCTTGAGACACCATGTGTCTCAAGACGCATATTTATATAGAGGCTATATAAATAAACTGAATTTTAAAAGCCAGTTAAATCCACCAAAACATCTGACATTGTGTAGGAAACATGAAAAACAATAAACACACAGTCTCTTGCAAAAAGATAATACACCCTTTGACATTTTCTACATTACCACCAAAAACTTCAAAAGGTATTTTATATTGTTTATAACCCAATTCTGCTTTAAACTGCTGTGCAACCATATCTTTAACCTTTCTGCCATGTTTATTGGTCTTTTCCTTAATGTTCTCTAACAAACCTCTGAGGCCAGAACAGAACAGCTGGATTTAATTACACAAAGGATGAAAGACCTCTGAATTTATTTTTGGGTAGTCAGGGCTAAGGAGACTGAACGTAAGTGAAGATCACACTTCAAAATTTTACTTGTTAAAAAAAAACCAAAAACCAAAACAAAAAATGCAGTCAAAAGCATATCACATTGTCCTTCCACTTCAGAGCAGTGTAACATCCCACTAGAATGCACTAACATGTGTGGCTGTAAAATTACAATATTTAGGAAACGCTATTTAAAGTGGCTATAAAAACGTTTTCCAGACTGAGTGCAAGGAAAACTTGGAATTGTACCTCTTGTCAAAATTCAGCAAGGATCTGTTGCTCACAGCTCCTCTTTGCGGCTTTAAATTTGACGGCACAACAAGACCGCTCTTTGGGGTCTTGGCCTGAAACTGAAGGAGACGCATTAGGTTGAAATCTTTCATATCTCAACACATGCAGAAGTGTTTGAACAATTACCTTTTTATGAAGTGAGGGTTGTGGATGTTTTCCTTGAATTGTCTTGTGCTTGTTGGAGTCCTTACCCTTGGTATTCTCCTTACTGGTCTTTAGTACCATTGCCGAACAGGGATTCTGTACCTTTGGAGCTTTAGTGGCGTCTTTGGATGTTGCCAGGTCCTGAGATGTTTTCTGAGCCTTCTTTTGCTCCTTGTCTGGTTTGTTGGAACTCCTGTGTGAAATATTGATCACAAGAGTTAGAGCAGCGATGACTGAATATGTTAAATTCTCATATTTTTTTTGTTTTACTGGACGTACTCTACTTTCACAGAAGCACGACTTAATGAGGTAGTCTGGTTTTCCAACTTAAGTTTCTTCTTGGGAGGACTTTTAGTCTCGACCTGAAAACAATAATAATAAAAAAAACAACAGTAAAATAACATTTTCCGATAAGAATGAGTACAATCTCTTCTGTGCCACACAAATTCCTCACATTTTGAGACTTTTTATTGCTTTTTTCAGGTCTGTGTGCTTTAGAGGACTCTCTGCTTGCTTCATCCTTCTCTATGGCCAGTGCTGGCCTCTTTGCATTGCTGGAAATCCCTTTATTATTAGTGGATTTCAGGGGGACTCTTGAGAGCAGACCGATATCAATCCTCACCAGCAGGGATTTAGGAGGCTGGTATTGGTCCCACCAACCCTTTGCTGCCTGAGAGGACTTATGTGAATGCTTGTGGGTTGATTTGTGAGGCACCTTTGTCTCTGTACTGTTTTTGGGACAGCTGACTCCGACTGGAGCAGCAGGCTGGGCAGGGCTCTGAGCCGAGCAGCAGCAGGATTTAGGATGATGAATGCCACAAGTTGGAAAACGACCATGCAGCGCAGGTGTGACTTCTGATCCAGCCCTCTTATGTTTGGGGTATTTAGTTCTTTCAGCGTCTTTTTTAGTTTCTTTGTTGTGCTCCATTGTTTTTGACTTTACTTTGGGATTGTCAGTGAAATGTTGCTCCGTTTTTGGGGTTGCGAGTCCCTCAGACTTAACACTGAGCGCTGTTTCAGTGCGATTTGGGCCCCTGGCCGCTGAAGGCTTTGAAAGTCTCCTTGAACTGCTGCTGCTGCTGCTGCTGCGGCGGCTCCCTCTATCAGAAAGGCTTTTTTTGCCTTTGTTCTGGCTGAAAGAGGCATCCTGGATGCTTTCACTGCTCTGCTGAGTAGCAGCCATGTTCTCTGTGAGCGCTTTTGGCTGCGAAAAAGACTTTGATTCCTCACTGGCATCTGCACTGGTCTGCCGATCAGTGCTGAAGGTCTGCTGATGGGAGCTAACCCTCTCTTCCAGCCGCCAGTCCCGATCGCTTGCTGCTGGAGCATCAGGCTATAAAAAGAACAAAAAAAGTATTAAAAATAATAATAAGAAAACATAAGTATGTGAGTAATTTATTGGGTGATAAATAAAACATAGTAAGATGATTTAAGACCTCTATTTCAACTAGTTTGCTCTCTGGAGGCTCTTTAATGGAAATGTCGCTGTCTGACTCTAAGCTGCTGTCATTGGAGCTCCTCATCTCTACATCACTGGAATGTGTGGCTTCAAAGGAACTGAAAAACACAAATACACACAGATTGGTTTTATAAAGTAGCCATTAGTTGTCATCAATACATGCAACTGAAACTGGATGTTTTTATTCAATCAATAAAACATTTACCCTTCACGATTGGTTAGTAAATCAGACTAAATTACTCTGAATTTAGGTCAAGAAGGACCACCAAAATCTGTTAAATGCCAGAATACCTATTACTTTTTCAATCAGAAGTTTACACATATTAACATTACTATGCCTTCAAATAACTTGGGGAAAGCTTGTAGATGTTACTAATGCAGGGGTGTGCAAAGTGTGTTTCGGGGCCCATTTCTGGCCCTTGAAAGTATTTTGTTTGGCTTGTGACCACAAGTTAATAGTGGTAAAAACCACTAAATACATTTAGTATTTAAACTAAATGCAGTTTAGTTTAAATACTAAACTGCGTTTAAGTTTAGTTTAAACTTAAATGCAAGTTTAAACTAAACTTGTATTTAAGTTTAGTTTAAAGGCAACCAAACTTAGCATTTAGTTGCCCATAGAACTTTCTTTAAAGTTTTGTGGGCAAAGTGAGCATAAGATGTGTATTAAATAATAACCAAGTTCTCAGGCTGTTGGCAAAAAAAAACTAATAGCACTGTTATTGAAATGCTAAATTGCCAAAATCTGAGGCAGTGAATTTCCTTCCACGACACGGATTTAAGAATGCTTTGAGGTAAATTCTCATCTACATATAAAATAAATATGCATCTTTGATAAAAACAAAAATATGGTTGTGCTAATTATATATTATATTTATGAAATGAGGAAGCTGTACTTTAGGTTTAGGTACTCACTTTGAGGAGTTCAGCCGCTTGCAATGAGATGAATCTTTACTGGAGAATTCGAGGCTTTCTGAAAAAAAACAGGGACAGTTATTTTGAACTTAAACTAAAATAGTAACTGATCAATAACAATGTGAAAGAGATTGGTAATAACAGAAAGCAATTCTTCTTAGTGGTGCAACACCTGGAAGTATAAATTATTAAACTGAAGTTTTACTAAAAGCTCTTATCTTTTTAGTCAACGTGTTGATCTGAAATTATATCCAATGTATTTTAATCTGTGTGTCTTTTAAATCTGCTGTTAGCTTAAATTTCTACTTTTCACCATAACCATAAAAAAGGCCTGCCGTCCAAAACAACAACTCCAGATATAACGGATTCATTTAGCTGGACTGATTGCTAAAAGACAAGCTAAATGTTACTCACTTTGCTCTGGACACGACGAGACTTGTTCTGCTTCCTGCTAGGATGGAAAAATAAATACGAATTGTATTAATGGCCAGCAAATTTGCTTAAGGATAAACCGTGTAGTTAGAACATAATAAGAGGAAAAAGTTTGGATTGCTAGAAAACATATGAGCAAGAAGGTCAGGATGGTAAAATGTGAAAAAAATGTAATGATTAAGCTTTGATTTTTGACCTTGGCTGGGATTTGAGACTTGGATGGTTCATAGGTTGGAGTGCATATCGCTGTCAGTAGAGGGGGCCATGGCTGAGTCATTTCCTGCCAAACACAAACAAGAGGTTGACATGCATTTAAGAAAAAAAAAAAAAGACATGGTTGATTCACAACCATGTTTTTTGAACAAGTTCATCTGTTTTGTCCAGTAAACTAGAACTGGAGAAAATGTTACTTAAATCTGAAAATCAGTAAATCTGGAATACAAAAGATCTCAAAATCTTATTGTTTTCTATTTTGAGTTCACATTTAAAGATCCCTGAATACTGTTTAATATCAAACATTAAAAGCCTGAGGAAATACAAAGGCTGTTTTTAAAACATGATTTTGCAAGTTTGTAAGACAGGACAAATCTTTCCCCAGCTGCATCTTGTACATTGCAATTCAATTTAGTGGCTACTACAAATTAAGGCCCGTATTTGATGTTATGAAGAACCTACACACAACCTGAAAGTTGACCCATAGTTTTGTCTCTCTTCTTGATACCAATAAAAATAAACAATTAAAGTTTCTGCAAATACCAATTCATAATCTGGCATAAAACCCAAAAGGGTGAAAAAACAAAAAAAGCTGAAGTAAAAAACAAAGAAAACAACTTCTGCATTTCAACTTCAATTTTTTCCAAGTACATTCAGAAAAACCAAGAATAATTTAGAGCACATTTATTATTTATTTATGTCCTAATGTAAAATTGTTGCTTAAACATGGACACAAGTGGCTGCACTTACCCTTAAGATATCTTCCACACACAGAACTTCATCAGACGAAGCCTTTAAAAACAGGAAAAAAAAGAATATTGAAGAATGAATATTGATTTTTCACTTGCCTGATTTAAAAAAACAAACAAAAAACAAGCAAACAAAAAAAAACTAATAAGTGGAAGTGAAAATGACAGTTTCTAAGTTCACAATTAGGACAATAAATAAGTGATTTATCAGCATATCCATCAGCATATTGCTGATAATAGTGAAGTAATAATTAAGTGTATTGCTTTGGTTGTTTGAACATTTTTTTCCTTTCTTCCACTAAACTCAATAAACATAAAAAAATCGAAAGATTTGGCTAAAATACTATTACTATGTTCGATTTAGAGACACAGTTACTCTACTTAATGTATATTGGATTCTTAAGCTGCCTCTTGACAATAGCTTTAATTTTGTACAGCAGCATTTGTTTTATATAAGGTTCTGACAACTTTTATTTTAATCACCACTTCTGTACTTGCAATAAATACCATAAAATATTGACCAAGGGAGACAGAGCCAGAGAGGAATGGTCAAGCATTCCTCTCTTTCAATTTCCCAACCTGGTGAAATGCTAAATGAGAAGAAGTGGGAATAAAAGCATATCCACTCATGAAAGACAAAGTGTAAAGCAGGAGAAGGAATTTTGATTTTGTGCATCACTAGCTTTTGATAGTTCCCGTCTAACTTCATTTGAATACCAAATTATAAGTGCAAGTGTCCTTTATTGTTGCTGTTTTTCTGTAAATACATTTTTTAACCACTACTGCAATGATTTTAGGTACATTTATGTTTAATTGCACATGCAAAATCTTACCTCAAAGAATTGAGGCACTTTCATTGTTTTGGCAACGTCCGTTTTGTTGATCAGCTCTGGTAATGGCGCATAATGCTCTGGCGATGGCTTCAGCTCAGGTGACTTCTGGACCACCTGGTCCTGACCATCCATGGGTCGCACGTAGGCCGTTGGCTTCTGGGTCATGACTAGCCCAGCCTGCTTGGACGACAGCAGAGAAGGAAAGGTCTGGGAGGGCAGTGTGTTGGTCTTGGCTTGGGGTGGAGGTGGATTTATAGGTGAAAGCCTGCTGTTCAATGTAAAAACAGTCACACTGCCAGTCAACCCTGAGGAAAGATCTGGAGACCCTTGAAGCTGATCCCTTTTGAACGTATCCCTCGTGTCCGTGTTAGTATTGTGGTCACAGGAATGTAGGACCGGAAGAGGCTTAGCATCTGGAGAGGGGGCAGTCACTTCCTGGGGAAGGCTGACTGCCCCTCTGAGATCTGGGAAGACTTCACTCTCCTTTATATGATGTCCTAAGTGACTCGACTGACTGTTGGTCGGAGACGCAGATGAAAATCGAGATGAATGTCCACGGTGGCTTGGAGATGAGGAGTAAACACTATTAGATGTCCCTTTCTGGCTATGCTGGGTAGTAGACATGTGAAGGTCCTGGCTGTGGGAAAGAGTTTTGTTTGATTGCTCTGCAACTGGCTGGTTCTGATCCGACTGTGATAAGGAAACGTAGGAAGGAATGGGTAAAGCCTCCAGTGAAGAAGGCACAGGATTATTCACATCTTCGTAACTGCCCAGCATCCTTTGGATTCGATCAGAGAGCTCATCCGCTTTGTTCGTCTGAAAAAAAAGAGAGAATATTTCTACTTTTATGAACTAAACAAAAACACCACACTGCAGTTCTGTGAAATAATTAAAACTCCACAATAGGACTGAAATGATTCATTCGTTTAGTCGTGTTAAATCAATTACTGAAATAATAGTCAACTAATTTAGTAACATAAAGTGTATTTTCTTCTATTTATTTCTTGAATTTCTCAGTATTGCTAAAACGCAAAACTTTGTCTTACCATTCACTATTTAAATCTTTTTTGGGTGAATAAAATGATAGCCTCCATCAGCTGCATTCAAAACTAAAAGATCAATAAGTGCAGCAGAGTCTTCCTCAATTATGATTGTGCCCTCACAGAATGAATCCTTTAGAGAACCAGCTAGTGTTTCACTGACCTTAAGGCCCCTTGGTTTGCTCCACAGAGACGGGGCTATTTTAGCTGCAGAGGTTATTAAGGCCATCTGCAGGCGCAGAGGAGGACGCCAGACTCTACCCAAGATTTAATCCTGAACTTTTGCAACCTTTTTGAGCAAAGCTAAGATGAGTGAATAGCTATTCATAGAAAGTCAAGAGCCCTAGAAGGGGCTGCACTTCTGTTTACATGTACACGTGTTCAGACCGCCTGGACTGATCTACCAGATGGTCAAATGACAGCCACTGTTGTCCTTTAAGCATTTTCTTCCCTCTAAAGGCAGCTCTTACCTTGTACGGTTCTGCAAAGAGTGGCGCATTTTCAGCGTTAACTTCTTTGGTTTGGCTGGTTTCTTGGATTCTTTGTTCCCATGCTCGGCGGCGAAGAAGGTTCCTCTCTTCATTATGTGAGCTGGAAAATGACAAAGAAATACAACTAAGCTAAATTAACAGCCCGTTCACATGACCATTGCCTTGGGACAAACGATATGGAAATCTGACCATGTTATAGTGATAACGTAACATGGTCATGTTACATTATAGGATAGTCCACTATTCTTGACTATACAAAACAAAGTTATTTTGTTAGCTTTTTTTTTACTTTATAAAACAAAACAAATAGTTACAATTAAATTCCATTGAAAGGCAAAGCAATAATACACCATCATAAAATTTCTGCAAAAACAGAAAATAAATACTGAAAGCATGAGTGACTTCTTAAACCCAAGGGGAAAGCAGCAGCGTCAGATGAGATTAAATCTGCAGACAAGTGTGAAGTGACTCACAGGTGCTAGGGGGATTCACTACACATCGCTCACATCTGCCAAGTTTCCAAAGTAGATTTATTTCAACTTTTAGGAGCCCAATAACTGTAATAAATAATGAACAAAAATAAAAAAATGCAGAAACTTCTATGGGTAAGTTTTAAAAATATGAACACGGACATTGCAACTTCAGTTTTCACATTTTTCTTCCCAAAACACTGTGCTAATCATTCTCACTGACAACAATCCCAGCAGGATGCTGCCATGGCAATGAGAGGAGCAGCAAAGATTTGGGACTGAGCCAAACAGATGAGCGCCTCCTCATTAATGCAGCAGACAGACTTGCTAAACTCCAAGGAAAGCACAAACTGGCACGGCCCAGTAACAGGCTGAACACCCATGGGTGAACAACACATCAAGTGTTTCTTAGAATCAGACAATATTACTTACAATATATGCATAAGAGACAAGTTATGTCAGTGCCAAATCAGTTCATTTGATCTGCTAGGATATTTTCCATCAAAGTGTGATTGCTGAGTGTATGTTGCATTTAAATTTTCACAGAAGTCGAGCATTTCAGATCTAGATTTAAAGCCTGATTGCACTGACTTCCAACAGCTCAATCTACATTTTAATTGACTAAATACAAAGATCAAAATCAAACATCATGTGACTGATTAAACAGTTTATTATTAAAAGTATTGACAAAGCATAAAGGTTCACTTTTTAGGGCTACCAGATTGATCGGTTTGCTTGACATTAAAGCAGGAAGCTGTTCCATGTCCAGAGAAACATCAGGACATATCAATCTATTTGTGTTGTCTTTCATATGGTTGTATCACTTCATTGAAGGATACAACAGCTTTCTTTAGGTCCAGGCAAAGTATTTTAATCTGGCCGTGGTGCGGACTTTGACCGGGAGAATTGCAACACATGCATTCTTTTCTTGTTCAACTACTCTGTTGCAGTCTTGGTAATGAGCTTAAGATGGCTGTACTGTTGCAGGACAGAAATCAGACAAGCTTCTGCTACTGGATGGTTGACCAAAGCTTTTATTCCAGGATAGATGGGTAGCAAATGTCAAGTCTGCAAGGTCTCAGATTCATTGGCCAATCCATAATTTCTCCACCATATCTGCTTGATATATAGAGTGTGAGTTTTACAAAATGTCAGTCTTTTTCACCAAACACCTGCAATTTGATATACTCTAGTCAGAGAGTGCTAAACGGTGCTGCTACGTTCTTGGAAGTGAGAAAAAAAGTCATCTTGGCAAATCTTCTTAACAATTTTACATTTTCTAAGATTTTAAGTAAATATAGACATAGTTCTGCTCATCTGGGATTTTACATATTATAAGACACTTTACTGACTATAAAGGTGGAGATTATTGGTCTGTATATTTCCCCTCCTCCCCCATCTTAAAATTGGCTTTAATCTAGGTAGAAAAGTTCTGATGGTATCAGAAAGGGCAAAATAAAAACTTGTGTGCATAATAACCACTGAGAAAAGTGTTTCAAGTTGAATAAAGATACAAATTCTTACAAGTTAATCCTGGAAGTTACAAGAAGATGGAAAAAAAACAAACAAAAAACCCCTCAAAACTGTAAATACAAGGCAGGAAAGAAAACACACACACAGGCCGAGACCATTGGCAACATAAAAAGAAATCCATAAACATTGAGAACTCATCTCGGTCCCGTAAAAGGACAGATAGGAACCACAACCACCCTTGTAAAACACAGCTTTAACCTTTACATTTTAAGCAGCTTTTTACAACTGCTGGCAGACCAATAAATGCTGGTACAATTCATCAGAAAAAAACACCCCTAAAAACAAAAAGCTTGCATAATGGCCCTACTTGAAACCTCACATTACATCAAAGCCCACTAGAACAATTAAGTAACGTTAGGCAAAGCAAAGGATTAGAAGTTGAATGACATGATTTAATGTCATGGGCTGGTGACTACTAAAGGTTGTACCCCAAGTCTCGACCAGTGATCGATGAACCTACAACCTACCAAGGTTAAGCAGGTTTTGACAACGAATGGACTGAATGGCAAATACATTATATCTACAGGGCTAGGTTCTAGCTATTTAGTTCCAGAAGCTCTTGAGGGTCATTTCCTGTCTCATTTGGGTAAAACTTGAGTTTAAGTCAAGAAAGAAAAAACAAGAAAGGACAGTGGACCAGAAACAGGGTGACTCAAGAGTCAAGGTTTCTCTGGAAAGCAAAGGTTCCCCTGGAGGGGGGTTAGAAAATATTCCACTGGGAAACAGCTATTGTTCTTCAAAGTGTGCAACCATTCCAACATCAATATTCCCAGATGCCAGGTGGCATCTTCAACAGGATAATGTGGCCCTAATTTGACTTTGTGTGATGTTCAGGAGAAAACCGCTGCTACTAACAGTCTGGTGCCAAATTCTGCAGCAGACTTTCAGTGGTCTACAAAACCCCGTGTCTGAGTGAATAGAACAGTGAAACTACTCGACACTAGGCTGCTTGTCTTCATGTTATGGCTCATTGACTAATACTTTGCAAATGCAACCCAGACTGTACCTAATGAACCTACAACAGTGACCACCTTGTCTAAACTAGTGAAGAGTCTAGAAAGAAAGTGACTCATCAACACAAAACCATTCTCTCCTCCTTTAGACCATCTTGTATTTCATCCAGTATTTTGCAGACCTGAATTTGCATTGGAAATTTAAGACGTACAGGAGCAAATCCAGAAACCTCTCTACAAGCTCATTCAGGGGAATCCCAATGTGTTCCCAGACAGAGAAAGATTTCCCTTTAATGTTCTGGATCTACCAAGAGGGGTCTCCCCAAAGAGGGTCTTGCCTGGAAATCTTCTAAAAAATAAGCTGAGGAAGCATGTTGTTGAGATATTTGCGTCACACTCCTTTTGATGTTACAATAAGATCAGATTTTGTTTGTTGCTTTGGAAACAACACAGTCAATGTTGATTATATACACAGCTGAAACAATTTGCCAGGAACAGCTTTATTTGGTCTTTGCCAAAAAAAAATCAAAACACTAATATCCCTACAGGGATATATTCCTTTCTTTTACAGCATTCCACGACCGGCTGCAATGACTCTAGTATTGAGTCATCACTGTGTTTTACAACAGGAATGACTCAAAACATACTTTTTGACTAATCTGTTTGCTTGTAGTATTCAACACAGGGACAAACTGAAGGTATATTTGTGATGATAGACTGAACAAGGTTCAAGAAAAACGAAGAGAGCATTTTGATGTATTCAATTGTTTTTGTGTAAATATTAGTTTAAACTTTGCTTTTACTCAACAACTGAAATGTTAGAGCAAACATTCACCATAAAAAAAAAATTGTGTGTTGCATGTTCAGTGACAGTTTCCCTAGTTTTGAATCCAACTTAAAAATTAATACATCTAAAATTATTGTATCAGAACATGCCACTAACCTTGACCTAATTTTCAAACAACTCCAGGACACAAAAAGAACATATAATTTTAGATTTAAAAAGTAGAAGTTTTAATATGTAATGAAAAACATCTGCATCACTAAGTATTATACTTCTTTAATAAAGCCAATCTTTAGATGTAGTTATCTGGGAAAATCTTTGTAGATCCCAAACACTTCCCCCAGTGCTGAAATTGTATCCTACACACATTTTAAAAACATCAGCTTTGTGATAATCACTGCTAATGTCCCTACAGCAGGGAGGGACATAAATAAATTTAAGGAAGGAATAACATATGAAGGAAAGTATATGAAAGAAGTTAGAATAGAAGAAAGACTGACAACAGAGGAAGTAAAGAAGGACACAAAGAAGGAAAGAAAGCAAGAACTTAAAGAAAAACAAGAAAAATGGTAAAAAGGAAAGGCTCAAGAAAGTAAGGAATAGCATAAGGCAAGAGCGACATGAATTAGAAATAAAAGTGTGGGGAGGACACAAGGAAGGACACAACCAAGGAATGAATGAATCAATGAAATTAGGACAGGAAGTAATGTCTGGAATACTTTGTAATACTCTCTTCCACACTTATTCAGACTTTGAAAAGACTGGATTCAAATTCCCTGCTTTTCTAGACTGTGTAGGAACCCTATACCTGACTGTACTGTCTTACATTTTTGACTGAACTGGACAGTAAACAATTGGCTGCTTTACATTTGGACATTAATGGTGACACGTTTTCTTGCCAAGTGTAATAACATGACATTTGTTGTAAATTAGAGATGTGTAAACAAACCAAACTGATAGAAATAAATAACAATAACAAAAATAAATAAAATCCTAAAATTTGTCTCATTCTTAGTTGTATTTCGTTGGGCTTTGTTTAGAAAATGTCTGCGTTTTTGAAAAGATAGTAAACTATTTATTGCTATGCGTAACTAGTTGTCAAACGCCATTCTTTGCAGCTAATGTTAGGAAGCAAAACACTGCTAGATGGCAGTAATGGGACAGTTAAAGGGACAGTTAAAAAAAATCCAACTGAAGCCAAGTTTATCAAACACGACCCTAAAAACGAGAGCATGCACCCAGATAATGATATTGACCTTGTGATCTGAGGCTGGTGTCCATTTAAATAACATGCATTAACCGCACGGCTCTGACTCAAAGCTGGTAAAAGTCACACCAGTCTGTCGTTTCCAGCTGATTCCACCTCTCTGTGCTTCCCTGTCGACCTGAAACCTCGCACGTCTTCAAGTTAGTTTGACAACACAATGTTCAATTACCAAACCCACTTCCATTTCTCCCTGTTGTACTCGCATAAAGTTTCACTAGAAAACTGTAATCCAATTCCAGGAGATCCGACGCGCTGGCACGGGACAGGCTGGCCACCACCAGCAGAGTAACATCAACTGGGTTTACCCATCGGCTAAGCGGGGATAGCTGCTAGCGGTTAGCCGCGGAAGGTTCTGCCTACCTCGGCTGGGATGCCATGGTGCAGTGCGCCTCTCGCAGCGAACAAAGTTCGCTGTCATGCGTTTTTCGTGAAGGTCCTCACAGAGGTGGTCTTCACGCTTGGTCACATTGTTTACCGGTAAACTTAATTTAATTATTTCGGCTGCAAAGTTGTTTTGCAGTTGTCAGCTTTCTGCGCGTACTTTGGGTTCAGTCCAGCCCGTCTGCCTACTGGACTGTTCTACCCTTCGCAGCCACTCGGGGACCAGGCTCAGGTTTTATATACTCTTAATTTTTCCGAGAAAGTTTCACAAAATAGCTCTTTTACCGCTTTTGCCTGTAATTTCAAAAAAGAAAATTAACAGTAATAACAGCCGAGTCCAAATGGGTGTATGTTTTGGGACTATTCTCGCTCTTTCGCTGCAGTTTATGTAAACTTTTGGACATTACCCCTACGCGACGAAACATGGTACTACCATCTGTGTTTATGGCGTTGAACCTACTGGACTGTCAGTTTTAAACGCCACAATTAATTGTGAGCGAAAAGTTACTACAAATTCAAAAAGCTTACAAACACCATTTCATAATAATTTATATTTTTACGCTTGGCAACTGTGAGTATCTAAACCTTTACCTGATAAAAATCTCTGAGGGTTCAACATAATGACAAGATGGTTAGCACTTTGTTTCAAAATTCAAAGTTTTATAGCTTGGCGTATTTAAGGGACAACATTGAAAGAATAGATGGATAATTAGATTCAGGTAACTGGACTTCCATGTAGAATTTTCTAGACATTTAGCAAAATTGTTCATTCATAACCCTCCATATTTTTCATATGTTGTCATAGTAAAATGGCAAACTTTATTGTATTCTATTGGAAGTTACAGATACAGCATTTTTCTTACATCTAAAAATCTGAAATTGGTTTTTGCATAAATACTGTCCTGTTCACCCTTCTCCAGATCCCCCAATCAGTCATGCAAAACAAAACCTATTCACTTAGATTTTATGTGTTGTTAGTGCCAGATATTCACCAACTATCCCCCTTCTGGTGCTGCCCTATTTACCATATCAAAAACCGATAATGTATTTAGCGCACACATATATGCAACCCCTCAATACAACGCAGATCAACACATCAACACAGGGATAAAGTCGTGGAGATGTTTACAACAGAGGTGAGTTATGAAAACAATATCTCAAACTCTACGCTCAAAAGGCGAGTCTTTATAAAAGAGGCAAGAAAGCCATTTTTGAAAGAAATTAATAGCAATTTTTGTTTGTTGTTTTCCACAAGTCCTGTGGCTAACCATTAAATGTGTGGAAAAAGGTGCTCTAGTCAGATAGAACCAATTTTGGACTTTTTGACCTACATGCAAAAACTGTATCTGGAGGGAAATGAATACTTCATCTTACCACCTTACCTGAAAACACCTTCTCTTTGATGAAACATGGGCATGGCAGCATCATCCTGTGGGAGAGCTTTTCTTCAGGAGGTGCTCAGAGATGAAGGTAATAAGAATAGAGTTAAATTCCTGGCAATCCTGAAAGAAACCGTGATGGAGGTTTCCAAAGATACTTGACTTATCTTCCCCCAGGACAACAGCACTAAACAATGAAATGATTTTAGACCATAGCATATCCATGCCTTAGAGTGGCCCAGTCAAAGTTCAGAACCAATCTAGTTGAGAATCTGTGACTTTGAAATTTGCTTTTTTGCAGAGGCCCTCCACACAGTCTGACTGAACAACGCACAAAAATGGAGTTATAAGTACAGATCTGGCAGAGATGTACCCCAAAAAACCTTCCACTTATGTTTATTTGTCACATAAAAATCCCCCCAAAATGCAATGTTATTTGTAGTTCAACACAATAAAATGTGGAGAAGAAAAAATGTGTGGGGTATGGATCCTTATCGGAGAGAGTTATTTTGTAGACACTGAGGGTTTAATAAAAGGAAAGTAATTGATCTGGCACATAATTATACATTCTTCTTAACACAATATCTTGTCTACACTTGGTCTTTTTTTATGTTAACTCAATACACAAACAATCTGGGCTGCTTTGTAGCATCCCTGTTATCAAGACATGGTTTGGTGTAAAATTCAAGCTCCCTTAATAGTTTACATTATGTCCAGCAGGTGGCCCTATTTTATTGCTTGTGTTGAATTACAATATTGCAGAATACACCAGCAAATGTGTGCATTCTACTATAGACTGAATTATTTGAACCTGGGATGCAGAAAAACTTTGGTCAATGTCCTCTTTATAACATTCAAATAACTGTTTACTAGTGACAAAACTATAGAGAATTAGGCTTGCTTACGTTACAATTGTTGTTTTTTTTAATCACCACGTTTACTTTGGCAATCCTTGCAATAAACCTTGCCTAAACAGCCAAACACTGCAGAAGAATAAGCTGAAGGACAAATAATTGCTTGCAAAGCTCCAAAACCATCAATGTACCAAAGTCCAGGAGTCATATCTTAGTTTTCTGTTGTGTTTATGTCAATTCTAAAAAACAGCATAAATGGATATTTTTTGTTTCTCTTCACATCAATGCTACAGTGACATTACAGGCTTTAAACAGAAGACAGAAACAGCTGAAATAACACCAAGGAAATTTAAGACAGGTAATGTTCTGAAAATCACATAATCTTACAAACGAAGAGGCTGAGGATGAAAAAGATAAACCGAGTCTTCTAATTTATTCAGTCTTTGAAGAATCAAAATTAAAACATACAAGCAACTTATTGTAATCTGTCAATAAAATGTTTTTAAACAACATTAATATGTCGCATTCACATAGCAGCTTAGTTTATTGAAGTTACATACACAGTAAAGTTTGGAATAACTTGTCTGATTATTATATGAAGCATAAATCACACTGAGTTTCTTTTTTATTTTTAGCTGAGCAGCTTCTATTATTGACATATTGTTTCTAATCTAAAAATTCCATTAAATTTACAGACTTTTTAATGCATATAAAGGACTTGTTCAGTTCTGCATTTTCAGAAGGAGTGCACAGAGTATTTTAGGTAGTTAAAGCACAATTTAATTAACCTTAAACAATCAAACATAGTCATGGGTACTTCAATATGCCTGTTTTATTTGTTGTTCTTATAATAGTTGTTCTTATAATAGTTCTTACTATTAGCTAGTTATTTTGTATCTTGCCCCATTAGTCTCTATAGAACAGTTGTTTTTTTGTTTTGTTTTGTTTTTTCTGAAAATGTGTGACTGTCACAGTACACATTTACATTTACATATATCTTGTTTGGTCAAAATGGCAGATCTGGATTATCAGTAGGGTCAACGTTATTTTTGTGGCCTCAAGACTTGCATGACCTTTTAAATCAGAACCGCTGGTTTTGGTCCACTGTTTGCCGACCAAGTTGAACCTGACTGCTCATCGGAGCAGAACATCTTTCTTCACTGTCAGCCGATGTTCTCAGTTGTCATCCTTGAACTATTGGCAGTTATTTAAATCATTGTTGATGATTTGTTACACTGACCTTCTTGATCATCTTAATTTTTTTAAAATTTACAAATAGAAGTTGTTTATGTTATATTTGAACAAGATTTCTTCTTATTTCTTTCATAATAATGTCTTGATTATATATTTACATACGGTTTATACAGTCAATCTAAAATGAGAACCTTTACAATAGCATCATCATATCCAATTAAATGTAGCTGTGATTTATCCAAGATCTTGTTGACTTGGTTGGTTTGGACTTCTCTGCCAGAAGGAGACCAGAAAGGGTGGACAAATAAGAAATCTGTCCCCCGGCTCGTTTTCTTGGGTAACAACTTGCAAGCAGAACGACGTCTCTGTGACTGGCGTGGTGAAATGTGGGGTTACTTCGTAAATATGTCCGCAGCTCTCTGCAATTGTGGTTGGCCTGTTGTTCGCATGCAGCATTGCGGCAGTGGGACCGGTGGTTCTGACTTCCAGTCGCTCATTTTCCATTGCTGATACGTCCACAGGCAACACCACATATGCATTTGTGAAGCTATCTCCTTCGAGGCACTTCAGCTTGGTAGACCAGCAGTATTCCCCGGGATCCCCTGTTTATGGAGAATTAAAATTATGAGGGATTTAAATCTTTATATAAATCAGTTTGGATGCAAAGCATTGCAATATTATCATCTGATGCAGGGAGCTCATAAATTACAGTTACATTGTCATTTTAACAATGTTTCTATAAATAGAGACAAAAAAAACCCCTGCGTGGTCAAATATTAATAATGATAAAGTCCAGTTTTATACAGCTATGATTGCTTAGAGTTGGATTAAGTAAAAATATGAAATATAAAAATCTAAGAGAAGTCAGTCTGCAGCATTGGCTTGTAGAAGCTTTTAACTTTTTATGAGTTTTATCTTTTATTATGTGCAATGTCTGCAAAACCATGTGAATGAGATAAATTGGCCTTGTTAAATAATATATCTTAATATATCAAAATAAAAGCTAAACTGAGGGTTTTTGTAGATTAAAAAGAAAGCTTAGACATGTCAGACATTCCTTTATTAAAGACTGTTTGGTTCATATTGATTCTGCATTTAATTTAGGTTAAAAAAAAAACACAACTCAGGATTTATTTTTGCATCAAACTCAGCTGAAGTCACTTTGTGGCCTCTTACCTTCTGTGGAGTCTGTAATCCGTATGTTGTGATTGTCCCGGAGTTGCAGTTTTTTAGCATATGTCATTGAACTGCACTCTATCAAACAGTCCGTTGGCAGTTTCATGGAGCTGGGCTTCGGCACCAGCAGCGTTTCCTTCTCAGTGCACTTAGCCGCGCCAGTCGCCAGCAAAAGATGGGAAAGCAAGCCAAAGGCCAAAAGGCACACCGTAAGATATCCTGTCATTCTGTCCACTAACAAGCTTAGACGAATAAAACTGGCAGTGTTCAGCTGTGAACCTGGGTCCTAATCGGCTGACTCTGAAACTATGCACAAAAGCCTTCACCACAAGTAAAAACATCAGTTGCTACCCAGAAAGACAGCAGCGTATCATCGTTTCCCTCAGCACCACCTGATCTTTTGAATCACACAGCCAACGTTTCTCCAGCTCAGATTTCCCTCCTTCTTGGCGTGACTTCACAAATTCCTACTTGTCAGGCAGGCATAGGAGTGGAATGATGAAGAGTTTCATAATATTTACTTGTATTTTTAAAATTTTATTTTATTTTTTTTTTGTGAAAGGACATTGAGGTCATATATAATTAAATCAGATGAATAAAAACCAGAATCTGTTTAAAAGCATTGTAGTCATTTTTTTTTTATTGAAATAATCAAGGGCAAGAAATCACACAATTGATACAAAGGATTTCAAAGGCAAAGCAAAGTCCTAAACATTGGATCTAAATGTGTTTATTAAAAGTTGTTGCACACTGTGGAATAAAAATAAACAAACTGTGAGGTAACTCTGTGAAGTTAGTACAAAAATACAATAAAAATTTTGAAAATAATAATAATAATAAAAATAAAAAAAATCTGAAATTATTAAGAATTGTCACTACTTGATAAGTTTTTAAAAGTACCCAGAAGAGAACATTAAATCTATTTAAAATTTGTGAATACAAATATTAAAACAAGTGGGGTTTTTTTTGTCATTAGAGCTCAAACAGAGAAAGAACTGTCTTTCCAATTAAGATAAGCTTGAAAGATTTGATAATTAAAAATTACACTAAGCCAAATCCTAAGTCTGGCAACAATGGTGAAGACGGCAAACTGACCAAAAATTGTTTAAGAAAAAAATTCAAGGAGGATAGCTTAAATCTGTAAATGGTGCTTTGCCAGAGGAGGAAAAGTTTTACATATTGCTAGGATGGGAGTGAACCTTAAAACTAGATTTTAATGGTAGGGTGTTTTCCCGTAAGCATCCTGGACGTACCATCAACGCAGTGTAATTATTCTAAAAAACATGGAGAATTCCTAGAAAGCTGGATGCGTTTTATAGATTACCTAGTACCGACTAAAATCATTGTTGTTTTTGTTGATTTTTTTGTGGTATGTGTAATCAGATTTGATCAAGTTAAGTGTATTCACATGATGCTTTAACTTAATTGTTAATTCTTATGTAGTCAGTGATAAGTGAATAAATACACTTGCATTTTAGATTGCCTTTATAGTACTTTACTGCATGTTTTTGGTGCATAGTACAATTATTTTATTGCTAAAGCTGCATCAAATACCAAGGCTCCTAATTTTGCAAGGTTTCTGAAAGGCGAATAAATTTTGGAGCTTTGTAGGCGTGCAGACTTTAAATATAGCCTTCACCGGGCACTATAAAATTTACACTCTTATTTTTCCAACCCTCGTTTGGCGGCTAAGAATAAATCAACATCCTGCATGGTGGCCTCACAATTCAGTTAAGAAATAAAACTGGCCAGTCAAGTATTTGGCAAGACTCTCTCACACATTTTTAGAAGGAACACAGAGTAACCGTTAGCAGCTATAAATAAATGACTTGAGAGCACCAACTACATAGAAGACATCTGAACCACAGTTCTTTTCCAGCTAATAATGTTGAAAAATCTAAGATTTGGAAAAAAAAAAAAAAAGACAATATTTTCTCATCCAAGCCTATCTCATAGATATTGTTTCTTTTTTAAACATCACAATTGTGTCTTTTCCAGGAGCAGGGTCTAATTTTCAAGAAGTTCAGGCTCAACAAATCTGTTTTTGGTATAAGGGAGCAGCAGGAATGCAAAACTGAGACGTTGCTTTGGTTCCCACGATCAGTCCTGAGTACACAATTTAAGATAGAGGGCAGTACAAGTGGGTGATTCAACATCTGAGAAAACAGGTCTGTGTACAAAGATATTTTGGATATGCCAGGTGGCTCAGATCTCATGCCAAAGCCTGCAGGACAGACTTCAGCTCACTCTGTGCTGGGCTGTGGGGCGTTTCCAGGACCACAGCCGCAGCTGCGGTTCACCTCAATTGGGGAGATGACGATGGTGCTGGTTTCATCCATGTAGACAATATTCAATGTTTCCTGCATGGTGGGCTGGCAACATGGCAAAGGATCCTGAATGCACAAAGGGATCTAAAGTCAGTCCATATACCACACTATAGCACCCTATAAATAGTACACATTTAAAATAGAAATTGTAACTTGATTATATAAACATGTATGGTGTTCTAAAAAAAAAAAATCATCCTACTTTTGTTTTTGAAATTTCATAGCAAAGCATTTTTAAATAGTTTAGCCTAAACACACATCAGATATTTAATTCATTTCTAATCTTGTGCTTCCCAAAAACGTCTTTACCAAACAAGGAAATGCAGGGTTACAACCAGAAGGAATGTGAATAAATACATTTATTACTTTTGGAAGTCGCGAATTGAATTGCTCTTGACGATTCCTACCTGTGAGCTGGCATCTTGGACGCCGGAGGAGGATGAGGGGCATTGCACGGTGCCCTCTGCAGGGTTGCACAGGGCACACTGAACAAAGGTCAGGCTCAAAGGATGGATCACCCAGCTGTCCCAGCTAAGATCTGAAAGGTTACAAAATATAATTATTACAATTGAATAACATTAAAAAACAAAATAACAGTCCTGAGTGCATAATAATTTTTAGTCTTCGTTCAGTACCTTTCATGGAGATCTCAGAGGCTACAGAGCAACACTTCAGGCCTGTTCTGTTCCCACTGTCATGCGATACAGAGTAATCAGTGGCTGCTGGAGAAAGAGGGACATTGTCAGCGTTGGGTACAAACTGCTGTCACATGGGATTAGATCTGACCACCTGGAGTTGATTCTTTGTAATATGAATTTCACGTACGTGCCGTCTTTTTTGCAGCTTGAGGAATGAAGCCGATTGTTCTCTGCCACTGATCACGGACGCTATCTATCCAACCAGCTGGCAGCTGTGGCTCAGCCTGCAGGCTGAGAGCCCTAAGGAGGCCCTTCCTGACCGACTGCAATGACTCGTCCTTGCACCTGAATATTAAAATCAACATGTTAAATATGATCAAAAGGAATGTATCCACTAAGGTTTTGATTAGCATTTTAAATTATTTTCTTATTTCATTGCTTAAGTGAACTTATGCAATAAATGAAACAAAATAGCACAGCGGAGATGGTTGAAAGGGGAGTGGTGTGGTATTTCATCATAGAGGGTTGAAGCTAGAGAAAAGAAAATGTTTGTAAAAATGTAAAAAGAAATTACCCTGAATCACAAATAAAATCTGTTATTCATTTATGGTAAATGCTTACACAATGTTTCACATTTTAGAAAGACTAATAGAAGATCATATTCTATGTGCACAGAAGAAAATAATCACAAAGACTTAAATCATATTTTCTATAACTGACCTTTGATAAGACAATGAAGAAATAGCAGGGGCTGTAGGCTCCTCATGGGATGGATGCAAGACAAAAGCAGCCGTCTTCAAAAATCCAAGAAGTATCATCATGCCAATGAATGCAAAAGACATGCTGGGATGTGGAGTGAGGCCAAGGCTGGTTCCAAAAGAATAAAGATGGCAGTTCTTCACAGACGTCTTCTTGGACGAGGTGTGGAGACGAGGATGCTGCGCAAGGTACTGTTACACCGGGTCTGGGAACCTGAGCTTTTATTTTCATTCAAGCCAGTGTGGCCTTGAGATATTTAACATTGTTGTCTTGTCCCAACTCTGTGTGAAAAAGTGCAAGGAGGACGGTCCAACAGGAGGAAGACTAGTAGACTCAAGACAAACACACCAGAAAGAAAGGTGGGAAGAAGACAAAATTAACAAAGCCACACATGTTGCAGTATGCACTTGAAAGTACAACAATGTCACAGAACAGAGATGTGACCGTTCCAGCTGAGTGACTTAATATAATATCAGCTCCTGAAGTCACATTTACAAGTGATGCTCTTTTGAGGTTTTGGAGTTTGTTCTGCCAAAATTAGTGTAATTACACTGCCTTGCAAAAGTATTCACAGTTTAGCAAGGAATGAAGCAAAAGTTCATTTCCCCTTGCTTTACACACACACACACACACACACACACATACATATATATTTCAATAAAATTTTTATGTTACAACCAAAGCAAAGTACCACAAACATGATTATAAGGTGATAAGCATCCTTAGAGAATGATGCTGACTTCATGTGCTTGGGGTGATGTACTACATGTACACTTACTTACACACACAGCTCTGGAAAAACCTAAGAGATCACTTAAAATGATCAGCTGAACTTTTTATAGGTATATGTTTGAGTAAAATGAACATTGTTCTTTTATTCTATGAACTACTGAGAGCATGTCCCAAAAATTCTAGTTATAAATTTGGTATTTATTTGCGGAAAATGAGAAATGGTCAAAAAAACGAAAAACATGCAGTGCTTTCAGATCTCAAATAATGCAAAGAAAGCAAGTACACATTAACTTAGACACAATAGTACCAATGTTTTCACTCAGGAGGAGTCCAGAAGTCAATATTTGGAGGAATCACTGTAAAGTTTTCAATGGGGTTCAGAGCAGTGGTCTCTTAATTTTTTCCAGAGCTGTATAAATGGATGTGTGCGTGTCTGGCCTTGTATTTGGTATATTGTGGGTACCAACTGCTCCTTAAGGAGCCCCATAAGAAGAAGTGCTGTTTTTGGGTTAGTGGTTATGTGACTTGAGTGTAGATTAGATTTAGGCTGATGGTAATGGTAATTGTTAGGGTAAGTATCGGGGTTAGACTACAGAAATGAATGAAAAATGAATGTAAGTCAATGTAAAGTCTTTCTGAAGAGAGAAATACATACTATTAGTGTGTGTGTGTGGGTGGGTGAAAAAAAGATTAAAAAAAGATACAGATAAAAAACAGTAGCTCGGGTTTTCTATTGTGACATATATTTATGTAAGGAGTTAAAGATTAAAGAATACCTGGAGTTTGTTTAGTTTAGGTGAGAGTGGTCATAGTTGTGAAATTTGAGATTGATTTGTTTAAGGAGCATTAGCAGCTAAACGTCCATCCTGAATCTCCTTCTAGTTATTTGTGCTTTACGGCACTTTTTTCCTAAATCAGAAAGGCATATTTGTATATTAGCCTAAGTTATCTGAACTTCCTGATTGATTATTAACTCAGAATGTTAGTTGTATTTTAATAACTTACTGAATTTACATCTATATGTGAATTTTTTAGCCAATAGCAAATATTCAAAATCATGTTAAGTTGCGTAAGATTCTGATAAAAATAAATAAATCAAAGATAACTCAAGTAGAGGCAATATTTAGTATTTTCCAGGCACATAGTGCCATTTTGGTGCACAATTAAGGTGTTATAAAAATTCTATATTTCAAATGGAACTTAAGAGAAAGTTCAGTTCACAATTGGATGCTGTGATTTTCGATTAACAATGCAGAAAACATATGGTTATATATTTTTTAAATGGGAAGAAAAAAACAGCGACCATACAGGAAGCACAACAGCTTTATTTAATTTCTTATTTTCCAGTTTGGGATCCACCCCGATGTGCTGATGATGGCTCCTAGCCACACCGCTTGAACAAGCTCGAGCTTGTGTTGTCTCAGAGTTTAACCGGGGTCAAACTTGTGCAAGACTTGGATGGGAGACACGCAAGAGGTTACAGAGGCTGAGGGGCAGCTGTGCCACCCTGAGCGGGGGTGTCTGCAGGTGCACCTTTGTGTGAATGTACAACCAGATCCCTTGTATATGTCTGGGTTAAACCAAAAATATAAAATAATGTTGTGATGGATTCAATCTAGATTTAAAATATGCTAAGAATTGCACAAAACTGTGGACCATGATGTCTGCATATGGTTAATTATCTGCTTTTATGCGTCTCTCATTTCTTGCCTTGAAATAACAGTGGGCTGCCTCACATGATAAAACACAACAACATCATTTTTTTCCTCTCCAGTCGTTTATCAAGGACATGGTAAAAACGCAACAAACAAATCCGAAAAATTGCTGCAGGTGATGTTATCTGGAAGTGGGGAACAAAAAAAAAAAAGACGTCTCGGGGTTAAGAGTTGCAGTACACAGTAGCGCTTTGTCCTTAGGTTCCCTCAAATAAGGTCCCCTTGCCAAAAACGAAGCACAAGTAAAAACTTTCTCAAGAGGCATTTCTCAGGTGCACTTGATATCAAACCATATTTCGCCAGAGAGCCAGAGGAATGTCTGCTACAAGCAGAAACAAGACAGAAGAAACCATGAGAGGAATTTTAAGTGCCGACCAAGATCAGAATGTTGCGTGTTAGATTTGGACCTGGAGAAATAAAACCAGCGGAAGCTTTGCAGCAGTTAACACTTGTGTATCACAGTGCTATACCCTGTTTATGCCCTATAAATGTACACATTTTGTGAGGCTAAAACAAATATTTGAAGAATAGCATGCATTTGTAGTCAGACACCTTTACTTTGACACCCCTAAATAAAATCCTGTCTTCAGAGTTATCAATTCATTAAATTAAACAGCTTGTTTTTACTCAAATCTTAAGGTATTCTATAGCAATCAGGCCATTAGACGTCCTGTTGCAGTTTGCCACAAACAATGAAGGAATACATCATCTGTACACTGTACATAATCCATCCCAACTCTAAGGCATGGTGGTGGCAGCTTTCTGCTTTGGGGATGCTTTTGCAGGTTGCAAAAGCTTTGAGTTGGGCAGAAGAACCTTGAACTTTGGAAAGAATAATGAGTAAAAACATAATTTTCTAGAGATGTATAGTTGATTGAGACATAGCTCTAAATACTTACACATGTAACTGCAGCAAAAAGTGACCTTTTCTGATGAGATCTATCAAATAAAAACAGGGCTAAATATAGAAAATATAGAAATAACTCAAAATGCAAGATTCAAAATACTTCTGTATTTTGGATGAAGAAGAAAACTCTGTGATTGGCAATTTAAGTATAAAAAAATTATTGGCATACTCTTATTGCACATATTCTATCTAAATGTAAATTTTACAATGCATATTTTATATACCAATGTCAAAGCATTTATTTGATCAAGTTATTTTAGTATTCAGTAAAGGTTGGGACAGTTGAGATGCTTTTTATATGATCTGTTATCCATACAGCTTTGGAAAAAATTAAGACACCTCTTAAAAGGATCAGTTTATTTGATTTAACTTTTTATAGCTATATTTGTAAATAAAATTAACATTGTTCTTTTGTTCTATGATCTACTGACAACATGTCTCTGAAATTTAGTATTTATTTGCAGAAAATGAAAACTGGTTAAAATAACAAAAATATTTGTTGCTTTCAGACCTCAAATAGTGCAAAGAAAACAAGTTCATATTCATTTAGGAACAACAATACTAATAAGGAGTTGGAATAACCATGAGGTTTTCAATGAGGTTCAGGACAGTGGTCTCTTGTTTTTCCCCCCACAGCTGTATGTATTCAGTTTTTGATGTTTACTTTTAATGAAATATTTTCAAGCTGCTATTTTGCCATTTCTACCCATCTAAAGAGAATAAATCCTTTAGCTAATGTGACATCCTTAACCTGTTTCATGGATTTGTACTATAAAACATTTGTGAGATGCTCAACAAGTCTCAACAATACCTGCTGAGGTCACAGTCACAGGTATCAATATGTCCCATTATCTGCAGGTCTGAACTTCTCCTAGCTTTGGCATGACTGTCCTAATTGTATGACTGTTAGCACGTACACACATACAAAAATACAAGAGATGTTTATTTGTTTAGTAAGATTTCCGTTAGCTGCAGTAGAACTACAGCTATTCTTACTGCGGTCCAACAGAATTATATTTACAGAAAAGAAACAAATGTATACACCTACCTTAAACAAAACAAAAAATAAAGCTTTATGTACTTTCCATTTACACAACAAATTGCAATCATTATTTTATACATTCTGTAAAATTATACACATCACGTTTCAAACATAGATATACAAATAGACACACATACATACATACATGTACATGTGTATGATCTGCATCTGTACAGATACCCATATATTCACCTATAATTATACAATGCCCCTGCACATCATACATACTATATATACAATCCTTACTTGGATACATATTGTTTTATTAATATTTTTAGTAGTGAGTTTGATATGTTTAATTCCATTCAGTCGTATGTACAAAACAGTGCGTGTGATGGCGTTACTCCTTGCTTTAGGTTTGGTAACATTTCCTACAATTGCATACTTTGTTACATATTTATTATTCTCTGCACCAAAAGAGGGGTTTTAAAATAACATAAAAGGCAATTTTAGGATGGATATGTTTCTTATAACATTAATCAGGGAGTACAAAAATCTGTCTGTTCAGTTTCTTGTGCATAAAGTGATAATAGTCCTGTCATCAGACATCAGTATTGTATGCAGAGCTCTGTTTTGCATACATCATAATTTGTGTAACATGCCTCAAGTAGGATCTGATGTAATCTATATAGCTCATGGCAAATGAATAATACTACAAATATGTATTTAATATTTGTTTTGCAAGTACTGATGTTATTTTTCTTTTTCAAAATAGTTTCTCCTTTATTTGCTCAAGCTATGCCTGTTTGTGTATTTTGCACAGATTCAAAGCCATGTTTTCAACAGCATTTTTAATAAAAAATATGTCTAGGAAACCCGATGCTTCCCTTCCTGCCAGATCCATGCCTCCATTGTTCCTCCCCTGCAGCATCTTTTGTTCTGCTCTTGAAAGGTAGTAATTAAAGTTTATTTTATTTTTCACTTGCATAACTCCAATGTTCCCCTATGTTGAGATGTCCTCCTTAAACCTTGACAGCTCGAGGGTGAGAATCCGCTAAGTGAAAAGTGATTCTAAATGGGAACAGGCTCCTGCAATAGTTATGCATGTTCTGAACTCGTCCGAGCCGTTATTTGCAGCGGAAAGATACTGAGCTCGAATTCCAGCCGGGACCTTGATGTATTGAATGTATTTGTCTATGGGCACAGGGGTGGTCTGTCTGCGTTTTAAGTGCAAGTTGTTTGTCGCAATGGTTTTTAAAAAATTTTTTTTTAATGGATCAATAAAGTTTAGCAATCCTAAGATCTGACACAAACTGAATAATAAGTCTTCTGTTTTATTAAAAATGATTTTATAATTGAAGTTTATAAAAAAAAAAAGTAATAGTGAAAAACTGCATTTTGTTACACATAGAGCTATTTTTCTGAGTCCTCTCCTTGCCATGGGGTCCTTCAGGGCTCCATATTAGGTCTTTTCTCAGTATTTGTTCTTCAAAGTGCATTTTTAAAAAGCACAAGATCGCCTTCTGTTGTTGTGCTGGTTTATCTAGACTTTATTTGCCTTTTCCAGTTAACAAAGACTCATCTACTCAGACGTTGTTGGATTGTTTTAGAATGCATGTACATATATCAATGCACATAAACATCATTAACTTAACAAAATAGATTTTGCTTTAACAGTCCAACCATGTAAACAGTTATGGCCCACATCCCATTGCAAGACTTTAAGGCAGTTATTTATGCCTTAATTACATTTTGTTCTGATCATTGTAGGTATTTGTAACCTGGTCTTGACCTGTTGTCACTTTGGTGCCTGAAAGACGTTCAAAATTCTGCAGTAAGTCTTCTGACGAGCAAAAACTAATGGTGATTATTTAAGATAATGGTCCATAGCTGCTATCTTTCACTTCAATTTTTCATACAGTATGAAAACTGTATAGTATGTTTTGAGTTTTTTAGTAACTTTGATATGGCCAGTGCCATATCAAAGTGTAGTATAAAGGCAATTGTCGCAATTGTACGATACACCAACGTAAAGTTATGCACAACTGTGAAGTTGAAAGAAAATTATATAGCATATGTTTTTAAAATGTTTTTAATTTTTGCAACAAAAAAAGTGGCGTGAATTTCAGACACCCTGAGTTAGTACTTTGTATGTCCCACTTGTGCTACAAGTGTTTCCAGCTGCGTCTCTATCAGCGCTACACATTGGGAGAAATAAATTTTTCCCATCCTTCTTGGCAGAACAGATAAAGCTCAGGCTGCACGGAGAAATCTTATGAGCAGCAATGTTCAAACAGACTCTCATCTGGTTTTAGGCCTGAACTGAGTGACCCTTTCTAACACATGACTATGTTTTGTAAACCATTCCATTGTAGCTCAGCCTGTATGGCTTTTGCAGCCTGTAACATATTTTCTTCTGGGATTCCATCTTCTCATCAACTCGGACCAGTTCGTGCTGTGCAGAAAGGAGTTCCTACATCCTGACGGATGACGATGAAGTGTTTAGAGTGATGAGCAGCTTTTCTTATGCTCCACTCATTGCACCAATAAATTAGAATGTTATTGAACAGTTTGTTTGTTTTAGATTAACATGTTTTGAAACGTTTATTTCTCTTAATGAGGATGTTTTTTCTGCTTCCAACTCACAAAAACACGACACTGAAGTTTAGAATATTACATCAAATAAAAAAAAAAAAACAAACAGAGTGAAAAGTATGTTGAGAAACCGGCTTCAGGGGTTTTATTTTCAAATCGTACTATTAATATTACAAACAAGCAGAATGGGAATGCATACGCTAATTTACTAAGATGTATCTGTTTTGTCAGCCAAAAGATTCAATCTGGCTTGACCACTCAGTCCAGGTGTTGTCAAGTGTCTGCAGTGCTCTCCAGTAAACAAAATCCAAACTTGGACTTTTTGTGGCCTTCTTTCTATCAGCCAGATTTGTGGAATGCACAAATAACTATCCTGTCAACATATTTCCCACCTGAGAAGTGGATCTCTGGAACCAGAGTTACAACGGGAATCTTTGATTCTTCTCAGCTCTCCTTGCCCAGTGGACGGATATCCTCAGTCTGCGAAGGTTTTTAATTGTGCCGTAGTGTTGTCATTTTAAAACAATAGATTGAGCAAAGTTCTGTGAGGTGTTCAAAGCTTGAGATGTTGTTTTATTACCTAAGTTTGCCTTAAATTCACAACTTTATGCCTGACCTGTCCTCTCTGTTCACAAGACTGGTTGTTCACTCATATCCACTGACGGAGCCCTGAAGCCTTCCCCGAAAGAACTTCAGCCATAATGACAATGAATTATGCACAACTGCATTTAATTAGGCAAGCTCTGAAGAAAATTTATTGCACTGAATATTTCTTTAGGGGCATCATACTAAAGTGGGTTCAAGACAAAGGCACCCTACAATTATAATTTGTGAAATATCTTAAAAACAATTCACCATTTTCATTCCACTTTATAATTGTTGCTCTATTTGTGTTGCATATTACATAAAATCCAAATAAAATAAACTGTTTGTTGTTGCAATGCATTAAAATGTAAAATAAATTTAAAATGTAAAAAAAAAAAATGCACAAATACTTTTGCGGGCCAGTACACATTTTACACATTACTTCAATCAGTGGAGGTTGTTTTTAAATTTGCTATATTTAAACTTTTGGTTGACTTGATTTTCTTTTTATATATATTTCTTTTTTTTTTTTTCTTTTTTTTTTTTTGACCATATAAGGAAAACAAACCACCCACATAATGCATCAGACTGCCCACACACAATCAGACACGTGCACGTCTCTGAGGGATAGTGCACCTTCTGCCTTTTGCAGCCTTCCATGAATAAACGAAGTCCTTGAAGGCCAGATGCCTCCCACAGAACCGTTGTTAGCGGGGAGTCAGAGCACGGCCAGCCGCCGGTGTCTGGGGTCACAGAGAGCCTTTCTAGGCTGAGGAGTGACTTACAGAGAGAAAATATTTTAACGGATCCAGCGGTGGATGATCCCAAAATGTATTTCAACACATTCCCAATGAGGGGAGTATTCATCGGTGCATCGCAATGAAACTTGAAGTGCAGAAGAGATCCGGGGAGAGTGGGAATTTTATAATTAAAACGGGGTGAAAAAAAAAGCAAAAACAACAAAAACTAACACTTCAAGACACATTAAAATAATTTAATAATAAAAGGCAGCTTTTTTTTCTGTTGAAACACATATGGATATTATTTTTTATTATATTCATTTTTATTTTTATTTACGTATCAGACAAGTCAGGGATCAGTGCCCAGATTTGTCCAGTGAGTCACAATAATAACTCAGCCTTACATGAGACCACGTAAGATCCTTTTGAAGAGCTTGCTGCCCTTTAACCGAGCCCTCGTCTGTTTATTCAGGGTGGATGTGAGCTGTAGTAAAGTTTAATCCTAATCCATCTGCATTTCATTTTGAGTGAGTGATTACAGTAGCCTGTTCGAGACACCTGGCTCTGATACGCCCCAGGGCTTTGACTGATGCATGGATGTGTAGCTGAGAAGAGTTACAATATTACAGACACCAAACCTGCAGAGGAAGCGAACAATGAGATAACATATTTTAATCAAATATCAATTTTTTTTATGGCTGTATCGTTGCAGCCAAGGAGTTTTTTAAACAAAATGGACATATCTACAAGCTGAGGAAGTCAGGGGAGGTAATGAAAAACGGGTGACTCCTATAGGTGAGTTTATTTTATTTTTTTAAGTCATATTGGCTGTTTTAAGCAAGACATGAGAAACAATATGTCCATTGAATGCATTGAAATAATAATTTTATCTTTGGTCCTAACATTGTTTAGAGATTTCATTCAGCATCTGTTTAATGAGTTGGAAATGGTAGAGGAGTGTGCTACTTTGTGTGTAGATAATTTATTGCTGAATAGTTGAGGTTGCAAAACCCAAGGTCACATATCTCAGACTTGATTTTTCTGACAGGGAAAGCAGCAAAAGATCATGGGATGCACCATGGGAAAATCCAGAATCCAGCCGAACAAATGTGACAGAGGTGCAAAGTTTTTCTTTAGTCTTTTAATTGAACACAACTTTAAATAAGTCCTCTCTTTTATTTCTGAACCTCAATAATTTTTTTTTTCTTTTTGACATTTTCAGTGAGCATTTCTGTTCCAGGTAATTTTATTTACCTTTGTCAAAACCTTCATTTTTCAAATCTGTACTCAGATTTCTTATTTTGTGTTTAATTGCTGTAATCTTAACCCAAATTCCATGCACTCGGAATAGCTGCCACGGGTAGGTCATTTTCTTTCCAGAATTTTTTTTTATTGTTTTATCTTCTGAAGCCTAACACTTTAAATATCCTGAACAACTAGTTGAAGAACATCCCCTTGGCTCAATTTCAGTGAAACAATGCCACAGACACGTTCCTGATGTTACCTTCTGCTGTTTCTCAGCAATTAGAGCAGCTTTGCTGATCCAGCGCTGGTATCGACAGTATGTTGCCAGGCTGGAAATGAGACGCAGGTGCACGTGGAACATCTTCCAGTCTATTGAATATGCAGGCGAGCAAGATCAAATAAAGGTGAGGTCAAACTTTTTCCACAGAAAACATTAGCCTCCAACGTGTGAGTAAAAATATTTATAAAGCACCTTGCAAAAGAAGAAACCTTGTGAACATTGTCACTGTGCAACCACAAATTTAATGTATGTTATCAAAATTTTATGTCATAGAAAAACACAAAGTGGTGCGTAATTTTGTAGCTATAATCTGCGGCCCGTTACATCCATCCTCAGAAAATGGAAGGGGAACGTCACAATCACAAACCAATTAAAATATGGCTTCCCAGCATTGGAGAAGTAGCCAAAATGCCTGTAGTTACTCTTGAGAGGGTGCAGCAATCCACAGACCTAGATTGGAGAATCTGTGATGGTAACTATAATTTCTACACTCCAAAAATCTGAACTTCATTGGAAAGAAATAGCAAGACAGAATGGCAGTACTGAAAGAAAGTCATAAAAGTTTCATTTTTGGAGTTTGCAATGAACCACATGAATGACACGTGGAAGTACGAGTTCTGGCCTAACGGATAATAATGAAAAAGGCTCAGCATTGATAAAAAAATAAATAAATAAATTTTGAGATGTCTGTTGTAAGAAGTAAAGCACTCTTTGGGGCCCCCTGGTGGTTCGGAGAACCCAAGCAGCAGCTTACTTCATGCTCTGTTTTGGGTTAGCTATGAACGTGTAAGGAAACAAAACAATAATAAGTGCATTTAACTGTTTTTATTTGTATGCAACATGTGTTCTGTAAACAAGTTCATGCTCTTTGTACGATTGGTTGCCTTGATGTTAGTGGACTGCACATTACAATCAGTGAGTTTAAGTTTAGAGCTATCTTCATGTAAATAAACTCTAAACTTTGGCATTTTCTTCATTAAAACATTTAAAAATGTGGTTCCTCTCACAGCTGTATCATTTCTTTGGCTTCTTGATGGACCATTTCACCCCAGCCAGCAGTGAAAGTAAGAGAGTAATTGTCAGCTGTAAATAATTTAACCCTCCTGTGCAATCTGCTCCTTATTCCAAGATTTAGACTCACTTTCATATTGATCCACTTCCTTTTGACTTCCTCTCTGTGTTTAATGAAGGAAACCTAATATCTCACATCTTTCGTGAGAATGAGGTCTGCCATGATGCAGACTGGGAAAGATATTTCTGCTACAAAGACATAGAGGTACCGGACAGCTACTGCGGCCCCCACCTGACTTTCCCCATGACGTTCTGTGGGGTGTCCAAGCTAATGGAGGCTTTCAAGCTGAAACAAGTAGGTGCATTGGTTCACAAAGATCTAAGGTAGTATATATAAAAAAAACAAAACAAATGAGAAAAGAAGATAAAAGTAGGTGTTTCTAGGTTTTCTTGGAGGATTTATACGTTTTTCTCCCAGCAGCAGCTCCACGCTCGTTATGTTCTGCAGATTCTTGGAGAAACTTGGCGACTTCTAAGAATCCTTCCAAACATCAATCATGTGTCGGTCTGCCACACTAAGGAAATTACAATATGTGGTACACTGAAGCGGCTCTTTCTAGGATCTTCCACTGACGTTTTATTTTACTGCTTAAGTAACATTCTGTTTACCACAAATGTCTTTTGTTTCTTTTTGTTCTCAGGAGATTTGCATGGGCAGCTTGAAGATCTTTTATTGATATTCTATAAGGTATAAAAATATATATAAAATATATCTTTATTCAGGAAGTCCATCTTAATTTCTTTATTTTTTTTTTTATCAGAATGGTTTACCCTCATGTGAGAAACCTTACATCTTCAATGGAGACTTTGTGGATCGTGGCAAGAATTCTTTAGAGATTCTGCTCATCCTGTTTGGGTTCCTGCTCGTTTACCCCAACGAAGTGCATCTGAACAGAGGGAACCATGAAGATCACATTGTTAACTTGAGGTTAAATCTTCACTTTACCTTTACACTCCCAATACCTTCATGTTGCTTGAACTTGCAACATTTTGTCACATTGCAAGCATAAGCATCAATATATTTTTACAACATTGCAGACATTTGTGAAGTAGAAGAAAAATAATTCAGAATTATATATATTTTATTTTTTTACAAATAAAAGTCTGAAAAGTGGCCCCTTTACTCTGACATGCACAAATAAAGTCTACAAAGTTCACTAAATCACATAACTGACTTCACTTAATACAGATGTTCTGTGAAGGCGGTCAGAGGTCTTCTAGTGAAGAAACATTGAAGACAAATCAGATACAAGTTGTGAAGAAATTTAAAGCCAGGTTGTGTTATAAAGCAATATTCTAATATTTGTATACCTCGTAAAGAATTGTTCAAGCCCTGATCCAAAAATGGCCATTGTAGTGGCAAGAGGACAGAAATGGTTGAAAAAATGGCAAGACCTGTTTTCAAGTTGACACGTGTCACGCAGGGGATAAAGGAAACAGCTGGAAGATGGTGCTCTGGTTCCATTTGTATTGTGGTACAAATGGAATATTTTTCAAAAACACTGTTTACCTGCGCACATGTACAACATGGTAGAGACAGCATCCTGTTGTGGGGATGCTGACCTTCAGCAATGACTGTAGGAAAGCTGCTGACGTTGTGGAGTTACTGCTTGCAGGCCCACACTTTCATTTCTGACCTCCTTTAAAGATTTTAAATGAATACGTTGCATATATAATTTGCACTAGACTAGAGTTCATAGTCCTTTGAACTATGTGTGTGACTTTATTAATGTGTCCTCTCCAGGTATGGTTTTACCAAGGAGGTCTTGGGAAAATACAGAGTGAGTATGCAAATTTAGACAGCTAATAGCAGCATGATGAAACCATGGATTTAAGAGCAGATTATCCCTTATTTTGAATTGACTTTCAGGTGCACGGCAAGAAGATCCTAAAGCTGCTCCAAAAGATCTTCAGCTGGCTTCCCCTGGCCACAGTGATCAACCAGAAGGTCCTGGTTGTACATGGAGGAATCTCTGACTCAACAGACCTCGACATGGTCGCCAGGATAGACAGACACAGAGTGAGAGTTTAAGTCAGATTAGAGTGTTTTGTACAATGCAAACCCAGGAAAGCTAAAACTTTTGAACCTGTGACTGCGCAGTACGTCTCGGTTCTACGGCCTCCTAAAGTGATCCGTCCCACACTCAACGGCAACAAAGCAGGGAGCGGCAGGAACGAAGACGCGTCTGGACCAGCAGAAGGCCGCCGCCGGGTGCGATCCCTGACCAACACCTCGGTCCCGGGTCAGAGGAACAACATCCCGCGTCGCTCCCTCCACAACCTGCCCACCAGCGGCGCCCAGCTGAACTGCTCGGTGGAGGACGAGCTGAAGAAGAGGCGCAGGCTGGCTGGGTTTGATCAGACCTACAGAGAAATGAAGACGTTGGACTCTGACTCAGACCCGGAGTTTGGAGAACCCACAGAAACACAAGGGCACGAGTGGAAACAAGTAAGACTGTAGACATATACAACAATTTAATGTTTTACAATCGCCTTTCTAAAGGCCCCATGACTCCTGCATGGTCTTCATTCAGGCATGCACCAGACTACATGTTGCTTCAAAATGCTGAGTTTCATTTTTGTTTTTCCATTTTTAAAATATGTCTATTAATCGGTGTCCTATTTTTTCAATGGTATTTTTTATGTGAATGCGTTTTTATCTAACAAGTGATGTACGCACTCAGATAGTGGACCTTCTGTGGAGCGATCCGACACCTCAAAACGGCTGCTTTTCCAACGAGGTGCGAGGCGGCGGCTGCTACTGGGGGCCAGATGTGACTGAGGAGGTGCTGGGAAAACACAACCTTCAGCTTCTCATCCGCTCCCACGAGTGCAAACAGGACGGCTACGAGTTCTGCCACAATCGCAGGGTGAGCACAGAAAGAAACACGGTAGAGACAAATAATAATTAAAAAAAAAAGCAAAAACTCAAGTTCTGGAGGGAAAAACAAGAGCTCAGAGTGTTCTCCCCCTCCCCACCTTCGTTGTTACCACAGGTGCTGACCATATTTTCAGCCTCTAATTATTACGAGGTGGGCAGCAACAGAGGAGCCTACATCAGAATGGGTCACGATCTGGTCCCTCACTTCATTCAGTACCAGGCCAGCAGGACATGCAGGGAGCTGACCCTGAGACAAAGGTGAACAGCTTTAGCAAATAATCCAACTAGATTATTTGGCATGGAGGTTCAAATTTATGAATATGAGGACTTATTAAGCAGCACAAAATCAATTTATTTTGTCACTGAATAAGAGAAGCAGATTATTTTACTTTTAGTGTAGTAAAAATGGCTTTGATGCTTTCTATTCCGTTATCTAACTTTAAAAAAAGTTTGCGATAAAGTAAAACGCTTCTTACTACTAATAGCAAGAATTCTTGCTATTATGTATATTATTTGATACTATATTATGAAATAATATCAGATTAAGTCCGACAACCCTCTTGACATCAAAAATGCTGTGTTGTAAATATTTATCCATGAATTTGAGTTGTAACAACTATCTTTTTTATATAGCTAAGAATGACTTTGGTCTAAGCCGGTGGTAATATGCTAAACAAAACTATTTTTGTGTCGAAATTTCAATTTTATGGATTCTTTTCATTATTTAATTCATTTGAATTTTACTAAACAGATTCGCATCTTCAAGCAAATACCCAAAGGAAATTCAATTAACTAAAACAAAGGTTTTAGTTAAATTATGTTTCTTTGCATCTCAAGTCTTTTACTCCTATTTGCAAACTGAAAAAAAAGTATTTTTGACGGCTTTCGGCTGTTCTTCCACCAGTGTTGGCTGGACAGAGAGATCAGCCCTGCGAGCGCTCAGGCAGCAACTGTTTGTACACAAGTCGGATCTTATCGGCGCCTTCCAGGAGTTTGACCCAAACAACACCGGTACAGAAGTAGCAGAGCCACTGATCTTAGTACCAGCTACTGTGACGAAAAGTATCTCTTATTTATTTCAGGGGTGATTTCTCTACGCCACTGGGCGACAGCTACAGAGAGAGTGCTGAAGCTGGGTTTGCCTTGGAGGGTGCTGCGCCCCCAGCTCATCAACAGGGCCCAGCACGGCATGGTGGACTACCAGCAGTGGATACGAGAGCTCTCCATCACTGAGCCCAAACCAGAGGTGTCCTCTTTAAAAACATCTTCCACTCGCTGCTCACTCTGTTCTCACCATTACTTGAAACACGAGAAAGTAATTTCAAACTCCTGGCAGGTGTCGGATACCAGCATCATGGAGACGATGTACAAAAACCACTCTAACCTGGAGACCATCTTCCGCATCATAGACACAGATCACTCAGGTGAGCAAGACGCAGTGGACGTATTTTTCCATCTGTGGCGGGCCAAAGAAATGCTAAAATGTAAGAATAAATTATTATATTCTTACTCTGATCCTTCATAGTTAAATTTTAACAGGAAATAAATGAACATGTAAAATAAACTAAATAGATCTGTAACCAATCATTTACATTCGTCAGCTGATCACTAAATTGAAATATAAAGGTCATTGATATCATGTTGAACCAGTTTTTTTTTTCCTGGTTTCTGTGGTGCGTTGCCACTATCAAGTTCTGTATAACTAGCTACGACTTTTAAATTATTACTGAAATTGTTTAACTGGCCATAGAAAAACCAGCAAAACCGCCTGAAAAAGTATACCCAAACTAAATCAAATTCAATTCAAAATCACCAAAATTTTAACCCGGTTTGGAAATAAAAATGCATAATTTTCTTAAAATAATTGTTCACTAGATTTTTTTTTTTTTAATACATGTTTAATAAACTATACTGTAGTTTGCAATTTTAAGAAAATTAAGCATTCCAAAACAATTAATCACCATTTAATTGTGATATATTTGAATACTCCCTGCAGAAGAACCAATGTTCTTAAATACTGAAATATTTGTACTTACTTAAATCCTACAGAGGTTATTTGAAAGAACTTTCAGATATATACATGCTGGATTTTAAATGAATCTGCTTCCAACCTGATGTTATTGAGTCACTCCTACTAGTACAAATCAACGAGACACCAGCCCGATCAAAACAATGGTTAAAGTGTACACTTCTCCCATTCTTAAAGGTTTGATCTCTTTCGAGGAGTTTCGTCAGACTTGGAAGCTCCTGAGCTCTCATCTTAAAATGGAAATCAGTGATAAGGCCGTCACTGACCTGGCCCAGAGCATGGACTTCAACAAGGACGGCAGCATCGATATCAATGAGTTCATGGAGGCCTTTCGCCTGGTCGACCTCTCCACACACGCCTGATGGAGAGAAGTTGGAGTGATAGGTTAGATTATTATTATTTTTTGAAAACCACCAGTCTAAAGATCAGGCCAAACACCTTGTCAACCTTAGTTGTTTTCAAATGTGCTGCGTAAATAAAATGGACGTTTGACAGTGTTAGGTTAGTTAAATCATCTGGACCCACATTTTCTAATGGGTAGGTTATCTGGGTGCATTATTATTTCTCCATCTGTATCATAGGTGTTTCCTACATACTATAATTCTACTGTGATTTTCTACCACAATTTTGTACTTAAATATTGCCTATTTAGTTGGTGAAAGAAAATAAAGACATTCTCTAATCAACCATTGTATATGTGTGCCAATATTTGATGCCTAATATGACTTAAAATGTTTACCCATGCCAGCAGTTATTCAAAATCATTTACTTTTTTCACGTTGTTCATTCAATAACAGAGACCCATTTCTCTTAGTCACTCTTCAAAATGGGAAGAACAAGACACCACCAATAAATCAGGAAACATTGACAATAGCTGCACACCTAGCTATACAGTTCTGTATACAGTTCAGAAAACAAGTAGGAAACAAACCTCTGACCCATTAAACACAGTGGAGGATCTGTGATGCTGTGGGCCCGTTTCTTCTCCCCAACCTTGGAAGACCATTTTAGAATAACCTGCTAAATATTCATATAAAACATCCAGAATTCTTACCCTCGAGGATCAGAACCGACTTTCTGTTGGACATGTCAAACATCCCATTTGTAAGGTTCACCATTGAACATATCAATAGCAACTCATGCAAAAAAAAAAAAAAAAGATTGACCTTCCTCATGTCTAGTTCTCATTGACTGGAGCTTTTTTGTTTGGAAATGTTTTAGTTGCTATTAATCTGTTTCTGTAAAAAAAAAAGAAGTTTTTATTTATAAACACAGAAGGCTTTCTAGTTATTTGTTGCTTCTTCTACACATCTGACAACATGTTTACATCTTCGTGTGCGCTGGATAACACTACAGACCCTTAGCATGTGGGTGACCCTGTTGCATGAGGGGATGTAATCGGTTTGAAGGAGACTAATAAGTTCAACTGCCAATCAGCCTTTTCATTCCAGTAGAGGATGCAAATCCAGGACATAAACCTATCAAGTGAAGCCCTGCTTTGATGAGATGTAGGAAAGCACTAATCTAAAAAGGTAAACAAGAAATGAACCCACATTATTACAATAATGATCCAAATCAATAAATGCAAACACACGAGTAAAGAACGCATCTAGAAATCTCTACGACAAAAAAAACCCAAAACAACAAATAGCTTCTACTGCACCAGTGTGTAAAAGGAGATATAGTTGTTTAAATTCAAAGATTTATTAATATTCCACTAGCATAAAAAAAGAAATACAAATATGTATTTACATAGTTTTGAATCATGCTGTGTACTCCCACAGCTTACTTGCTAGACGCGTTCCATAATCTGATTTAACATGAGGGAAGCCTGCTTTTATTAGACACTGTTGAGTCTTCTTTAAGCTGTTTAAATCGGCCCAGACTGCAGAGAATGACCACTCATCCAAACACTCAATTATCACACCTGCAAAAAAAAAAGAGATTTTAATATCCTTCTGTGATGAAGGTTGGTCTGGTTGAGAAGCGTCCCTTTTCAGACTGATAGAGGGTCTGAACACGTGTTGAGGGTGGATGGGCGTCTTCAGCTCAGAATGCCCCCTCTCATGTGGCCGCCGTCGCTTAGGCCATGTTCTATGAGTTTGATGTCCTCCAAGTCATCTTTAATGACGCTGATCAGGTGACTTAACCCTTCTTGTTGCTGCTTTAAGTGCTGGAAGTGTGAGGCAAGATAAGAGTGTTTCAGTTGCAAAAACAAAAAAATCAAACATCTCATCTAGCGTTAACTCATATTATCCAGTCGGTGTAAAATAGGCAAAAATATTTCTGAGTAATTCTTACCAATCTGATAAATAAAAGCCTTAGACTTATAAACAGGCAAAAAGAAATCCTACTTGTTTGATTTCTCGGAGGAGATCTGCGTCGACGTTGTAGCGCTCTTCTGATCTCACGGCTCCAAAGTGGTTCTGCATTCGAATTTGAGACATCAGCTCATTCAATCGACCCTGGATAGGATTAAAAACAAACACAAATTACACATGGAATAAAATAGTGTGTCTAAATTAAAACAGGCGTTTGATCCCTATGAGTAAGAAAGACTAATACACTACTTTGGACTGACTGTTGTAAAGCTGGAACTAACAATATTATTCTATCGATTATTCAGATAATTAATCAGATAAAAAAAAAATGAACACATTCTGTTTCAGATTTTCACTTAAGATTTTATACAATATTAGAAATGCATTAAAGAGATTCAAATAAGTAATCCAATTCATTTTATTCAATAAGAAAACATATAGCTTATTGCTCAAAGTGCAACAAGAAAGCATTCCTTCAGTGAACACTTGAGCATTAACATAAATCAATGAATAATTGCCAAAAGATGCTTAATAGGAAATTATGGATTTTTGCCGTAATTACTTTTCTAACAGTGTCGTTCTTTCAGCAAATGGCCTTCTTTTGAGTCTGGATACTTCAGTTAATGATTCATCATTCAATAAATTAGTTGACCGTAATTGAGTAATCACGATTTATCGTTCCAAACCAATACTGATCAAATTGTAAAACCTACAAATGTGATAGTATCCAAGCGACATTAAAAGTCTACTTAAAATGAAACACTTAAAGAAATAAGGCTTCTTATTGGACAGGACACACTTGCCTTGAACTGTGTGGGTGCATTGAGTTCTGACTGAATGGTGTCCAGCTGCACCCTCAGATGCTCCTCATCCACTTGGATAGCGTAGCCGCTTTTTCTCTGAATCTCCTGCTTTATTAGTACCTTCCAGGAAAAATATCAGAGAGTTATTGAAGATGAATTTATAGAGCTGCGAGAGAAGTGGACTGCGCCAGGACATTCCAACTTGATATAATTTACACATGCTGCTCGACGCGGTTTTCAATTTGTGGGAGAAAGAAGGGATCTGAAATCTCCCTGACAGAATATGGGTCAGCAAAGTGGGGTGGAGACGGTTTTATGTTTTTGTTATAACTAGACAAATGAAACACACACATTTTTAATTAAATTGAATGCAGAAACTACCTGCAGCACCCTGTGAGACAGATCCATCAGCTTCCTCTTGTATTGAGCGATCTTGGCTACAGTTGTTGCCTGGTTCTTCTGCAGCTCACTGATGTCATTGGAGATTATCTGAAAGTGCACAAAGGCGGCAAACAAAGACATCTCATTAAGAGATGTATTCTTTTTTTTTACCGTTAGACTTTACCACCTCCCTGCATCTGTACCCTTCCCTCATTGTGGCCTTCACTGCTTTCGACTTGTGCAATAACGAGTTACAGAAAAACTCTTGGAAAGATGTTTGCTATGAAAATTCCCTAGATTTGGATATAAAAATAAAAATTTTCTAATCCCATCTATGTAGGTGCTTTTTGAATGTTTTTCCGCTTCAAATTAGGTTTATAAAGTAAAAACCTAAATCTTCTGTAGCTAAACCCAACTTCGTAGTTCTTTCCCTTAAGTCGCATCCGAATTAAACCACACTGGAGTTACAAACACAAGGACCCAAGGTTATCCAAGGCTTTCATTTGAAGTCTTCAATAAGGAAACATTTTCTGAAACACTTTCCCTCCCGCTGATTGCTCTGGTATTTCTAATATCTCATGATGAAAACAAGCAGATGGCAGTGAGGATTGACTGGACATCTGCATACCGTCCTTGACACCAAAAGCCTGCCTCAGAATTCCTTTTCTGATAACCAGGTGGCTTTTTGTCCATTTTCTTGCCTTTTCTTCTAAACCTTTGCTAAATGTAGAAACAAAAAGCAAAGGATATTTTTACTTACATCCACTCTGGTCTGGTGTTGCTTGGTCATCTGCTCCTGGATCTGCAATCTGCGGAGCAGCTCCTTGAAACCCACCATGGGTACAGGGATTAACCTGAACATTTATGGAAGGCGGTTTAAGGACAAAACCTGGAATGATTTATGAGCTCTTTGGATAGAAGCAAGAAAAAAACTAAAAAAAAAACACATTCCAACTTACTTCTCTGGGTCAGGGTTGTCCACCTTAGCTTGTTCCCAAATGATGGGATCCACACCTGGTGACGGCAAAAAGAAGGTAACGTGGTTAGCAGATTTTAACAACAAAATGACCAACCTGTTGGTAAACATATGTGCACATATTTACCTGCAGGAGCGTTTTGCAGCAGCTGTTTCAGCTGTGCTGGGGCCAGCTCTGTGCGTGTTATTGACATGACCACTCCAATCTGGGTGAGCTGAGCCTTGATGTTGGCCTGCTCCACGTAGGTGAAGAGTGTGGAAGCTGGGATCCTCTTGGAGGTGCCATTGGGGGAACGCTCCACCACATAAATGATCACCTCTGTCCTGGAGAACAGATGAAGCAGGAGGTAATTGTTCAGAATGGCTTTACAGTCCTCAGGACTTAGGAAACCATGTAAAGTTAGAGAAACTTACTGATCGTTGGGCAGAGCTTTAACACCTTCTACATTGACGGTCAGAGTCTGGTTGATTCCCAGAACCTTGTGCAGTGACTCAACCAGCTGCTGCTGCTGAGCACGAACATCAGGTTCCTTTTTATTCAGAACCAACACTACTAAACCATCTTCGTCCTTGCTTACTGGGACACAGCTATACCCCACTGCCTGCAAAAAGACCAAAGATTAATACAGAATCCTAGGGCTGCCTAGATAGGCCTTTTTTTATATACGTTAGACAAAAATGGTCAATGAAATACATAAAAACATGGACATATTGTGTTTTGAAATATCGTTTCATTCCCCACTCCAGTCTCTGGATATTTCCTTTTTACTTTTATTTATATGAACCTGCAAAACACTTAAATTTTAGATTTTTCCAAACTGCGTATGATTAGTAAGGAGTAGAAAATGAGTGAACCAATTATCCCTAGTTTACCTTGAACCTGCAGAAAGGGTTCTCTTGAGTGAAGTCCACTGGTAGGTTGTTGTTAACATAGTAGCCCTTCCCTGTTCCCCAGTAGGCCTGCAACTGGTTCCACTTGGCAAGTATGGAGTCGCGTTCGTCTCCCAGGAGAGTGGGGGCTGACAGAGCGGTCACTTGCTGGTAAAGCTGGTTTGGCTGAGCTTGACCCTGCTGCTGGGCCAGCTGGCCAAACAAGCCTCCTGTAGCAGGAATAGTAAATAAAAAAAAAAAAAGGGGACACCACAGTCAAGTCATTTATGTGCAATCTAGTTTTAAAAAAATGAACAAATAAATACATTCTAATAAAATTATTTTATCCACATTTCTTACAAAAAAACAATTAACATTTTGAAAAAGCTACGGTTAAGGTGCAGCTATAATAACTGCATTTGCACAGATATTCTCAAAACCTATTTATTTTATTATTGACCTTGTTGCTGTTGTGTCGGCTGGATGTTAAAACATCCAAAACCGAGGCCAGTTGTTCCTAATCCAGTTCCAAAGCCCATCGCTCCAGCAGTGGTACCAGCTCCGAGTCCAGATGGGAATCCAAACCCTTTGTTCTGTGTGTTACCAAACAAGCTTCCTGAAAAACAACATCAAGAAAAATATCACCTACAAGAGAACCGTCTTTAAGGTCGGAAGTGTTTAGAAAATATGTTAGCTTTGCAGGAGGATCACTAGATCAGTCAAGTTTTTGTCCCATGTTCTGGGAGACAAAGGGTGACATCTAGTGGCAAGTTAGTGTAATTCATCAGCTAGTAATATTTAGTAGAGTCTAGGGTTGATTGGTGATAACAACATAGTCTCCTCTGATATAATTTCACAAGGCTGGTTCAGAGAGAGGGATACAAAATTAGAGTACTGGCTCCTCTAATTTTATGACAAGTGCACCGTTTTTGTATAAACACAGCTACATATTCTAGATTATTACCCTGACCAAATTTTAAATGCTATATGGTATATATTTAACATTTCCCTATATTTTTAAGAGGTCACGATGCCTTCCAGTTTAACCAGGTTCCCAGGGCCTTCAGAAGAGAAACAGGCCCACAGCATCACACCACCCAAACATGTGTGAATGAAGTGTGTGTGTGTGTGTAGCCTAAACACTGAAACCAGGTGTACTGCTCAATGGGACCGCTCCATTACTTTTGACTGGCTCTGCAGTAGGGGTTGAACGACTACATATTTTTTAAGGTCGACTACATCATGATAATAGTCAAGTCGATGTCGACTAGTCGCGGTGACGTCATAGTGACGTAAGCGCAAAAACCCTTCACAACTACTTGGAGGCTTTATTAGCTATTTTCACGGCAAATATTGACACACACACACGCGCACACACACACACACACTCCCCTTCTCCTGCTTTTACTAAGTCTGTTATGGAGAATTAAAAGAGCAATAAACAGATCATTCTTCGTGAGCAGCGGGGAAAATTTTGTTGCACAAAGTCGGGTCTGACTTTTTTTTCTAAACACTGGCTGATGCTGATGATCTCTGGATAGTTACTATAGGAGTCAAATTATCACACTGACTACATGGTGCTTTTGGAACATCACAAGCCAAACTTGTTATGAACGGATCCCGTTTGGTTACAGCTGAATTCAACAAAACTACCTGCTTCTCCTCCGCCCGATGCGCGGCAGGAAGCTCTGCTGACTCAGCAGATTGAACGATTTAAGATATTTTCTAGTCAACGTCAACATGATAAAAGTCGAGTCGATGTCGAGTTGTCTAGTCGTTGTGATGTCATAGCAACGCAAGACGCAAACTTTGGAGTAACGTACAGGCTTTATTACCCGTTTTCACGGAAAAATACGGCATTTACACAGAACAGCAACAAGTGAAACAACAAAACATCGGGATAGTTTATGATAAATAATAAGTTGCTGGGAAACCAACATTCAAAAGGAAACGCACATCTTTTAGATGGCATTACCACAGATCTTTATTTAATCAGCAACATAACATCTTAATGTTTTAGTTAGATCGTGACAAACACACTCGCGAGCCGGCTAAGTGACATCCTTAGCGGGAAGGGGGCGAGTTTTAGACGGCTCGTGTTTTGTAGTTGACTGCAGCTGCAACTCCATCTCCTTTTAAAAACACTGTAAAACCACAAATATGCATCCATCTACATATAATTTTAACTAATGTATTAACTTATTTTTCTTGTGTCTTGTGACGTATACTGTGCTGTCAGATCAGCACAGGCTGTCACCACCGGCAATCACGTGACTGCGACTAGTCGACATGAAATGTAAAAACTCGCGAGACGTCCTAGAGTCGACTAATTGGTTCAACCCCTACTCTGCAGTGACCACTTAATATAAAAGCGTTGTAGAAACAACTTAAATTTACTGTCCATTGCTATGATTCCAAATTTTAATTTGGAAGACGTAAAGCTGGATGTTTTGAGCTCCGTTACTGACCTGCTGTGTTGGAGGGGGCAAAGTTGAAAGTGGATCCTGGTGCGGCAGCAGTTGTTGTAGTCGTCCCAAAGCCACCAAACGTACCTGTGAAGCAATGGGAATGAGAAGAAGTGAGATGAAAGAAATGACAAAAAGGGGATGAAAGGAAAGCAAGAGAACAAGAAAGAAAACACAGCATATTTGATGGGTAGCAGAGAAGAGCAATCATGACAAAACTTTCACAATAATTTGAGAAGAATTTGACAAATGATTTCCATCAATTTCCTCCATAAAAACACATTCCTCATGGGCATCAACAGGCATGGGTGAATAACTCAAAATTTTTCATGCAAATGTTGGGACGTAGAATCACCAAGTGAGATGAAAGAAAATAAAACATCACTGCACCGCACTGAGGTGGAAAAACTACACAATAATGCATGACTGACAGGCACAAAATGAAGTGAATCACAAAGATCCTCTACCTGTGCTAGCCAGGCTATTACCAAAATTGAAAGCAGAGCCACTTGTGGTTGCTGTACCGAAGCAACCTGCACTGAAGCCGATTGCTGCTGGGTTTGCATTTAAACCAAACCCCCCAAAGCTAAACCCACCAGCTGTGGTGTTTCCAGCTCCAAGCCCCCCAAATCCTGCAGCCAAAGCAGGCAGCGAAGAAAGAGAGAGTAACACGGAGGAGATAAATGACAACGCCAAAGCTCAAAATTCCTCTGTATTATTAACAACCTCTGTATGCCTACAAGGAGGGCGATATAAAGAAACAATAAACACATGTGATGCTTGAAATAGGACCTTCAAATCACCTGTGTTGGAGGCACCAAAACTGAATCCTGTGGCTGGTGCCGCTGTAGTCGTGGCTGCGCCAAAAGCAGGAGCAGTCAGAGCTGAGAAATTCAAACAAGTCGGTAATTAAAATGATACACAGATGTAAATACAAAATAAGACAAAGATTCATTAACTCGTATAACAAATTTGATCAATTTTATCACATTAAGAGTGTAAGATTAAATGTGTTGCATTAGGATTATGTCATGGACAAACACAGAGTATAATTGTTCAACTGAAAAACCTGAAAAGGTTTTGTATTCGGCCATTCTACTTCACAATCCAGTAATAGTAATTCGCTTTAGAAGTAAGCGATAAGAAGAAATAAGAAGTCCGCCAGTGTGTACTTCTTATCTCAATATCAAATACAGTTGTTGTTGTGCAAATGTCTTTATTGAGGAGTGAAGAAAACTTTAAAACTCCTGTTTGCCACAATATATGTGGTGAACACAAATATGGGCAAAGGTGTGAATAAAGCTTTTTGTTTGCCTAAATTAATAATTGTTTTTGAACACGACAAAAATATAAATAAGTTCAGGAAGCATGCATATGTAAGTGAGAAGCTGGTGGATTGGCCATCTTGTCCACACGTAAACCCCAGTTAATTATGAGTTTAAGTGTGGAGGTCTTTGTAGAAAATTCAGGAGCTTTGGGGACTTACTGCCAAACCCTGAAGAAGCGGTGGTAGTGGTCGCTGTCGGGTTAAAACCAAACGTTGTTGAAGCTGTGGTTTTGGCACCAAACTGACCAAATGAAAACCCGGACGTCCCTTCAGAAGAACAAATAGAGTTCAGTTACAATTACCTTGGGTAGAAGAGAGAACAAACTCAAGAGAGGTTAGTACGGAGCAAATGAAGACGCATTCTAAACCTTCTCAAGCAGCAACAGAAGTCAATACATATCTTTACTACAAATTACACTTTTTCCAACCCATATGTGTAAAGGCCACAAGAAATATCTAGAAGGTTTATCGTTAGCTTGGTTATCACACTGCTAGAGACGTCGAGGGTTAGCGGTAAGTTAGCTACAACGGTCAGCCAATCAGTTATATGAACATGTTATAAATTAGTTTCACGGCAACCCGCGTTCGTAACACACATGTGACATATCCTGAGTTTAACAAAAAACTCAAAACCTTAGTAAATATTGCTCATACCTGCCCCTGTGTTAGTCGCGGCACCGCCAAAACTGAACGCCATGTTGACGACTGTCACTGTAAGCACTCTTCTTCGACTTGTTCTCCAGTCAGTATTCACTCCACAAAGTGGGGAAGTACTGCCATCTTGTGGTCGTAACTCAGATAAAAATGAGTCGATAACAACAAACTAGAATAGAATGAAACAGAATACGGAAGCGCTCAGATTCACATAAAATAGGGAATAGTAATGAAAATAAATTATAGACAGTAATTTAATATGGCTTAATGACAACACATTAATGCAAAATGTCAATATACTTAGAAAAATCCACTGTCTCCTGGCACTAGTCCGCAAAATCCTGTGATTGGAGAGAGTTGTTATGTAGATATTGCAAACTATTTCTTAATAAAAGTCATAGTTGTGTTGTATGCAATTTACAATCTCTTATTTGTGAGTTAGTAATTGTCATTGTAATATTCATCATAATGTTTCTGTCTTTGAGACACTGAACATCTCTGCTGGTTATTCTTAAAATATAGAATATGATTATAAAATACAAAGTCAATACTTTGAACTTGTCTTGCTCTGTTGTCAGAGATATTTATTCATATCGCAGCCCTCAAACTGTTGCTTTGTCTATTAATGTTGCAAGTATCTACAATTTTTTTCTGTAAAGTGATTTACACTCATAGTCTTCTTTAACATTTTTACCCATTATAGTTTAAAGAATAATTTAATCTTTATTCAATTGTACTGCTTGTGAATGCTGTTCTACTCAGAGAAGAACAGCACGGAGGAAGTGGGCAATACCCAAACAAAAGTAATCCATGTCTCCCAATTTTGCTATCTATTTCACAGTCATTGCTAAATGAAAGGGCTATGTTTCCATCCGTTGATCCATTTTATGCAACAATCCATCAAATCCATGCAACTTATCTCTCCATATTTCCATTCAAATCTGGTAAGCTATAGACTCTTCATTTTTGTTACTTTAAAATGACCAAACTGAGAGGCAAACAGCGAATGGCATGAAGTAATGAGACTCATCTACTGAAACTATGCTTTATTGTTGTGAACACAGTAAAAACATTGCTAACAGTCAACATTTCAAAAGCTTACAATCAGAGCAATATGTAGTTGTAGTAGTAACAATAATTTCACAGAACAGAACATTGTGATCAAAATTTGGCACAGAGAATCCCAGACTAGTATCTACATCGTTAGTGTTTTGGTTTTGTAAGTGTAACAAAAATAATTTACACTCCTTCAGCCTTTTGACAGATTTCCGTTGTATAACACTGCTTATTTTTCATTGCAGAAGCAGCAACATTTCTGTCATGTCTATCCAGAAATGTACTGCTCAAATGAAATAAAAATTGCAACAGCATTGGAGCTCCATTTAACTTTTTAAGTTGTTTGTAACTTGTTTGATCTATCCTTTAAAAGAAACAAAATCTAATGAAGAAAGCATAAGCTCTCCACTGTTGTCTGATATGTACATCATAATTTTTCATTTATGTGCATAGGGAACTCCTACTCAGATCCCTCCTGGCATGTCATTACAGCTGGGGCTCATCACAGTTTCACTTGAATCATTCCACAGCATTTTCAAGATTGCATCATAATTCACATCAAATAAAAACAGCCTCGTGTCTCTGATTTCACTACAAAAAAACAACAACAAACAAACAAAAAAAACTTCCATGAGTCTCATGTTCTACTTTTGCTTGAAGCTGGAAGAAGACAAATCCATATGGCATAATACTCCATTTACAAAGAACAAATACAATAGAAGGCACACAACAGTTCTGATCTTTATAAAGGCACAACTACAGAAGTTAAAATAATTTTCTGAATAACATGTCGGTTAGTAAAGGCAGTTGAAAAACTTTCTGATGAAAGGGATGGTTCAGGATGAGTGAGAAGCTCTGCTTCTGCAGTAGATACTTCATGGCGTCTCCATTTAATATGAATCAAGTTTAATGATACTAGAGAATGAGAAGTACAAGCAACAATGATCTCCCTATATGCAAAAACTGTACAGAGAATGTAACGGTAAAAACCAAATCTAAGTTTTTACACTCTGCCTGACTTTTCTATTATACAGCTATTTTTACTTGAAAAGCTTCAAATGTGCTATCCCTAGGTTGATTTCTTGTCAAACTAATCGTATAGTTTTCTATAAATAAATGCCTGATGTAAAATATAAGACAGTTTAAGAGTTCTCAAAATAATGTTAGGGAGTGACGTGAGTTTTTTGGGCTAGCCATTACCTTTCGCTTTTTGCATTAATTAATCTGGATTAATTTTAAATGGAAACATTAGGATAGTTATCTACTGCAGGTTACATATTAACTAAAGCCTTTAAGCAAAACTTTGCTGCAAAACTCCTGAGTTTTCACTTTAAGGGCTTGAGATGTTCTATACTCAAATACGTCTACATTAACATTTACAGTAAAAACTGCATGAAATGCCTAAGTTTGCAAAATTTAAACAATCCAAATACACAATGTTTTGTCTGTGTTTTGTCCCGATCACACACTAACAACACAAAATTTGCTCAACTCCCATAGCCTACACAAAAAACTCACTTCACATCATGACTATATGCAGGTAGTTCTAAATGGACTACCTACATATAAAATAATAAATGTTTTGCAACGCTGAGTGAATAAAAGGGAAATTGGACAAAATCATACTAAACTGATTGAAATGTCTTTAGAAAAAATAGATTACTTGCAGTTTTGTGTCTCTCCTGCTTTAATAATGTTTCACAGCAGCTTGGCAGGAGACCCCCTGAGAGTGACGACTCTGGCTTCCAGATACTACATTTACAGATGCCAATGAGCTGCTTCCCTAAATAACACTTGGTGCCTGGCTTAGGAGCACTTCATAATCTGACAGCACTGAGCTCTGACCAAGACAAGAATCCAGCCAGTTAAAAACAGATTGGTGGCACATAACCCAAAAAGAACTGCTTTTAGGATTCCAATGGCTATACCTGGACTGTAGGTGGCATGTGCTTAACCAAGAAAATTTAATACATTGTGCTTAAAATGAAAAGGATGCCACACCACCCTGTCTTGCAGCTCCATCCGATCCTTCATTCCCAAGTTCATTGCTCTGTTTTAGTAGTCATGCCGATGTAGTTTCCATTCTGGCCATCGTCCTTCTCCTTAGTGTTGGCTGGTGAATAGGAGATGTCCTCTTCAGTTGCAGTCTGCATTATTGATGGAAAGATAAAAAAATAAATATATATATATATAGATATATATATATATATCTTCAATTTCAATTTTATGCTTTGTGCCTTGACTCAAAGGGCTGATGTTGTCTTTTGCACTGATAAGCATTTAACATTTATTGCAACGCTCCAGTTAACCAAGCTGTGTTAAAGTGTTAAAACCAGGAGTGAGGGTGGTCTTTACTGTGTGCTGAAAAATGAAATGCATTTCCAGAGAGAAGTTTTTTTTTTATCACTCATCATGAGCAAAAATGTAATTATAATTAGGTCTTCTTTATTTATGCTACTCTTCTTTTTTTTCTAGATTTTCTCAGTGTGGTACATGAAGAATGTTCTCCCTGTTTCATGGACCGAGGGTTTTCTCTGGGTACTCCAGCTTCCTCCCATAGTCCAAAAATATACATGAAAGATTCAATAATCTCTCTAAATTCTTCATGCATGATTGTATCTCCTATGTGTGTCTGTGTAAGCGAGTATAGATTGTGGATGTAGATATCGATCTACTTATTATTATGTATACGTTACATCCTCATGTACGCCAATTATTAATTAATTAACCCTTCTGTTGTAACAGATGTTAGCAACAGAATGAAACACCTGAACCTGTTCCATGAATTCAAGTTTTGGTATTTTACTCCAAGATTGTAACTGACCCACATAAAACCACAAAATTTATCACCACAATGAGCACAAGTAGACTTCTCACTAGAACTGTGCATCATGCATTTAGGCATTAAGTAATACAACAAAGAAATGAATGGATTGAAACAATGCAGCAAGACTTACAGCATAGGCAGCCTTGGTAAACACAATGCGCTTAACTCTTTTCTGCACAGAGATAAATGGTGATAAACACATGCATAGAGACATTGGTGAGGGGTTAAAAAATTGAATTAACAAGGATTAACACAAATTACTTTTTAGGATCAAGCAAACTGCAAGCTGTTAGAAAGATGCCTGGTTAAGGAGGCTGTGTTTTACCTTTTGTTGATGGGCCCTGATCAGGAGGATGATGAAGACAATAAGCATGATCCCGCCTAGTCCCACAATAATGAGGGGGAAGTTGGAGCCCACATTGACAATCATGAGCAGCTTGTGCAACTTCGCTGCTGATGCATCATCGATCACCACACTCTGAGAGTCAAGAAGTAGGGTTATAGAGTTAAATGACAAAAAAAAAAGAATATGGCAAAATAATCTATGATAGTAACTATGACCTGTTTATCATCATGATGGGAGCTCATTCTGGTACCCTAAACTAGAGTACCAGTACCCTTACCTCATTGAGGAACATAACAGGGAAGATTGTTTCTTTCAATGATTTAGTGTCTCTGTTGAAAAAATGAAAATAATGTAAAGATTCACACAAATAATATATAGGCGCAAAAAGACTGCAGCGTTTAGTCTAAACTGGGGTTCAGATACTCACGGGAATCCAGAGATTCTGTTGATCAAGATGTTAACCTGAGCTCTTTTGCTTGCACGCACAATCACTCCAGTTGTCTGTTGGCCAAAAAATGACCAAATATTTATAATAATTATTATGCTAAATAAAATGCATAGGTGAACCTGAATTATTTGGAGTCATTGCACACAGTCATTGACTAAACTTTTTTTTTGTGTTAATCTAGATTACTGAAGTTCATAGCTACTGAACTCCTAATATTCATCTTTTTATAAAATTAGACTGTTAGGTAAGATCATATAAAGAAATTAAAGAAACCTACATTTCAGTATGAAATTGATCCATTAAAAATCCCTTTGATTTGTCTTGTGCAATACTGAAATTTTCCAAAAATCTGAGCTTTGGTGTTTCATGTTCCCTAAGTCAGAATCATCAAAATGAACAGAAATAAATGCTTGAAATAAATTTGTGCCTGGAATCTGCAATATCTAACTTTCACTTATTGAATTGAATTAGTGAAATAAATTGTTTTTCAATGATATTCCAACCTGCAAAAGATTGTATTCAATTCAACCTGTTTGCATGATGCTAATTATGTCAAGAGGGGGAAAAATGCTTTATGGTATGGCCTCTGATGTTTCATAAAATGGTTGCAGTACTGCTTTTGAGCCAGTAGGTGGCGTAGCAATACATATTTTTGGTATAAATAGAAGACAGCTGTGCTTGCTGGTATCTTACCGGGTTGAGGTCTAAAAACGTTTGGTGATGATGCCTTTGAGGCGACATTCCTCCAATCGCTGCTATATATTTGTCCTCTCCCAGGTAGAAATGAGGAAAAGAGGCAACCACGGGGGCACCTACAAGAGGAAAAATGATTGTTTTGACAAATAAGGACTACTTTAACCACAATGCTTTTTGGCAAACTCACTGACTAATTACAAGGTATCCAATATATTCAATATACTTTGCAGTATACTTTGCAAGTTCTGGTGCATCGTCCTGCTGGAGGTAGCCACTATAGGATAGGTGCAATGTGGCCATAAAGGAGTGGATATGTTCAGCAACAATACACTGGTAGGCTGAGGTGTTTAAACAATCCTTGTTTGACACGAAAAACACCAATATGTTCCAAGAAAATAATCCTCACAGCAATATGCTGCCACCGTCAGTCTAAGATGTTGATCATAGGAGGCAGAACAGATCCATTCTTTCATGTTGTTTTCACTCAATTATGACCATCCCCACTGTCTGAATTATGAAGCTGAATTCAAGACCCATAGCACCAGGAACTGCGACAGACTGGCGACCTGTCCAGGGTGTACCCCGCCTCTCGCCCGGAACGTTAGCAGGGGATAGGCACCAGCAACCCTCCCGACCCCATTAGGGACAAAGGGTGATTAGAAAATGGATGGATGGATGGATAGCACTAGGAAACACCTTTTCCAACCGGGCATTGTCTAATTCAAATGAATTATTTGACCTATTGTTCCCTTTCTATGATCTCAAACAAGTCTTCCCATTCTTATGTCAACAAGGAGCTATCATTCACGCAACTGCTGCCCAGTGGATACTTTCTTTTTTTTTGGCTCGTTCTCCTTGAGCGATACACGAAAATTCCAGGAAATCAGCAGTTGTTGAAATACTCAGACCAACTTGTCTTGTACGGACAGCAACACCACATTCGAAGTCACATCAGTCTTCCACGTTCTGTTTGCAATTGAACAGGTGTACTTAATAAAGTGAGTGTATTTGCCAGGTTAAGACAGAAATGGACTAAATGATGACTGTTAATTTGTAAATTTGAGCTGCATCAGATTGTCTTTTGATAAATGTAAGTCATATGAATGCTCTCCAAGCTGATCTTGCTCTGTATGTTTGTGTGCACACAGATCATGAAAGTGAAGGCACACAGGCACAAACACGCACAAAGACAAACACACAGCTTGATTACCGTGTGTTTATTTCCTTACTTCTTTATCACTTGATTAAATCAAAATGTAACTTGGTCTTGGAAGACTTGAAAGTCAGAGATAAAATCTGTCCTCGAAAGTTAATGTCCAAGACAAAAAAAATTAATTGCAGTACACAAAGGGGCCATAAATCAACTTGTATAATGAATTAAAGGCTGTCTAGATAAAGAATTATCCCTTTCCTCTTATTGTTAGCAGGGTTCCGAACTAGATAACAAGGTTAAGAGAACAGACAAGAAAGGTATCTTTTTTGCCTGTATTACTTTTGCTTAGACGTAATTTTAAGCAAACTGAATATATTTCACAGTTTGCGCACTGCTCGTGTTTACTGACAACAATAACGGGGGGAAGAGGGTGAGGCGATGACAAAGTGGGACAGAGGTGATAGATTTCCTTCTCTTGTGTTTGGCAGTGGATGCTGGACAAAAACACTGGCCCACCCGCAGTCACCTGAGAGCAGTCTTCCCGTGACAAGCCGCAAGGTCACTGTGGAGCAAGCACGGCACTCACTTTTTTCCCCTTTTTTTTTAAATCAGCACAGCCATGGGTGACCTTAATTCTCCACTCCAAAACTCCTTTTGTTGGTGGCTAAACAAAACTCTTGACCTCAGCCACGCATTGACTTTTGTAAACCTTCAACATGTCTTCTAATGTTTCACCACTTTTACTGCTGGGATTGACAGCAATATTTCATTTCTTTCCATGTGAGAACACAATGAAACGTAAGAACACAATATATAAAAGTCCAGTTTAACTCAGATTTTTTTGCCGTGAAGTAAGTTGTTCTTTGAAATAGACTGCCTGCCAATGCCAATACAAGACAACACACAAGTCACTTAGAGGGTTTTTTTTGTTGTTGTTTTTTTTTTAAAAAAAGAGTCCAGAAACAAAGGCAGTAAGGTCATTCCTGAACAGATTCAAGGGTACAATCAGGTGACAGAGCTTACTGCCACATGCTCCAGGCCCACTCATGGTCAGATGGTGCCTGAGGTGTGGCCTGGGCTGCAGAGCTGCGTCACGTGAGTCCTTCATGCTTAATTTTACTGCCGGTGATATTACTGGAACCCTAAGCCCCTCTGACAGCAATAAAAATCAAAAAGGAGAGTATAAAAGAAGAAACAAAAGCTACAGTTGAAGCTCTTCAGACTCATGTAGGAGTTCAAACACTATTAAAGATAAATGTGCCTCACAGGGGGAAAATTACCTTTCCGACAGGGGCTGACTTTGAGGACCCCAGTTCCCAGGCACTCTTTAGGGGTGACGCAGAAACCTTTGTTGGCCGGGTTCTCTTCCTTGCTGGCCAAAACAGAGCGGGGAGGTGTGAAGCGGTAGGCGGGGACTCCTTTCACCTCAACATCCTTCTCAAACTCCATGTAGATAGTCCTAGAGAGTAGAGAAGAAGCTAAAGTTTCAAACATAAGAACTGAAAATAATGCTTTTAAAGTCTATTTTGTATTGCTTTAAAGATCAACATATTTCAAATCCTGCTGTTTTGTAATCAGAAAGTCAATTTCTAAGGCATTCAGCCTGAACATAAAATGACAACAATTATGTTGCTTTGGTATTTTGAGTTATAGGCCCAAAATTCATTCATACCCCTGATAGGTTGAGATTTGAAATCATTTTCTTTCAGCTGAGAATTTTGTTTCTGATAGGATATGAGTGCTATTTCTCAAAATTGTTCTTTTTGTTTAATTTTACTCATATGGTATGTTGGAAGCTTTTGATATCCTTCTTAAATACTAATGGACAATATCTTTATTAGTTTTAAAGCATTCAAACTCTTCCTATAATTTCTAACCAGGATTTAAATGTGTCTATTCATTCAAACCTCAATCTGCCAGAGGTATGGTTAATTATCGATTTAAATGTGGTTTATTCCTCCATGCGACTGCAATAGAATAGCAAGGTAATCCTGATAAAATTACTCTGATTATTATTAAGACCTGAGGGAAGGCAAATACATCTGTGACATTAAAATAAAATCACTTTGTTAAAGCTTAGCATCGATAATATGCTCTGGGTTGCCTGATTGTGCAGTGAGTTCAACAGCACCAAATCCTCCCTAATCTTCCTTTCCTTTCTCTTAGCCCTGTTCAGAAAATGCTTTCAGCTTATCAGCTTCTATTGTAGCTTTTTGGTAATTCACACAGACTAAACAGAAGAAGCTCAGTGCGACATTAGTGTGGGCTCCAACAAAACGAGTGGTTCAAAGATACAAGGGTCAGTAACAACAGTGCGATTTATTTATGGATGTACTTTCACACAGGAAAAAAAAAAAGCAGAATAGGCATTATACCTGGGTTGAAATGTGATGTGTAGCAAGAATTGCTGTAACAATTATACGTATCTTTATATGACATCCTACGCAGTGGCTTGAGTTTTTTCACCTTTTGCCAAGTTACAACCACACATTTTTTGTTTTGAGGGGAATTATGCAAAAAAACAGTGGGAAACTGATGTGGAAGACAAGATAAGGCTTGTGTATAATTTTATCCACTAATAAACTCTGCAAACTGTAACCTTCATTTGTAATCAGCCGTATGTTTGAAAACGAATGCTGTATATAGCATTCTCGCAATAAAAATAGTGGTGGCAGAATCATACTGTTGATATTTATTTTTTCAATAGGAACAAAGAAGCTGTAAAAATGACCAAAAACACTTAAAGCAGATTCCAAGCCTCATATTGGCTTTAGCATGAGCATTAGCTACAATAAAATGGTCAAACCATAGTCACGTCTCGTCATGGCTCAGTCAAAGTCCAGATCTAAATTAACTTGAGAAGTTGTGGAAAAATTTGCAAGAAAAAAAAAGTCCATCCAATCTGCATGAACTGAAGCCATTTTGCAAAGAAGAATGGAGAATTTTAGTGGTTCAATTAGTAAAACTGGTAGAGTCTTTACCTAAAACTCACTTTTAGAAAACTCTTCATCCTCAATGACTTGGATGAGTATAGGAGCTTAAAAGACAAACAAAAAACCTCTGCCTGGAACATCCCCACAAAAATGAAATTATTTTCTTATTCTCTGTCAGAGTAGTGACTTTTTGTACAAAAAGCACAAAACCAAATGCAACTATTCACTTCCCAAAACTTGTTCACAAAGCCATAAAGCATACAACTTAGTCTTTGACCCAACAATGTGTGACACCACACATAGTTGTGTCACCAGAAAACAAATTTTATAGAAGAATTTGTTGAAGTTTAGTGACATTCCTGCTGGATCTGAAATGTCTAAACTGTATCATTCTCTCCAAAAGTACATTTGGATGAAACCCTGCAAGCATTCTCAAGCTCAGGCTTGTCCTCAAGCATCAAGCCGGTTTCCTTTGGAGTCTCAGTTAAAATTTCTAACATATTTGAATATATTACTTAAAATGATTTAATAGTTAGCATTTAATACGTAAGTAAATAAAGAAAAACACCATTTGCCGGAGCCCATTCTCAAAAATTATTTAACCAAAGCAAAGTTTCTTAATAAAATGAATAATATTTAACCTTTACTTGATCTTATTAGAGTTTTTTTTTATCTGTATTTCAGTTCTGTTTCTTTATGTTAAAGATTTTACAACAGTTCACAGGAGAATCATATTATTGTGAGGGGCCCATCCTTCTGCTGTGAATAACTGCAGTTATATAGTGTGAGGGGAATCTGGACCATCCTCAGCGAGAACAAAGCCCTCCATACACTTTCTGCCAACTGACTGGGAGGAAACACAGCATACCAGTAGTGCAACAACACTACAAAGACCTTTTCCCTTGACCTTTGGGAGAGAAGCCAAGGAAAGCACCTAAATGTTTCTACTATCCAGAACTGGACTGGGAATTTCTGTCTTGTATTCGTAATGAGAAACAAACATCAATCTGAAGAAAGCTTAGATCAGCTGAGTAAACATTTAAGCTTCGGTTGACTACATTTTGCTGTAATTGCAGCAGTCTTGTTTGCTCTGCATATCTCCAGCTTTGTAGACATATGAATATTTGCCCATTCCTCTTGGTAACTTTGCTCAGTCATATTGTTAGGAGAGCATCTCCAAACGTGAATTTTCAACCCTTGCCACCGATTTTCAATTGGATTTAGGTTTGGACTTATACTCCACCATTACAACACTTACAAGGGTCAGTGCTGACAATGCTGGTTCCACAACTATCGTTGTCCTACTGGAGCATGAACCATACTCTGTTGAAGTAAAGCTTCTGCACAACATGATGCTGCTACCACCAGGTTTCAACAGGGTAAATTGTGAGCAAATTCTGCTTGTGTCCACCTATATGGCTTGTGTCAAACTTTAAACAGGACTTGTGAAGTCCAGATCTGTAAAGTGTGTGGATAAAAGCTGCCCTGTTGTATAATCTTCTCCTTGCCTTGCCTGTCAGTTTAGGTGAAGGACCTTGTCTTGTTAAGTTTGCAGCTGTGCAAGCCTTCCCTCACTTCTTCAAATTGAATATTGTTGTTCACCCCCGCTTGCTCTTCAAATTGTTATTAGTCAAATATGTTGAAAATGTTTCTTTCCACTTCACAATTATGATGTAGGGAAAAAAAACAAAAAACTTTGGAGAAGTTGGTTGTAACTTGACACAATGTGAACAAGTTCAAGGACTATGAATTTCTTTTCGAATATTCATACTTCATCACTTTACAAAGTTCTAAATTGGTTATTTCTGATTCAGGATTTTTAAAGACCTTAGTGGCTATGGGGGAAGATTAACTTCAGATGGAAGAATGGTATTTAAACAATAACACCTGTCTGCAGTTTGTCAAAACTTTGCAGGTTTTGCAGGTCAGCTGTCAGTTACTGGAGCAAAGGGTCACTACCCCGTGAGCTTGCAGATGGGAATCCTGGCACTTTTTTTAACCAGCAGATCAGTCTCAGATGTCATTCAGCACATGTTTTAGCCACTCACTTACAGGCGTCACGCCATAGTAAGTGTGTAAAGGGTCAAAACATTAGTTGACTAAAAGTTTCTTCTTCAAATTATAAAAAAAAAAAAAAAAAAAAAAAAAAAAAAGAAAAAAAACAGGAACAAGTCTCCTCTTTGGTCATTAGAGCACAGTCAGACACAATGACACCATTAGGGAAAAAGTAAGTGTGTGAAAGAGTTCTGAAAATTTGGGTGAGGGGTCTTTGGCATACATCCAATCAGAGCCAAAGGTGCTTGCTCTATTACTCTACCAGATTCTTTCCACACAAAACAAAAAGAGGAAGATGTGGGTCTCACCACGAATAAGCACAAGGCACATATGTTTTGCATCAAACAAGGACCAACAGTTGTGAAATCATACTTAAATGGACTACTTAGACTGTTAATAAGTAAAATGTTATTCTCCACACAGATCAAGCTTTTAACACAGAGATTTTAACTCCCGGAGATGCATCTATACCTTCGTTTACCAAAACATTTGTTCTGTAAATGTCAGGTTAGCACATAAAAAAATTATCTTTGATTGATACTAGGATTTTATTAAACATGAAATGCCTGCACTGCATGGGATGCCAACAATGAAAGGAGGTTTGGTGTGGACTTATTTGTATGTGATCAGGATGCTGTAAATGGGATCCAAAACCGGTTCCAAGAACAAAACATGTTGGTATTTCCTCGCAAACAATAATTTGAACTCAAGATTGTGTCAAGCAATGGGGTACAACCCTAATCTGTTCCTGCTGATCACATTTCCGGTCATTAGAAGAGATGTGGCTTTTAATGGAATAAAAGTCACTATGCAAAGGAAAATATTGTGTAATGTCTCTACAATGCAAGTGTACTGATGGTTCCTGCAGTTTCAAAAAGCATTTTTGTTTAGAGTTTAGATATAAACATCAAAACATCAAATAAGAGCTGGTTCCTTCTCTGGTGGAACCAGCTCTTCCACCAGAGATGGTGGGAGATTTGAATCTCATGAGCTTTGAATCTCTCCTGGATCTATCCAGAGCTAGTGTTCACTCTAATCCAGTTTTTCTATTATCTTTCTTTCCCATAGAAAGTCTTCCTGGTACAGTGCTTCTGTATTTCACTCCGGAATAAAGCCATTAGAAAACATCACCTTGAACTGTGATGATGATCACCATCACAGCTCAAGATCAATACATACAGAAAAACTGTATGTATTTTCTTTGCTGTTTTTCCCTATAGAAAGTGAACGTGAAAAGATCCTGCCAAAGTTTTTATATCAAAGAACATAAAAGGTCACACAGGAGGGTGGTGTGGTCCTAAACTTTACCTGCACAGGTCAGGAGAGAAGATATAAAGACGTTCGCTCTTGTTTAGCAAGGGATGGAAAGCACTTCCGTCTGATCCAAGGATGCTGTTGCTCTCATTAGTTGACCAGTATTTGAGCATCCTACAACACAAATTAAATTAACACTGTTCTTTGTTGCCAACAAACCAGTCACAACTGTTCATACAGCCTGTATGTCCCTCTTTACTTAAGTTTTTGTTAAATTCAGCACATTGCTCCAAGTTAATTGTTGAATTTGTGAAGTTATATGTAGTACCTCTTTCTTGCCAGCAATAGAGAAAGGTTTATCGAGCTATTTTATTTTGCACAGACAAAAAGAGGTCATAGAAAAAAGAAAAGGCACAGGAGGTTTTCCAAAAACCTCATTTGTTATGTCAACATGTTTGCTATACTCATTTTAGAAATGATCAAGAATGGTTTTATCTAGAGCACTTCAAAACGCAGTTTCCCTAGTGTGAACGGGTAATTATAGCACTTAAGGATAAGAAATCTGGATAAGATGAGGCTATTTAAAAGCCTTTGAGAAAATCCAAGTAGCAGGATGTTCCGTCCAGCTTTCTGTGGTAAGAGCTATAGGCAAGACTAACAAGAAAAAAAGTGAAAGGCAGAGATTACCCAACAGAAAAATCTGCTATTCCTCCTCACTTGCTTTCCTACTCCTCTTTCTGACTCCATCTGGCTAGAATGCAAGGCAGAGAGATGTTTGGGTTGGGGTTATGTTTGAACATTCACATTCTCTCTCTGCTCATTAGTCCTGCTCTACTTCCTGGATACAGGAAATAGGCTTCCTGGATGAGGTTGTAATTCAGGTATTATTTGAGTTTTTTGGATGATCCTCTGCTGTTCCCTGCTGGAGTTGTGAAAAAAAAAAAGTTGTCGTGATTACACATCATAACACTAAGTAAGAACGTAAAGGCAAAACCTCTTCCAGCTGCACAGCAGCCGAAAGCAGAGGGAATAATTGTCCAACAATGCACAAATTCAACAAAAGAAATTATAAACAAAAGCGTACAAAAGGAACAAATCAGAACTGCCGCACCAGCTACCCCAACATGCTGCCACAATGAGAAGAGCAATTGTATTGTGTCCTGGGTGTGAGTGAGACTGCATCAGTGTTACCTTTCCCCTTTATATGTTTCGATGCGTGCATAATCTAAGTAGTTCTGCGTTCCAGTGTGGAAGACAAATTCTCCGTCGCTGCTTTCATTTTTCTGTGCCAAGCAAAACATTGAGCTCATTAAAATGACATTTTCTCGTGTGATGGTAAGAGCAAGTTTATAAAAAAGTCCTTTCTCTTTTTTAAAATTGCTAAAGTACAGAAAAGCTTTTCTTATTATTATTATTATTATTATTGTTGTTATTATTATTATTATCTTTTTTTTTGTCAAACCTGTACATACCTTGTACATGAGGCCGAAAACCCTCTCCACATCAGTACCGGATGAGGCAATGCGGTCCAACAAAGCATCTTCATAACCCCAAAGTAGTTCCTGAACACTTCGAGTGGTGAAGAGACGACTATTGGTGCCTTTTATCATAAAATTCAAAAAAAAGCTCTTGAATCCTTGCGCCTTGTTCATTGCAGCCTGGAGTCAAGAATTTGAATAGACATTAGAAAATACAACCGACTTTGCAGAATATCCTGGTGGTGAGCAGAGCAATGCAGTGGGAGTAGTACACACTCGCCTTTACCCCAGTTGGATTCCCAGTCTTTTTTTCCACTTATCTCCAACCTTTAAATAAGGACTTACCCAGATGGGAATGTTGATAGTAGTGATGTTATCGACATCTGGGTCACCAACAGACTTATCCCTCAGAAAAACAAAGCTTTTGGCGTTGTACGCCGACACCTTTGTATTATTGTCCAACATGGTGACGTTGTCCTTATACCTGTACTCTCTGTACAAACAGTCATTTAAAAAAAAAAAAAAAAAACTGATTACTTTTCTGCTGAATTAAAACTTGGAAATTTAAATCAATCCTTTGTCAAATACATCAATATTAATTTAGAGAAAATAAAACCCATTCAGTTAGGAATAATTAAAAAAATCACCAGCTATTAGTACATCCTACAATGCCTCTATAATAAAAATTACAGTTTAACTTTATTTTTTTTTAAAAGTTGTTCAGTGATTCTTGAGACCTTTTAATCTAACACATTATGTACAGAGTGACATAAGGTGTACAGGACGACATGACACAGAACCTCAGCAGGAAGTGGTATGTAGGGGTCAACTACATCTTTATAAATGCATCTTAATTCGTCTTGATGCCAGGAAGTGCATACTAACAATGGGAGAGAATATAGGATATCCTCAACAAAAGTCTGAATTCTAACTTTAATGAAGATCGACATCTGGGATTAGAATTCTGGGATTAAAAATCGGATTATTTTTTCACTTTTTGTTTTTTTGATTGTTTTTGGAACTCTTCCATACAAAAGCAAAAATCACTGCTGTTTTTTTTTTTTTTTTTGCACATTAACTATTGCTCAGCATCTTTTAAATTGTTTTATAAAATGGTCCACAGTACTTTTCATTTTTTTCCCTATTACGACAAAATAAAAAGAATATTTATAAGGATGTCACTCTGCAAAAAGACATTTCAAGCTCTTCAAAAAAAGATTTTTTGTTTCTTTTTTGACTTACCTGTACGTGTAGGGTCCAATCTGGTTGACTTCTGGTTTTTCCCCATTAAGCACCTCTTCTACATTGGTCACATTAAAGAAGAAAAACTCCATGAAGACAGGAGGGGGAGGGGTTTTCCATGACTCGAACACGCGGCTACCTTCCACTAAAACAATTTCCTATTGAGAAGAATAAACAAAAATCACACAAAAATGAAATTATACTATGCTTTTTGTAGCTTTTTCTGAAAGTTTAAACCAATGATAAAAGGAAAAAAAAACATTCCTGAACTGCTTAAAATATCTTCTTTGTAGTTATGGCTTTGCATCTGCTGCTTTTCTGGATCATTACGCCCAATCGCAGCAAGTTTGGTATGCATTTTCAACAGAACATCAGACACCATTTAATTTTTCATATATCCTCTGAGCAAAATAAATGAGATTCCACATTGAAGCACACAAATGATTCTTGGACTACTGGATGTGTTTTAATCGTACGATTCTGTTCTTGCACGATGAACAGTGCTTTGCCACAGCAAGCACATGTTTTGAATCTGAAGTTTTCCCAGTACGCTCGCAGTAAAAACAACCCCAAGAAGAAAAACATCCTTCTGGGTGGGTGCAGGGGAATGTGTGTGTGTGTGTGTGTGTGTGTGGGTGGGAGGGGGGAATGGCTGCGTTAGTGTCGGACAGCAGCATTGGCTGAGAATATAAATGGTGTGAGAGGGGACCCTTCCACCACCCCATTGTCAGCCGTTTCCCTTGACGACAGGCACTTGGAGAGAGCGCCTCTGACAGATCATGTGATGCATGGACCCTGATGCCCACTGTTTGTGGGGGACCTTGATTATCTGAGCCACATTCCTCAGGATCTAGCTCTTTGAGGCCCCAGAGGAGGAGCACTGCCGACCACCCTGTTTGATTATACAGTATGATGAAACAGAGGTATTTTTTTCAAACTACAACACAAAGAATAAGAATAGAATTGGGATTGGTCTTTTTCCAAACAGCAAGTAAGGAGAAAGATGATATGACCTAATTGTGTCAAATTTATTGTAGGCACCAAGCAACTTTTTCAAGAGAATAAAAATCTCCTTTTTAGAGTCCCTTATTACTTGCGCTATGGGACAAAACCTTAACAGAGTAGCCAAGGATTACAAAGTTATCGCTTAAAATTGAGGAACAGAGTCTGGCATCCTTTTACACTCTGAATAATCAGTAGTATAACCCTCACAGCATGCTACACGAAATATAAGGGAAACAGGAACAAAAAATCCCTCTCATCTCTGTACATCGCAACCCTTACACCACACCCGGTATATAAACACACATGGCAGGTGAATACACAAACACACATAGAAACCTGTGCTTTGATGTGGCGATGTTCAAATACATACATAGATGTGAAAAACACTGGACACAGCTGGAGGCAGTTCTTAAAATATTCCAGTCGAGCCTCAAAAGCTTTACATTCTTTAAAAGTGTTTGGCTCTTCCTGCAAGCCACAGTAATCTACAGCATTGTGGAAATTAAATTTAGTAAAATAACCAAATTCATAATGAGTCTGGTTCAGATTCGTTCTTCTCTTTGGGGTCTGACAACAACAACAGAGAGATTGAGCAGGAGTATTGGAACAAAACTTTCCGAACAAAAGTCACCTACAGTGAAACCTAGAGTTTTATTAGGCTTTATTTTACACAATTTGGTGTTTCAGAGTTGCAGGCATGTTTTAACAAAGTCAGTTTTCTTTCAAGAGACTAGGGCTTGAAGGACACGTGTGGGAGGAAATCCTCTACACACCTGGTAGCGTGAAGCAGTAACCTGATACAGTTGAAGTACTTCATACGGGCTAGAATGCAAGTTTCCTACACACACTGTTATGTGTCAGAGTTGTTGTTATATTTATATATATATACATATATATATATATTATTACAAAAAATGTGATTATTTGAATACTTCCAATCTGAATTTTCACTTATTCGAAAATACCACTACCATGTTTTTTCTCTTCTCACATTTTGTTCTTAGAGTACTGAGGAATATCTCATCAAGTTCACACACAGAGCTCTAACTACTGGGGGTCCCTTCATGTTATGCTCCACTTGTCGCTTGGACACGAAAACAGCTATCAAGATAATTTAATATTATTAATATCATAATTAATATTTAATTAAGTTGTGTATTTACCATACAAAACAACTTTTCTTAAAAATGTTTAACCTTCAAATGTGGGTGTTATTTATAAAAAGTATTTTCTTTTTTTTTTTTTTAAAAAGCATCAGAAAAAGTAATCTTATTTCCTCCCATAGATAATATAGATGAACCGGTAGCTTTTGGTAGAATTAAAATTGTTAAAACAAAAACAGAATAGCAGAACAATTTAAATTTTAAATTCATCCTATGCACAAAAAACCAAAATGTATGCCATTTATATCAGCACAGCCAATGTATTGCCAAAAGTAAAAATTGTGGGGCACAGAAGAGTTAATAAAAATTATCTAGTAAAATATTTCCCAATCGAATCTTTTGAAGACAAAACCAAAAGATACATTTCTTGATGTCTTGAGTTCATTTCATTAAATAATTCTGCTAATAAACCTACATTATTGACTCTATGGAAATGTTAGTATTTTGTTATTTTCCAAAGGATGGCTGAAAAACTTCTCACCTAAAAGCAACCTGATCCTTGCAATGGAGAAGGAGGCTTGATTTGAAACGAAAAATGAAGGTGTAGTGTGTGATAACACTAACATCAGAGTAATGTCATTTTCCTGGCTGCACTGTTATCATAGTAAGGTGAACCTTCTGGGAAAGTTTTACAATAATATGAAGGCATTTCAGCATCTTTAACCTCAGGGAAACTGCTCAATTTTTAAGGTGGGAGGACTCTTATTTTAAATAGATAATAAATATATGCCAAAGGATTCCAAACATATTTATGCCCATCTAGAACTGATTCCCAACACAAATATCATAAATATAGTTGTTTTTTAACTTTATTATCGGGGAGGACGTTCTCCCTTAAAAAAATATTGATTGGGTGTCAGGAACATTGGAAAGCTGTTCATGACAATTTATCAATACAGTAGCAGAAAATTTGAGAAGTTATGTGGAAGAAGTTTTTTTATTATTATTATTATTATTATTTGTGACATTCGCCTCCTTTATTCTAACACCTCTACTTCCTATTGTAAGTTTTGAATTCAGGACGTAAATATTTACACCTGTCATCAAAATTTTCATCAAGGGTAAGGAAAATGACTACCGGTAAGTGTTCTAAGTGAAACGTTTATTTATATGAAAACTACGTATCATTTTTGAATAAAGATGATATGTGTGCACCACATACTATCTCATGTGTGCGAGAAAGTTTATTTTCCTATGTTTTTTTTCTTCTGTGTCTCTTTAGTGGCTCCATAAGCCTACCTGTAAGAGAAACAGTTTAAATTGTATATTTGCTTGATTGTCCGGCCTGGATGCAATTAATAGGTATTTGTTTCACTGGTTCTGAGTCACTTAACATCTTAACTGTTATCTTCAAAGTACAGATTGTATAAGAGTATCAGTTTTTCCCTCAAGATATTATGACTAGTTTTGTGGTCTCTCAGCAGAAAATCAAGATTGATTCCTAGTGGGAGACGAAACTAAAACATGGACTTTGGTGTGTCAACTGTAGACAAAGCAATGAATCAATTTTCAGCCTCTACAAATGCAGGCACAATCACAACTTCACTTTGCCATTTCTGTAAAGATTTTAGTGGTTTTTGCTATGATTTTAAATTCCATCAGGCTTTCTTATCCATATTTACAGTAACTTCAGGAGACATTGCAAAGTTTAACAGAATGAACTTCCCATGACTCCACTTATTCCTGGAATTACACATAAATCTAAGGCCACTCCCCCAGAGGGTAACAATTTTGTTAATGTTATGATTTAAAAGGAATTTTAGGCCATTATGACAAGAAATATTTCCATTGCAGCCCATTGTGATTGGTTGATGACTTTCAACAAATATTACTATTCTGATTTTACAAAAATATTTCTCTGACACTGATCACTTATCATAACATGAAGAACACCTCTTGCCACACATTCTGGATTTAGGTGTCATTCCTGACTAGCCCACAAACATATAAATATACCTTAAAATAAAATTGTGGTGCCTAACTCGACTGCCCTAAATGTTTTAGATGCACCAGTATATCTAATTCAAGTGTATTTTTTTTCTTAGCATGCCATCAAGTGCTAGTAGGCTGTAAATCAACTACTCATTATGGGTTTCCCAAACATTTGGGGAAACACCTAAAGGAGGATCACTGACATAAACCATCTCATATTAGGTCTAACTGTATGTTTTGTGTTGATGTCCTGCTGTAAAATAAAACCTCCTCCTCAGAAAACACTGAGGCGGAGGCTTTATTCCAGGACTGCTTTGTAAAATTTGTAAAACACACAACTAATAGTTCTGCTGACAGATTCCTTCCACCTGAGTAGTGCATTTTAGCAGTACCTTCATAGTTGCCAGCTCAGGTGGTGACTATAGCTTGGGTTACATCTGTTGTCTTTTCTGTATAATTTTAATCTTTTGTTTTGCAGAAAGAATAATTTTTGAAGATTTTAGCTGTTTCCTGTGAAAGTGCTTTGGACCAGCCATCCCATGTGTGCGAATCTGAGTATCTTGTGAAAACAATAACAAGAGGCCTATATTGCTCTGTACACATGGTTCATTGAATCGGCCACCTCTGGGAATGAGATCAAACATCTGCAAACCCCTTTGAACCAAAGCGTTGGAAACGTTAAGCCAAAGGAGGCAAATATGTGTAGATGGCAACGTTGATGTTCTCTTTTCTTTGAACAGCAGAGATAAAATTCATATTAGAGCTACAGCCACTGATCCTGTCAATGAGCAAATGATATTGTTAGTTGCTGAGGGGATCACAACTGAGAGTTCATTACTTCAATGCCTTTGAGGAAAGGAAAAGCTTGGATAGCAAGTTGTTTACAACTGATTAGAAATGTATGAGATGTAAAGCATTACAGCAACAACAAAAGCAACATCAAAATGCAACCAGACAATAAAAGATGGGGCAGAGAAGAGATTAGACATGACAGGAGTCTGACCAATTTTATGATCTCATCACAAAAGGATATAGCAGCTTCACGGCTAGACTCCCTCTACTGGTCACTTCCATATAGCATCCTGCTTAAAATCAGGAATCATTTCTAAATAATACAAACAAGTGCGGTCTGCACAGTGGCGCAGTTGGTAGAGCTGTTGCCTTGCAGCAAGAAGGTCCTGGGTTCGATTCCCGGCCCGGGGACTCTCTACATGGAGTTTGCATGTTCTCCCTGTGCATGGTGGGTTCTCTCCGGGTTCTCCGGCTTCCTCCCACAGTCCAAAAACATGACTGTCAGGCTAATTGGGCTCTCTAAATTCTCCCTTGGTGTGTGTGAATGTGTGTGTGAATGGTTGTTTGTCCTGTCTGTTTTCTATGTTGCCCTGCGACAGACTGGCGACCTGTCCAGGGTGAACACCGCCTCTTGCCCGGAACGTTAGCTGGGGATGGGCACCAGCAACCCTCCCGACCCCATTAGGGACAAGGGTGATTAGAAAATGGATGGATGGATGGATGGACAAACAAGTGCCAAACCATGCAGTGCAGACAACACAAAGCAGTTGTAATAACTTTACAAAAGATGGTTAATGAGTGATTAATTATTGGCCTACTTTTCACAACTATTACACACTAGAGACAATCTGTAACATTGGTAGACCCTGTCAGTAGTTTTGAAGAACTAAAAGGACATAATCCTTTTAGTTCTTCTTTTTCCAGATGGTAATGGGTTTGCATTATAGGTGTATGATGGTGTCTACAGCTCTAACTCCATGGCATTAAGCGAACTGCAGGATCCAACATGAGTCTTTCCAGGATCTGGGATGTCAGGGTAACAACAGCCATGGAGGACTAATGGATGAACTTTATTTAGTACAGGAACAAGGCAGAATCTGTTCAACAGTGTTGGTTTCCAATAATTCTTGCCTCCACTATGGCAGATCAACTGCTAGAAATTAGTCCCTCTCCAACGGGCACAATATCAAAAATATACAACCTTTTAAGTCCAATTTGACTCCTGGGCTAAGTCATCTTCGCGCTACTTGGTCTGATGATCTTAACATAGATATTGATAGTGAGATATGGTGAGCTGCTCTAGAACAAATTCACGCCTCATCAATTTTTACCCGACAGAACCTTGTTCTGGTTCAGTAGGACTCAGTATGGCAATTCATACTGAACTCAGTGAGTCTCAAGTAGGAGACTCAAGTATGACTTGAATGTCTCTGTATGGTGTTCATTGTTGTGTTAAAAATAATAAATAATAAAAATAGAAATAAAAAAAACAAACATTTAGATTTGGCTCTCCAATGTGACATCTTCTAAATGAGAACTACAGACTCCTTGGTGATTACGTGACATACGAGTTCTGTCAAATACACAATAAAACTTGTCTGGTGGCTTTTATTTAGAAAAGCAAATGGTGCTGGAACATTCTTCTTTTCAGGCTAAGGTTGAAGACGTGTTAAAAAAAATCCAACAGAGCTACTCTGTACAAGTCTTCATGTTTATTGGGATGACACCATCTGAACCCATAACCTTGTTCTGGTTCAGTCTCTCCAGCTGCCTCTTCACTTGATTACTAAAAGAGAGGCAGGTAGGAAAGATGGAAGGTGCACCACCAACTCCTCATTTGGTTGACGACCGTAATGGGGAAGCAGTGAGATCTGTGGCCAAGGTGGACAATCACACATAGGTCTGTTAGTCAGCTAGTCAAAGGAGAATCAATGGTCTGTTTGGCTCAATACAGGAGAGGAGGCTGCTCAGGATATTCCTTTACTGAACCCATTGTATGTCAGAATGTTATTTCATCAGCTGTAGTTTGATGTTTGGTGCAATCCATTCAGATGTAACAATGAAAGAAATGTTTATGTCTTTAATCTTTTATTTTACGTGAATTTACCTTGTCTTGTAGTGTAATGGGATAAATGAGAGTAATTGTATGTTTAATCTCTGATTTTATTAGAGGCCCCTAAAATACCTTTGATATTCAAAATGCCATAAAGTGTGCTGTCACATGAAAGTAATCTGATGGTTAGTAAACATGTACTGGTAACAGAAGTGGTTATTCATACTGCAGCATCTTAAAAGTTGAACTGAGAAAATCAACTAAGCCACTTTTAGAAAAACTCCTGACAATTTGCTGACTCTGTTTGACTGAACTCCTGGAAATATGAGAAATTTATGAAGCACCAGAAAAAACATGCAGAAACCTGCCAACACAACTCTTATTTTGCAAAAATAGGCTTATGGCAAAGTGTATCAACACAGCACTTTCACTGGGTGCTAAAGGAGTACAAAATAGGACTTTAATCAGACCATTTAAAGGAATAAAGAAATGCTGGTTGAGCTGTGCTGGCCACTGAACCCACAATTCCTAGTCACCCGTCTGCAACTTCTTGTAAAAACTTCTACTACTCGGTAACAGCTTAACAACTATAATTCCTTAAAATGTGTCGCTACAAAGCGTATGTTGCAAAAGTTTAATGTATTTGCTGCTTCATTTTATTAAACCAAGTTGAACCTCTTGGCCAAAATGCTTATCAGCTAACCATGAAAGCAAAGAGAACACAGAGATATTTAAATTTTTAGGTTTATTTTTTTTCTAATAAATTTAGGATAAAAACAGTACAGTTCTTTGCAAATATATTACTGGCCATTGAACTTTCCCACATTTTGTCACATTACACACCCTAACCCTTCCACTGTTGCTCGAGATCAGAGGTGCCGGCATCCTGCATGTTTTAGTTCTCTCCCTGGTGGTAATAACAACCTTTTCAGCCTGTCAATGTTCTTCTTCGACCTTCTAAGGAGACGTCATTTGATCCAGATGCACTAAAGCAGGGAGAAAAGTAAAACATGTAGGATGTTGGACCGACTTTGGGCACCACTCCTCTAGATGTACATCAAGGCTGAACTTCTGACTAAGTCTCAAGAATTTTCCAACTTCTAACAGGTTTTCGTCCAGGAGTCCCTGGTATTTTGTGCACTATTTATCCACAAATACTCAGCTTTCCCTGTGGAAGAAAAGCATCCCTCAAATGATGCAGCCACCTCCTTTTGTTTCCCAATGTAATTGGTGTGTGGTTGTTTGGCATTAGGCCAAAAAGTTAAAGATTTGGCGTAGTCTGAGCCGAGCACGATGTGCCTCTAGAAGTGTCCTATGTGGGTTATAGCTTTCATGCCACAACAAAAGATAGTTCTGTAAATACAAATGACTGGAATTTTCATTCCATTGATAAATATTGAGGTTTCGGGTTGGAAGGTGATGAAAATATGGCATTTCTTTGTTGTTTTGTTTTGTCAGGCTACCCTATCATTTCACATTTGGCTTTCATTTCAATAAGACTATCTATTGAACCAAAAACTAAAAAGGAATTCATATTAAGTAGAATTAAACATATCATAATGATTGTGTGATTACAATCTAGTCATTTGAAATCCCTGTGTGCCAGCTGTATATAACTGAAGACAGTACAGGATCTGTAGGGTTGGTTCACACAATCACATCATTGTTAGGCTTTTCCCACATGCGGCAACGAGTGAACTTTACTCTCCCTCTATATATAGACTGTAAAGTTGCTAAATAAACGTGAAAGTCAGAAGATTCAGGTTTTCTACCTTTTTCAGGCGTTTGTGCATCAAATTGCGGAATACTTGAGCCACCATCAAGGCGATTCCACTGACCAGCAGGAGGGCGCAGATGGCCCCCACCGTGTAGATAGCGCAGGACCTTCGCGTCATTGTTGGCAGATGAAGCAGCAAGACTGAACGCTGGAAGGATGGTTGGAGAGGCTAACTTCCTTTCACCGAGAAAGTTTCACACCCTTACTCCAGAGCACAACGAAAATGTGCCGCTTGCTTTTTTAAAAATTAACTTTGCCCAGTAGAAAAGTTGAGGGAAAGTTTTGAAAAGGGTTTGCGACAGACGTCCCACCACGAGTTACAGGCTTTGCAAGGAGCTCCTCCTATGAGTAAAGAAACCACGCGGTTCCTTTTCTGTGTCAGACTGAATCACATTAATTAAAAACTGAACCACGGAGTATTTGTAGCGGACTGGGGAGCTTCTCCCTCCTCCAAGCCACGAGTCCTCTGATTGGTTCCACCAGTGGGAGCACAGTGGGCTGAGGACGCTCTTCTCTCTCTCGGGCGCAACCTATAATAACCTTAAAACTTCAATCCCCCCGCCTCATCCGCCGTAACAATTTCCCTGGTCGGATTCACAGAGGTGAAGGTATCAGAGGAACTGGAGGTACACATAAAAATAAAATTTTATTAAGTTGGTACAGTTAACAGGAGTTCATCTAGAGATTATGTCTTGCTTTCATTAAAGAATATTGACGGTACCCAACTGAGATGTGAATCCCTCTTATTCATTGTTATGAGTTTTGTTTTGACTCTTTTCTGAAAAGGTGTCAAAACATTTAACAGCAGCGGCAAGTAGCCTACTGCTCATGTCATGCTCTAAAAATATGTGCTATAAGTTTGTAAATGCAGGAAGTCAAGTAGCCTACTTCATTTCCACTCAAGCTGTTAAAACTGAGTTAACTCATTTTCGGTTTATTCGGTGGCAAGGCTTGCTTTTCTTAACTGAATATCTTTTATACAATAGAGGAAATAAAATACATACATAATCTTAATGCTGCACTCAAAGATTATGTAGACTACTCTACAAAAAAAAAAAAAGCAACACATCTCAGTGTCTTCCAAACACAAAAATGCTTATAAAGACAAAAAGTTTTTCTAAGTACAAAGCATAAAAAGTACATTTAGAAAGAACAGCGTGAGTTGAAATCCTCATTCAGGCTTCATTCAAAACATTTACAATGTAATATCAGATGTAATTTTAAATGTAATTGGGCATCATCTTGGTTTTTGGTCTGTTTTATTATATTGTCCTCATTTTATAGACTTTTAATTGTTTGGCCAATGTTGATGTGATTCTCTCTGTGTTATTCAAAGTTTTTGTTTGTATGTTTGTCTTCCACTTTGTCAGCTGCTGATAGATTCACAATCACTGTCATTTCAAACTAAATCTTCCCCCAGCTTAAAGTGTTTGCAATGCTCTAATAAGTTCTGAAAATGTGCAAAACAACGACAGATATCCTACACGTCATGTTAATGGAACTGTGGCACATTCTCTACAACTTTAGAAAGTTGTGTCCATTGGGAACAAGATAAATCACTGCTTTCTATAGTTCCGATTTTTATATTTTTTTTTAAGTTAGAGTCTGGAATTTGAGTGGGTAATTTCATCACCTTTATACACTTTTATGAAGGGAGTTATTGAAGATTTGATGGTGTGTTTGGAATCATTTTTGAGTTACATTTCCTTGTATTGTCTGTGGAATACTTTGGGAAGCGGAGGAGGCCATGACTGATTCAGTGAGTGCACGGCGCCTGTGTCCTGTGGATGCAAAAATAAGTCTATTCCCTGCAGCTATGGAGGTTTGTTTTGCTGATCAGTTCACTTTATTTCCACTTGAATATAATCTGTTCAAAATATGCTGTTCCTTAAGTTTGGTGATTCAGAGACAACTGTCCAAATCTTTTTATAAACTACCACTGAGCCATGCAGAAATCAGCATGCCAAACTATTTGAGCTCCGACATAACCCCTGGCAAAACTCCAGGCCTTAAAAAGCCTATTAGACCATGGGACTGTAACCTTTTTTTCAAAAAAGGACAAAGCTGCAATATTCTAGTACTTTAAACATCTGGGACAGAACTGGTGTAAGTGAATCATGTTCATAGGCAGTGGTGCAAATGGTGGACATCCACTGTACATGGGGCACAGTGCCAGAGGAAGCTCTAAATTTCTGGCGCAAAAATAATTTCTAATTGACATTTTCTGTATTTAGAAGCTGTTTCTGCATGTGTACATTATGTGATTAATAACAGTGGAACAATATTTATTAGGTGTCTCTCTGCTCCTTCATCATCACCCCTTTGAGAACCCACAGAGGCGCAACTTTTTCTTTTGAATCACTGAAAGGGAGCTAAAGATTGAGAGGCAGAAAAGAAAGATTTTGTGCCCACAAAAACACAGAAGAGGGAGAAGGTTAAAGCATATTTTCGCATAGAAATTATGTAGTTGTGCCTCTGCTTGTGTTTCCAGTAAATTCAGAAATAAAATAGACTGAAAAATTGACATGGTGGTCTGTAAACTGCTTTCTAATTAATTTAGCATTATGAATAAGGTCATTTTCTTGTCGGATGTCTTGGTTAGGGTTAGGGTTAAGGCTGCACAATGTCAGGAAGAATTGTACTGCTACAATCTTGTAGAATATCGCAGCAGTGATGGCGTAAATATCCAATTAATGGACTTTTCTCAAGATGCATTCATTTTGTGAAGATCTCCATTCCTTTGCAGGGTTATTTTCAGGTCTCCAAGGTTTCACCTTTCTCTTGAAAATACACTTTTGATCTCATTGGTAATTCCATTGACTTATATTTTCATCAGACACCAACACAATGGTCATTTGCAGCACTTTTATAAGGGTTTATGTCCAAAATTATGCTTCCTAAATGTTGATGGTATGCCATGTGCATGTTTTTTCACAGTTTCAAGGTAACTGGTCTGATCTTGAATACCCCTGCAGGACAAAAAAACCCCTAACAGTGGCATTTTAAAAGGAGCATGTCAAGATTTGTAGATTTTCCATGGAAATAGCATGGTACAAAAACCCTCAAGCAAAATAAGCACAATTTTTAAAACTATTGCTTAAGAACTTTAATAAAATGAAAAACTCCATATTGCTGAGTATGCATCTCTGCTAGTCGACACCATTTCCTGATATATTGGAAATGAACAAGTTTCAGCCAGTCTTAGACCACCACCACGCCCTTTTGACAGGCTAAACCTTTGACACTGATAGAACTGATGGAGTGAACATGTCCTTAATGTTGAGGTAATGCACAAAATATTTATTTGATAAAAATAAGTTGGTTCCCTCTTTTAGTGAGCAGTAGGTCAACCGCGCACTTAAAGTTGTTATGTAATTAACATTTTTCCTGCCCAGAACTCCACTTTCAAAGTGGTCAAAGTTCACCTCTTTATCAACACGCTATTGATTTAATCATCATTAGTGTGAGGTCGCATATGTTTTTGTAATCATTAGAACTAAATCCTTTGCAAACTATGAGACTTCTTCTTTATGGAAAAAAAGAGGAATGAGCAGAGTGACTAATTTATGTTGCAATCAGCTCTTACACATTCACATTAAAACATTGCTTTTTTCATGAATTTGTCTGCTTTAAATAAGGACAAAGGTGGAAAGCTGAATTTCTTAAAATATCTTAGAATATCTGTTATTAAATGGTAGTCATGCTATATAATTTCAAAAGGTTGCTTGTCTAGTAGTCCCTGTAGGTTTGAGAACGTAAACAGCACACCTGATAAACAGGTGCAACCTCAAACAAAGACAAAATATCTCTTCAAAGATCAAAGCCTATTGCAGGCCAAATGAAAAGTCGTTTTTCATCCGGTGGCCTAATTTAAAAATAGATTTTAGGAAATGACCATTGTCCTTCAGGAACCTCCTGTGGTTTGCATTGTATTGAGTACTAATACCTAAAACTTATGGAAACAGTTTTTTTTTTTTTCATCTTCAAACATCGACTGCATATTCTATATAACAAGAAAATGTAATCATTCGCTAACTGAACCTCAAGAGCACGTTTCCTCCCAGAATTACCTTTGTATGAAGGAACAATGCTCAGTAAACACTGTGTAGATATATGTAAATATACAAGTTTCTGAGTTGAAGATCTGAGGGAAACTGAGGTCATTAGTCAGACAAAAGATAAACTCTGAACCATCATTAAAATTTACAGTATTTAAGCATGTGTGCAACACATGAACACATGAACATCCTTTGATCTAAACCTAATCATTGTATCTATATCAAGATGTCCATGATTGTGCTGCTGGGAGGCAAATCTCCGCCCTAGCCCAGGATTACATCTAGCAACTTTCCTTCCAGGATTTCCCTGTTTTGCTACATCTATCTTCTCTATAACCTTTGCCAGCTTCTCAGTCCTTGTTCAGGAAAAATGTCCCCACATTATGAGGCTGCTACCACCATCTCCCATATTTCTTATTTGTAAAAAAAAAAACAACAACAAAAAAAACAACAACTTTGGAAACCATGTATCAATCATTTGTATGTACTTCACAATATATTTTAGGTTGGTCTTTTAGAAACAGTAAAATTCTTTATAAATGTAGATTTACAGGGATTTTGTAAATGTCATGTGACAAAATGTTGAAAAGTTTCACTTCAGTTTCCGTTCAGTTTTCTTCCTTATCACAAGGAAGGAAATGACTGTCCTTCTAAATACAACTCAAACTTGCTTCAGCAATGAGATAAAGGTTGAAGTCAAGATCAATTTATATGATCAGTTGGCAAAAGGGAAGCTAATCATAAATGACTTTGACCTAATATCAATAGCATGTTCAATTTAAAGATCATTGCTTACTGCTAAAATTTACACCTAAATGAAATATTCAACAATATTCAGAAAAGCAAATATTTTACAAACAGTAGACAGTTCCTGGTCCTACATGTATAATTTTTAAATATTTTTTGAAACACCACTTCTTAGAAAAACTCTTACACTGTGCACTTGCATGCAGCTTTAGAAACCAAAGACCTTTTTTTAAGGCTGCAGATGAAAATAGGTGAGTCAGAGATTTCGATATTACAGTTTGGGAGATTGTGCATGTTAGCGATGGTGTGTGTAGGCGTGTATGTGTGTGAGGCATGTGGGAGGTGGGATTGGGAAATAATCAATGCAATGAGTAATATTTCACTGAACCCTTACTCAGACAACAACAATTTTATTATGTTATAGGTGAAAATCTTTTTCTGAATCAGATTACTTTAAAGAAGAAAAAAGTTAACATGAAAAACAAAATATCTGCCCAAGAGAGTTAAATTCCAGTGGTTTTCTAAAACTTTTCATTTATCTTTATCAGAAAATGAAAACAGTTACAGGGCCGTTTTGGAAACACAGAACTGTCTTTATTGGGATCCCCAGCTTTTCCACCTGTTTCAGCATGTGCACTTTGACCCTTCCTTCGGGGATTCTGAGAGCAAGATGGCTTTATGAGCAGAGGGCCAAGCTTCCCACAACACTTTCTTTCACTGTTTTCTTTGATCTTAAAGAAAACCAGCTCTGAAGAGCTGTTACCAGTGAGGGGGGATCAAAGAGTCCACCAAAATGTTCCAATCAGTACAACACAGTACCATCAGGTTTCTGCCTAGCAATCAGAAATAGATGCAGATTTCAGCTCTCTTCACTGACTTCCAAGTTAAAAGTAAGTTTCTGTGATTTAAGGCTTGAGACGCAGCATGAGTAGAACATTTTTTAGACACTCCCCTGAAACATGTATTTTGTGGTTTACCAACGTCCTCCAAGCAGTTGCTTTTTATGTACTAAAAGGCACCAAGAAACAGCAAAGAGGTGCTTCCACTGTGTCGTTTGAATCAGAATCAGAAACAAACTACTAGCGCTTATCAAATTTTGTTATTGCTGTTAACAGATTTTTTTTGATATTTACTGTTTTCAGAAATATTTGTTGTAACTGGTAGCAGAGTTGGATGAGAAGGAGATAACCTTTTTTTGGCATTTCCTTTAAGGGCCTGCATTGGATGCTTCACTACATTCCTCACTAACATCCTTATATAGTCAAAACAAACATGTTTCCACAACTGAGCCTTAAACTGACCAAAATATAACAGAACAAAAATAAAAGCTCCAAATATTTGACCATACCCCCTGAAGAATTTCACATTTTTTACACTTAAACCACAGTTGATGACAAATTTATTACATAATTTTGAGGTGAAAGGGAAAGGACATATGTTTTTATTATATTTTTAAGTAAAAGTCTGAAAATATCTCATGCATTTCTATTCTGCACATTGATTATATACCCTTAAATGTAAACCATTTCAAATATTCATATTGCCAAAAGCTTTTTTAGACGTCACCTAAGTACTAAATAAGAGTCTGTCTACATGTAGCTTAGTCTTAGTAAAAATAGAATTATTCTGTAAATGCTGTAGAGGTTCTCTAGAAAACAAACTATCAGAAAGACAAAGGACCACATAGGTTGATGTGCACTTGTCATAAATTATACAGCAAAGCTCTAAGAATCTTTAAACAGCTCAGTGAACTTCATCAAAATCCTTTAGTTTAAAATCAAACTATTTCTTCTACATGCAAAATATTATTTGTGGTAGAAATCTAGCACTCCACATCACCCAAAACTCACCATTCCCAAAGAAAGACATTTTTTTCTCTGTTAATGTAGGAGTTAAGGACTTAAACTTTAAAACAAGAAGCACCCAAACATGCAAGTTTCAGTGCATCTTGACAGTGTGAAACCAGTTATGCTAATTTTATTTATAAATTACTGTTTTCCTGACCCATCTGTCCTCTCAGATTATGGCCTCAACATTTTCATCAAGGTTACATTAACACATATGATCATTAACATATCAAACATACTACTTTTATTTTTTATTTTTTGCTTTTGACATTTGAAAAAGTTATCTGACCAATAATTCAACATTTTTTAGCTCAACATACTGAATGTTATTATCCATCCACCTACTAATGGTCTTATCAGCTCTTCCTTGCAGGGCACAGCGGCGGAGTTCACCCTGGACTGGTCTACCACAGGGCAACACACATGTGCACACACCCACACACAAGCACATACCTAAGTGCACCAATCACATCATATGGAAGGAATATCTGGGATCTTTTTGCAAGCAAAGGGATCACACGCAATTCCTTCTAGGAAGATCCCAGAGTCGATATAGAAGCCTGGACATATGGAAAGTTATTATACTCATCTTTATATTCTTAGTGTGCACCTATAGCCAATCTCATGCTATCCTTTTTTCTGAAGAATCCCCTAAAGATCACTAACTGTCCCTACCACTAACCCACTAATTTAAACCAGAGCTTTTCAAAGCTTCCGACTTCACACAAAATTCAGAAAAATTTAATTTATAAACAGAGTTTATCAATTAGATTCTCATGTAAACCTGAGACAAATCAACAAGTCTACAATTATTATGGTAAAGTCAGAGCAGTGGCCACATTGTGAAGTGTCTGGGAAGTCTGTTGTAATCAGTGGGACATTCTGTGCTAGTTGCTAACATTTCTGTCTGGCAGGGCATACGGGTTCAATTCAGGATAGAGTGTCAGAACTGCTCCTCTCATCTGTTCTGATGAGTTGGAGTACAGAAATAATCCCATTCTCAAATGATGATGAAAAAAGACAAGACCTATATAATTACACGAAGATGGTTAAAAGGTTTCAAAAAGCAACATATCATGTCCGGATAAAGAGAAATGCTAATTGGGAACAGCTCTCAATGCCACTCATTGGCATAAACCAGTCTGGTAAAGTTTATAAAACTCCTTCCAGGAATGGCTAGTCCACCAAATTACTCCAAGAATCAATGACTCATCCAAGGGGTCCCAAAAATCTGGTTCCATGATTGTATAAACTCTTGACAACCATTGCACTTTTAACATCAGGGCTTGAAATTGATATAAAAAAGCAACTGGGAAAGCAAAAAACACATCACTATTGAAATTTTTGTTAATTTCTCTAAATGTTGGGATTTGTTTTATATATTAAAGGATATAATTGCAATGCAGACAATCAGAAAACAACATAAATTAATAATAACTTGTAAATTTGCATGGACTGTTAAGTTCCTTGTACATATCTACTGCTGTAATTAGGGTCACTTTGCGTCCTTGTCTAAGGAGGAAAGAAGGAAAGAATGCCACAGCCTAAAACCAGACAAGGGGAATGAACATTTCCAAATTATCCACTTGGGGAAAAACAAAATACACAGACTTGCATATTCATTGACATTCAACTTTACACTTATCATTCCCTCCAATGCATCAGCAGATGTGTTAAGGGGAACTACTTACATTCTTTTTAAAGAAAAAGCTTTGGAGCTTAACAAGAAGTTACAATATACTGTACATAGTGACTGCTGCTTGTATAAAAATCTTTTTTTTTTAAAGCCTTCTTCAGAAATGAATACTTCCAACCCTGACATTGTGCCTTGATGTTCTGCTGTTTGTAGAGTTTAAATTATCATGTTTACACACTAAGACGTTTGTGTACACAATTTAGCCTTGGCATAAGAAACAAAGAGCAACAAAGCAACAAAAAAAGAGCTGTTCAATTATGTTAAAGCACAAAGGAAAGAGGTATTTGTCTTCCTATTAATTAGAAACATTTATTATATTAGTATGAAATGTATTATGTTGTCTTATAGTGTTTTCAAAGATTTAAGAAAACTGAGATATCCCATATAAAAGACTAGCTGCATTTTTTCCACTTTTTGCAATAAACAAACAAGAGAAAGTACATGAAAACAAAAACACCAACACACAAGTTCCACTTCAAGTGGGCATAAAACATCAACAACACATCATTACGATGCATCTTCAACAAGTAGCTTTTGTTAATTCTGGTTCATGGTGGTTTGGACCTGTTGTTCCTTAATTTCTGATAAGCTAAAGACAACAACAAATGAATGAATGAATGGAGAAATCGTAATTAAACAAGGTGAAATGTAAATTTGAGTATCCACATAACAAAATTTACAAAATGGTAGAGTCATAAAGGATTATTCTTACATGTTCTAGCTATTTCTAAAAGAAGGGAACATTTTGAAAACCATTTTTGAACAGATAAAAAATACAATTTAAACTGATGAATACTCAGTTTTAAATACATTCCTTACAATACTACTTATGGTCACTACTTTTGCTACAACTTTTATTACTACTAATGTTATTTTTTGATGAAGTTGTGCTGTAAAAGACATTTTAAATTGAAACAAGAGTATAGTGTCAAATTAGTGTTGAAAATTTTGCCTGGAGGCATTTTGATAACATTTTAAAGGGGCAGTATTATGTGTTTTCCACACACATTGTGCCGTTTTATTGCACAATCAAGTAACTATTGTAAATATGCTCTATATGTCAAATATGGCTTAAAAGAAATTTGACATCATAATTTAATGTCTTGTTCCTCTGTCTCACAACATCACAATATCACTCCTCTAAGAGATGATCAGTTCCACCAGTTGTTTGCTAATTGCTGATGGCTAGTCTGAAGGAGCTGAGTTGGAGAATCGTGGTGAAGGGCTGCTCTGTGAGGTCTGAGGAAGAGCTTTGTCCTTGAAATTGGCGCTCGATCCCCCTCATGCGTGCTGCACAACTGAATGGCTGTTATGGGACATTCAAGGATTTCTCAAACATGCATGAAAGGAATAAAAGCAAGGAAGGTTTTGAGGAGGGAACAACTTCTTCCTCACATTACTTATTTAATTCTTGTGACTTTGCTTTGACTACATGGAAACATCTGTAGAGGAAGAGTCAAAACAAACATCCTCAATCCTTGCTCTTTATCTGCCTTGAAGAAGAACGTGGCTGTGCTGAAAGTGATAAAAAAAAAAAAAAGAAAACACTCAGCTGCAGCTATTATCAGCCCGGAGCAGCCCAGAAACACCCTTTCTCAGGAAAGATGTGAAACAGCATTTCTGAATCAGGTGGGAACCTCTCCAAGTTTATGTTAACATTAACAAACAGCTTTTTTCCGAAGAATCCTATCTAACACTTTACATGAGCTGAGCACCTCCCATGACACTTCATAGAACTAAGGAAATGCCACGAGAAGTGTTTTAGCGCCCCTCCAGTGTCGCAGCCACATGATTTTTTGTTGTTGTTCTTATTGAAACGTACGGACTGAACTTTAAGGTTTTTTTTAACACTCAGGAAGTGTTCTAGCCTTGGACTTGGTGTGTTAATCTTACTTCCGAACATTTTCCCCATGCAGTTTAAGGATACTAAGCAGGATGGACGACAGAACACTCCGCCCATGGTAAACAAAGGAGGCCGTAGCTTTACCAGTTTGAAGCATACACCGGTGTACAACATATGGAACTGTAATTAACATCTTGTATAGATTTGGCTAAAACTGTTGATCAACATGTTCCGATCGTGTCTGGAAGTGGAATTCCTCTGGGTAATTGTTCAGGCATTGGTTCCACTACGACACAAGGAATGACCCTTTGCTCAACTTGGCTAACACAACACTGAAAGGCCCCAAGGAACCCCTTCCTGGATATCTGCAATTGCATTTAAATGTGTTCAAAGGTTTGTTGGGTGTGTTTACAACCAATTGTTTCCTATCCGCTATATAATAATCTACATGATCAAAGTTTTAAGATGATGAGAGAAGAGGACGATGTAGTTTGATTATGTGTCTCCAGTCTGATTAAGCCAAAATCAGCTCAATCTGGAAATTGAGTTGTTTGAGTTTTTCTCTTGAAAAGATGCTTGTAGTTTAAGCCAAAAGTCCTATTTCGTTTCATAAAGACTGGGAGGAGAGTAATTTTGTGTGACCATGAGGTTACCAAAGTAACTTTACTTTAAGAACCACAGAACATATGAAAACAAAAGTTTCTGTAACAAGGTGTTTTGCATTCATCTGCTCTTTAGATGTGTTTTTCCTCTTTCAGGTAGGTATTTAGTTGGCATTGTAAAGGTCTTCTTGTCCTCCCAGAAAACAATGTTCAGCAAATAAAGACAGACTTGGTTTGAGCTATTTACACTTTCTGTGTGGGAGGAAAGGTCTTCCGCAAATGCAAAAAGGAAGCTTTTGAAGCCACGAGTTCTTTCTACAGCTGAAAATTTGTGAATGAATTTAAGATAACACATCTCAGTAATAACTTGAAATGAGGGACTCTCTCTGATAAATGGATGCCTCTCCTGCTTTTTTTTGACACATAGCAGCACATAACTATGAATTGGACGTAAAGCCTGAATGGTATTTACTTAGACAACATTCCAGTTTCCACTCACAGATCCAGGTTAATGGGCACAAATGTCAGTGTCCACTCCCACTAATGACCTTTTGCTCTGTTACAAACAAGGCAAAAGTTTGTTACAACTTTGCAACACACTTCAGCCTCTGTGAAAACTATTGAACATTGCTTAACTTTTATTTCAACAGAAATGGAAAGAAAATCTTTTTTCATAGCTGTGTATTCGTTAATACATATTATCCAGTTGTTGTGGGCGAGTCACTTTCTCTAACAGAAACCTTGTTGCTATTGACAAACTTTGTAGCTGAGCAAAGGTTTGTGACTCAAAACAGAGCATTGTGGAGAAGTTACATTTGAAATGCTGATATTTACTCCCAGACAGCAACATCCATCATCTGTGTCTGAGTGCCAGATTAGTCCTTTCAAATAGGGGTCAAAGTGTCAACGCTTTGTGTGAGCAGCTACTGTAACCCCAGCTCCTATTTGTAGCCTGCGGCTGTATAGTTTGTATTCAGTCACGCAGCTGAAGAGGAAACACGCACCACTTCCTCTCCAAGTGTCAGTATTACATTTCAAACATGATCAAGCTTATAGCTGTCAGCAACTCTGGACTCAATTTCATTTTGAAACTAAATGAGTGAAAATATTTATCAGTGTTTCCGAAGGAGACACATCTGAACACCTACTGCTGATGTTCAGTTGCTGTTTGTTGACTTAAAGGTTAATGATTGGCCCTTTTTGTTGCACTTGAATCAACTCACTCTTACCCTCTGTTATGGTCTCGCTGACATTTCCTCTTTATATGAATGGTTAAAGATTTATTTAATGTGTTCTCTTGAGTCTTTCCATTTTTCAAGGACATTTCTTTTCATGCATCTTTTGGTAATGCGTAGCCTTATTCTCTTTTTCAGAAAAATAAACTAAAATAAAAAAATCTGTGTGCAATGCATTGTTTTTGACCTGGGCAAGTTATTCTTCTCCGTAGCAAGATTCCCCCCAGTCCCCAGCCTAACAGTTTAACTTACTGTGGAAATAAATCAGGCAACACTTCTGTAATTAGAACTTTACTAGTAAAAATAAAAGGAAGGAGAAATTTATGTACAGATTTTTTATTTGTATGGAACATTTTAAAAAGTACAACTTGGAAATATTTTATCCTTCCAATCCCAAGCGAAGCAAATTATGTACATGTACATACCTGTTTTGTTGTTCATGAGTACCAGAAATGTTGGTTGTTACATATGGCTCCCCTTACTAAGGACAATATTAAAAGTCTTTTTGTACTATCTAGGGATTTTAAGTGTGGATAACACATGGTTTATGTGTTATCAAAAGTGTGTAATGGGCCAACCACATGGATTCTGGCCGATAAACAAAAGTAAATAGTCTTAACCCTAAGCTTAGTTGAGCAACGAGAAAACGTTTACTAATGTCCTCTTCCACTGATATCAGAATAGAAAACATGTGACCAAAATTTCAAAGGTTATTTCTAATTTTGGGTTTGAAGCGTTTTTGCGTAATACTTTTATTAACCCATTACCTGGACCCATTGATTTGCAATGTATGTATTTTGCAACGTAAGTATATAAACAAAATGTACATTCAACATGTTCCTCTGTCTATAGAATTAAAAGCATCCTTACAGCTGCAGCTGTAGATTTACTGGAATAAATAAACACAGAAATAGGTTGTATATGATACTTAGGTGACTTCTGATGTCAATTGTTTGCTCTGAATGTGAACTCCACTCCCTTGAGAATGTATCCACTCCTTTGCATGAGGCTACAGCACAAAATCCCAATTTTGAAGAATAATTATGTTTTCCATTACTGCTGTTATAGTCATACGAACATCTTATGGTGACCTTGAGTAAATTGTTTGAAGGTCTAAAGCTTAAACTTGTTATTTCTTTGGGGCCCAAAACAATATTTCTTCCTCTCACTCCAGGACTGGTTGTAGATGTTCCCTGTTAAACACATAAATGAACGTCACTTGACATCCTGGCATTGTCTTTGTTTAGGCTATTTTAAGCCCAGTCCAATAGTGTTGTAATTCAATCTGACATGTTTAGGAAATGAAGACCTGATTTGGGTACTTAAGCCTAATTTATTGCATAAAACTTTGCTGCATCTAAATGCAGTTGTAATAATTTATTTCTGCCTTTCAGACTTCTTTATTTGACAGTTCTAAAAATAATACTGCCAAATAAATACCTGGGATTAATTCAACCATCAGACGAAAGAACGTTAACTGAGCACAGTTTTATGTAGACATTACATAAAACAATCCCAAATAGGTTCATTTTATGCACATTTTTGAAAATGGTTATTTAGGCATTCAAAGCATCTGAATTTGTTTCATGTCAAGATATTCTAGAAAGTCTATCAATGTATAGTGATGCTTTATGTTTTCATGTGGCACATAATTAATTTGTTTAGAGTGGAAAAACAGGTGTGAGTAGCCCAGGTTAATAATAGATGTAGGGGTTGTAACGATTGCCTTCCTTTCACATGATCCAAAGTCCAAGAAGCTTTAATGCAAAACTAGTAACATTTTTTGTTTGCACACTGATTTATAATTATTGCTTCAAGCGCTAGTAAGTTTAAATATTAAGTAATTTATTAAACACCAATTACAATACCCATTTCAGCAGCCTGTATAAGCGTGGTGAAACTTCAAAATTTAACTTTAAATCCCACTGACAGTGACGTAGCTGGAACTGTAAAGTGGAACAAAGCAATTGCACATCAAAGCTTTGGTTGTTCAATGTTTGACACTCGCTGACAAGGAAAACTATATTTATAGACTGATGACCTCATTAAGTGTGCGAGCTTGCGGTTATTTCCATGTTGAGCTGTGGAATGGCAACAAGTGGCTGTGGAAAGACCATCAACGTCAGATCAGGCTAAGAAGAAATTTTTATTTCAGAAGGGCATACTAGACACAAGCAAAGGATACAAAACATAGTCTGGAGGTTGAAACTAAGTTAGCAACCTGATTTGATTTTCTAACATTAATGCAATCATGTCATTAAGTCAAACTAAAGGAGAAGTGTAATGGCTGTAAATTGGATAATAGATATGAAAACAAACAGAAAAAAGATCACTTAAATAATCTAGGTTAGTTTTCAAAAAAAAAAAAAGTTAAGTTTTGACTTCCTCACAAAAGGTAATTGCTAAATAAGCTGGCTGGTTACAGAGAGTAATATTAAAGGAGGGTTGACTGAAATTAAAAAGTGTTACAGGAAAAGGAGTATAAGAAATAGAGATAGCTGAAGATGAGGTTGGATTGTGGGAAAACCAAATTTTAGGCTTTCATTAGCTGTAAGTCACCAAAGACAGCCAATAAACACTTCAAACATGTTACACTGTGATAATGAAAGAAGTTCTTCATCGATTAAATTTCTGAAGAAATACACTTTTCAGTATAGAGACACGTCTGTAGGAAAGAGCAAGGACTGATTTCTCTCTGACTGCTGGTCATTTTCATCCTGCATCAGTTTGTGTTTTGTAACATTTACCCTCAGTACTGAGGATTCATTCATTTTTCAGTATTTTTCTATTTTCTGTCATTTTAGAACTTCAGTTAAAAAAAAAAAAAAAAATCCATCAGTAGAAGGACATTCATTTATACTGTTCTGGTCAAGCATTATAATTTGCCATATTTAACTATTTAAAGTGACCCAAATTTGGATCAGAATCAGTTTCTAGCAATAGAGATTAATACAAAATTCTAAGAAAATAATTTAGAATTTATAATAAATTCCTCACCAGTCAAGCATTTTGGATTAAATATCTCCTTAAATCATCAAAATGTTTAAATAATAAGAGAAAATAAACTGATGCAAGATATGTGTAATATGTTTTGAATGGCGTAGGTGCAAAGTGGGATGCATAAACTAGTAAGGAGGGAAAATGGCTTCGGGTTGTGAACTCCAGCCCACGTTACTTTCCAGTCATGAATAAAAGTCAGACTGTAAACACATGAGTACACTCCCGTTGTCGTTGTTACCAATAATATCCCTATTATGAGATTTATGCACTCAGATAACAACTTTTACAGCAGGTAGGGAAACAATAAGTCCTGCCCACACACAACAGACCTTTGAACAAATTTAATGAGAAATGCAGACACCCAGGAGCGGTCTCTCTGGGGCCATTAAGTGTGGTGTGAGCCAATTTGAAACAACAGTCATCTACAGAGTATACACCTAAACATGATGAAATTCATCAGACATAAAATGGCAACACATTACTACTAGAAGGGTGTATAACTTCTAAAATGCTTGAACTGACAGGGTGCCTTTGTATTTTGTCATTTTTCGGGACAAACATTTGTGTTTTTCTTTAGTCTTTTATTCCACACTCACAACAAACACAGCACCTGCGTCTTCTGACATGTATGAGATTATGTCATCAATATTTGCCCTGATGTAAAAATCTGTCTGCAGTCATAGTAGCAGACAATTGAAACTGTAATAACCTAAACTCCTTATGTGAAAAACGATTAGAGCCATTTGTAGGTAGACACAATTGTTCTGACTTGGGACAGTTTGTCCTTGGAATGAACAGCTCTCACCACTTTCGCCAGAACTGCATTTATCTCTTTATCTCTGCATGGTTCCTGTTCAATAGTTGTCTGTCTGAACATTTATGAATCATTTTCACAGCACTGGGTTTGGAGCACAAAAGCCACCATGCCATGAAAAGATTAATTTGGCATACGTTTAATGAGATGCAGGCATTAAGTCACCATTTTTTTTCTACCTCATTCAGAACCAAATCGAATTTACGATGAAAAAGGTTATATTATGAAAATGTACTCATGAATATTTACTCAAGGTGATGTGCAGTGTTAGCTTTGCATGCTGGCCAAAAGTAATTTTTTTGATTGCACCTGAGCAGATCATCTTTTTACATATTTGTTGTGCCGAACAAGGCTTGTTGAGGCAAATGTTAATCACTATTCCATGAAGTGAAATAAATGTTAGGAGTGAATCCCTTTTTAGACTGTTTTTTACAGAGAAAAGGGGGGAAAATAAATCAATAATCCAAATAAGGAAAAAACTATTTTCTTGTTTAATTTCACCTTATTGTGAAGATAAGCTGCATGATTCCTGATGACACCCCATGCTATCTTTCAACAGAGAGAAAAAAAAAATAAATAATCCAAGCTTAATCCAAGCATTAAAAATCTATTTAGTACCACAAAGGAGACATATTTTAAGCTTTGAAGTTCTTCCTAGCACCTGAAGCTGTTTCAGAGATAATTTGCTCTGGTTTCATCACCACTGGTCCTGCAATTTCTTTTTCACTGTGGTAGAATCAATGTCTAGGCAGGTGTCCTCTGGAATAAAATGCTTGATTCATCATGACCAACAGAGGGCAACAACGATCTGTGGATTCCTCTCACCTCCCCTCCTCTCTTGCAGAAAAACAGCGGGGTGTTTCCATCATCTTTGTGCAGCTTTGATAAACTGCCAAAACTGAAAAATGGCCATGATTAAAGTCTGCATTGCTGCCACTAAACAGGGAGGAGAATATGTAGCCCAGTTTTGCTCCAAACTTTGTGTGCTGCTGCTAAAGGGCAAAACATTGTACAGAGCAAAATAAGTAAATAAATATCCTATATAACTTTGTTGCTTCCAGTGTGCTTTTTGGATGAACATTCACAGAATTGCCTTGAGTAAAGCCTGCCATCTGTCATTCAATGCTTCAAATCCAAAGAGCCCCTCTGATCAGAAAGCTTCTTAAAAAGTGTCAAGGATCCCACACCTTTGAGCACCCAGCTGAATAAAATCCAGAATTTAATTTGCTTAGTTTGACAAATCATCCAAATAAATACCCCCAAAATCCCAACTCATTTCCGATGACTAAATGCTACTTAGCGTTTTTATGTATGACCCAGAGTGATACCAACCTATTTTTTCTCTTATGTGCAGCACAAACTCAAAGTTGCCCTTCATGTCAGAACAAACTGACCTACTCTTTACACATATTTGAGCTTTTCAAAAACTATTCTACAGAAAGGCACGGTCAGGTCAGAAAGTTGTAATTGTTTAAAAACTATACATTTGCCAAGGATTATGAATGGATCTTCATAATATGAAGGTTCATTTAATTTCCAAATACACATCTAATGGCAGGTGTTCTTTCATGATTTGTTTAAAGTTTAAAGCTTTAGCTTTTTGAATAATTAACTATTTGCCATTGTTAAACGAGAGTAATACCAGTAAATCTGTGAACAAGGTTTTATAAAAATTAATTAATTTTATTTGGAACAAATTTGGAACCTTTCCCTCAAGCAAAATTTGATGGGAGGATGACATTATATCCAGAGGATTCATGGCCATTTCTGAAAGGGGTTTATGTTCCAATCAGAAAAGTATTTTGTTCATTTCCTGTGTATAATCTCTCTTTCTTCTTTTTTTCCGCGTTTAATCTAAATACATGAACAGTACAGTGCCTTGCAAAAGTTTAGAGATTTGTTCAACCATTTCACATTTTGTCACATTACAACCATGAATTTTCATGTATTATGTTTGAATTTTACATGATGAACCAAAACAAAATAGTGCATACTTGTTAAGTGGAACTGAAAAATGCAGCTTATACTTTACATTGAGTCTTTGTTTGTAGAACCATTTTTCTCTGCACTTACAGCTGTAAATTTGGGCAGAATGTCTTGGCCTGTTTTGCACACCTAAAGACAAAAAAAAAAAATTTTATAGTTTAAGTTCAGTCATCTGTGAAAAGCAATTTTTAAGTTCTTATTTAGCTTTACCTCCATCCATTTTTGTATGATCTCTGACTTAATTTTCCAATCATGATGAAGACTAAAAATCCTTAAGCATGATGTTGAAAAAATAAACTTTGGTAAGGTAATTTGGTTTCAGTTTAGGTGGACAGTCACATTTTGGTAAATGTGACTTTAATGTGTTATATGGATGATAACACAACATATGAAAAGCTTAAATGTAACAAAATATCTTCAATGTATCTAAATATTTTTGGATGACAGCGTAAAAAGTTACACAGGTATTTGGAAAGTAAATATAGAAGTAAGCTTCCATGATGCATTGACATATAAGAGAATGAAAAGAAGAAATGCTAGAAACAAGCAAATAAATCAGCTAAAACATGCAACACTGTATCTAAAAGTATTTATTTATACAGCAGCCTATACACAGGATGATGTTTCCTCATGAGGAAACACAAAAATATTTTTCTGGGCATTCTTTGATGGTATTGACAGCTTCGTTTTTTAAAGATGAGTTGCCTTTCATCCTTTTTGCACATGAGGTGGACAAACATAGAAGAAAAATAAATAGTTCAGTATAGAGGGGCTTTATATGAAAAACTAATGGTCATGTTGATGTAACAGAGATCACAAAACAAGCTTTAACTTACAGCAGCAACATCACAGACGTCTTTCAGAAAGCTGTCGTGAGGGAAACAGGGCCAGGGAAAATACAGACCAAAACAGCCAAGACATCAGATGAATGCAGGAATCTGTGAGCAGCTCAGTAATTAGAATCAGCTTTATTCACCAAGACTGTGAGCACACAAACAAGAACTCTGACTGGTTTCATATCACTACAAATAACTAAGTAGATAAGACCAAGTAACAGTTTATTCAGTGATGCTAGTTAAATTAAATTAACTCTGTGATATTTAATGTAAAATTTATGTCCTGTACTGTGTCAATTTGCTTGTAGTAGGTTAAAGAGCCTGAAAATGCACCTGAAATACAAACAGAAGAGTTGGTAGAAGCAAAACAGAACATGAATGTGAATTAGAGAGACGGGAAGAACAGTGAATCTGCTTCAGTAGAGGTTTAAGTACCTGGAGTGAACCATTATAAGCAAAATGCAGTGCAGTAGTGTAGACATAAGGGGTTATTTAGAGTTGTTAAAAATTCATGCTTTTCTTTCTTTGTGTTGGTAGTTCTGTCATTCCCAGCAGGTTAAATAGAGGATGTGAAATAGTTAATCAAACTATGGGAAGCACCCAAAGCTAACGACATAAAATGGAGATGATAATAGTTGGAGGAAGGCGTTTGATGCATTATTTAAATTTCCCCAAGCAGCCAGAGGTGATAGCAGAGTAACACATGAATATTTGAGGGACATTTGAAGCAGTTACGGTCTAAGCTTTGAAACAATTCAAAATTTTTCTGTCCGGTTTTATTATGACTCAGAGTGTATCGGTTTCCAAAACCAAATAATAGAGTTGATTCCACAGGAAAGTGTCCTAAGAGCCACCATTTATCACCGAGATGAAAATCTATGCTCATACATGAGAAGCACAAAGTGCAACTACAGTCATCCTGATTAAAATGCCTACAGAGCAAGCTGGATAAGGGGACACAAATTGAACAATGAAGTCACATAAGCATGTTTACGGAGGTAAACTGTTAATAAACACTTAACTGTACCTTTAAGTTCAGCATGTGATGACTCACCGAGTTCAGGTCAGCATGGATACACATAAACACAAAGACTCATCTATTCCCAGAGGATGGGAATAGATGAGTTTTTGAAAAGAGGAGAAGCAGAAGCATGACAGAAGCTATTTACTTAAAGGATGGCTGGTTCTCATTGTAATTAACTTAAGGCCAGGATAGTTTATGCACACAGCACCACACATGTACAATTCAAAGTACTTTAGAATATATATAAAGAAAATAACAGTATGAGCATAAAAGCATTTAATAGAAAAAAAAACTGATGTAGATGTAGAAATAAAAATTTCTACATCTACATCTGTAGATGTGCTTGTACTGTGGTACAAGCACCACTGTACCACAAATGTAGAAATGCAGATGTTAAAGGCATAGGACAAACTTTACAAACTTTATTGTTTGTGCTTAAAAGCTAAACAATAAAAAACCCAAAACCCAAACATGTTTTCAATGTTGATTTAAAGGAACCAACAGTTTCTGCATCTCTCTGGTCCATTTTCCTGCTCTGAATCATTGGCAGAAGTGTTTTTGATGAGTTGTAATTGCATCTTTTACAGACACCCTTAAACTAACTGTGGTGCTGTAGGGCATATTGTGTTTTGGCACTCCCTCTAGGGGAAATTCCTCAAGCACACTGTATCACCTTAATTTAAAATGTTTCAAGGCCTCAAGACATGGATCGACCCAGTGATCAGAATTGTTTGAATACTTCTTGAAGCTTCACTGGAAAACAGCTTGAAACGGGCATTAGAAAAACAACAACAACAACAGCAACAAAACTGCTAGAGAAAGATGCAGTAATGGAAGCATCTGGAAATAAGTGATAGAAACCGAAATTGATTACTGGAATCAGGACCAGGTCAGGATAACTAACAGAATGAATAGATCCAGGGAGGAGAGCATAGGACAAACAAGATGAGAAAAAACTGACCAAAGTCACAGATCAATAAAAACTTTATAAGCACACAAGGGAATAACAGACAAATGTGAAAAATCTAGGAATAAACCAAAAAACATGGCTTCATAAAAGAAAAACCCCTCAAAAACAGCAAGAACTTTAAAAAAAGTACCTGAATAGTAAATATTCAATATTAAATATTATTTATTTGTTTGTTTGTTTATTTATTCATTTATCAGGTTTACATGACTTCACATCAGTCAATATAAATATTAGAGTTTCTTTTATTTTTTACATTTTGAATGAATAGCAAAAATCCACTATAAATTCAAAGAAATTCCTGGTTATGGCATTTAAAGTTATTTACTATACAATGGTTTTAACCTGAAAAAGATGCTTCTTGAAAAAACTCTTGAACAAAAGATCCTGAAAAAGATCTTCTAATGCATCCTAGTAGGATAAAAATATGTGGCACTATGTATATTTTTTATCATATAAAAAATGCATTAGTATTTGTGACATTTAAGAAAATCAACTTTTTAAAATAGCCTTGGTCAATTTTCATGCTACCAGAGCTAAATGGTAAAAAGGTAAGCAAGAAAACAGTGGGATAATATTTTGTTTAATTAATTGAACCTAGTGTACCTTTAATGTGTCACATTCTTTTTACAAAAAAAAACCCGAAACAACCCTTTATAGCGCAGCATTTTCCAAGCTCATGATGACAATTCTTCCTTGCAGCAGAGAAGAATGTTCTCCTCTGTGCCTTGGAGTGTTGCAGGCTCCCTGCAGAGAAATCAATACCAAGATGTATCAATCTTTACTGTACATTGAGCCTGACTGAAATAAATTTCACTTAAAAGTTTCAACTGCAAATGCACCGAACACATTCAGCAGCAGTTCAGAAACAGAGACCTAAAAGTTTAAAAGATTCAAGAGACCCCAACAGTGCTTGGGCTGTATTGATTCAAAGTGTGAATCCTCATGGACCTGATGCCTGCAGAAAAGACTGTTTAGCAAAGATTTTCCTTAATGCTTCTTTGCTGTTATTGTCATTGAGTCAAGGCTCCAGTGGCATTCAAAGATTTTTCACTTCCCATGTGTTTCTTGGCGATATTGGCATTCTTAATCAAAGATCTCAAGTTTTTCTCCTTCCTAACATCCGTAAACTTTTTCTATCACTATCTTATTATCTTTCCAGGTGTGGATATCGTCCATCCCTCCCGCTTTCACTTTATCTTACCATCTTTTGGTCTCCTGACCGATTTCCTTTATATGTTGCATTATTTTTTGCTGGAGCCATTGCTACAGTTTAACTGCCTGAACCTCACTGCAGTCACTTGTTGGGATTTTATTTAAATCAATTTCTTTCAGTCTTGATCAAGCTCAGCAGGGAGACCGGTAAACAAAATCAAACACTAGAGCCAGTCTGACAAAACAAGTAAGTGATGAAATCAGCAGTTAATTTGACAACAATTTGTCTCTACAAAGAAGAAATGACAATGTGTGTCATTATCACTGCTGAGCAAATGTAATTTACAGCTATAAAATACAGAAATATTGAAATAAACATGTATGATTAATAATCAGCAATTCCATTGTTTTCCCAAACAAGAAGTGTGGATTTAAGGGCAATTTATTTTGACAATTAATGACAATTGTAGCCTTTTTTCGGAAAAGAATTGTTTAAAGAACTATTGGCATACAGTTAATAGGACACAAAGGTGTTTTTGAAAATACCTTTATAATAGTGTGTGTCTATTTGAATGCAGCTATGATTTTAGAGATTTAATAAACATTTTTGCTACATGTGACACGTCCAAATTGTGGTGAATCGAAGGCAAAGCAAGCTTTTTTAAACCCCTCGATTTGGAGGCAGTTTGCTAGGTCTTCAAGCACTTGTTTTTCTTCTCTGGATAAATTGGCACAGAAATCTTTATTTTAGGAACTAAAATTTGAGATTTTATCTTATTATTTCTTTCATCTCAGATGAACAATGAAGTATAAATTAATAACTGTGTTTAGTATTCCATATAACATCTCAATAAATAACATCAAATATTTTCCTCGTACTTGCGCATTTATCGCTTTCTTTTTTCATCTAATTTCCCCCTTTTAAACTGTTTTTCATGTAGCAGATGGCAGTGCTTTGCTGAGCAGCTCTGGGAGGCGTAAACACGGTGACTAATGTGAAAAGGTTCAGTTGAAAGCTGTAATTATGTTTTCTGTACGAGCTGAATGCGTCTAAATTACATTGCCTTTACAAATCAAGATTATCCCAGAATTGAAGACACCTTTTTTACCTTGTCTTCTGCGTCTCTCGTCTTTCTGGCAGAAAATGTTGCAAAAACTAAATAGATAAATAAATAAAAATCTCACATCTGGGTTTGCACAAAATCTGACTGTCAAGGTAAGATGACCTTTGCAAACCGAGCCACAGAAATCTTACATAAACCATCAGTCCGCATCTGCTGGCATAAGGTGACATTTCAATTCAAGGTTGTCATACACATATTGTGGATTTCTGCAACTCTGCTGCAATATAGTTATCCATAGTTTCTGGGAGCAGAATCTCAGCTATGTCTGATCAATATACACGCACAGAAAAGCAAAATAAAACAATCTAATTTATTTTGCTCAAAAATTTTAAATTAGAACAAAACAGACTTAGCTTTTTTCTATGTTTAATTTAGAACTATTTAAATTGATATGGTTTACTGGGTATTTTTTAAAGTTGGGGATATTGGTTAATGACCCAACCCTGCTTAAAACTTCTCCACAACTTTATCATTGAACTTTGTGAGGCTGTTTGTTTTCTAATGCTCTTCAACAAACATCCGAGGCCTTCGTAGAAAAGCTGTATTTATACTGACAAAACAATTACACATAGGAAGACTCCATTTAATAATGTAATGACCTACTAAGACAATAGCTTGAACGAGATGTTATTTTGATCTACACTGTATAAATACGGTAAACTTCTGGTAACCACAGCTGCCAGTATTTTACTGTAAATTATTTAAAAATTTTTTTTACAGTGTACCAGAGTAAAGGAGACATAATTATAATGCACATCATATGCAACCGATTTATATGTTTGTGTAAAATTTTGCAATATACATTTTTTCTCTTTTTATTCTACTATTGTTATTCTTTAGCAGCAATAAATCACTTTAGTCTATCAGGTAAAATCTTCATTATTCTTGTGACTTTAATAGGAAAAGTCACAGTAACTTGGCAGGAAATAATCATAATCACATTTTTAAATACACCATATATCATATATCAATGTACATCAATATTGAAACAACAGTCAGGAAGTTAAGGCGAGTTTGAGCAAAATGGTCTAGAAGCCTGACTCAGTTACACCAGTTCTGACAGAAGGAATAGTGCACAATTGCTGTACAAATACTTATAATTTGATACCGCCAACTTCAACTGATGAATGAAAAAGCAAAATGGCTCACCCATATACCAAGCATTAAATAAGTGACATCGTTAACAATTTAGAACATAAAAGCACGACAGCAACAATTCTCAAGCTGATGACCTGAAGAAATAAGCTCAAAAATCTGTTCCTTTGAAGAGCATCTCTAGTGTGTTCCTTTTGTCACACTGTGATGAACTTTCTTTTGCAGCTGAGAGTATTTTCTACTTAATTAAAAATGCAGATGCCACCTTTTCACGGTAAGGCTGGTTTTGATTTGACTTTGAACTTGCTAACAGGAAAATTTGCTAACAGGTTTGTCAAATTAGAACCACAAAATTCAATGTGTTTCAATTTTATTTTTACCTAATTGTGAGGAAGGAAAAACATACATTTCAACAGTTTTCATAGTTAAAGAGAAAGCTGAGAAAATTGGCATGCACATGTAGCAACAATTTGAGGCAGCACAAAAAATTTACAAGGTACAAAATCAAATTTATTGAGCACAAGCAAAGCTTGTGAGGAAAGAAATGCCTCAGGCATCTCAAGCACATGCCATAAGTTTTTTGTCACAGTGTGAAACTACTTTGGCATCTCAAGTAATGCTAGTATTCCATCTGATGGCAGAAGCGATCCTTACATAAACTCAATGCACTATTGGGCCAAATCATGCTGCCAGTTTTGTTTCCCTGCTCCCAGATCCATCCCAGTTCTCCAAACATATTTAGATTGTGGCTGTGTAACAGAGAACAAGCACTAGTTAAGTACCTCCAGCTATCATTAAATTGGCTGGGCAGAGAACAAGGACTTCTTCAAGCAGAATTTCTTTCTGCTGGCTTTTTGATGAAATCCTTAGTGAATTTTCTGCCACCAATCTGTTTTTTTTTTTTTTTTTTTTTTGCTGATTCAGTTTTTATTGTCAGACAGGCCATAAAGGACTGTGTTGTTAAAACTTTTCCATTATAGTTTATATCAGAATCCATTTGACCAGTGGTCCTACAATCAGTTTCTTCCTGAGTTTACTCACTTTTGAAGTCCCCATTTAATTAATCTTGGTTCATTGGACTTAAGGTCTGCTGGCATAACAAGTCAGCTCTCTAATGCATTCCGTCATATCCCTTCCTCAGGGAATTAAACAAAAACAAGCAACATAGGTCCTTTAAAAGATATTTCCTAATAGAAAGATTGACCTGTATCAAGTCAGCCATAGTTCGGATTCTGGGCTAAAACATCCAAAACATGATTGCATTGGCTCTGAGCCCTTCAGTATTGCAAAGTAAAACATAAAAGACAATGACCTAAAGTTCACAACACCCATTTCAAAATAAATGTCTTGTTTGGTAGAGGTCAGAGAAGATCCGCACTTTCCTTTAACAACATGGTCTGTTTTGGTCCTCGTGTTGTGATAAAGCCTGTCAGTCTCTTAGTTGTGCACTGTTGAACTTTTGTGAGGATTCTGATGTGAACACTGACATAAGTGATCTCCAACTGCTTGCTGTCCGTCTTGCTGATTTTGTAATCCTATTTTTATGATACAACTAGCTCTGATACTCACTTATGTTAACTGAGTTTGTGAATCTCAGACCTCAGGGATTTGTAAATACCATTACCGAACAAACAGCACCATCAAGAGCAAGGGACACACCAGAAAAGTCAGGGGTAAAGATGTGGCTTAAAAAAAAAGGATCAACTTTAAAGTGACAATTGCATTGCAATTGCAATTGTGAAAATGGAAAGAGTATTTAGTTATGTGATCCATAAATCTGTCCTATAAGAAGCTAATTTAGAAAGGAAACCTTTACCCACAAGTTATGTTGGGGACATCAAACATTAAAAGAACTTGCTCTAGACAGATGAGACCAAATCTGAACTTTCTAGGCAACATGTACAATATATAGAGCAAAACTAAGACTACACTGAACGAACACTCACCACTGTGAAAATTACCTTCCTCAACAGCACCATGGTGTGGGTAAGAGTCATTTTCAACAGAACAAGAAAGATGGTCAGAATGAATGAGAAGATGGATTGAAATGCAAAACAAACCTGGAAGAAGGCATCTCAGAAGAAGCAAAAGGTGGACGGATGGAGGTTCCCTTTCCAGCAGGAGAAAGACCAAACACCTACATGGCAAAGACAGTCTATGACTTGAGAACTGCTGTGTACAGATGCTCTACATCCAGTCTGACTGAGCTCGAGATAGTTTCTGAGGAAGATGGGTAATAATTCTTGGCTCTAGATGTGCAAAGCTTTAACCCAAAAGATTTTCAGAATCTCACAGCTTTCACACCATGTTGTGAAAAAGTCTGTCAGCAGCAAGTGTACTTGCAGAAAAATAAGCTTTTACTGGAGAACTAAATACAAAGCTACACTTTTCACGTTTTAATTGTATAAAAGAACAAAGCAAGTTTCCTCATAATAGTGTCTAATTTTGATCTTATTTATCAAAATTAATAAATAATAAATAGATTAAACAATAAAATAATTCAGTCCAACTTACTGGACGAAAAAAAAAAAAAACGTCATTTCCCAGATGGCCATCGCAAAACAACGCGATGACGCCATACGCCACCAGGAAGTTTAGTCATGAATCTCGTTACCTTTACACCACAGCGAAACCTGAATGTTACCCGACCAGGCTGAGATAAGACCGGGTGAACTAAAACCTCCCTCGTCTTCTTGCTCGTCATATCTTTGAGCAACACCACAGAAGCGGTGACGGAGGCTAGAGTTTAAGCTTATACCACGCATCTTTATTTGGAATTATTATTGAATGCCAGCTGAACTATAGGCTACACTGTCTGTTTTGTATCCCTCGTAGTTTAGTAACCCATTAGCAAGTGACCCCTGTGTTGTGTTTGTTCTGCTGTTCAAACAGCTAAATTCAGTCTAAAGATAAACGAGCCGGTCAATTTGAGCCGAGTCTCCAGCTGTTTGCCCTCGGTGTTCTGAGCTGACTGAGGTGAGCTGATAAACTTTTATTCAAACACTTTATTTGCATTTTTGCTCAAATGCATGAATATATTCTGCAAAGACATATATTGGTTTGGGTCTTTTGGCACTGTAACAGACGCTACTGTTTCACTTGCGTTATAATTTACTTTGCTGCACGTATGCGGGTTATTTTGCCTTGGAGAAGTCATAACTTCTTTTTCATACCCACCTGTTGTTCCATCATTGTCCTTTCACCTCAGTTTATTTTTCTTAGTAGCTATAAGTGCATTATAGAGGTAAGTAAGCAATTGTCCCTAAATCACAACTCCCATTTACTTGAGATGCATATTATTTACTAAAGATTGTTAGACCCTGTTTCCACAGATCCGTCTGGAAACGGAGTTATAAGCACTGTAGGGAAGTAGATTTTTATTTGCAGTCATGAACAAAAATTAGAATACTTTAATAAAGCTAATTTATTTCAGTAACTTAATTAATTAAGTAAAACACATTAGATTAATTGTTAAAAAAGTTTGAATATAATGAAAACATGATGCTTAAGATTATAAGATCTAAGATTCATAAAAGAGAGATTTGCAATATAGGAACATGAGCTTAATGAAAAGTAGTTGTCAAAGCAGTATGAAACATTGAGTAGTGGATGGTACCTGCATTAGACTGCAAAGAGTTAAAGTATCCACAAATTGGTATAATCACCATATCAGTTGTTGTTTTTGTGCTTATTTTGCTCCAAGGTTTCTAGTTTTCATGGACAGGAGTAGACATTACAAAAATGAACTTTTTCGTAATGCAAAGTCGGAGGTTCTGCACCTGCCCATTGAAAGTTAATTTGGAACTAACCACAAAAGACTTTGTTACGCAGTGTCAGATAATGTATCATGCTGCAATGGCAAAAGGCTCTGGATTTGAATTTAATGAGATCAACATGTAATTTCAGGAGAAAGGCAAAATCGTACTGTTGAACTGTACTTACCAGAATATTCTGCATAATTAGGCTATTTTGCAGTGAGTCAGTTAGTTGTTGTTTTGTTTTTTGTCTAAGTATCTGTTCAATCTTTTTGAAAAGCAGCCTGAATTACATTAATTGGAAAAAGGAGAAGATAATGATGGGCTTAGTGAGAATAACACTCAATATCATTGATTGTGTCTTGCTTGTGGCATTTTTTTTAATACTAACATAAGTCATGCATTATCTAACATAAATTGAGATCTGTATGTGTAAATAAACTTTGCAGTCATAGACCCATGGCACTGTTGGGAGTGAAAGTCATCGAGTTGGCAGGTCTGGCCCCTGCACCGTTCTGTGGCATGATCCTGGCAGACTTTGGAGCCACGGTGATCCGTGTGGACCGCACCAAGGTTTTCTCAACTCTGGACACGCAAGCTCGCGGGAAACGGTCCGTTGCCCTCAACCTGAAAATGCCAGAGGGTGTGGCTTTGCTCAGGCGGCTCTGCGTTCAGTCAGATGTTGTCCTTGAGCCCTATCGCAAAGGTCAGAACTGAATCTGTAAAAAGATGGGTGGGGATGCTTTTAAGTGACTGCTAATTTGTCTTAAAATCATTGAGCTTAAACTAACACAGTAAGGAGGTAATGAATAAATGTTATTCTTCTTATTTGAAGGTGTTATGGAGAAACTAGGCCTTGGTCCAAGAGAATTACTTTCAGAAAATCCTCGTCTGATCTACGCTCGGTTGACGGGATATGGCCAGAGTGGGTGTTACGCTTCTGCAGCTGGACATGACATCAACTACCTCGCCATGTCAGGTAAAGACTGTACTTCAAGCTTGTAACATTTTGTGGGTGAACACTGTGTGGTACTGTAGGCAAGAAAGTTTGTACTAAAAAGTAACATCAGTGGAATGTTTTGTTTTTTTCTACTCTGAATAAATGTTGTCAAATTAGAATCTGGATTCTTTTTCCGAAATTTGTGAAATCATGCTGTTTGAAATGAAAAACAGATCTGCTTGTTTTAGGGATTTTAAGCAGCATTACCAGAGAACTCAGCAAAGATGGAGGGCATTAAACTTTAGTTTTAGATGGTTTTTTTTTAATGTTATTTCTGGAAGTATTGTGCATTCAAATTATTGAGACCCAGCAGCATTGTTCAGAAACTTTAAAATAACACAGAGGACGGATATGTAAAGAAAAGATAAACTATTACAGCAAAACCTCTTTACTTGGGGAAATTATCTCCTTACTTGCTAACATTCCTCCCATCATTCAAAATTAGATGAAAACTGGAAAATAAATTAGGTTCAGAGTTATTTTAAGTAGTAGTGGTCTTTAATAAAAAGAAATTAGGCTGTTTACTTTACCAAACTGTTAGTGGAGTTTGAAATTATTAAACATGCCTTGTATAATAAATGATTTGCATGTGTCTAAAGCTACAACACCTCTAATTAAGATGCTTTCAAGCACAAAATCACAAGTTGCTCTTCCCCATTCTGCACACTCAAGTACATAATTATGTGCTTTGTGGATGTTTCTGTGCTGCAGCGCTAAAACCTCTGTGTTTTTTTCCCCCCTTTCAAATGAAAGGGGGTTCGCTGCAGTTGTTCATCAGCCTCGTCTGTATTTTATAGCACACATATTGAGTTCAGCTATGACTAAAAGATCATTTTAGGGTACAAACCAAACCCTAACCCCGACTATAGGTCCATTATCTTTAGTAACATAAAAATTCATTCATATCTTAAAATACAAAAAGAGAGTTTGAAATATAAGCACAAATAAATGACTGCTCAAATAATATTTTAAGAATAAATTAGGATTAGATTATTAGGATTGAAGACATTGTAGAAATTCTGTTTGGTACTTTGTATATGGCCTTTCTTATGTGGCGCTCCAAGGCAAATATTACAAAGAAACTTTGAAAATCCTTTTTGCAACTACACAGTAATGCTTTTATTATTGTTCAAGGCGCTTTGTTATACCAGTGCGATAGCAGTGCAGCAAAAGGAGCAGCAAGTCTCACACAAAGTCAAGGTTCTTTTGCAAGAATTAGTTCAGTGAATTCCTCCAGTTCAGTGAAAAGCTTCTAAACAATATCTGGTTTCTGAACTAAATTGGTCCTTAGTGTGCTGTAAGTTTTATCTAAAGAGTTTGTTTAATGTCCGTACAGGCCTTTTGTCCCAACTGGGTCGGAGTGGAGAGAAGCCCTATGCACCTTTGAATCTATTAGCAGATTTTGCCGGTGGTGGTCTTACTTGTGCTCTGGGGATCGTCTTAGCCCTGCTGGAGCGCACAAAGTCGGGGAAAGGACAGATCATTGACGCTAGCATGGTAAGCTGTGATTTTAAGACTAAGTTTCCATTTATTCATATGTCTACTGACTGCAGTCACTGCTTTATGGCAAAGCAAACTTAGCAAACCTTAGAACCACAATACAGGTAAGGGGCAGGTTACCAGTATCGTTGTATGAAAATGTTTTAAAAAGTACTTGACAGCAAAATTGCATGCATTTGTGTAGATAGATGAGATACAGTCCAGGAAATTGAACCAGAAAAGTGATAGGACACAATATAGGTTCATATATTCTACAGACGCCTTTTGGACAGGTGCAGAACTAATTGTGTGCTCTGTCTCTGTGTAGTGATCCGTTGACATCAACAAGCAAAAGTATTTTCCGCACAGCTGCATGGTGGGGCTCTTCTGTGTTGTAAAGTCCCGATTAGCATTGGTGGGTTAAGTTGGGCGGCTCATGGTTGAGTTACTTGGAAGAGCCCATCAGAGTCTCAGAAGGCAGAACATCTTTAAATGAAGCCCAGTGGGAGTGAGGTTCTGATGCACATTCAATGCAGCTGATATATTAATGGCTTTAGAAAGAGTTGATTTGATACAAACATATTGAGCTTCTATGCAAAGTAGAATTAATTTATGTAACTATAAGTCAGCCACATATTTCTGTTTAATTACAGCATCTGATTCCTTATATTCTACTCTTCTTCCAAATTGGGTTGTATTTTATTAGAGCTCAGAGACAAATATACTCTAGGCTTGGTGTGCGGCTCTTATTAGTATTTCATTGATGGGTTAAAATATTTTAATTCATCAGTTTAACTTCTGGCTGAAAATTGGTCACAGCGGGACCTTAGCTCTTGTTTTCTGAATGCAGATTTCTCTGTGGTGTAGATGCCTGCATGTCAGAAGTACCAATCTTTTACAAAAATTTAGGGAATTGTTTTTTGTCAGTGTTTCTGTGTGAAACATTGAAAGATGAAAAAGATGGATCCTCATTGAGGGAGAACCAGCAGGATATTGAAACTGCTGAACAGCTGCAATGGAAGATAACAAGGCAAATAAACAGAGCAAAAACAAAACACCTTTCTGAAATCTTGTAGGAGAGGAGTCCTTGTAGAAACCCAGCAGTCCTCACATAAATGAGACCTCAGAGAGTTGTCCTTGCAAGAGAGATGTTTTGTGCATAGCTGGAAAACAAAGTTTTTGCCTTCTATAAGACAAAGCGCTTAGTGTTTTGCTGTCTTCAAATTGTAGCTTCGCCTTTACCTTTGGGGGGGATTTGCTAAAGTTCACACTAGTTCAACAAATTGATGTGAATCTTTCAAGTTCTGCATTCCAATTTGTTCTACAAAGTGGAAACGAGACAAAGCTGCTGTTTATTATTGTATTCATTGTTATTGACTGATGAGCACTTTCAGTTAACTAAACACAGCTTCTTAAATAAATTAAGACAGCAACCCAATGAAGTGCTTGCCTGAATACAGACTGGAGCAGGATTGATATTAATGTTTGACATTATATAAAATAATATAATCGAATTTATTCTTCTTTAAATAATAATAAGCCTACTGTAGCTATGCCGAGTCTATTTGGTCCCTTTCAGAATTGGCATTAATTTAACTCTTGCAGAGTTATTTCAACTGTATTTATATCTCTTTCAAGTGTTAAAATTACTAATTTCTCTGATATCTCATTAAAAGGACTTTACATTTTGTTTTATTTTTTAAAACTATATCTTGAAAACTAAGTGTGCGTTGATAGCGACTCATGCCTTCAATCTTATTTGAAATGTGAAAGCAGCAATTGCTTCTGGAAGGTGGATTAATTCTAATGCAATGTCATTTTAAATCCTATATAGCTAACCAACCCCAGCCTGAATAGAAACTTTTCCGATATGATGGACTTAGAAGTGCTTTCTAGTACCTTCAGTTTGCTGTATATTATAACTTTGCTGCTTTTAAGTGTGCTTCAGCTCGAAGTGGGCCCAAGTGCAAAGCCGTCTCTAAAGCTATACCATTAAAACGTGCAGTAAGAGGAGCCTAATGCTTTTCCTGTTAGACCTAAATGCAGCCAAGTGAAGAGGCTGGCAGCCAGCAAGGATGTAGCATCCAGACATAAATGATCAGGGCTGCTGTCTATTCATCCACTTCACATCTCTGTCAGGTAAATTTTCAAACGAGGCACCATTTGTAAAGCCTTCTGGGTTGATGTGGTGCAGTTCTCTGTGTAAAACAGACAAGAGCGGAACAAACTGCAGTGATTCAGGTGACAGGATGAGATTTAGCTGGAAGGTTTGTCAGCTGATGGTTTGAGTCAGTGTGGCTGTGTGGGCAGCTCTGTCAGAGAGGGGGCTGTGTTGCTGAGAATGTAGTTGCAGAAGATCTTATTAATTTTCTTGAAATGAGCAGTGAAAATTGAAGTGCATGGAGAACACACGGGAGAGGCTTTTTATTTTCATTCATTATTGTCTCATTTTCAGGATTTTTTTTGTGTTCTTTGACTATTGAATTAAACCTAAAATGGGCTAAGTGGGTCAGTGCTGAGTGTGGGAAGTGTTTACTCAAGAGATCAGAAAGTTGTTTTGAATGTATAAAGCTTTTGCGGCCTTTATCTTTAACAAATTTTTACATTTTTCTACACCTTAATTTATTTTTGACTTTTTGCCATTTAGGTTAATATTTCTACCTTTTGTTCCCAAGGGTATATTGAATTAAATATATTTTTTGCATCACATTCCGAGAGACATCAGGGGTGTGCATGTGTGTGTGCGTGCGTCTGTGTGTGTGTTAGGAACTTATTCACTGTTATGTTCCTGTTAACACCTGTCTGTAATGATAAAGCCTTTGCATATTTACCAACCGTTCCAGTGTAAATGATGCTACTTATAAAAAAAGAGAGAAAGCCATAGAATAATTTACTCTTTTCTTTTTTTTTTTTACGTTACACTTTTCAACATGTAAGCACAATTACCTGGTTCTTGTGCCCCTACTACACCATCTATCACCAAAATCGAAATTTAAACATATCAGACAGAGTGGAAGTGTCCCAAATCACTATTGGGTCATGTTGTTATTATTGTCAGAAAAACGTAGGAGGAGACAACCATCTGCTACAGCTGATGTTTGGCCTCTGCCAACATTAAATGAAAAAGTTGATTTACTATTGAATGGATGTGGAATGTTGCTTCAACTTCTAAAACACTTGCAGACTGAGGAACATTGAATTTGTTTTATAGAAACTGAGATTAAAACTTAATTCTGTTTGTGAAAACACAAACTGAATTTTTGTGTGTATTTTTAATTTTTAATTTTTTTACAATAATCTCTACTAGCTGTAGAGCTGCTCACTTTGTACAGCTTCTTTATGTCACTGATTCAAGTGCGGCCTTAACATTTTTCTAGTAATAAATCTGCAGTCACAGATTTCTAGTTATGCAATGTCTTGCCTCTGGTAGTTTCAGTCTGATCTGTTTTCTACCTCAGAGGTTCTGAATCCTGGTCGTCTGGGTCCCTTTTCAGCATGTTTTAGGTCTTTCACTGCTGCCACACAACGGACTTAAATGAATTTGTGATTTTAAGAGGCAGCCATAAACATTCTGGAGAAGGCAATGCAAAAATTTTAATTAGGTACGCAGGTTGAGAGTCCTGAGGAACAAGATTGAGGAGCACCTTCTGAAAACGGCCGTCGGAAAGTCCTTCACGTTAACGCTAATTTGAATTTCTAAAAGATCAACTACGCTCCTCTCCAACAAATCATTTCTGGGTTTGAGTTGTTGTCAGCGGGGCATAGACACTTTCCTGGTAAAAAGAAAAGAAAAGAAAAAACAGATAAAATGTAGTTTTTACATGGACAAAATCTTTTCTCCATCAGCAGAGAAAAGAAAGAGGCAAAATCCATATTGGACTCTCCAGAGAGGCCTCAAACTGAAGTTTTTTTTTCCCACAGCCTTTGGAGTCCCTTAACTGAAAGATAATCATAAATCACTAAGCAGACCTCAAAAGAACTGTGCATTCAAATCAGTCCCTGAATCTCACAGAACCAGAGGCTGTTTGAAGCAAGGGGATGCAGAAATCCCAGACACTCTTAGGACACTTTCCAGCCTGATTTTTTTATGTTAATCGAAAATGCCCAAAGTTTCCCTCTTGGTACTTCTTTTCTGTTCTTTGAGGGGTGCTGGAGATAAAAAGTAAAGGTGACCTTGCCAGCTCAATTGTTGAGTTAAAGATTAAATTTAATCAGGGATTTGGCTCCCCTGGGGTTTTAGCAGTAGCAGAGATTTTGAGCAAGGATGCCAAAACTGATCATTTGTTTGAGCAAAGTTTAATTTTTTGGACATTTACTAGAGCTCTAATTTAAACTTCACCTACGGGCTGTCAGTGAGGAGAGAAGTGATGGGATTATGGATGCAGACATATGCTCCTAGGATTTTACAGATTCAGGCACTGGCCTCTTTATTAGGTACAACAGGAACAAGAAGTGTTAGAGCACATCATACACTTTTGCTAGGTTAATGATGTGGATATTGGATTTAAAATGAACACACACACTCTTTCATTGTGTAAGAAGCAGTGCATACGCTTAATTTGTTCTGAAGTGCATTTATTAGATTTTGAATGAATTTCCTGTCTGTCTTCTGGCAACAGCATTTTAGAAGCCTCTAATTGAATATTTTTGGCTCTGGTGATTTATTAATTATCATCATTGTTTTTTTTCCCCCAGAAAATTGATTCTGATTAATTGAAGAGCTGACTTTAATGAGGTTTCACTAATTTGAAAAATTCCTTAATTTGCTGAGTTTAAAACTGTGACTGGGAAGCCACTCATTCGGATGCTTGGCAAAAGTATTCATTTGCTTCAAACTTCTCTAAATTTTGTCACTTTTAAAGAAGTGGAAGGAAAATGATGGATTGTAAAATAAAGTTTGGTGTGTAATTGTAGTCTGCCACGAGTGGATGCCTTGTGGAGCATTTAGTCTTTTTTTTTCATGTAGAGCAGTGCTCTTCAGATCCAGGCCTCAAGGCCATCTAATTTTTCTTTGCAAATTTTGCGTAATATTTGTGCAGTTTCAAGGTAAATTCAAGGTATTATTCATTGTACCTGGTTCGCTGGAACCTCTCCCAATAGTCTCTGTGTGACAAGTCATCCTTCATCACAGTCCATAACAAGATACAGAAAAGTAAAAATCCGCATATGTGAGTGGAACAATATTTAAGAAATAATAAAGTCTTAAAAAAAAAGAAAAAAACCTACTCATCGTAAATGTCTCCTAAGGTCAATTCAGAGTGTGTACTTACTTAAAGATTCCTCCATTCAACTGAAATGAATACATTATTTTCTTTGTAATAAAGTTCAGTAAACTTTACTACTAATACTTATTAAAGTTTGCTGAATTTCAGTTTAAAACGTATAAACAGGCAAAAGAGGAATTTCATTTAGTTGACAAAGTTCAATACAAAATGTTCTAGCTTAAAAAATTTAACTAAATGGTAATTTTAACTAATCTTTAGCACATTTATTTAATTCAAACCCTTAGTGTGTTTGTGCTGCATAAATTTGTCATATTTTGTAGGCAATATTGAACCAGTACAAAATCTGTTATTCATCCTAAAAATGTCTTATACACGCTGCGTTGTTTTACTACTTTCCCAAAGGAAGGTTTTAATTGGGAAATGGTTATGAAACATTCCACGGTGTTGTAGGACTCCATCATGAACTCTTGAATCTTATTTCCTCACTTCACTACAGACAGTTTCTCATTGTCGGGGTGCAGAACCAGCTGGCGTGGCCACTTTTGTTAGCAGCACAACTACGTTATTATACTGACTCTCAGAGCCTGTCTATGAGCCTCCCATAATCACAGGCTCCCAAAGCGCTCACCATCTGCTTCGGAGCTGTCAATTGTGACACATCAGGGCGGCACATTTTTTCATCTTCCAAACATCTAACAGCAGCAGTATGCTTTCATTCATCTTGCTTTTCCATTCAGCCCCCCCAGTTCAAACCGCTCGCGTCTTTTGAGGCTTCTGTGCACTGGAGCTTATATTACAATTAAATTAAGTGGTTGTGAGGATGTAAACATTTATAACTGGCAGTCTGTGTGGCGTACCTAGCCACATGAGCCCTGTGCTCACCTGGAATGAACCGCCTCCACAATTTTGAAGTTCTCCGCTAATTACTGATTCTGCCCTCTGGGTCACTTTGACATACTTCTTATATATATATATATTTTTTTAATCAAAGCAAGCTCATTTTTTCGTCCACAGACAGCTTCTTTCTCGGAAAAGTCGTTCAGAGTGATCCCTGTCACTCAAATGGAATATTCAATTTAACTTTTCACACCTCTTTTTAGCCTTTTAGTGCAGTATCTCATGTCCTACTATTAATTAGTTTTGAGTCTGTTTTTGTGCCATTTTCCTTTTTCTTTCCACACATATAATTCCTACTGTGCAATTCTTTTACATCTTGTGTATCTTTCTGCAAGCTATACTTCTGTGATCATTCTGTTTTATCATTTTTGTCTCTTCTTGCAGTGTCTCAGTACAGAATTGCACTCTGTATATATTTCTGCATATTCTCACAGAACATTGCTATCTTTCATATGTTATACATATAGTAGTTTACTTTGGGGATTTCTTTGAATTTAGTTATTTTCATCCATTTCAATTATTTTTAGCAGCCAACCATTTGTTACACTTTTGCAGTTTTTTAACACTCAAGAATAAACGTTCCTATTTGCTTTCATGAATTTGCTTTCATTTTCTGACTTTTATTGTATTTATTGTAGATTAAAGTTGGTAGTAGAAAGTTCAGAAGATGGTATAGTTTTAGAAAATGAATCTGCAATTTTTAAGAGCTTTTAGTTTGAACATTTTTGTAAACTAATTTGCACTTTTCTATTAAGAAATTTCTCTATAGAAGGCCAAATGTTGCTGAACTGCATTTGCAGGCATTTCCAATTTCATCATTTACTTAACTAAATGATGAAATTCACCCACAACATCTGTTTCCTACTAACAGAAAATGTTGCAGATCATGTAAATGTGTTATCAACAAATATTATATATATATATATATATATATATATATATATATATATATATATATATATATATATATATATATATATAAATACTAGTTTCATTTTATTACCAGCATTTATGGATGATTTCATATAGTGAATCAAAAACAGTTTCTGTGTATGTCATAATTATGTTTTAATATGGTTGTCAGGATACTAAAATTTCCATATTGATACCAGTACTAAAACAATACTCACTACCATCTGGTTCTTAACAGGAAAAAAAACAAAAGACGAAACAAATAAAAAATTAATCTATGACGATTTTTTTAACACTCTAGTAGAACAAAACCAATAAGAAGAGGATAATTTAATCCTTCTTTTTAAAAATAAATAATTAAGAAGTGACACTTGTTTGGTAAAGCAGTAAACAAGGTATCCTTTAGTATTGGTGTTAATGATCCTTTATGATTTAGTCATGCAGTTATTCTATTGAATTATGGTTTATTATCTTTAATTTCCCACTTTGTAATTCCATTTATCAATTTGCTGTTGGTACATTTCACTAAATAAAAGATCATTCTATACTAAAATTAATTTTGTTTTAAAACAAACATGGATCTGAGACAGAGAAACCATGTCTTTTACAGTGTAAACAAGGATCTGCTCCATGCAAATATATTTTGCAGCAGCCCTGCACAATTTGTCATTTTGCATATTTTCTTTAGTGATAAACTACAGAAGCAGGGTGGGCTGCCATAAGTTCCTGCGTCTATTTTAGTCACATTAGCCTCTGGTGCCCTTTCAGAGGAGTAATTGAAGGGAATCCACTGGTTGTTGAATATTTTCTTGCGTTGATTCATTCGACGGCATAACGGAGCATTACGTGGTTTGGAACTTTACAGATCAAAAGCAAACCCCAACTGGGTAATTCAGATCGACAGAAAATGTTCATTGAGTTGTCCGTGTTAGTGACGCTAATATTCAGGAGGATTACTATTTCACTGTTGAAGATACAAGAGCTGGCCCTTTAACAGGACCTTTTTATGTTGATAGACTTGTAGCGTTAGTTTTTAGCATTAGCACAGCAAGCATGTGGCATCAGTAAGCATTTGGGTGTTTTTCTGTCTGTCTGACTTATAGGGGAAGTACTCCTGTTTTTTCTTAATGTACTTTCCATTTTAGCAGAGTTTAAAATTTGTTTTTGTTGTCTACCAACAATAAAGAAGTTGAGAAGTTCAGTTATATTTTTTTTCTTTGACAGTGTACTTATTCGATATGATGATTTAATTTTATCACCTGTTAAATTGTGCAAAGGTTAATTAATCTGCTTTAGCTGTCTGTCCTTCAGTCGCCTGTATGCAACAGTATCAATCCCCATACAGCTACAGAAAAATATCACTATTTTGAACCAAATTACCTTTCTCAAGAAACCTCTGCAAGGGAGTCAACCTCAGTTGTCAACTGGCTGACCTACGCAGTGAATGACCGAACTTAGTGGGGCATTTAGCTGCTAAAAAGCCCCAACATGAATAGTTACCCCAGGACACAGTCAAGATGGTTGTTTACCAAATGAACATAATTAAGACTCCAGAATGCTGCCAGTTTTTTCCCCACAATCACTTTTAAATGTTGCTCAAATGTTGATTGTTTAGCTTGCAACTTATTTCTTCTGTAGTAATGTTGGAAAAATAATCTATTGTTATAGATTTCCATGAGAAAACCTTGTCAGAGCCTCAATCAGGAACTCTAGTCATCCTTTGTTCTGACATTTCAGAGTGGACCAGCAAAGGATGTTGAATTAAAATGAAATCAATGCAGTAGGTCAGGAAAGCAGTAAAAAGAAGCGGGGCACTCAGAGATTCATAATTTTACTTGATGCTTTCATGTCCTGTAGCAGACATATTAATGAAATAAATTTTAATAGAGAGGGTGAGGAGCTGTAGTATGTTGGATGCAAGGAAGAAGCAAACAGAATTCATAAGTTTACAAGGTTTTTTTTTTTTTTTTTTACACATTCACACACACACTGCTTGGAGTCTCTCATCTTTTTCTTATTCACAAATGCATTTTTCATGAAGACAGTAAGCAAAGAATCCACATTCTAAGTTTTATCCTTGTTTTTGTACAGAGCAAATATTTCAAGCATGAGTCTGGATTTTTCTTTTTCTTTCTTTTTTTTGTTTTTGGTAAAGAATAATTGCAAGTGCATTGAAAATCTGACCAGCATCAGAGCGGCCTTCTGTTCTTCTACTAGTTTTTCTTTTCATAAAGCAGCAACACGGTCAGAAAAAACACATTCAATTCTCAAGTTTAAAGTTTGTTCGTTTTGTTTTTTTTCCTCATGTTTCAGTTGTCGTACAATAGATATTTTTTTTTTCCCTTTTAGTTTCAACAAAGCAAAAAGCGGTTTGTGTCACATTAGATTTGAACCTCTAAAAAGCCCTTTGAACAGTAGAGAAATGGGTTCTTGTGTTCCTCTCATTTTTTTCTGTTCAAGCTGCAACTTTTTGCGATAAAGTGCACTTTTTATTAGTTCAGACCCGGGTAATCGATTACCATCAGCAATAATAGTTGTGATAGATAGCTTGTCTTCAGATGCTGCTGTTTTCACTTAACAACATTTTGAAATCTCACGGATGACATTCCAAGCCGGCAGATTTATCAGAGTTGTCATCCATTACTGTTTGATCAAGGTGTTATTTATTCTGCAATGGCAGGATAAGCTTTGACTCAGCAGCAACAGATTTTCCACCTGAAGACTAAAACAGGTTGTCATCACTTTTTTAAACAGTTTATTTTTAGATGCATTGAAAAACTGTTTTGCTTTTCAAATTAGTTAAAAGTGTCTATTCAATAAGTTTTAAAAAGTTCAATCGAAGTTAAGAACCAAGGGATTTTTTTTTCTTAGAAAGTAGGATGATTTGATCTTTGAGATGAGTAAAGCATTTAGTGCCATAACTTATAAAGACTTTTAGCTGTGATTGAAGCAACAGAGGTTTTTTTTTTTCTTAACCGTATTTTTTAAGAGCACTGCAAAATATGCAAATTCCAGACTTGTTTTACAATTTCTGACTGAAAGAACAACTCTCCTTATTTCTGTCCATAAAATCCTATTAACCTTCAGCTGTTTTTTTTTTAAGTAGAATGTTTAAAATTTCATCCTTTAGTTGTACAAAGCTGGACATATCCCCCAAATATTTTAAAACATTTATACTTTGCATTGCAGTTTATAATTGTGTACTTCTTTGTGTTTTCCTGTGACATAAGTTCTTAAAATACACAAAGTTTATCTGTTTACTGAAACCATCCCTGTATGGTAGTGGCAGCATTATACTGTGGGGGAGGCTTTTCTTTAGCAGGTCTTGGGAAGTTGCTTAGAGTTAGTGGGAAAGAGAGATGGTGATAAACACCACAATTAGTTTGTGTTGGACTTTCACATTAAGTAAAACACATTGATATCTATGGTTGTAATGTGGTTCTAAATACTTTTTACTAGTGACTTTATGTGGATAGTGCTAAATTATTTTATTATTACTTTCTGCATCAGTAATTTTTGCAAAAATACATCCTGTAAATTGAAACGTTTGTAATTTCACACTGTCTTTGTTGTCCTCAGGTGGAAGGAGCAGCGTTTACAGGTTCGTTTTTATGGAAATCTCGTAGACTTGGTTTCTGGAGTCGCCCCAGGGGAGAAAATCTTTTGGACAGCGGAGCTCCCTTCTACGACACGTACAAGACTCTGGATGGAAAATACCTGGCTGTGGGCGCCATAGAAACAGAGTTTTACAACCAGCTGCTTAAAGGTTTGTACTAAAATCACTATTAAGTTTATTTTACAGTCGGGACAAAACATTTTGGCAGTGACACCAGTGTGCTATTCTGTTGATTTATAATTTCTAGATTATATTTTAGCTTGTTTCTGTAGATACTATTTGAAAAACATTCATAATTATATGAAAAAAAAAGATATTATGTTTTACAGCATTTTTAGACCTTTTTGGTATACCATAGATTTCCAGTGGGATTAAGAACTTTGCAGTTTCTTGGATCACAGATTTAACATTTCTGCGATCCAGAAACAGATCACATTTCAAAGTCTCTTTTGATTGTTAAGCATCTGAGACCTGTGCAATAAAGTAAAAGCAGTATCAATTGCGAATCTCATCTAGTACCTTTGGTTAACCAGTAAGCTAGCAGAAGAAAAGTCTTTCAAACGGTAATAAGAAATCAGATGTTTAATGTACAATCCACCAAAAAAGTGCATCTTGCAGCACAGAAAATGGTGCAAAAGTTTGTCTTAGACTTATTCACACCTAAGTTTGTTGAAGATTTGTTTTAACCCCAGATATTTAGTTTGGTGTGTTGCTGACCTTTTGATGTGAGAGTGAGCATCAAAGTAAGATGAAAAGAGCCGTCCGATTCAAAAAGAAGATTCTAGCATTTTGAGTCTGGGGAGGGATTTAAAGACATCTCAAAAGGAATATAAAAGCAGCCATTCCTCTGTCCAGAAAATGGTCTACAAGAAAATAGTCAACTTGTAAATTCAGACTGTAAAAGACTTACGCTTTTTTTTTTTCTTTTTAGAGAAAACTCAAAAAATAAAAACATGTCTTGTGAATTGTCATTCTTTTGAAACCTGTTTCAAAATACAACAAGTAACATTTTCTGGAAGCTCAAGAGCTTCTTCATACCTTTCAATTACTGGAAAGTAAAAAGCACTTTCCAAGTATTGTGTAAGAATCCTGGCACAAAGGTTGTCTTACAGTGTTCTAATGGTTTTATTTTTTTTCTGTGTCCAAATAATTCAGTTTTGCAGTAATTAAAAAGTAAACATTTAAAGGACCTTCTTTCAGATATTCACACTGATCTCACTCAACTTTGCTACTCTAGTCTTACTTATTTCTCCATGCAGTCGTATTTATTTCTCTATGGAGTTGCATCAGTTGTTTTTTTTTTGTTTGTTTGTTTTTCTCTCAGGCTTAGAATTAGACGCTGGAGAGTTGCCCCCTCAGATGAGTTTCAGCGATTGGCCGGAGCTCAAGCAGCTCTTCACAGAGCGCTTCGCCTCAAAGACCCAGGCGGACTGGTTGATGATTTTTGACGGAACCGATGCCTGCGTCACACCTGTGTTGTCTTTTGACCAGGTGAGCTCTCACCCTCACAACCGAGAAAGAGGCTCTTTCATGAAGGACTCCAGCGGGGAGGAGTTCCCCCGGCCATCTCCGGTTCTGTCTCGGACGCCCGCTGAGCCCTGTCTCGCTTCCGACCCAGCAGTAGGAGAACACACAGTCGAGGTCCTGCTGGACTACGGCTACACTTCAGCAGAGATAGACGAGATGCTAGCAGCTGGCGTTGTGCAGTGTAATGCTGGAAAAGCAAAGCTGTAGAAGAAGATATCAATAGACCTTTGATAATCAAGCTGAAAAACAAAAGGGGGACATTTTATTTCAGTAATTTCAGTGAAGCTGAAAAATTAATTATTGTATGTAAGAGCTGCAAAACATTAACAACAGGCAGGGAAAAATCTTTCTGTGTTTGAGGCTGAATCTAGGCTGGACTTTCTGAGTAACATGACATGAACGCTCTTACTTGTAAAGTAAGGGCCATGCACTTCTCCCACAGGTTACCTGGATATCTTTTTAGTTTTTTAGTTCTACAATTGAAAATAAATATGCTATTCTACAGCAATACCTCACTTTTTATTGCCTCTCTTGCCTTCTGAGTGCGTCGTTCTAAAAGACAGCCACCATTGAAATCACTCCGTCCTCATGGGTGATGCATTACCCAGCTCTGGGTCAAAACATGCCAAAAGAGATTTGTGGGCCCAGCCTGAAAGACCATAAAGCTGCAACAACACAAATAACTAGTAACTTTTTTTTTCTTTTTTCTTTGGTGTTCTCTCTGAGTTTCTAGGTTTGTCATCCTAAAGTGTGATGTCCACCTACTCTGTCTGCTTTGTGCAGTATGTCTCGGTATCCAATCGGTTGCAGATGTATTGTCTTCTCAAAACCAATTTAGATACAGCAGATACTGAACTTATCCACTGAAGTAGGACCATTGTTACAATGGACTGACTGTGCTATAATGAGAAGAATTTATCTCTTTTTTTTATGGAGTTGAATTGATTGATTGGATTGATTTTCTCAAATTTTTTGATCAGTAATTATTTTCATTTAGAGATGTGTATTATTTTTTTTGTCTGCCTCACTTATTTTTGCTAAAGTCACCAGTTTGTTTATACTAATTGATTGTTTTTAACTCATTGGTGATTCTGATAGATTTACTGTTAATGTTAAAAAAAAAAATCTCCTTTGTGTTAATTATTTGCCCCCAGATATTTATACTTATACAATGGAAAACATCACAAGTAAAACAAAAATTTGTCATTCAAATTGTAGCATCTTGTGGAGTTATTTAGTGATTAATAACAAAATATCTACAATTTTCCTAATACAGTCCTAAGTATAATTGGGGTTTATCACAAGTTCTGATAACTGTAGCTGCATTGTGAAAGTCATTAGCTGGAGTAAGAATGACTCCAGCTAATTAACCCAATTGGTGAATGACTACATTTACCAATTGAGTTAGATAAAAACATTCACCACCATTCTTTGACCGATGCTCCTGCTCGGCTTCAAACTTTGCACAGTTTTCCTCTTTGATCAAAAACAAGCTGTGTTTTTACCCAATAGCTTTATGAATCTTTACGTGGATCTTATACTGCAAAGCAAAGAAGCAATCAATCCAGGAGATGCTGAACAGGTGACAACATTCCATGCTATAGTGTTACAAATAAGTAACATTGCAAGCAAGCATTCAAACCTCACTAATGATAGATTTTAATAGTTTTATGGGCTACAGTGGGCAAGCTGTGCAGATACAAAAAAGAAGCCTTATAGCTGGAGTCAAGGTTTTTCTTGATACACTAGGGTAATGTTTTATTTGTAACTTACAGCTCCGGCTTCACTTCGGCAATGCGTGTTTTTGGACAAGAAGTCGTGCGTGAGACTGCATATCACTCATAAAGAAAAGAAAAAAAAAGAGACATTGATCTCAGATCACCTTGGGATTTAACTTTTTTAGTATGTATGCTTTTAAATAAGTACATTTATTTATTTAGTCCTTGAAAGTTTTTTTCAATAGTTCTTTTGATTGGATTTTGGAGCTGATAGTATCACCATGTACTAACTATACTCTACCTGTCACTTTTTATACCATAAACTTGTGTGTGCATGTGTGTGTATATATAGAGTTATATAAAACACGGACAAATGTAACATAGCACTTACCAGCTATAACAGTATGAGGTTACGTAAATCACAGATGACTACCATGAACATAGTTCTTGAATAAGTGGGGGAAAAAAATGCAGAAATGCTTCAGGAATAGACAGAGGTATGTAACAGACATGGTGGTATCTGCTCATGACAGCTGTACAGCAGACAGCAAGCCTTAAGAAACCAAATTATAGCTATCATGTTTTACAATTTCTGCAATATTTTTAACTGCAGCAATGTTGTTGTTTTTTTGTTGTTGTTTTTCTGTGCTTCAGAGAAATGCGTGGCCACAAAGTCAATGAAAGGCAAATATATATATATTTAAAAAAAACTTTCTAAGACTTTACAGCAGAAAAAGTTTTTCCCTTGCTTTTAATTTAGGGTGTGAGCACTTAGTCAGGAAGTAATATGTAGCAAGATTAGGGATATCTGTAAACTCATGAAGAGTAAAAACTGTATGTCAATATATTTAAAAGCACAAAGCTAAATAAGCAAAATGACTCAAGGCTGCCATAAAATATTAATGAATTACTCCAGGGTGTACATATGTTTTACTTTTAATTTGCTTGCTTGTTAGCAGCTGTGTAATCTGGTTTGAAATGTAAACACACTGTAAATTCATCTCTGCACATCACCCATGAGATGGTAAACAGCAGGGCTTAAACAGGTTTGAACATAAGGAGAGCAGGAGGAGTAGAGAGTGCTTTCTTTGTCATTTTTAACACTTCAGTTCCATTACTCAAAAGTTAATTAAAGTTTGTGTTGAAAAACTTTCATTTCAGCTCCTATTGCTTGCTCAGTGAGCTTTTGTCTTTTTTTATGTATTTTCTTCCCAGTTGATCACTTCTGGAAAAAAAACATTCCTTAGTTTAGGATTTCTGAATTTTTCTTTGGTATACCTTGGAAACGTATAGTGATACAAAATGTAGACTCACTTTTCCAGCTCCTTTTTTTTTTTTTTAGATGAAGGTCAGAGTTGCGGATGGATTCAAGGTTCAGGGGTGAGGATTACGTTATGGATGAACTCTGGACCATTTCCTGTTTGCAGAGTTGATGGATAATTTAGCAGATAAGGTCAGTCACAGAAAAATAGTTAACACATTATCAGAAGCTACGCTGTACAGTATTCACAGAAGCAAAATGTTTATCCCAAGTATAAAAAGAAATAACTTGATTTAAAAATATTAATTTTGTGCCTTTAAAACAAAATACAATTCAAACAACATTTCCTCAGAGCTTCACCAGTGTTAACAGAAATATTTCATATTTGTCCTAAAGACTTCTTCAAATTTTTGTTTTTGTTTTAATGTTACAAAGTCATATAATCAGGCATAAATCTACATCACACAAAGAAATTGTGAACACAAAAATCTGCTTCATTTTATTAGGGTTTATTTATGAAAAGATTAAACACGATAATTGCACAATACATTTTAAGTGGAAGAAACAATTTTCCAAATTGTAAATACATTTATATCCTTCTATATAATATGTATGAACATCTGAGAGCCACTTTGCGCTGTTGCGTTTACAATCCCATCTCATCTGGATTCTTTTCACTTGAAACCCTTTGAAACATTTAACAGCCCAATCGATGCAGTTAATAATTTTCTCTTTTCTGAGGTCAGAGGTTACCTGAGAAAACATTTTGAGGTCCCAGGGCTGCATGTGAAGGCTTAGTGATGCCTTTGATGTGAAACAGACCACAAGCTGGGAGGATTTCACTGAAATTATGGGTTAGCAATGACCTGATACTTTGAGCTTACTGATTTATTCAGCCAAGGTTGTTGCACCCAGCTAGTTTTTGGGTGTAATTGATGAACAGCCAAATCCTTCAACTCATATGCAACCAACAATATCTAAGTGTTTCTTTTGTGCTTAGACAATTAATAAACCTGAAAGAGGTTTAAAATATCCTGGAATCTGCTTTTCATAGGTTGGTCTAATAAACATGAGACAGGGGATCTAGCCAGATGGTTGCATGCTTCTTCTGCAAGAATTTGAAATAGCTCTTGCTGAGATGAGTAAGTGAGATTTGTGTTCAGATAGGAAGAACGGGAATGGATAATAAAGTCTGGGGAGAAGAATGTCTTTTTCAGAAACACTGCAGTCATTAGTGTCAGTTTCTACTGAAGCAAACAACACATTTTCTGCCTGAGTTGATTAACAACCGACCTTTTGGGTTCTGTGGGTATTCCAGCTATGATCATGGCTTTTCCTCATGTCACTAGGCAACCTCTGAATGCAGCGATCCCTAAAATGGTCTAGTCCTCGTCACGCAGTCTTTGTCACCTGTTAACAAGGAAGTACACAATTTGTTCTGTACTCCTGAGCCATGTCACAAACATGTTATACAATGTTACTGCTATTTGCTTTTCTCCACCTTTCTCTCCCTGACACATACGCTTCCAGACTGTCGCACCACCAGTGACTAACATATGAGGCATGTGAGGAGTCCAGACATCTGACACTCAGTGTTTTGTCCTACATTTATTTTATTGCAGTGCACTGTCTGCTGTGTAAAAGATTAACATGGGGCTTTGGTTTAAATGTAAGTGCTCTGAGAAGACCATCGAGAAACTTAAAGCTCTTTCTTGATGCTACTATTTGTATGTATTGCATGTCATACTGTACACCAGTAGAGCACTTATGCTCTACAGGTGGATAATTCCTTTCATTTGCTTGCTAAAAGACCAGCATTTAAAAAGCATCTCTGCCATCTTCACTGCTGCTCGTCCTTGAAGTTCACTTCAACTTTAAAGCTAATTGCTTGTTTCAGTTTTGCATTCACAAAAAATTTGCATTTGTTTTTATTTTATTTTATTTGTCTAAACAACTAACCTTTTTTTCCCCCACAAATATTGCACAGGGAATAATTTTTGAATATGCAGCAGGAGCATGGAAGACTTGTAAATATTTAATATTAAAACACAGCCTGGACACATAAAACAATTAAATGATGTTGTGGTGTTGGTTACTTCTTCATGCTGTGTTAATTTTCTGCCATTGTTTGCCTATGTTCTTTTTAAAAATTAACAGCTTGTTTATATGAATTTTAAGCTTGACATGATAAAAGCATTATTCGACACACAAAAAAAGGTTCTTGACATCTCATCAGAGAAAAACAGAGGGTTTGATCTTAAAGTGGAAACCTGATCTACAAATAAATGCTAAGATTAGCAGGTGCAATAAATTTAGCAAAAAGGGCAAAATACTTGGTGGAGAAAATCCAAATGTAATACATTACCTTCCACGAGCCGATTTATTCCTGTTTTTGCACGCAAAAATGTCTGCTGTGTCTATGGCGATAAAGGAGACATTTCTTGTCAAATAAAAAAAAATAATAAATCTTGTTAGATTTAAATTAGTCTCTCAGTTGAACGGTGTGACGACAGAAGGAGGATCACACATTTGGTTCTGCCAGATGAGAGCACATGAATGAGCATGTTTGAGCTTTCAGTATGCTCTGGCATTTGATGTGAGCGCATGTGCCTGTCAGGGAAAGCAGGTGACATCTTGTGCGTTCTAGCCTGCATTCGTCAAGTTTTTTTTCTTCAAGCAATGTTCTCGCTCCCTCTGCAGATCTCTATCCCCTCCCTCGGGGATCACATGCATCACTTGATTAGCTTTGAGAGCCAGCCACCACAGAAGAACCCTTGTGATTCATTCACCAGGGGAAGTCATTTGAACGGTTGAAAGGTCTTTACACTTTCCCCTTTAAATGTTGAAAAGTCAAAGTTATTTCCGGCACGTGTTTATGGTCGGATCATGTGCGTCTTTTATGTTGAGTAGGGTTAGTCAAATCTGCAAATGTAAAGTTTTAAAAGGCAGATATTTGTTGATTTGGTACGTTCAATTTTCTGTTTCCCCAGAATGTCTAGTAGCAGCTTCTTTTTTTTAATTACTAGAGCTGTAAGGGGAAGTCTTTGTTCGTAGAAATTAGAAAATTAGCTCAGCGTTTTCAGGGTTCAAGAGCCCTTTTTGTCTTTTACATTGCGTAATTAACTGAAACAGCAATATTGGAGTTCTGCCTTCTGTTGTGATTAATTATTTAGATATGAGTGGTTAGACACCGGGAAATGTTGTACCTTTTAATTGCCACCCGGGGATGAAAGTCAAAGGGAAACAGCTGCGTCCTAAGCCCAGCAGCGCTTTGGGTTCGGCTCTCTTCTAGACAATTGACATCACTCATCAAATTCTTTGACGTGGGCTGGCGTAAAATTTGTACATCACTGTTGTTGTATTCTACTACTAGACATTAATACAGTTATCCTAATTGTTATAAATGAATACTTGATCAATCTGTTATTAGAGGAGCAGCCGAGATGGCGATGGTAACTACGATGTGTTTGTTGAGCCTCAGAAATCCAGAACTCGGGCGAGAGAATTTGTTCACTACTATTACTCACACATTCTGCAGATTAGGAGTTCATGAAGGAGAAGTTAGAAACCATCATTGAAAGAAATCAGTTGAAAGGGTTTAAAAGCAATGTAGATGAGTCATTTTGCATTGTTAGAGAAGAAAATATTAGCCCCAGAGAGCTCTCTGTTTTTAAGAAATAAGACTTTTCTTACACCCACATCCATCTGGAAAAAGTTATAGAAAAAACAGATGTTCCTTAGAAATAATGTCAATCATTTCTGTGTCACCTATTTAATGCTGAAAACTCTGCAGCAGAGTGTACTTCATACCAAACGCACTAATGCAGTTTGAAAAAGATGAATAAAGGCAGAAAACCCTTATTTTGCATTTAACTGGAATTAAAAGTCTTCTTTTGTAGCCATGACAGCATGTACCTTTCCTTTGAAAGCAGCCTTCATGGATAATTGAACATTCTTTTATTGTGGTATCTGGACGTCATGTCTTGATAGTTTATGAGCTGGCCTGGTTGTAAACATGTTGCTGTTTGCCTTCACCGCCATTGTTTCTTGTTTATTTAATTTAAAAAAATAATAATTTATAGTTGTAATGTCTAAATTACTGTTCTCGTAATTATGCAGTATATGACTGTATATATTATTTACCATAGCTACATTTTGTGAGTTTCTTTATATACAAAATAAAGGAACTTATAATTGGCACATAGCATCAATGTGTGCACTTCAACTCCATTTGCTGCTAAAATAATGGCTGTCTGAGGCATCTCAACCATATATAGTCAAGACCTATCCTGAACAGTACAATACCAATAAAATCACTGGTCTCTTTTCACTTTCACCTTTACTCTCCCACCTCGACAACACTGTCATTAAAGACTTAGAACGGTCCATTTCGGCTCTAAATTACTTCTGTCTGGCCGCAGATTCAGGACTGGCTGAAGATCTCCCACAGGAACAGGAAAGCTCCTTTATTATTGGATCTTTTCCTCCTTAATGTCACGTCGTGAACACACATTCAGATTTTTCGCTTGCTGGCTAACAGCACAGTCTGGGAGTAATTTAGTACAAATGTCATTTAGGGCTTTGAACATCAGAATTGATAAAACATCACGTCCACTAACAGTCTACATATGTTTCAGCATCTTTCATGGTATAAAATATCCTTAATGCAGCTTTGTGCAGTGTTTTGACCTGTGTATTTGCTCTCAGCAATATTTTTTCCCTATTAAGCTAATATGAGAGGATTTAGTTTTCTCCGATAAGGACACTGGCTTCATGATAACAATTAAAAGCTCATGTTTTTTTTGTGTGTTTTTTTTATTTTTTATCTCCAATCTCATTTGCATAATAACTTAATCAGATTCAGCTTCAATAAATGAGTCTTATCTTATTTTTACTAAAATATTTCAGCTCTCTTTTGTTAGGTATTTGTTAAATCTCCATATTCTACTATTTATTGATAAAAAATAAATAAGAGAAGTAAGCCAACCATTCTGCATAAAGAAGAAAGACAACTTTACAAATAATAAGAATTAATAATGCAGTTCTCTAGGTGCAGTTTGTTTTATGTTTTGGTTTTAAAGAAGTTTAGCTTATTTAAAATTCTATGAGGCCTACTAAACAAAGACAAAATGTCTGAAACTTTCTTAAGGCTTCCGGTATTGAATATATATATATATATATATATATATATATATATATATATATATATATATATATATATATATATATATATATATATATATATATATATATATATATATATATATATATATATATATATGTATACTTCTTTTTATCAAAATGGAACACAAACCCTATTTAATGAACTGGTTAAACAAAACAAAACAAAAAACAATTCATACTCTAGAAACATTTTGAAAACATTTTGACAGAAAAATCCAACAAAATTAGAGGAAAAGTCTTAATTTGTTTTTGCATCATTCAACTTACAGACAGCTCTAGGCTTCAGTGATCAGCAGCTGCTGATTAGCTCTGACTGAGCAAGAACCTCTGCTTTGCTGTCTATGTTGTAATAAAAACAAACTTTTTCTGTTCCTGAGTAATAAGGTTTTTGGGGCAATCATATTGGCAGGTAGTCCAGTTCTTGTTGTATAAGTTAGATGTTGCAGAAATATTCACACAAATAAATGAGTTGATTACAGGAAGTGAAAATGCTTTATTACAAGTAATAGAGAAAACAACCTTTTTAAGCGTGTGTGTGTGCGTGTGGGTGGGTGCTTAAATCAAAATGTGCCCCTGGCAACTTAATAAAGTTAAAGGTCATTTTTTTGTTTTTCTAAAACAAGCAATTCTTCTACATTTCAATTTAAAAGTTTAACACAGCCTCTCTGACGGGGCCTAAGGTTACTTTTAATTTTTAGTAACTTAATAAATATGATAGAAAATGCAGGAAAAAAGTGCTCTCATGTCAAAGAGAAAAAAAAAATGCATTTCTTGTCATTCAGAGCAAACAATGTGTGAGATGAAAATATATCAGCAAGGATATAAAAAGAGGATGTTCGGTAATAAGGAAAAGATAAAAATAAATAAACTGTGACCAGGCTACAGCTATAATGAAACTTTATATTTATTTATAGAGGCCATCTGGGGTTGGAGAAGCTTGTTTTGATATTTATCTCCTGAAATTTAACAAGTTATTGACAATATCTTTTATTAAACTAACTCCAGGAAGAGAAATGCAACAATTTCGTCAAACTAAAGAAAATATTGCATCAACTGAAAGTAAAATTTCCATAATAATAATAAATGTTTCATCAGATAAAGCCAGTAGTTTTTAGCCACTAAAAGGATTAAGACCTTATTTACACTCTTTTTACACAAGCAGTAGCAAATGACCTCTTTATTTTTTCAAAGTACATTGGGATCTAAAGAAAGTCTTGTTTGACACATTGCATCAGCACTCCTTGTTTTATTTTAATATACAGACTCAGACAAAATATGAAAATTGTTATGTTCTGTGTTTTTCTGTGTATTTATTTCGAGTTTCTGTCTCTGAGTCTCCCTGTTGTCCTGTCTAACCCTTGATTGCTCCCAGGTGTGTCTCGTTTTCTTGATTACCCTGTGCATTTAACCCCACCTCTGTTTCTTGTTCCTCGTCGGGTCCTTGTAGTTTGCACTAGTCATTGTTTTGCTTTCCGCTCCGCTGTGCTGCCAGGATTTTGGACTTTGTATTGGATTATTTCATCATTAAACATCATCATTTGCAGTTCCACTGCATCTGCCTCACCACCCACCACAGTTTATGACAAAAATATTAATATCAACTTGTATTGTGTTGAATATTGTGCCCTTTTTTCTTTCTGCACCATATGCATCAGCACAAGCTAAGAAAGTGGTGTTAGCTGGTTAATAAGTTGAGCTATTGCCATTTTAATAGACATGAAAAGCTAAACATGAAGATTTTCTATTTTAAAACTCGCTTTCTGCCATTACTGAAACTGTATGGGTTTTCTATGGGTCTTTAGCTAAAGGACTATGCAAATTATTAAACATGAGTCTTACTGTCTGTCATCTGAATTAGCCAAAGGCTACTTTTTTATTTATACCCCAAGGCAGGTTAATGTAACATGATGAAAACATTCAATAACTTGATTATTAAGCTACTGCTTGTTACATTACTTCATTTTCAGTATTTATAACCAGAAATGCATAACAACACATACAAATTGGTTGAATAAATTAAATGTGCGCTGGCCATCTAACCGGCACTGTGCAGCAATGAAAGGGAGAGGCACTTTGGCCTTACACACAGTGATGCTTTGTTCCAAGCTCCATGTCAAGAATCTTTAATCCTATTTTTTTTTTTTTTTTCAGGCACTTTTTGTTTTTGTCTTCATGTTTAGTTATGCCTACTAAAATCAAAAGCCAAGATAAGAAAAGTCCCAATTGAAGTTTGTCCATAACAGATTGGTGTGTTTTTTTTTACTTTCCAGCCAAATTAAGGTCGTACACTTGCTGCACATGATGGCACACACACTCACATGACTGATGTATTTACTACTATTAAAACAGAAGTGGGGAGGGGGGTGCTTAATGTCTCAAGAACACTCTCTTCTCTCCTCCTTCTTCCCTGGGTCCTGCTTTCCTGCCCTCAGTTAACAGAACAGCCTTCCACTTGTTAAGTCATGCTAACTGGATCTTGGACTTATTGCTCAGCTATGCAATAGAGAGGAGGATTAGCTAAGCACCAGAGCAAGGACCTAGACTTTTGCCGCTTCTTTGATCACTTTTAACAAAGATTCTTCTTCGTCTTCTTCACTTGTGTTCCTACATCTGTGTAATTACTCTCCACAATGACCATGCTATCAGAGGACCAGCCTGCAAGGCCTCAAGCCTCCAAACACGTCACCACATCTTTGCAGCAGTACACCACAGACTACCCTGGCTCCAAAGAGGACTACTTGACCAGCGGAGAGAGCGCCGTGTTTGGGATTGTGGAGCCCCCCAGACGCTCTCGAGGTCGCCTTATCCTGCACAGCCTCGTGATGTTTGGTCGGGAGTTTTGCTACGCTGTTGAGGCAGCCTTTGTGACTCCGGTGCTGCTGAGCGTGGGCCTTCCTCGCAGTCTGTACAGTCTCGTGTGGTTGATCAGCCCCATCCTAGGGTTCCTACTGCAACCTGTTATCGGCTCGGCCAGCGACTACTGTCGCTCCCCTTGGGGGCGGCGGAGGCCTTACATCCTGGTCCTTGGCATCATGATGCTGATAGGGATAAGCATGTTCCTCAATGGAGATGCTTTCATTTCAGGTGAGAGATGGTGATGTTTGGTACATGTGAATTTTTTTCCAGAGTTAAGATGGAGCTATTTTAACATCACCCGACAATTGAGCCATTTGGAATTTGCCATTTTCTTTAATGTTACCTGTTAATCAAAGCCAATAACAATGGATTTCTCTCAGTTTTAAATGTTAAAGTCCTACTGGAACAATTAGAAGCTTATCACTGTCATTAGTTTAATCTGACTCGAAACTGTAAGAAGTATTAAGGAGTTATTATTATCTGCAACTTTTACATTTCATGTGTGCAACAAACAATTGCCAACCCTGGGGCAAACATGAATGGGCATCTTGAAGTATTTCTTAATGGAAACCTGGAAAGTCTGACTTTGTGGTATCAAAACAAAAACAAAACATAGATGATCATATGATGTTGAAACACCTGAGAAAACGTTCTTTATTGCCTTGCTTTTACGGTTATTTCATTTCATAGAAAATTTGATGATATTCATTTACACGAAAACTGATACATTATTAAAAAATAAGTGGAACAAAGCAGAACTAATCCAAACTAATGTAACAACATGAGGCTAACTTTGAAGATTCTACTTTTTCTTACTTTTCATCACTGGGAACATCAACCTTTACTTACAGTTGATAATATTTTTGCACATTTCTGTAAATTATATCTCATAGTTTTTTATCCAGACTTTTTCTTCTAACTATTGACCTTTTGAGAAAAAAAAAAAACATTTTGCTGACTTAAAGTAAAATATTTGAGCAAAAGACCCCAAGACATTCCTGTTTTAAAATTGAGATCGTAGCTTTAGGAACTCAGCTAGTGTCCCCTGGAACTGATGTATGATGAGAAAATATCATTTAGTGTGAAGGGGTAAAACCAAAAAGGTTTTCTGGGAATCAGCAAGGCTCCAGGGAGGATCACGAGAAGATCGCCACACAACTGGTGACCGTAATTTTATAGAAAAGGAGGATAAATTGTATTTACTCGAAAGGCTGTCTACATAAACTGTTTTACTGAGAATGTCACTTATTTTTGTGTGTGTGACAGCTCAGCTTTATTGCTACCACAAGATCAGAGAGGGCTGAACTGCATCGCTCAAACATTGTCCCAGCACCAGAGAGAAATCACTTCAGTGGTTTAAAAGGACTCAGAGTCAATTTACCCTTTTACCTATTTCTTCTCTAGTGTTATACTGGTGCATTTGCATTTCCTCCCTTCCTGTTTTCATTTCATATCCATAAACAAACTCGTTCATGGCTGTATAGATAAAGTGTCAATTTGTTTTTACTTATTGCTTCGATATAGAAATATATAAAGTTCTCACGTCTCAATTGATTTTAATCCTAAATTGTTTTCTTTAACATTGTGTAGTGTGAAGCTAACAAAGCCACAGATGTCTAACATCTCTAGGTAAAATAACCCTCACCCATTGAGAGATACATTTTAAAAGCCGGATATATCTTTTAGAAAATATCTCCAAGACCAATTATTATTATTTTTTATCATACACAAATACGAAAGAATATATATGAAAAATGCTTGTTATAATAGAACAAGTAATATATTATTACTTGCATGAGTTTATTTCCTTTGATAAAAGTCTTCAGTTTTTTTTCTCTGTCCTTGAATGACCTTTTTCTCATGTTGTTTGGGTAAGCTCATTAAATCTGCGTGTTTCTCTCAGTTATAGAAAATGCCTTCATAATTGTCAGCATCTCTTTCCCACTTTGATTAGAAAAAAGAAAAAACTATGGTTTGTCATTTCTGTTGAAGTCCACTTCTTTTCAGGTCTTAACAGACTGTTGCTTTTCATGTAGAACAAAAATACCTGACAGAGCTCAGTTTAATTATCACAGGTCTAAATCTTGTTGACGTCTTTCTCCTACTTCATGTTTGATTAAGAAAGAAGAAACTGATTCACTTTTTTTTCTGAAAAGGTAATAAAAGTAAGCTGTAATTGTTGCCTTTCAGACACTCTCTAGTGTTCTATTGCTTTAATGCACAGCAAGGTCCAAGCTGCAGACACAGTGTTTTTTTCTCCTCCTTGTGCTATAAACACTCACAGCAATCTCAAAGCCCCAGATTTTCTCTTTTTTTTGTTGAACATCTCTTTATTGAAGAGCTCTGACCAAAGCTTAGAAAGAAGCTACAGGGAGATGAAAAAGTTAATAGGCATGAAAAGCAAAGACAAGCAAATCACTTTATCTCTTAAAGCTTTTATTGAATTAGGAAAGTTAGAGATTGTTAACTACGTCTCAGTGAAACATTAATGTCTCCTCACTGAACATTCCTCTCTAAACCAGTTTACGTCCCCTTTTCCATGTAGCAGTTCCCATGACGACAGACCTTATTCGGTTGCTGCCCTAAAAAGACACACTCTCGAAAAAAATAAATAAATGAATTTGTGAATCAACGATGATGCTATTTAAAACATTTCTGATTCCAGAGTTAACACTGAGCTCTGGTCGGCTGTAACCCTACATTCACTCTCACCACTGGGTGCCAGCTCCTCTTTTCATGGGTCTTCTGTTGTGCTTTTGTTCAAACGTGTTTGTCCACAAGAATGAGAGACAAGATTTACAAGCAGTGCTTTTTTAAAGAGTGCAGAATAATTCAGTCCACGTTTTTTTTTTTTTTTTTGAGTTCTTCTCAAAATGAAATGTTGTGCTTGTCCAATTCTAATAATGTCCAAATACCAAAGATGCATTAAGAATATTGTTCTTAGTTTGTTTGGTTTTTTTGTTTTTGTTTTTTTCAAAAACAGAATAAAGGTTTCAAAAATCTCAAACGATAGTTTAAAAATCATTTATTCTCATAATCCTTAGAGACAGAATGATCTTCTCTGCAACTATTGTTATTTTTTAAATGTAAATGATTTAAAATGGTTCCATACAAACTTTTTTAAAGTTTAAAATATGTGTAATGTAGTACAAGTTTACTTTAAACCACAGATAACTGAGATGTAGGAGTGAACATGAGATCTGTTGTTGCATTTTTATCTAGCATGAAGTAAAAACAAATAAAAGTGTGACAAGAGAATAGGATAGCTGCCACTGCTAAGTTATTGGGCTTTAAGTAAACACACGTTGCTCCACTTTCTTGCATATTTTTTTTTCCTTTGGTTTTAAGCTTTTATTTTTCCATTTATCTTCACAGCAGAATATGCAAGAATAAAAATGCTTCCTGCACTCGTGGCATTTTGATTAGTATTTTCAGTCAGCAGGTGTCTTTGAAGACGAGATGCATCAAATTTACAAAAATAGGAAGAATTGAAGCGTTTACTTTGTCATAAGCAGAGAAGATGAAACTTGGCAGCTCTGTGGGTGGGACTTTGAAACCGTACTAAAATTCCTCACCGCAGGCGGTCCTTACTCATCTTAACTATGACCAAAGCAGTTTACCAAGAGCAGCAGGAGTCACAGTGGAGTCGCAGTCAAGCCGAAAATGACTTAAGACAATCTTTGTTGTTCTTTGTTATATGATAATTTGCAAATAATGGGTTCTATTGTCGCTGGTGCTGTTTGTGTTGCAATTATGTCCTTGTTTTAAACACTGACATTGGGAGTTTAAAGGAACTGACTAATTGATTCGAACCCAATTGGTGTTCAAGAAAAGTAAAGATTGCATGACAATAATGACTGATGCTTGCATAGCCCAAAAACGATCAAATGATTGAAATTGTTACTTTGGCTTTATAAAGTTGTTAGTAACTGATCAATTATTCAAGCAATATTTATCATACCATACCTTACTTCCCTTACAAAAAAATCCCACGAAAGTCACATGTGGTTCGCACAAATTTTATATGTGAATCATGTGAACAATGGTGTATGTGATTTTGAACGTTAGTAAAATCACATGTGATTCACATGTGAATCACACATTTCCACCTGTGATTCACACATTTCCACATGTGAAAATCACATGTGGAAATGTGATCACATGTGAATAACATGTGATTTTACCACAAGCGTTCCAAAACTGATTCATTATTCACAGGTGATTCACATTTATCATACCATACCTTACTTGCAGAGCAAATATACAGGCGTTTAAAGATTTAAAAACCAGAAAAAGAATTTTAAAATAGACTCTAAGTTGAATTGGAAGCCAATGCAATGAAGTCAGAACTGGAGTAACCCTGATACGCTCATATTTTCTTCATATTTAATTCCAGTTAGAATTAGAAGTAGAAATCGGGCATCAGCTCTTTGTACCATTTGCAGGCGTGATAGAGCGACAAGGCCAAAACCTAGTAACAGAGAGCTAAGTAATCCAAGTGGAAGGTTGTAAACGGATGAATGACAGTTTCCAATTCACACGTGGAAATAAAAGGCTTAACTTTAGACAGACCTTTAAGGTGATGGTAAAAGAATTTCACCAATCTATTTACGTGACTATCAAACTAAGGACAACCTCAACTTTTAGTCTTAGACACGTCTTCAAATGAGGGATCAGGGGAGCAAGATCAACACATCATGTATTGGAGTTTAATTTCTCTGTTTAAATGTCATTTATGTGATTGCACTTGAATTTTTTTGTACACTTCATTTGTAGTTCGGTTGTGCTAATGTGTGTGTGTGAATGGTGATGAGCTGTTTTCTTGTTTCTTGCAGCGCTGGTCAGTGACAGGTCATTGAAGAGCATCTGGGCCATCGTCGTGGTGATGTTCGGGGTCGTGCTGTTTGACTTCGCTGCTGATTTTATTGACGGCCCTATCAAGGCCTATCTGTTTGATGTGTGCTCACATTCAGACAAGGAGAGAGGCCTGCACTACCATGCTCTGTTCACAGGTATCCCACATCTGTGCACATGCAGTTTCTTGTCTTAGTGTGTCCCTCACAACTTCCTTTGGGGATTTTAACTTGATCTATTCTGCTTCCAAGGAAGTATTTTGTAACATTTGCTTGTTCTGTGAGATGTTGGGTTATTTTAGCCTCCTGAATTACTCATGCAACTCTAGTGGCTATTTGGGCTGTGTGAGCGTTCATGGCAGTGATTCAGGACTCAGGAGAACATGCTTTTGATTTCTGCTGTGAATGGGCAGAGTAGCAGTGACTAATGACAATTTTGTTTAACAAATGGAGCTAAAATGTAAACACAGAAATGGAATGTCAAGCTGTGACTGAGCTTTTAATCTGACTTCGTGGGCAGCAACAAATGGCAAAAGTCATTAAACGAGCATTTGATAAATTACAGTTTTCGCTAAATGACAATATCACCACTCTTTCAGCCCATTAAATGTTGTCAAAAATTCTTCAAGGTTGATCCAAGAGGTTGTTGCTACTCTGACTGGTGGGAGATTAAATGATCTGAACTTTTTGCTTAAATAAAGTGGGGAAGATCATGCGTGTCACTTATATTTTAAATCTTGACAATGGAGCATCAGAAGCCACCCCCTCTATTCAGTGTCCATAAATCTGATTCTGCTTACTCCTTTCTCAGACCATCTCTGCCTTTAAGAGTGTTTTAGGTGCAGATTCACTTTGTTTTGCGTTTTTCTATGTCGTTTCTGAGAAGCATGTGGACAGACAGAAGCACATCTACATTTGCACTTCTAATAAGCATCAACAAACATCCATTGTACTTTGACGCTCCTCTTACATCTGAATTTTCCAACTGTGGGGGCAATACAGGATATTTCTAATCTATTCTAAAATACATCAACCTTAACCAAGAGATTGATGAGTCCGTTGCATGTTGCTTTTATGTAACTTCAACATATAAAAAGTTCACTGGGATGTCTGAGTGAGAACCCTGGAGGTTTCTGTTAGTGTTAGGGACAACCTGACTTGTTTTTTATAGGTTTAAAGACTTAAATAATTATTGAGGGGGAAACGGGTCAGTTGATTAAATAATGGGAAACAGCTGTGAGGATAACAGAACACTATCATAATGCAACTTAAATGGTAACAAAGAAGTCAAAAAAACCAAACAATAAGCAAATCAACACATCAAGTTGAACATAAACACAAAATTTGCACAGATTACAAAAACTAGACCAAGTCTTTAACAATAGTCAGAAAGCGATAACTTTTTACAGGTTATAAGTTTCAATTTAACTAAGTTTGTGGGCCCACACAGACTGAATACAAATTGTGTTCTGCATATCCTTTCACCTTTGGCTTTTTTTTCACAGATTTCTGAACTCAAGTGATTGTTACTAAATACCTAAAGTAAGAAATCAGCAGAATGCATTGCTGAAATGACACGGTGAGACTGAAAGTCTTCTTTTCGTTTGCATGCTTTGCAAACGAGCCATGACTTCTTCTTGTAGTCAAGGTGTTCATATGGTTGTTATAAAAAGCCTTTTGCAGCTCTTTGTAGTGTGTCCTCCACACAGTCACACAGACTCATGTTTTGGTTGGATTCTTTGTGAATCTCTATCTGCACATTTCTCTCAGGTCGTGAGCATGATGGGCTTGAATGAATAGTTTCCTGCTTTCTGCTGTCAGGTAGAGAAAAGTGCAGATCGTTTCAGGTCGACACAGGCACATACTCGCTGCAAAGATTCTCTGAAACATTCTGAACGACGTGAGCTAACAGGGAGGCGGGTAGATGTGGATTTCCTGCAGATTTCCACTTATTTCCAGATGTCTTGCTTTTCCTCTAAAGACTTGTAGTCCCATTTAGTGTGCAGAATCTGAGGTAACCTGAGCTGCAGTTGCATCCACACCTTTCGTATCCTGGATCCTTTCACTTCTCACTTTACGCTACCTGGGTACACATTTGAAGGGAAAATTAGGTTTTACATTTTTATTCTGGGAAATATGTCTATGATTTGGCAATATTAGACCTTTAAAGTATAAACTCAAATTTTAAGAAAATTACTCCGAGATATATTCTTCAATTTCTGACAGTTGGATGGAGGCCGGTGACATTTAATTTAACCTCATTTCATTACACTGTGCAGCAAGTTTAGGGGCATATTTCCAGCTGAAATTAAACTCATAACCTTTGCTTTAAATGTGGTAAATATTGTAGTGATTATTTGGTAAAGTGTAGAAACCCCAGTGGGCTTTGAAAATAGTAGTTCGGAAGACGAGAAAAAAAGTACTTTAGAATGTTTTTATGACAGTCATTTGCGAAAGTGTGAATAAGCCTTGAGTCTTTCTTCATTTTAAAATGCTACAAATCCAAAGTTAAATGTGAGTTCAAAGGATTTTATATCATGGGCTAAAAGAAAATTTGGGGAATTATGAGGTGAAAAGAAACTGGTAAAAAATTATACAAATCTGAAGAGTGCTCTTCGGAAAAGATATTTTTCCACACAAAAATTTGATGACAACCTTTCACCACTGGTACAGTTGCCAGTTTTGCATATCTAAGAGACTAAGAGATTCGTTTCCATTCATCATTGCATAATAGTTCAAGCTCAGTGAGATTGAAAAGAAAACACCAGATTGCCACAAATTTGTTGGTGGATTTAGGTCTAGGCTTGGACTAGACCATTCTGTCAATGTAGCTCTGGATGTATATTAAGGTTGGTTGTGCTGCTGGAAGGGGAACTCCACACCAGCCACAACCCTTTAGGTTTCCTCTTGCAGTTTGTCCTGTTTTTAGTTTGAACTAAATAATAACATAATCCTCATGCTACCAACATGTTGTAAAAAACAGTAAGATATATCCTGATCCAAACTACATTGTAGTTCAGTTTACTGAACAGCAAATCACTTTGGTTGAAATAAGACAAATATGCAGCAGGGATTAAAGACCCTAGAAACGGCGTGACTCATCCTCAATATACGTCCTAGAGACAGAACACATTTTGCCATTTCACATAAATCTGTGAAGCACCACAACTTCAAAAATACTTCCAGAGTGAGACCTCCAAAAACCTGCGTAAAAGTAGAACAAGATCAAGAAAATACCAGAGGGGTAATTATGGGGTGAGATGATGCGTTTGGTGTGAGCGTCAGCGGAGGAATCAGCTGCCAGCAAGCGCCGGCTGGCGTTGAGCATGCAAGTCAGCCAGTAATCCGGCCCTGAGCTCATCATGTGCTGCAGTCATGGGTCTGGGCTGAGAGAAACACAGGCCAGGCACATGACTCTCGAGATCCCACCGTGCCACTGCTGGAATGTGAGGCTTTAGGAAGAAAGGGCAAAAGTTGTGAGCTTCTCTGTTTTGTTTTGGTTTGTTTATTTATTCCTTTATTTTTTCTTATCACATCCTTGCTTTTATTATGGTGGCGCTGCCGTGTAGATGCAGTCCTAGCAACAACAGCAATCAAAGCAGACAGTTTGGGTGTCAACAAATCCCCGTCACATAACAGAAGTCAAGCAGGTACAGCAATAAATTTTATTAACATGTTCTGACAAAATACCAGTATTTTCATTTAAGCTCAATATTGAAAACAAACTGGAAAAAATGTTTCCTGAGTTAAATGAGTCTAACAAATCCCTTTTTTTCCCAAACCTTTACTGCTTCAGGGTTAGTAGATGTTTTGTGAGATCTGTAGCAAAAAGAAGTCCTGTTGGACGGTTTTTAACATCTCAGTTTCAAATACTTTTATTGAAAAATATATTGCATTTATGTAGGTGTAGGTGTATTCTCTAGAGTTCTTCTGGGCCCACTATTAAATAATTGACCAAATCCTTACCAATGCTGACACGTATATTTCAGTGTTTTGTATTCATTGAATTTTGGAGGATTGATCATAGAACAAAGTGTACTGGCCACAGACCAATGGTTTCAATGTTTTGATCACTTTTTTCATTCACTTCTGTGGCATTATAAATTATGTTGTGTTAAATGACCCAAAAGAGGACTGAATCCCTGTATGACAGCCTCATCTCTCAGACTGTATATTTTGAGAGAGCACTCAAGATATGAAAGGAGCTTTGAACTGGAAAAAAATAGAATGGATATTACCTGACTGAAGATTCCTTGCAAAAAAAAAATAAAAATCCTTCAGAATGTCATTATGTCTATTCTTTTTTTCTGAAGTTGCCTTTAAATGTTTTTTTTTTCTTCTTAACGGGTATATGTGAGTCGTTTGATCACGTTTTTAATCAGTCTTGCTGCAACCATTTTTTATTGCTTTTCCGCTTCCATGTAATTGCTTTTTGATTCATATAGAATTTCTTCTGGGCTCTATGAAATATTTCCTCTCTTATATGCTGCTCTTTCTAACTTTTCCAGTGTCATCAAGGGCCCCAATATTCTCTGCTGTGGGGCTCTCCAGGGGCCAAAAGCTCCCAGCTTCTGCTGAAAGGAAAAAAAAGAAAAATCTCTAAACCTATGTTAATGATCCAGAACATAAATAGAGATCATGAAGTTGAGAGGAGATCAATCATCCAGTCAAGCAGAAGAAACTGAAGCCTCAAACCTCAAGTGGTTAATACTAAGCTTGCCTGTTTCTTAAATGTAGAAAAATGGCCTCATTACATTTGGACTACATTTGGAGAAGACTGAACTTCAAAGTGTTTAAAAGCAGTCATTTGAATCAGAGAGCCAATCAGAGCACATTTGTTATATAATTCACTCTGAGCATAGTGCAGGTATGTGAAGTGTTTTTTTCTATACTTAAGTAAACATTATATAAATGTTCCTTCAGTAAGGCAGCATGCATTAAAGAAACAACAAAGGTGTTGACTTCAGAGCTCAGCCGCTAATTATACAGTTATAGAAGCTTCCTGTTTTACTCTTGTTACCATAAAACGTCAGCTGCTTTGTTCTGAAATGCTCATTAAGGTTGTTGTCTCAGACCTTTTCTTGGTTTATTTCTACAGAAAAGACATTGGGAAGAGTCAATAATGAAAGTGTTAGAGTGGGGACTGATGTGACATTAAGAAATCACATGACAGGTGTCAGGTGTATTTTCAGCTAAGTAACTGCAGTCTTTAGTTATCAATGTTAACTATAAAACAGCTAAAATTGATAAAAATTCAGATTCTTGAGGGGTCTCATTTGCTGCCTGATTATTGACTTTGTGTCTCATTTGCATTCCAGCAGCTGCATTCAGACAGAAACCAGAGTGCCCTCATTTTCTGGTCCAGAATAATCACAACTATGAAGCAAGTGTTAACATATGGAACGGCCGTACACAAAGTATTCACCCCTCATTTTGAACCTACATCCATGTAGCAAACCATGATGTGCAGTTTATCTTTTGCTGCTGTTAATTAATTTCCAAAAATATATGGATTTTTAAAATAGGGTAAATCTAACATTCTTTCTTCCATCTATAAATTATTATCTTAATTTTCTTTATTCCACCCTGTTTCCTTTTTGTTGGTTCTGCGTATAAATACATTAACAAGTTGTGCTGGTTTGATTTGCCTTCCAAGAACTTACAACTTAGAAGGTAAAGCTTAAACCCTGAAACAAGCTGAATTCAGGAAACATAATGATACAAAGTTGTGGGGGGAAAAAACTGAGAAATTTTTATACGTACATGTTTTTATACTATTTTTTACCTATAAGAATGAGTCACCTGTCACACAAGACAATAGGTGTGAAAAAATGACAACAGCCTATAAAATATCTACAGAACAGGTTTTTCTTTTCTTTTTTTTTCTTTTTTTTTGCTTCCTCACAAAGTGAGGAAGTTCTGATCCTCATGTTCCGCATGAGGATCAGAACTACAGAGTCAGTAGGTTGTGATATGATCAACTGTCTCCATTATTTATGAGAACACTTCATTATATAAAAAAGCTGACGCACAGTGATTTAATGGTAAGATCGTAAGAAGGGATGAAATGTCAACCTTTGGTTATGAAATGGGGGTGCAGATTAGTGAATGTGTGAACGGATCCACATACCCATTGTTCGCATTCAAATACAGTTTTGGGTTGGAAAGACTTTGAAAAACATTTTCCAAAGTGGACAGTGTGTGTGGGATAAAAATAAATAGATTTTTTTTAAAAAACAATAAACTTTCATGTTTGTATTGTCCAGGTAATGATTGAGCAATCAAAGGAATCAGAACTGATTTAACAAATATATTCCTGCAGGTCATGTAGCTCCCGATCTGTACTGCATCTGGGCTGACAGAAAAAGTCTGGGCCTCGGGATGGTGCTCACTATCAACCACAAGAAATGGACAGATACAAACGCTATACACATACAGTAATTATAAAGGGCTGTTAACATTTAAAACTTAGCCTGCAGCATAAAGTATAAAGCTAACCTTCTAATAAAATATAACAATAAAAGCAATTAACTGCATTCAAAAGTCAGACATAAAATATTTAGAATAAGGAATTGTTTTTGTGAAATGCTTGAGATAACACCAACTTAAAGGTGATGAGGCACTCAGCATTATTTTTATGTCATAGTGAGGAGAAGACATACAGTATCTGTGGTTGATGCCACTAATATGAGTCAGTCCTCACTAACATAAGTGTAACTGGCTATTCATCGTTTGTCTGTGTTAGTGCTGTAGCACCTTGAGATGTTTTGTTGCCTCATTTCTCTGGCTCACATTAGAATCATCAACTTTTCTCATTTCTACCTCTGTGTCTTTCAGGACTGGGTGGAGCTTTTGGCTACCTGGTGGGAGCGATGGACTGGGGCCACTCTGTTCTCGGTCGTCTTTTGGGCTCCGAGTACCAAGTCATCTACTTCTTCTCGACACTCACCTGGGGCTTCTTCCTCACCGTGCACCTGTTTAGCATTCCAGAACAATCTCTGTGCAAGGACCCCTCAGTGTCTGACTGCTCCTCTCCCAGTACCCTCCGCTTACTGGGCTCCCACAGCAATGGTTACGGAGCACTCAGTAAGGAGTCCAGCTCTACCGCAGCCCCCACATCTGTTTCAGACGTCAGGCCAAGATCCTATTCAGCTTTGGGCGAAAGGCCTCGATCCTTCTCAGCTCTGGGAGAAGCTAACGCAGTGACATCCAGTTCCAAGCAGCCAAACAAGGTGCGTGGTCTGTGGGTTCCTGCTAAATCCATCATTATGAGTCTACTTTAAAAGCAGTTTGAATATACATTGGAGTTTGGATTTTTGTTGTTTCATACCTAATTATTATTAATTTATATTTTTAAAAGATGAAGAGAAGATGGAAGTTGGGAAACCATAATTTTCCAAATCTCTTATTTACTGTCTTTATCTTCACTTTGACCTTTCTAACCCAACATGTGACACCCTCTATCCTTTGTATATCGTAACTTGACCTTGATTCCGCTAAAAAAGTCTTTTCCTCTCTGAATGCTTTCTTATCTGTCGAATCTTTGAAATCTTACCAGAACGACAATTAGTCAAATGTGACTGCAAGTCTTCGAAGAGGTTAGAATTGATCTTTGATCTTCTGCTTCCACAGGAGCAGAAGAAGATGACGTTCAGGTCCCTGATGAAAGCTATAATCCACATGCCAAACCACTACCGTTGCCTGTGCATCAGTCACTTGCTGGGATGGGCGGCTTTTCTCTGCAACATGCTCTTCTTTACTGATTTCATGGGACAGGTAATGATTAGTTTGGATTTGCATTTGTGCTTTCCTTCCTGGAATATGATAAAAAATAGCAATTTCAGAGAAATAAAATCTAAACTCTTTCAATATACCGTATATATCTTTTATAAAATAATGGTTGCAAAGGGGGGGGAAATTGTGGTGAAATGCCAATTGTTGCAGCCATGCACAATCAGACTCGTTTTATACAAAAAAAATGTACCAAATATCTAATTATTTTTCCATCATAAGGCATTTTACATTCTGTCAAAAGCATCCTTTTTATTCAAAAGGAGCCCCTTTTTTATTTGATATACACAGATAAATCAAAAATGATTTATACACTGGGGAGATTCAGTTCGTAATAATTTTTATACAACCAAAATCTCTTATGAGAATAAAACAACTTAAAAAGTATAGATCTAGATTGCTCATGTAGCACCAGACCAAAAAGATCCTGGGTGGATAACAGCATACAGTTTCACCACATCTAGAAGGAAGTGGAGGAAATATGTAAGACACCGAGTCACCATCTCTATGTCCTCATCATATGGATTCACAGCACATCCCAATCTTTGGTTTTATAACCGTCTGCTAGAGCATCTTCCATTTCAGGAGTCCATCTACTAATGGATAATGCTGTGTCCGACTGAATGTGCAATTACTGTAATTGATTCTTTCCCTCAAATACCTTTCTGTCTGTTGTTTGCTGGAAATCCCTTACATGTGTTCTGTTCTCGGTATGAGTTTCACAGAGGAAGACAATGGGTGACAGGTTATTGGCTATTTCCACTTTCTGTGCAAATAACCACTTACAAACATGAGCAGTTTAAATGTTCATAAAGCCCCATAGTCCTCTGAGACAGTTTTTAATTTGGAGTTCCTCCAAGCCTACTTCATTCTGTACTGCTTCCAGACAAGCAAGTTAGCTCCTCGGAGAGGAGAGATATCTACTAAGAACTTAACCTTCAGCTAGAACCTCACTTCAGAAAACTTGAACTCCTCCTTTACCACAAAGGGCACCACTCTGGCTGCTGACCAATGGGCTGATCTAGAACCCTGCAGAACAACCAAAGCAGGACATTTCTCTCTGTAATGAGCTTTTATTCCTTTTTCTAGGTTACCTCGTGGCAAATCCCGCAGCCAGTGAATCAGCTTGGTAAAAACATTTCATGGAGGTCTTTTACAGTCTAATTAAGATGTTAATGAAATTCTGTTTCAGTCTATCAAACTGAAGAATGAGGCCAGGGGCCTTCATCGTGTATCCATATGCGATGAGGTGGGAGTGAGAACAGAAATAGAACCGGCAAATAAAAAAAAAAAAAAAAAACATAATGGAGAAAATTTGGAACATTAAACCCCTTTGGCCTGAAAGAAGGACGTGGTGAAATGTACATACATATAGCAACGTCCTTAGCAAACAGCCTCTAGATCATTGGGTGATGGAGTCAATAATCTCAACCCACATCTGTCTCATTTTTCTCCAGGTACTTTTCCAAACCTTTCCCTGCAACACCTGAGATTATCAGACACTCCACAATGTGTCAGACTGATAGTTTCTCTCCCAAACTAGTCTGCTCACTGTATTTTCAATATTCTTCCAGTGTGAACACAAAGTGCACAGCTGAACAGTATGTGTGATTTAGCACATAAAATGACAAATAAAGCTCCAAATAATGGTTACGCAATCAGAAAAAAAGCAAATTATATGTTTGAGCACAACTCATCTTACTGGCCTTGTGACTGTTTTGTAGGCTATTTGTCCTGCTGTTAGTTATTTACCATTTATGTCTTAGGACTTCTAGTCATTTAGAAATGTAATGATGTGTGGGTGACTAATTCTGATAAAGTTCCAGCACTAAAAGAAAAAGATTTAAAAACTATAATGTTGTGCAGTAATACCAAAATCTACATGAAAATATTTAATCTTTGACCACTCTGTGTTGTGCTCCACAGTGATTGTTTCCTCTGGGTACACTGATTTACTTGCACGGCTTGCATATGAATATTAGAATAACTGGTGATACATTGTTCAAGGATAATGACATCTGGCTGGTGGATTTATTTAATTATACAAATGGTATTGAAATTAAATTCTAACCTTTTACTTTTATTTAGACTCCCCCTTGCGGCTTTCTCTTAATATGCTGATGGCCCTCACACTTTTCCACTGTGCAGTCATTATGTTAATTAAAAATAAGCTGCAAATAATCAGAGTCATATGAAGACAAGGTGGCAAAGGGAAAGCAACAAATTTATGAGGGGAAAAATAACACAGCGTTGAAACATTTTGATCTGTTTCAGCTCATTAATATGTATTTCCGTGAGGGGGCAGATGGTGGCGAAAGGATGGGTTTGCATTCTCTGACAAGCATAAAAACAGCACAATATTTCATCAATATCATATTCATAATATTTTCACATCAACAAAAGATTTTAAAAAATTTATGCTCTGCTGTTGTTAAAATGTTTTATTAATAAATTAAAATAACCACAAAAAAAAGATGATCTTATATAAGACACCAGCACAGCTTGCGTTATTAAAACATCAGTTTCTGTGTCTAATCCCTTGAAAATGTGGATCTTTTTATTATGAGATTTCCAAATATGATTCTAATATTTCTAATTCAATAATATATAGCCTCCATGTTCCCCGCTGAACCTTTTTCTCTCTATTGTTCACTCAATCTACGAAAATACGGCTTCCTTCTAGAAAGCTTCTCAAGTTTTCATGGATTCTCTAAGTTAATTTTTAAACCCATCAATAAAAACAGCTCATTGCTTCTTCTCTTCCCAGTAACAACTTTCACACAGAAGAGTGTTGTTTAGTGTTCGGAACAAGGTTTTGTACCTGAATTTCCGACCATCTGGTGTTGGTCCGAGTCAATCAAGCTGAAAATTCAACCAATTCCAGTTAACATCATATATTGTAGATTGTTGGCATTTATTACAGACGTTTGGCATTTTAAATAAAGCTGCTTATTGTTAACATTCCTTGCCTGAAACGACTTTTAAACACTCTTATTCCTGATCACACTACTCTGCTCTCCCTTTTTTGCAGATTGTTTACAAAGGAAATCCTTATGCGGAACACAACTCTACAGCTTACGCCACATATGAGAGAGGTGTAGAAGTTGGCTGCTGGGGATTGTGTATTAATGCCGTGTCTTCTGCGCTCTACTCGTGTAAGTGGATGTGCTAAGTGTCTCTGTGGCAAAGTTTGTTTCTCATTCTCCACCGTCATTATAGAAATCACCATGTATTAACGTCCAGACGCATGAGAGTCAGACGAGGTCACACGCTGAATCAGAGAGCAGTTTCCTGGTAGCTGCCTCTCATTAGCAGGTTCTGCACCAATCACCTCTGAGGCAAGCGGGGCCATGTGTACTTGAAACAAAAAGTAGATCTGAGGAAGGAAAGACCCTTGTGTAAAGTAACAACTCCAAAAGCAGAGGGAGATAATGTCCTTGATCTAAAGGCAAATTACCATATAATGAAGCTATAAAAAAATGAAACAATAAAAAATATGTTGTTTTGTAGCATTCCTCCAGCAAATAGAGTGAGGTGCCTGCATAAATGTCATTATGTGGACTATAAAAGTGAAAGTAGTAATAACATAATCCACTAATTCCCTGGGAGCAACACGCCTCACGTGCCTTCGCTGTTTTCTAATAACTTTTAGCCATTTGTGACACATTTGGTTGTGTGTTTTTACCAGACGTGCAGCGCTTCCTGCTTCCATACATCGGCCTCAAAGGATTATACTTCATGGGCTACTTTGTGTTTGGGATGGGAACCAGCCTAATCGGCCTCTTCCCGAATGTCATTGCCACGCTCATCCTCTGCAGCGTGTTTGGCGTCATGTCCAGCACGCTCTACACAATCCCATTCAACTTAATTGCAGAGTATCAGCATGAGGAGGAGGTATGTGGCCGTCTTACAGGGCCGGGATGCTTTGAATTAGAAGACAAAATATTTTATGCTTAAATCCGAGATTCTGTCATGTAATTCAAGAAGTCCACAATAAATCTGTGTGTGTTTGTCCCCTTTTAGTTTCCACCAATTGTGAGCTTGTCAGCTCTATTTATAAGTGGCATTAGAAACGGAGAGTCTTTTATGAAAACGATCCAATTAACGACTGGGTTTGCAAATGAGACTGTGCTTAGAAAACCTTTGTATGAAACTGTGGTTGCTTTGTTTACATTATTCAGCATGGTTTACTGTGCTGTCCTTGATGAAATACACTTGAGTTGAGTTGAGTTGAGTTAAACTGAATTGCTCAATACCGCACATCCAGCAATTAGTAAACTTTTTTTTTTGTACAGTACGATGTGTTTAGATTAGAGACATAAAAAATTTAATCAACCACAGATCAGTTGCTGTATTTTTGTGAACCAATCTCGCTACACTAGTCCACACAAATCAACAAGCCACTTACCAGAAATATTTATGAATGAAGGCTGGAGTGCATTTGAATTTCAACTGGATCATGTTTTATAGATTTATGAGGTTGTTGTAATACACAAGTAAGCACATAATTATGAATAATATACAGACTAAGCAATGGTAGTATTTATTTTCTTAAAAAACCAACAACATCTAAATAGTTAATGCAGCAAAGAAAAAAAGATTTGTTTTCCATTTGGTTAAAAATCACTTTGAATGAAAACTATTGCTCATACGGAGTCGTAGTTTTATTAATTTGGGGTTTTAAAAACAAGTTTTTCTTTTGTTTTTTTTATTTTTAAACTTAGTGTTTATGCAAATCATATGTTAGATATTTGCATTGGGTGTGTTTTTTTTATTATTTTGGTTTGAGTTGCGTGCTTGCGCAAGGATGGGAATAATCATAGCAATAAGGAAAAAACAACATTTATTTAACTGTTAGTATCATGAGAATTCCTGCATAATAATTTTTTATTGCGGTATGTTTTTTTAATTGAAGCCTTATTTAGAATATGAAACAGGTCTCCCTATGCCTCCATCAGTCCTGTTTTTGGCTAGTCCATGGGTATAAATGTAAATGATTAATACCAGTTGAAAGATATGTAAAAGTGGCTCAAAGGCTTTGGCATTAGGATTCTATTTTAATATTTAAATCATGTGACCCAGTTGGTTTCCTTGTGGTGCTCCAATGATAATTTGCACAAAGCTGAAGCCAACTCTTCACTTCCACAAATTGAAAGTGAAGAGCTGCATCATTGTTTGATAAGACATCAAATAATTTTGCTTATTTGTTCAAGGTATTGAAATCTAACAGCAAGCGTTTGAGTTAAGACGGAGTTAAAAATATGGGGCTATTTGAGGTATTGCCCTTATCATGTCCAGAGCTAAAGTTGCTCACTGGTCAATCTTTTATGTCACACGCATTTCTTGTTTCAGACAAAGTCAGATATTGCTATTTTGCCAGGACTCTTTCTTCCCACTAATCGTCAGTATTACTACCTGCTGTTCTTCCAGGAACAACTAAAGCTACAAGGCGGCACTAAAAGCCCTCGAGGCACCGGCATGGACTGTGCGGCACTCACCTGTATGGTCCAGCTGGCTCAGATTATTGTGGGAGCGGGCCTCGGAGGTCTGGTCATCGCAGCTGGAAGTGTAATTGTGGTTGTCCTGTCAGCCTCCGCTATGTCTTTGATAGGCTGCATTTTCATTGCTCTCTTTATCAGATATGTGGAATAATAATGCTATGAAATACATTTAATGGTGCTGTGTTAATAAATAAATAAATCATCTGTGTTATATTGTTAGATGGTCTTCTGAAACAGTGTGCTCACTTGTTTTACATTTTCTGTTTGCTGTGCAGACAAAGGTGTAACTACTCTCGTCACAGGGAGTCCACACTTCTTATTCACGTTCAGTTTCTCTTTAGTTCCACATCGGCTTTCTGATATTCGTCGAAACCATGAAACACATTGGAAGTGAAAAGATAAACATGCTGCTTTAAGTTCATGTCTCAAGTGAGAAATATAACCAGAACATATTCACTGTTACAAATTAGCACAGTGAAATTGTATTTATGTAAATTAAAACAAATTTTACCACATTGTCCTGGTAGTCCAGCACCAGAGTAAATCACAAGACTATGAACCTTCTAAGATTATTTTCAGCATTACCGCTTCTCCTTCCTTGTCATATGACCTGCATCGCAAACCTTTATTTAAGAAATAGCAGTACTCTAATAAAATAATATCGTCAAGTCATAAAGCATCTTAGATTTATGAGCGACAATGTGCAACATCAGTGTACACAGGAAAAGCTTAGGTTACAAAACATGCAAACAGTGTGAATGCTGACTTCCTGTGTTACCATGGAAATATGTAAACATATAGCCTAATAGCCTATATAAGGACAGCATAAGAATGCTAGTAAAATAGCTGAATGATAACATTATCTAATATCAGTCTACCCTATGATGTCTGTGCTGAAGAAGTTTTACTCGCCTCGACATGCTGGATCCTTGAAACCAAGTCTTGACCTACTATAAGAACAATCTGACTCAGGCGTGTTTTTCATAGGCTGCATTTTTCTTGTTTTCTTTATTAAATAATAAGGAATGATACTCATTTAAAATAAACACAATGGTGCTGCTTTAATAAATAAATAAAGCTTCTGTGTTATGTTGTTAAAATGTTTGAGGCATAGTAGTACCGATGGAGGACTGAAATTAAATTCTGAGGAGGAGAGTTAATCCTTAAACTTGGAAAAAGAAGATGCAGTCATCACAGAAAAAAAGTAAGTTTTCCATCCTAGTAATGCAGAATACTGCTGATTGTACACCCTTAATCCTAATATTCCTCCACTATCCAGGAACAGTGGTTTTGCTGTTGCTCTTTTCTTTCTAACATCAAACATTTTGTCAAGAAACTGTCCTGAAGCTAGTTTTGTGTTGTTGTTGTTGTTGTAATTCCTTGAGCTTGACACAGCCAACCAGACATTAGGATTTTTGTTAGATGTCTTATCCTTTCTTTTTGTACATTTTCTGTCTGATTACTGTGAGTAAAGGCCGCTAGCACCACAAAAAATGTCTAAGATAGAAGAAAAACATTACACATCAGCTCACTGTCTAACAAGGGTACTCCGACCTACTATCTTCTGCAGTACAATTTCTGATTATTTTCGCTGACTGATACATGGAAGCAACAGCTTACCGAAGCTGTCTTACTTGAGTTTGCTCACAGCTTTTAATAGCTAGGTGCAAACATCATATTGAAACATTTAACTTTCAGAATAATAGTCTTATTCTTAGTTTAGCCACAAGAATAAGGCAAAATTTATTATTGTTGGGATTGGGATTAGGAATAGTCTGAAGACAATTTCAGGCCACAAATCAAATTCTGAGGCTGTACATTATTTGGGGTGGGAGAATGAGTTACATTATGGTTCTATGTACAAAATATGCAAATAATAATAATAATAATAATAATAATAATAATAATAATAATAATAATAATAATAATTACAGAGTGATATCTCTCCTAAATGTCTGCCTTCACTAGTCTCCAGGTAGATTTGAGGCTGTAGTCAGAGGCTATGATGTTTACTTCTAAAGTTATGGTTACAGACAAATTAATCTGTCCTTTACTATAACCAATGATGAGTGGTGAAGAATGGAGAGTAGACCTTCTCCTTCCCTCCAGTTGATTACAGACTATCTGATCCTCACTGCTCTGCTTTGGCTCTTGCACACCTTCTTTTACTCTAGATAGGATCAATAACTGTTGTGCTGTCAGCAAATTTCGTGACGTGGTTAGAATTAAATCCAAGACATTTTACAGCAGTGTGAGCATTAACAGGGCTAAAATGAATGCCCTCAAAGGCTTCAATTTTCTGATTGAAAGTGTTAGAAAGTTTAAGTACAGTTACAGTTTGGAAAGTTGACTTCCAGAAGCTGCAGTGTTTTCACCAGCTGTTGCAAGACCTAAATATATTTACATATGATGAAAATGGTTGTTAAGAGAACAGTTTCTATCAACCTTTTTGTTTTGTTGGCAAAATGTTTAAATCATCTGTAAATGGTACTATTCATGAATAAGAAGTGATTTAAAGGTAATTCTAATCGTTTTCTCTAATTAATATGAGTTATAACATTTAATTTCTATTTGACAGCAATGAAGTATTTTTGAATTTGAGTTCAATTATGAGTTTGTGTGGGAAGTTAAGCCTGGGGATGAGTAGTGCAGGTCTGGAATATTAAATTATAGTAATGCAGGGTTAGATGTGTCCTAGATGTCAAGGGTGTCATTAGAAAATGTCTATTTCAGATTTTAATAAAACCTCCATGTGTTGCCAGATTATTTATTTGGTTGCAGGTACAGTGATTTACCTGTGATTTACCCTCTTCCTTCACTTGAGCATTCTATTGTTTTTTCCTGGGAAAGTAAAACACTTACTGTTGGTTCTGCTGATCAACTCAGTTTAAGATGTTTCATCCACTTGACTCCCCTTAGCAGCACACAGAAATTAAACAACCTTGGTAGGAAACATAGATTTCACATTCACTGCCAATTTCCTTTCCACCAACTCGTTCAGCCTCTCTGGGTCAATAACTATTTAGTGGCAGGTGGCAAATGGCATGATTCCTTCCCTGGGGTCCTAAATAAGGTCACTAGCCTCTCTAAGAAATGAAAACCTTATTTACGCTTTATAATAAGCCTCTTCCTAGCGAATGTAACTGTTGATTTTAGTTGTGATACATTCCTGTGTATTGGGGCACCTTGCGTATCATACTCTTCTTTCCATCTCAGATTTACAATATTCAGTTGTGAGTCATGGAGTAGTTTTAACATTTTTCAGCTGAGTTAGAGGTAGGTACTTCCATGCCTACGCTGCAGGCAGAGGATGGAAGTGGAACGATTTGCATGGTAACAGATTACTCTGTCACAGTTGTAAGTTTTGAGCTAGATTTAAGACATTTCAGAGCTTTGAGTCAACATACTCATTGGACATGTCAAAAATGTGTAATTTTAATGAACATCTGTGACATCTTTGGTGCATAATCAATGCCTGGGGTTCTCTGAGTAATATTAGGGCTTTGTGGGGTTTGATTTTAGAGAAGTGTTTTCACATTCGCCTCCTGAAAGGACACATGCTGTCAGAGTCAGAAATCTTTCAGATTTAAGGGTTGCTTACACAACGATAGGACGAGAGGTAATGTAAAAAGCAGTGATTTGTTTGAACTGCTTCAAACGGCCTGTTTGGACTTCTCCTCCTTTCTCCTCTGTGTGGTTTTCACTGTGACGTCGTCTGTTGTTCATCAGCTGCAATCGCCATCGACAATTAAGAACACTCTGACTTCTACTCACCTTGTGTGCATGAACAAACTCATCTATCTCATTTATGCCTTATAGTTTTCTAATAAAACATTTCCCCATAGCAAAGCAGCTCTCCATTTTGTGTGTGATGCAGCAGAATCGACCCCTGTTGCTTTTCACTCTTCGTTTTCTTCAACTAAGGAAATGGTCTCTCGGCTGCACCTCAGGAGATCAACGCTGCTTGGTATGAGTCACCGTCCGAACACCTGCCTCAGTTGCTGCCAGCTCAATAAGCCTGAATTTCCAGCTAACTGGTCTGGGTCGGCATCCTGATTCAGCTAACCTTATATCCAACAAGAATGATGTCCAGGTCTAAGAGTCCTAAACAAGCCAAAGCCAAGCATATTTGTGCAGAAAACCACCTTCTTGGAAGCTTTTAACATTGCCATCTGACTCAGCCACCGTGTGTTTGGACTCCTAGTTAAACAGGAAAATAACTGACCTGATATAACTTTTCAAATTATTGACATTTTTACAAAAGTCAGGAGCAACAACCAGCATTTTACAGACCGTTTTTGTGTAGCATTTAAGTGATTTTTGTTTTTATGTGTGCATGCGACCTGTGTGTCAAATGGCTTTCTGTTGCAGAGCGGCAATAAAAATAACTGCTGTTGTTGCTGCTTGTTTGAACGTGTATTTCATTGACCCTCTGGTCGGAAGCTGTGTTCTCAGAAGTGAGAGACCACATTGATGAGCCTCCCTGTGTTTGTCCAGGAAGATGTGTTCAGCGACATGTGGTCTTTATTATTAACAAATGAGCTGTAAAAGTGGAATCACATCAGCTTTTTATCTGAAAAGGAAATAACATAATATGTTTATAGCATGGTGGCTTGCTCATCGGCAGAGAAGGAGGAGGAGAAGAAGAAGAAATCCCCGAACTAACCCCAAAAATAAGAATTAAGTTCCAATATTAAATAATGTGCTTATGTTTTGTACAATGTTAGCAGAATGTAATTAAGTGGAAGACTTAATATTATTATTATTATTATTATTATTATTATTATTATTATTATTATTATTATTATTATTATTATTATTATTATTATTATTATTATTATTATTATTATTGTTATTATTATTATTATTATGGAAAAAAATTGTTAGTAGGGTACTGCCTTTATCTCTCCTTGTGAATGAAGAGTTAGGGTGAAAAACAAAACTCTTAATTTTGTGGATTATCTGTATTCATTTTTGGGAGGTTTTTTCTTCTTTCCTCCTTTCTTTCTTTCTTTCTTTCTTTCTTTCTTTCTTTCTTTCTTTCTTTCTTTCTTTCTTTCTTTCTTTCTTTCTTTCTTTCCTTCTTTCTTTCTTTCTTTCTTTCTTTGTTTCTTTCTTATTTTTTGGGATTTGCAGTCAATGTGGAGTTACCTCCATCTCTATACATTTGGAACTGCAGTACATTTTCATTTTTTCTTGTCCCAGAGATTTAATGATTTGCTACTTTTAAACTGGTTGAAGAGAAGCAGAATGTGGGTCACCATGTTTTTGGGGGTGGTGATTCAGCCCTACAGAAATCCATGTCATGGGAGATTTTACTTTTTTTTTTTTTTATTACATTTAATAACATATTGCTATTTTCCTTTGTACTTTAGTACAATTAAAAATATTTTTGAGCATCTCAAATAAAAAGTACATGGCATTACCGCCAGGCTTTTGCACAGGTGGAAGCTTATATTGTACAGCATTTCTAAAATATTTCAATAAGTTTTTGTGAGATTTTTTTTTTTTAAGGTTTGATCTCATTTGTCCAAAACACAGCTGCAAAAATCTTCTGGAAAGTAAGATAGTTAAGTTTGTTATAGACAGAAATGCATTATGTAAATAAATAAAATAAAAGTCAGAGGTAAAATGGACAAACTTACAAAAGGCTACTATCACTTGAGGTAACACATTGAAGTTATCCTTCACTCCCCTTCACTCCCCTGCATTTTGTTTGGGAGTGTTGCAGTGAATGGGTTAAACAATTTTAATATTTTTATTTGACACATCACAGTGCAGAAATTTTCTCTTCAACCTTTGGCTGATTAAAATGAATGGTGTGTTTAATGCGAGGTGCAAAGTAATTACTGAGAGTTTTATTTCCATTTTGTGCCTTGATTGTTTTGGCGTACAAACTACTCACAGCAGGAGAAGAACAAATTGGCTAAATGAGTTTCACTTTCAAATTTGAGCAACGCTGAGTCTGGGGGTTTCTGTTGAATATAAATTGTGAAATGGTCCATTACTGTCCCCTTAAGGAGAACATAAATGCATTAAAGATTTGTGTGTGTTTTACTAGATGCTTTGCATCTGGAGCAAAGCATTTGTTAGTGGTGAATAGGCTGCCTGCGGTTTATTAAGAGACACCAAGTACTTTTTGATGAATGGACGAGAATAAACCAGAAATACTACAAAGTACTTCTGGATATAAAGTAGATAATTTCACATGAGCTGCACATTACCTCATCATCATTCAAAAGCACCCTTATGTTCAGAAAATAATATGAATGTTTTGTTTTTCAATACTTTTTTCTTTATCTGAAAAGCTTCTGTGAAGCGCTTTGGAACCCTCTGGACTTGATAAAGTGCTATAAAAGCCATTTCCTGTACCAGGTGACGTTTTTTGTCACATGCTTTTATTTTGGATAGGATAAATTATTGCAATGCTTTCTTTGCAACTCACTTGCAGCTGATCCAAAATGCTGCCAGAGTCCTGCCTGAAATCAGCAAAATGTTTAATTTTACAAGTGCACCTCAAAAATGTTCAATATCAATGAAAAATGTCTATATTTCAGTAACTTAATTCACTAAGTGAGCCACTTTAAATGGATGAATTGCACACAGACTGATACTTTAAAGTCTTTATTTCTAATAATTACAACAATTTTACACTTAAAGGTTATGAAAACACATTTAATTTCTTACAGGATTCGAGTATTACATCCGACCACTAAAAAAACACATTTTTATTACAGAAACGTTGACTAAATAAAAAGTATGAGACCAATTTATTTTCCAAAAGGTACTTTTAATTTGACAAACAAGCTTCATGCAGGAATGCCTGTTTTAATTTACTGAGATGAACATGTACACCAGACCTTAAATCACCCCACTGCCTCTCCATTTACTAAAGAATAGATTTGAAAGTCTTGGCAGTTTTCTTTCAGGCACTAAATGGTTTTGGATTTATGCTTTTTAATTTCAGATTTAGTCTTTAACCTGCCACCTTATTTTCTTGTAAAGAAGCACACATTAATTGATCTTTCAATGGTGCTGTTCAGAGGAAATTGCCTTGCCGCTTTTTAAAGGCCATCCATGTCTTTGTTTTTTTCACCTTTATCTTAATACCAGTCCTCCACCATGGCTTCCTTCATCCTCAATTTGTGACAATCAGATGATTCATTCAGGGTTCAATAATAAATGTCAATAGGAAAAGTGAAAGCAATTCTGCCACATGCTGATGATGCACTTTACTTTCACATTTAACTCTTTTTTTCTTTTTTACTTTTTTTTCCCCCAAAATATTTTTATTAAAATTCTCTGCTATGCAGACATACAGAAAAAGCATTAAAAGACTAAAAAATAGACGAAAATTTAGAAACACACAGGGCTCACTCTATCTGCACACACAAAAAAGAAAAATTCAGTTTACATGTCACAGTGTTTGACAAGATGAAGGGAGACCAGATATCTTTAAAGTCTTTTTTTACTTTTTTAAATATCAGAACAAACAAACATTAAACAATAAAACACATAATACCCTTGTCATAGTAGACACATATGAAATGCTGTTCATTCTTCTTGTTCAAATCTAAGATACATAGAATGATCAAAGTTCTACGGTGAACAGAGACTTTTGAAATGATATTTTGAGATATAGTCCTCTTTGTAAAAGCATTGCTTTATTAACTGTGATGCTTGTGAGTATGTACGTGCTCACAAGCATCAGATACATATTCCTTTTAAGAAAATTAACTTCCTCAAAAGTTAATTTTACTGCCCCAAACGGTTTGCACCCCAGGTTGGTGAGCCATGTGGCCCGTATCCAAAACTGACCCTAGCTGTCTCGCCTTTTTAGCGGAACATTTTGGCTTTGCAGTAACTACATATATTTCAACACCTTCCCGCGGAACTTAAACCCTGGCCTGGTTAGACTATGTGCTGTTTTGTGGCAGGTCACGCCGGTCATTGTAAATCACCGCCCCCGGAGGAAAGAACACTATGTTGGGCACCGGTGGCGCATTGCCCGGCACCAGTGGGTGTCCCTGCTCATCCATCTCTGGCTTCGTGGTGGCTGTGATCGGTCTGATGGTGGTTATAGTCGGAGAGGTCATGCGCCAGAAAAGGTTTTTGAGCGCTTTTCTGAACTCTCGTCGCATCAGACAGTACAGGATGGGATTCAGACAGCTGTTGGAGTGCGCCAGGCAGACCGACACGGGGAAGACGTACACCTGCATGGTGTAGTACTCATAAGTGAAGTGAACAGCGTTAAGTTTTATGAGGATGCCCCAGGCTGTGAGCGCCTGGTTGGGCAGCCAGCAGAGGAAAAAGGATAAAACCACGATAGTGACCGACCTCGTGACCTTGGCGCGTCGTTTCGCGCTGGAGGTGTTAATGTTCTTGGAGGTGATGAAGCGCAAAAGCAGCAGGTAGCACGCCGAGATGACTCCCAGAGGCACCAGGAAGCCCACCAGCACTTTCTGGGAGTGATAGAGTCCGAGCCAAAATTGCACTGAGCCGTTAGTCTCCGGGAATTTCACCAGGCACAGGTCCTCGTTGGATACGGTGGCGGTGGTGGAGTAAACCGCGTGCGGCAGGGCGGCGGAGACGGCGGCGAACCAGATGAAGACGGAGACGCACCGCGCGGAGCAGCAGTGCGTGCGCCGCCGCCTGCCTTTCAGCGCCGAGGCGAGGGAGCAATACCTCGCCACGCTCATGGCCGTGAGGAAAAACACGCTGGCGTACATGTTCATTGCCGTTACGTAGGAAACTATCTTACACATGGCTTTGCCGAAGGGCCATGTGAAGTCCAGCGCGTTCTCCACGGCCCAGAAAGGCAAAGTCAGAACGAACTGGAAGTCAGTCACCGCCAAACTAGTTACGAACAGGTTGATGGAGGATTTCTTCCACACCTGTTTGGACTTCATCAGGTACAAAACTAGTAAGTTCCCGACCAGACCCAGCGCGCAGACCAGAGAGTAGATCACGGAGATTGTAATCCTGACAAAAGCGGCGCCGTCTCCGACGAAATCGGTTTTAGTGAAGTCCGACATGTGAAGGTCCGCGTGAGAGCAGTTTGAAGTATTGGAAACGCAGCTGAAGTTGACGGAGGCAGCGTGAGCAGTCCCGACCGAGCCTTCATCGTTGGTGTCCGTCAGTTCCCCAGACATTTTAATTTTTTATTCCCGAAAATCTTCAGTAAAGTCATTCTCTGATCCAACTTCGTGACTTAGGAAACAATAAAGTCCTCGGCATGAGCGTCATTCTGGCAACATATCTAGACTCTAAAATGATGAAATTACAAACAAACAGATGAAAATAAATAAATAAGAGCTTCTTGTCAGATTGTTGAGCTTGTTATGAGGATCAGCTTGTGTTGTTGCTCTGAGATTTTCTAAGCCTTCAGTAATGAAAAGGTGATCTGACGCAGCGCTCCGGCGCAACTTGGTGCTGTCCTTGGTGCTGATTAGGAGTCACAAGGGAGCCAACCCCCACCTAAATATAATTTAATGCTGATGAATATGTCAGAGAATCGAAGGTTATCACGACAAGGCATTTTTCCAGACAATTTAGTTGTTACTGCTGAAATTTCACTGGCTTTTAAATAGAAATCTACCCGCCTACCCCCCTGTCATTTTCTCGCTCTGTCCCTCTCTCTCTTTCTCTGACATTCACAGTAAGGTAAGAAGAGGCGGACAGAAGCACATGTAGTTATATAATGGAAGTAGAAGGTGCGCTTGACTGCAGAAACTTTTATGACGGTTTTTTTTTTCTCGTGTGCCTGAATTGCTAGAAAGAAAAACAAATCTTACTTTTCAGTTAAAATGTTTGTGTTATTTTTTGTATTTTAATGGGGAACTCCTACAGCTCAGCTAAGTGCCTGCGAAGGAGTCATGTATTCATATCTGATGTTCTGTTTCCTTTGTTTTGCATTGATTTTTTGTTTTTGTTTTTGCAGTACACGTGCTCTTTGATGGAAGCCGCTGCGTTTGTTGTTTGGAAAGGTGGAGGCCTCCACCCTCTCCCAAAGAAGAGAAGTTAACAATCAATACACGGTTTCAGCTGTAGCACCAGTTTATTTTGGTCAAAAGCCTGTCAGGTCAACAGACATAAGCCAGATGGTTTTTAGTCAAAGAGGCACTTGCTTTTGCAGGAAAGTAATGACACATGAGAATTTAATGGTATTGTCATATTTGCATGTCGAAATATAGAAATATTGACATTTATAAACATGTATGAGTGGTCGATACAGTTGTTGGCTCAATTCCTGGTCTCGGACCTCTTGCTGCATGTCTTTCCATTATCTTTCCTCCTCATCTTTTCTATCTACTAGACTAGAGCAAAGGCTGCTAAAAAGTTTTTTTTTTCTATGCTTTCCATACATCAGTAGTATTCAATATATTTATACATGTCATAGACAGGTGCTCTAACTTGTTTTCAATTTCCGTTTACTCTATCTTTGTGAATCTCCTTTCCTGTTCCTCTGCTTCTTTCCATCAGGACCCCCCACCAATAATCCACCATTACTTGCTGGCCTGTCCACCTTCCAGTGCTCTACCACCTCTCACTTCTCCTCCTGGAAGAAAGAACAAAGAAATCATTACACACAAGCACCACCTGTGGATCTCAGCCTCTGTGGGTATAATCACCTTTGCCCTCTTAGAACTCCAGCACTCTCAAACAGTAACCCAACTGTGTCATCCATAATATATATAATCTCTCAACCTTATTCTACTTCTTATACTTTCAACATGCCTCCTCTACTCAGTGCTGTCCTGGATTCCTCCTGTGTTCCTGGAAGAACCTTTCATTCATTCACCTTCATCAATAAGCTGCTCAAACGTCTCTTTGGTGGCCATAATTGTTGCCAGGACGATGATTTCAAATCAAACCAACAAGACGCTTGTTTGTGCAGTAAAGATGAAGACTTGCAGTTTTAGATCTCCATTGGTGGATAGGGCTTTTTTTTTTAGCATGTTCAGCATCATTAGCTGGACATTGTTTAGTCCCATCTAGGATTTCTCTAAGATTTATAGAAAAGCTCAGCAAGATCGGCATGACCGATGCCAAGTCCTGTTTGTTTTCTGTCACAAAATAAAATAGCACACCATTTGGACACTGGCAGTTTATTTCTGTGTTTTGTATTAAAGAAAGGAACTGAAGTAAGATTTTTTTTTTTTATGCAGCAGAGCGACAGATGGAGAGACTGAAATGTGATGACGATTATCTGATGAAAACACGCTCCTTCTCCAGAAAGTCTAATGGAGTGGGCGACTTCAGATGACACGAAAGGAACATCTGTGTAGATAAATGTGAGATGCGTGCATATACACTGGTGTCTGTAAGTCCAGCTTTCTGGAGTTTGTAGATAAACTTTGACAAAGTTTTCTTTCATTAAACAAATCACAGTTTGATGCTAGTGGATGTTGAGCAGATGTGACTGCATATGCATGAACAAAAGTTGCTAGTACTGAACTTTGATCTTTTGCCCAATCGCAATGGTGTTTTTTTTTGTCCAGTTCTCCATTTAAAGTCATTTAAAAACCTTTCTGGCCATACTGTATTTTTTATATTTTGCAGCAGCAGCATCTGGGATAGCTTGGTATAAACTACTTAAGTATTTATAATACTATTTGAACCTTGTTAAAACATTACAGCCACAGGTTTAGATGTATTTCAAAGGGATTTTATGTGACAGGCCAACGTTTTGTTATATATTGTATATAAAATACAAACTAGGTGACTGGGCTTTATTTTGTCCACCACTATTTTCAGATGTCAAAAATGGTAAAGGCCTTTTCTACTACTGGGACATTTTGAAATCAATAAAGGAACAGAATTACTGCATGTCAACACATTGAACATAAAATGAAGCCGGAGTACAATATGTGCTTGAGTGTGTAAAGAATAATGCTAATGCAAAACAGCAGCTTTTTTGTGCTTGCTTTCATCTTTTCTAAGAAGAATGGAAGTCAAGATTGGATGATTGAAGAAGTATCTGATTCTTTTTCAATGTGCATTTCAATGAGCTTTTAAAAGGTTTTACTGTCCTAGAGTCAAATTATCTTTTTTTATAGAACTTACTGAAGAATATCTTTGTCATGTAATCTGTGAATAGAACTTTCCTGTCTGAGTCTTGCGCTTCGTTTTAATGCTGACTGATGGTAATGAATCCAAGGGTTTTAGGCTACATTTTCTTGACTCAGTTTATGAAACTGTCCGAAAACGTCATTTGGTCTTCGTTTCTTTCACAATAAAAATGCACAGTGCACATCCATCAGCCAAAACACAATCGTCCTCATTTTGTCTGAAATTTTGCTGTGGGACAGAGTTGCGGAGGCAGCCTGCCCTTAATCTTCCTCCTGCGCGGTCTCTGATAACCAGGGCTTAAGGCATTACAGTGTATGCTAAAGTCAGTGGCACAGACTGATACAGCTCAGTGCTGCATCTCTTTAACACACTTCAGGGGATAATTTGGAAGTGAAAGTCCTCCACCTCAGAAAAGCACAGATGGTCCACATCTATGCAAGTTTTTTTTTTTTTTTTTCCCACGAAGCAATTCTGAACTAAAAACTTTCTGAACATTTAAAGACAAGTTCCAAAAAGCCATAATTTTAATTGAGATTTTGATCAGTGTATTTCATGGATCTCTCTGAGGTAGTATGGGGGTGTGGTGTCTGACAGAAAGAAGATTTTGGAAGTGACTCTTCACACTTTTTTCCACCTCCTTTCCTTCTGTCCAAGCACCTCCATGGGTGTGTTTCTCATGTGTTTTTGTGTTTTCCCTGTCCTCTCGAGTGTATGCCCTTCCTCTTGTCGTTTCTTTAGCCCTGAACTAGATACCAAATGAATCGATGGGTCTCCCTGTAGACAGCAAGACAGAAGATAGAAAAAAAAGTTGATTTGTTCAATTTTGTTGGAAAGCATCTAAAGAAAGCAATTTAAATGTTTATTCACTTCATCCTCAGCTTTCACATCCTATCGAAATCACTTGCAGTGTCTGCAAATAGTATTCACTTTCTGCATGTTTTTTTTTATTTTTATATTAATCTAAAAAATGTTTTGTGCTTTTGTGATAAGCCACATTGAATAGGAACCTTTCTTTCCAATCACACGTCTAAATCATTTGGGGTTTAAAACATACCAGCTTTGCACAGCTATAGACTTGCACTAGCTTATGTCGCTATGTCTTTGACATAAATACATTGAACTTTATGGTTGTAGCATGAAAAAATTGAAAAGTTTAAAGGTGCATGAATATGTTTGGACCGTAACTTATCCAACTGGGCTGCATGTAACTTTTTATTAAGAAGAAAGCAAGTAAGATTCAGGCTCCTCATTTGCATCTAACACGAAAGAAAACCTTTTTTTTTCCTCTGTAGGTTGCACTTTCAGACACTTCTAAAGCCATTTAATAAGTTGTTGATTTAATGGAAGCTTTTAACATAAAGCCCTTGCTCTAATTTAACATTGACTATCTCCCTGCAGCCACATGCTTCACCTTTAGTCCCCTTCTGGATATTTATACATCCAAGATTATGACTCACCTCTCTGCTTTTCTCATCCACTCCTTTACTTAAAAACCAATATGAGATGATATGATGTTTACAGTATCATAAAAACATGATGAGTTCTCACAGAGGATTTGCATGATAGAATAAGACAATATAGATTATTTGACAGAAGCTTCCTAGAAGTTCCAGATAATGAAGTAACACAAAGAAAATGCTAGACACAAACCTCAATGTAACTTTGTGCAGGTTTTTAAAACTGTAACCAAAATCTTCTTTTAGTGGTAAAAACATAGAGCACCTAAAGGGATTAAGTGTGATCAATGTCTCTGTCCTTAATTCATTTTCTAAGGCTAAATTGTGCTCACAAAAATCCTTAGTAAATGCCAGATGATGGAAGTCCTACAGCTTTTATACACTCTGAGTCTTTTAAAACTTGCCTCAACAACAGCAGCCCGGAGCGCCCCCCGAAGCAACTGAGCCAAGCTCCCACAATTAATTGAGCTCTGCAAACATGGTGAGGCCAATAATGAAATTTTAGTTTTAAGGTAAGGATGCAATTTTCAGGTAACACTTTCTTCTGCTTTCAATAGAAATAATTCCTTATTACAGCAGAGCAAGGATTACGTTTAGGTTTTACAGATCAACACAGCTCAAGAAACCAGAGGGAACTGCTGTGTGCTTGAAAGAAAAGCAAACCAAACATTTAAAATGAGATTCAAAAAGGTGTTTTCTGGCATGCAGCAGGCAATATTAAGGGATGACTATAGAATATCTTAGAAATCAAGCATCAGTGATTTTAAATTAAAATGAATATAACTGAAAGTTTCACAAAGAAGCATGATGAACTGGTGTTGTTGAAAATGCATTATTTTTGCTTGGAATTAGCTGAAGCATGTTTGATGAGAGAAAAGTTGCAGAATATAAAGTAAAGACCCATCCAGCATAAGTTTGAGGTGCAGGAAGAGCTTGGGCTGTATCTCTGGTGGAGGAAAGAAAAACAGAGTTAAAATACCTGAAGGACATGACACAGTCTATGAAAAAAAGTTAATTGGGGGTGAGTTGCTTTAGCTTCTGGTAACAAAATAATGATCTCAAACAGACTTCAAAATCAACAACGTAGTCTCCTGAGATGTGCTAATGTGAGGTACTATCATGCTCTTAATCCTCTGGCTTACAGTTCCAGCCAGACGTTTTCACTCATCATCATCATCTGTCAATTCAGTTCAACAATACTTTACTTATTCCAAAGGGAACTTAAATTTGGTCCTAAGTCAGGATGGTGACATTGAGAGCAGGAAGGATCTGACAGGATCTGTGGTAGCAGTCAGTCTTGCATTGAATCTGAAGAGGCCTCTGACTGAAGACTGTTACTACACTGTGTTTCAAATTATTATGCAAGTGATATTTTCTCAGATTTTCTTAAATGGTCAATGCAAATGATGGTCATTGTAAATTTCACGTCATGAACTATTACAATATAAATCACATTTTACTGAACAAAGCTCCCCATGAGAACAGTATTTTTTTCAAAAATAAAAAACTCAAAATGCACTGTCCCAAATTATTATGCACAGCAAAGGTTCTCGATAGGGTTGAGGTCAGAGGTCAGAGGTCAGAGGAGAATGGTGACCACACCATGAGTTTCTCTCCTTTCATCCCTGTTTCTGCCCGTGAGCTCTGGTTAGTGGTGGCCCAATAGTAGGTTCATGCACCACAAGCCTCTGGAGGATCCTCCACCTTGAGGTTCTAGAGGCACCAGCAGCTTCAAATAACTGTTTGCTTCTTTGTAAAGGTATTTTAACAGCTTCTCTCCTTCCTCATTATACCTTTATCTGTACAAACCCATCTTTGTTCTGAAACAGACATAAATCTCTTCACAGTACAATAACGCTCCAGTTTTTGTTAAATATCAAATGTTTTCATACCTTGTCATATGGCACTACACTATCTGATGATTTTCGTCAGCAGTGAGGTCCTTTCTCTTTCCCATATTGCTTGAAACCTGTGGCCTCCTTAATAATGTGGAACATCCTTTTTAAGTAGATTTCCTTTAATTGAGCTCACCAGACAAACTGATCAACCAGCTCTCTGTGTAACGATAATTGAGAGTTAGTCAGAACCCAAAACGGAGCCAAAACACGTGTCCAATACACCAAAACTTTTATTATATGAACAAACGTGAAAAAGGGGCTCTAGAGGGTGTGGGCTCACAGGTAGATTGGAAAGGGGGAGTCCAAAGGTTGGGGAGAATGGGCAAAGGAGTTGCCTGGGGAGCTCAGGGAACAAACGGGGACAAAAAACAACCAACCAGAGTCACATTAGTAGGATCAGTCCAGGTCATGCACGGATGGGTCTCAGTTACAGAAAATCCAATAAACGGAAGGCTGGAGGCAGGTTCAGAGGGAGGCTGGGTTCGGCAACAGGAGATCAGACTTCTTCAGGAGGACTGGGCAAAATCTGTGGTCAAGAACAGGCAGAGTCAAAAAACCAGAAAACTTCATAGAACGTGGAACAAGGAACAGTGCTTGAAAGCTGTGACCAGAGCAACAGACGATCTCGCACTGAGCTGCAGATGAGCAGCTGGTTAAATAGGGAGCGGCAGCGTCCAGGTGAGGGTAATTAGCAATCAGCCCAGTGGAGGAGCTGCAGGGCTGAAAACATGACACTCTGAAATTAATTATAGTGATTTAAAGAGTCCTGACACACAATACCATCTATAAATTTAATAGCACAACAAAAAATAAAATCTTTATGACACGTAAATCCAATTTGCATAGCAATTTGTAACACAGTCAGTTTCATGGCTGTACTGACTTGCTAACAGATCAATTTCCAGGTAGCAGAGATGATATTCCACAGTAACATGTCCTGATCTGTCATCTTCTATTATAGGCCTCACTTTTGAGCATAGTTACAATTTTTATACTCATATTTTAGGTGTTAAGGATGGGGCCATGCTGCTAACAGTTTTAGTCTGTACTTGTTATCATTCAGCATCTTGCTGCCAATGTGAGATGCCATAACAAAAATAAAATTCATTTAGTTCTTCAACTCCATTCCTTCTCTTCCTTTCCACAATGAATCAATGGTACTTGAAGTGAAACTGACCCTCAGCATGATGCTACCTTTGCTGTGCTCCACAGTTGGAGCTATGTTTTTAATTTTTACCTCATTTTGCCTCTTTGTCATTGTATCCAAATAGATTCTTCTTTTTGTTCAAAGACCTTAGAAGTTTTACTAAGAAACTGTTTGGGTTTTCTATGTAGACGATGCAAATTTTGATATTGATCTGATTTCGGAGAATAGAAGTTTCCAAGTTACAACAAAGTTGAGCCTCTGTATTTATGATAATAAATGTGTGTTTCCTAGCCCATTTCCTATAAGAGGATGGGTAACATTTTGAGTCAAATAGTTGTGTTCAATCAGATGTTACAACAGGACAATGATCCCAAACACATCAACTTCAAAAGGCTGGAAAACATTAAACTTCTATAATGATTTCACGTCAACCCGGCTCTCAACATGAATTGTAAAAAACTTATGGAAATATAGTTTCAGCAAGAAGACTCAATGATATCTTTGTATATGAGCTAAATGAAGGAAAGGGGGTCAAAACTGGCATCAAATGAATACTGCTGAAAAACTGATTTTCTTGAATAAAGACATGGTATACAGATACGACAAAATAAAACATTAAAGGAAGTACATAATTACTTATTACAAGTTTTTATATTTTACTTTACATCACATGCAACAACGTCAAGTCATTCAAATGTAAAAGCATGATAAAAAATATTTCTGGCAGAAATGTTTTCCTGCTTCTTATTAACTAATATTCTGCTGTTCATGTCTACCTGAAAAACTGATGGCATGCTGGGTTAGCTAAGTAGTAGGTGTGGCTTGATCTGATAACCCTGTCTGTTTTTAACTCATGCTACTGAACAAGACAAGTAAGTTACTGTGTGTTGGCATAACATGATTCAAGTTATCCACAAAGGTTCCAAAAACCCAATTAGAAATGGTAATAAATGCAAAAAGCAGTATTATGGGGAAAGTTACTTACAATATAGGAACTGTAATCAAAGCAGACATTGTTTTGGACCTTATTTTTATTAAAGTCCTCATATAATGTTTATAGAAAGTGTTTTACAACGTTTTTCCTAGTTCCATTTGAGAAGACAGGGTAAGCCATGGACATCAAATCCTTTGCATTACAATAGCAAAAATCAGCAAAGCCAAAAGCCTTTTTCTATTTGTAAAGGATCAAAGTTGAAGAAAAGAAACTCTCAGTCATTGGGCTAATGTTCTTTAGTCAAACATTTGCCCTTTGCCTTTATTCTGAGAGCAATCTGCAAAGACTACCAGGATGGGGAAATCCAGAAAATGCTCTGTGACCGGAGACATCGCTTTAGTATCACCTCCATCGCTTCCAGCCAGAGATACCTGCTCTTAGGGTAATTGTTTCCTGATCCTTCAACTTTTAAAGGCTTTCTCTGGAGGATGGGCGGATCAATTCAAGGAAGAAGATTAATAGATGCTGCATCTTCGCTGAATACAGATCAGGCTTCTTCAAAGCTCGGTGAGGTGTCCGCTTTTACAAAGCAGGAATTTAGGTGGCAGAAAAGTTGTCATGCTTCCTACGCTACGTCTGGTAAAAATAATATCAAAACTGTCGCTATTGCCATGGATGCAAATATACAAATTAAGAGAGGTAATGACTCATACATCAAAAGCTTGCTGCAGCTTCTATAAAGGAGACCAGCACATATGGGAAACTAAATAGTTATTCAAAAAGTAGTTCGGAGCACATAGTCACAGGAGGACCCCCATCGACAAAATGGAAATGAATACCAGACATCCTGTTCAAAATAACTGTGTACAACAATGGGAAGGATTTGGTCCAGCAGAAAAACACTGGTTTTAACATTTCACATTCTGTTCAACTATACCAAAGAAACTATTTCCTTCTTTAATGTATTTTGATCTTCTGTTCAGTAAAGTGTTGCTCAAATCACTGTATAGTTATGAAGTTCAGGATTATCTTCAATTTCGTCATGTTTTTCCTCAGAGTAGCCAGACTTCCTTGGCTCCGTTGCTCTTTCCCAAGACATGTTCTCATATCCTATTATTGTTGTTTGTTCCTTGAAACTAAGGAAAGTGAGCAAGTGGAGGGTAAATGAAGAAGTGTCAGGCATTTCAAGAATTTTATATGGAAAAGAGGAACACCTCCTTTAATGATTTCTTTCAAAGGTTTCTTTACAATATAGGAACCTTTGAAGGACTGGTTTTATGCCATGTATGTGTATATGTTTGATTTCATGTATGAATCATAGGAAGCCAAATATAAAACAGCGAAAGATGACTGAATACATCTTTGCATAAAGTAAAATATTTTCTCCAACAAGATTCCTTCAGACAATTTTGGGTTAAGTTCATAAAAGTATAAGGTGAAAGAAATATTTTTGTGCAATAAAGTTCAATGTGTCTAAGTAAAAAAAAAAAAAGAAAAGAAAATCTACTTATAGTTTACTCATGAAAATTCATACTTCAGAAGTGAACTGTTGAAATACCGTCAGTGCTGAGACCTTTGAAAGGCTGCGGTATACTGCTGACCTCCAGTGGCCTCCATGCAAACTACAAACAAACTGGAACGGTTTATAATTCTCCCTCTATGAGTCACCACATTCATTTCCAGTGAGGATCTGTGATATGAAGCCCTCTCTGGGCTAACATGTCTCTCAACTATTTGTTAGGCTCTGCACAGCTGTCAGAGCAGAGCAGCGTGCATGCCAGAGGAGAACAGGTGGAGTTGTCGCCATTCAGGGTGAAAACTGCTTTCAGGTGATCATGAAGTCACATTTGCAAGCACACTGAAGCTAAGCATGCCTGGATTGTTTGAGAATTTTTTGTTTTGTTTTTTTATCTAGTTCAATATGAACCTGCTTGGTGAAAGGTCACAAGGGGACTCTGGTCTATCTCAGCCGTCACATGATGAATGAAGGACAGGATACACCCTGTGGGTAGGCTCTCTGCCCATCACAGCTCTGGATCAAACATCTACAACAATTTCACTGTTATCTCTCTTATCAGTTTTGTTTTCCTCTGGCACACCCCTCATAGAAACTGCAGCATACCACAGATGTCACAGTTTTAGAGGCAGTTTCACTGATGCAGCAGTAAAACATTCTAAGTTAATGATGAACATTGCTGTGGATTTTTAAGGCATGAGTTGATTAAATTTCACTCTAAATGTTTAGAGAGGAAAAAAACCCCAGAAAAGATAGCAAAACTCAACCAAAGATGTTTCATGAGACTAAAATAGACATTTAAAGAAATATTACCGTATTGGTCAGAGTAACACAGCAGCTGAGATGAAACACGTGGCTTAACTCTTGAAAACAAAGGTGAACATGTGAGCTGACTTCTTTCTATTCACAACAGAGGTGGTACTGTTATAGTTTAGTTTTTAGCGGCTTCTGGATGAAGGCAGGTATGACTGAGGACCATAAAAACTCACATTCACTGGTGTAGTGTTGAATCTAGCCGGTGTTACTGTACCATGGCAACACATGGTGCAGTAACACCGTAAAACTATAAAGACTGATGGCTTCTCAGTGTGTCTGATTTGTTTTCATCACTAGCAAATTAGATATTATGTTAATTATTAACACAATTATTATACCAACCTGCAGGACATGGAGACATTGTAATATGTGAAGATGTACAGCTCTGGATAAAAAATAGATTACTGCACTGAACCTCATTGAAAACATCATGGTTATTCCATCAAATACTGATTTCTGAACTGCTCTTCGTCTCTGATGCTTTGCAAAAGTATTTTTTTTAGGCAAACTGTGGGTAAAGCATTTGTGTTAAGAAGTAAATATATACGATTTTTCAGTATAAGTAAAGTAAGCTACAGCATGTTTATTGATAAGTGATATAAATGACAGAGGCAGATTTACCTGACTCCGAGTTTATGTCTACACAGTTACATTCTGAAATCTCAGTGAAAGTTTGGCAGCTGCCAAACAGAGCAGCACTGTCGGGCCTTGCACACAGACTCAGCTGTTCTGTTCTGTAGCCTCCAGGCTGCTCGACTCCAAATATACAGATAAAAAAAAAAAGGCTTCCAGCACAAGATCTGCTTGTCCTTTTTGAACGGTGTGGTTAATGTAGCTCCAACCTTAAGGGGCCTCTTCTTGAACTGGTCATGCACATGAGTAACAATATCGTCTGGGAGAATACGTGGAGACATGGCTCTGTAGTGATAAGTTGAAAGTGATAACTGATCGTAATGTGGCATATAAAAGCTACTCAAGCAGTAAACAAACCTGCTGCTGTAGTTGTGTTACAGTCTGTATAAAGGTTGATCTCTGTAGCTCAGTTTCCCTAAAAGGACAGTTGCTTTCCTATCATCTCTCAGTGTAGATGTGTCTCCTGCAGATGTTGGTTCCAAGCCAACCTGAAGGGGTGCTATCATTGGCTGCCAGCTGGCCGCGCAGCTTTTTCCAACATAGCAACAATTTATTTAGTGCTGCGTGATCAGCAGCACTCAGCAAAAGGCTGTGTCTGTTGCTCCACAACTTTTAAAACAAAAGCCTCCTTTCCAGCATCCAGGCAGCTGAACACTCTTCCCCAATTCATATTTATCATAAATCCAGGAGGGCATCTTCCTTTTGTTTTTCCCATAAGCTTGTTTAATGTTCCAAACACAGACGGACAAGAGGAATCTTCTGAGCTTCTGTCACAGGTTGACATATTTTCCTGTGAAGCGGTGTTCCTCATCGGCCTCGATGCTGACCAGGGACCACCAGAGGCCTCCTGCATTTACTATGAACCTACAGCCAGGAGCGGCCCTGTGTGTAAACATGTGATGCCTAAAGGCATCCCTGACAGAGTTTTCATACTGAGTTGATACTTGTCAGTTCTGTTGACTCTGGTGTTCTCGAGTCCAGCATGCCGCGTTTCTCTGTTCCGTTTCCCAACTCCTCCATCTGTCTTCTGCTCCGTCCCCACATTCTGCACCTGCGACTGGAAACAAGAGAACCATGGCACATACCATATATAGAAGGCAAGAAATGACTGCAAAGCCAAAACCAAATATGTTCAGCCTCTGCAGTGAGACTTTAAAGGAACAGCTTGAGTAAAACTGCTTTGTTGCAAAAGTGGGATCAGAATATATACATAATTACATATATAATTATGCAATTATTTGTGCATAATTTAAAAAATATGCATAAATAATATGCATGAATAACCTGCTATTTACGCATATGATACATACTTACTATTATTTATCATAATGAGCATTTCAAACATTTTTCAACAGTTATGTCTTTTTGGAAATCTCTATATCAGGTTTGGACAGTTAAAGATGGGACTTTTTTGCTCATTTGTCTTTGCAAAAGTAGTTCAATCTCAGCTTGAACATCAATGAATTACACTTACTATAGAGTTTCATTGGACTTTAACTAGGCCATTCCAACTCATGAACACCCTTTGCTCTGTACTATTCCTTTGTGGTTCTGACTGTACATCCAAGGCTGCTGTCTGGTTGAACTGTACCACCACAACAGACTCTAGCATTTTTCGAACTCTAGCTGGTTTCATTTCAGGATTATAAAATACTTAGGTCCCTCCGTCTCCCTTGTCCCTGTTGACGAAAAATAATCCCCACAGCATGGTTCTGCTACAACTAGATGTTGTGGTAGAAATAATGTGTTCAGAGTGATGGGCAGTTTCATTATTCATTAGCATAGTGTTTAGCATGCAACTCAATAAGTTTCATTTTGGACCCATTTGGTAATCTTTAAACAGGACATATTGTAGCTTTCTTTTTACGATGGCATTCTTCTTGTCACTCCTCCATCTTCTTGTTCTGACATTAAGACCAACCCCTCACCCCTCTCACTGCCCCAGATACTCCAATTGTCTGTGTCTCACTGTAACGTCCATCCTTTTGTCCATAGACTAATGGATGGAAGACAGTGAGATATTGCCACCTCACTCTATCTGCCAACCTTATGTCTACAGATAGAGGCACAGAAGGTACAGAAGGTGTCTCTGTCTGCAAACATAGTATCTGGATAGAGACAGAGGAATGTAATTGTCTATGGAATTGTCTCTGTGTACCTGAGTATTAAGTTAAAATTAAAACTAATATCACTGAACATTGCTATTTTTCAGGAAACAGCATCAAGGGCACCAGCGGGTCCAGCAGCTCCTTTTGGCACCTAGAGTATTGTTTCATAGGTGAGAACTATTTCAGTAATACTTTTACAAAGCATATTTGGTAGTTCACAGGCATCTAATCTAAAAATGTAATATGTACTTAAAAAATCAAAACGGTAATTTTAAACTGTCTCCCATCTGTTTTTAGGTGATTCATAGGCCTCAACCCAGAAAGAAGAACAAAAGCTGCAAACGGAAAAGTGACATCCGAAACAACAGACCAAATTATGTAAAACACAGCAGTGAACCCGCATGTCTCCATTCTCCTCCTTTATGAACCAGTGGAACTTTTAAAATGGTAAAATTACACATTTACACCCCATCAGTTCTTTTAGTCCATCTCTCTCCCTGTCTGTCTTTTTCTCTGCCTGTCTCTCTGTATCTGTCCTGTCCATTTCTAACAGACAGACTGGAGGACAGCTACAATGAAGGAAGGTCAGAGAGAGTGTCTGTCCTCTAAATCTTTCCTTTCCATCCTGTCTGTATTTAACAGACATAAATGCAGTTTAACGTGCTGTTTATCTCATGTATTAAAATATGTTTTTCTTTTTTTTTTATCTTCCAGCAAGCCTTTGATGATTTCTAGGGAAGTCCAGGACTGAGACCAACTCAGAACTCATCCATCTTGGTTTTGTTTGGCTGTTCTCTAAGTCTTAAACTTGCCCAAATGTTTGAGATGTATTGTTGGGGTTCCAATAAAGTTTTGAAAAATATGTAACTTCAATATTTGACATTGCTTAGACTGACTTTATTGTCATTTTGTATGCACAGGGTGTATACAGAACGAAATTTCATTGCATACGGCTCAGGACAATGTTTGTTTCAGTAAATATTATTTAATTCTTTGTGTTCAATGTCATATTATCATCATTGTAAATGTATCAGTTATGTTTTTAGATCAGAGTACTTTTCACTTTGGTTCCAATACTTTGACTTCTATGTAACAAGAAAATATTGCTGTTGCAAAATACTATATTTTGTTTTGCTTCAGTTTGTCAGATTTAAATTGATAAAAAAATAAAGCGATTTTAAAATAAATATGTATATATTTTTTTTAATTAGGAAAATAAAACATTTTTTGAGAGTTTGGTAAATGAAGTAAATAAATCTTGGACACTCAGGTGCAAAGTTGTCAAGAGATTCCCCTGTAGTGAGTTCGAGCCAGTGGTCGAAGAGACTACTATTAAAAACTCAGACTTATATGATTGTTCATTTAACACATCAATGCAGATGTGTTGCAGCAGGGAGGAGGCAGGCAGTAAAAACATATTTTTAAACCCCATAAAGTACCGAATGAAAAGAACAATCATTGTGAAGGCCATGCTGTTCCTTTAAGAAAATGTATCCATATTGTTAGAAACTATTTTATCTTACTGTGAACAGACGCAGATGGAAATAACGAGGATCATCAACAGCAGAAGCACTGCAATGGAGCAGCCTATTATGATTTGCCCTCTGCCACCTATTTGCCAGTCCAATGTCACATATTCACACCTGGCACCGTTGTAATTGTTGTGACACCTTAGACAAGGAAAAAAAGAAGGTTTAAATGCTTAATTTTTTATTTTATTTTATTTTATTATGAAATTTTTCCACTGTTATCTATTCATACGGTTTTAAGGTTCTAAATATATATATATATATATATATATATATATATATATATATATATATATATATATATATATATATATTATCTGACCACATAGTTGTGATAAAATTCCCATGTTTGTTTTTCTGAATTCTCAACAAACATAAACTTCATTGTCTAATCTTTTTTACATTTATATTTACTAATATTTTCTAGAGCTATTTCTCACCTGCAGGATGGTGCCTTTTGTTCCTTAATGTAACGACACTCTCCATGGATACAGTAATAAAGCAGCTCCTCAGGACATTCTGAGAAGTGGCCATTCGATTGTTCTGTGTCTTTCTCTGCTGGAGAAATGAAATTATATGACCTCTTAGTAAATTTATTGTTCTGGGTGTCACCAAAACAAATTCTCCAACCTACAAATGAAATACAAATTATCCTAAAAGGACTGTATATGTAGTTTACCAGTCACAAATTGCTCTTATTTGATTTCAACTCTCATCTGCATTAGCAATGTTTTTAAGCACCTTTAAATGCCATTTATTAGATCTCTCTTTTTTTTTTTTTACCTGGTTAAAATGACTGTTAAAACTTTTCAGTTAAGTACATGACACTTGTATTAAAATGGAACCTGTATTTTGTTGAAGATACTATACAAAACCTGAGTTTTACAAACAGAGCCTCTGCAAAGACCCTTAAAGTTTTACATAAAACTAATGTAGAAACAACTAATGTTTCTGAATATGGCTTTAATAACAAATGTGGGGTTGAGCAATTTCCTTGATCTGACACTAAATGTATTGTAGATCCATATTTTTTTTATCTATAGATATTCAGCCACTGACACATCTTCTTTAGATTCATTTTGTAACAAATTTGACAAAATTATATCTAGTTCATGATCTTGTGCTCCATGATTAAGTGAGCTTGTGAAGCCAGTGTAGCTGACAAGCTCCTAGCTTCCCTTTTTATTGTAAGATCAGGAAAAATAATTTCATTATTAAAGTAACTACCACAAGACTGAACCATTTGAAAGTTTCAGCATGAGGACTGCTTTTGCAGAAATGTGCAAATATTTAAAATGTGAGGCTGCTTTGGTCTGTCTTACACATATTTGAGTAATTCCTAATTAAACATATCCAGTTTTAATCACGAGCAAATAAAAGTGCAACATCTATTTCTGGAGCTTTGTCACAGTTTGTCAGCTTGCCACTATGACGTCAATTCTCACCCTCTGCCATGACCTAATTTATTAATAGACTGTTTGCAATACGATCCGGTCAAGAGAGGAACGCTATTCAGATCCGCTAAGGATCCGGTGACATAAAAGACTCATTATCCACATAGCTCCATCAGTGTAATTCTTCGCTAAATTAAACATGAAAGTTGGAATTTCTATTCTCTTAACTATGTCCCACACAGGTTTTTATTTAGCTTGCTAACTAATCGTACCCTGGAACAGCTGTTGAACTTCTGACCACCAGTTTTCATGTAACACTTCTTGAAAAGCTGCCGCTATCTTTACAACCCGCTCTAGTGAATTTGTCCCTCAAAAAAAAAAAAAAAGAGAGAGAGAGGGAGCGCTCATAAATGGATACTGCCCTACAGGTGACATCAATGAGTGCGGTCTAATTGTTAGCTGAAACTTGAGAACACGCTAGCAGCCATGACCCTAGAGGTCATGAAGATATATGTGTTTGCTGGTTGTGGTTAGCCAACATGACCAGCTAAAAGCAATCCTCAGATTTGGTGGCAGTTAAAGCAGAGGAGCAAATAGTTTACATCGTCTGTGTTATAAAACTGAAAAATAAATAAATTAATAAATAATAACTTTGTAACTTTGTAGTACATCATCTCTTTACTACAAAAATGCTGCTGTGAAGACCAAGTGAAGCATGTTGCACTCCTTACCAGCTATTGAATTTCCCACACAATAGCAACTACAAAACTAACCAAGAGGCCATGATCACATCATCTGTCAGGACCAGCTGTGGATTTTTATATCTCTTTTAAAAAAGTGTTTTAACAGAGATGGCTTGGACCATTTCATCTTTCACATCTGTTGTTTATTTTTCGGCCAAAACAGTGATCACAAGTCTGACAGATTCTGTGTCATAAAAGCAGCGCTATCTGAACTATCCACTTTTTAATTATGCACAACCTTTTTTTTTGGATTCGATTAGACACAGTAGATGGAAACATGTTGTTATTGACTTGTATTGCTAATATTCTTAAGCATTACCACAATTAGTAAATATTTCTTATTTTCCAAATTGAACACACTCAATTTGGGGGAATGTTCTCATTCGCAGATCCGCCAGCATATTCCTGTACCTTCTTTGACGACAAGACATTTCATCTCCCATTTTCATGCAAACAAAGTTGGCAAAGGTGAACAGGAAGAAGGGGAATGTCAAAGCTTTAACAGTTTTCAAAGGCCATAATCCCGTCACAGATGACTGACACTATTTACCCAGACTGCTTTGACCAGTTCAGTGTCTGCTTTGATGATTGTGTCAATGATACCTCAAAGCTCTTTATGACATCAGTGAGGGATTGTCCCGTCTACCTGTGTCTACCTGTGCAGTTGTCTTGACAGACAGATGTGGTTTGGTTGGAGGACCCATCGGTGGCGTTCCATTCTGCCAGACAACGTTTCCACAGTGCTAGAGCTGCAGACACAAACACAAACAAAAAGCCAGTAAGACACATTCACACATATGCACACGCACACATACATGCTATTATGCTCACTTGCTTTGTGTCGACTCCTCAGCTATTTTCAGACCACATTCCACTTTTTACAGGTGTGTAAAAGTTGTCACTCTCACTACCTGATTTTATAAACTCTCAGAATAGATAATATTTTATTGGGTAATGGTTCACACTTCAGACAAGAGGATTTAAAATGTTAGAAATCCTGTGGGGGGAGGTCAGGTAATATAGTGCTGATTTATACGACCTTCACTAAATGGTTAACAAACTCCAAAGCTTTTTACAAATGTTAGTTAGTGGGAGAATAATGTCTCAATTCAATTTTAACTGAACCAGCTGTCAACAGAAAATTTGTTCAAGAACTAATCTATAAAACTATTTACAAATTTTACTAGACAAATGCCCCCATGTCTCTAAACAATATGAAGAAAGTTGACCACTTAGTCTAACACATGAGCAGAATAATAGTTAATCCTACCTGTTAGTAGTACTACATAGAGTCTGTGCAACTTTGCCATCTCCGCACTTGATGAAAATTCGTATTTGATTCATGAAAATTCACAGACATACGAGGGAAAGAGAAGTCCAAGTGGCTTATATCCTTTTCAGTGGTCAGTGAGGTTTGGGAAAGAAACAGACTTATCATACAAGTTTCCCAGAGTGTCCTATTTTGGTTCGTCATTGATGGCAGCCACATACACAAAGAGTCGGAAAAAGACAACAACATATGCACTAAGATCCCAACCGAGAGCACCTCTCAGGACTGCAACACGGCTGATCTGCAGTTTGTGAGTCTAGAAAGGGAGGTGTCAGTGAAACTTAACTCTGCACTCTACTCTCCGCCCACACCTTTAAAGGAGAAGACAATACTACACAGTGTATTCAGGTTGTTTCCTTTTCAAAAAAACAAATCCTTTGAATACCTGACCTTATTTACTTAGGAATGAAATGATAGGTGCAGCTGTTGTAAGAGTAACCTGTTTACCACAGAAGCACTTGAGATTCTAGTTATACTTTTTGTTGCATTGTGTGTTAGAGCTGTGCATGCTAACTAAACTAACATAATGCAAAAAAGATGTGGGAGGGGGAAAATCAGACTTTTCAACAGACTTTTTGTTGTTTGGGGCCGACTACAACACAGATTAAATAGAGTGGGAAGAGGTTTATCAATAGAAAAGTATATTTTCCTTCTTTATCTGAAGCTGTAGAACATGCTCTTCAACATTAAAACCCCTTAACTGTCATGAGGATACCCGCGTATCCTCATGACTTGTACTATTTTATGTGACTGTTAAGGGGTTACTGCGACAGACTGGCTACCTGTCCAGGGTGAACCCCGCCTCTCGCCCGGAACGTAGCTGGAGATAGGCACCAGCAACCCTCCCGACCCCATTAGGGACAAGGGTGAACAGAAAATGGATGGATGGATGGATGGATGGATGGATGGATGGATGGATGGATGGATGGATGGATGGATGGATGGATGGATGGATGGATGGATGGATGGATGGATGGATGTTAAGGGGTTAATGCAGCTTCATATGTATTTGGACAAAAACTATGTTACAATCATGAGTTACATCATATAAATTATTGTATTTATTCTCTTTAGTATTGCTATATTAACAAAAACATATGTTTGAGTTGCTTTGGTGATGCATGAATAGATGTTTCAGCTCTAAATGATTGGATTACGCTGCAGAAACACGACGTGAGCATTATGTAACTGTATATACTTAACCACCAGATGGCGTCGTTTAACACTTTCAACAGAGAACAAGTTGGGAAATGTACAATTATGACAATAAAAACTAAAACGTTTTAGAAAAATTTAAAAATGCAAAATTTTCTTAAATTGAACTACTAACCATTCTTATAAAATACTCTTTTCTTCTTCTTTGTTTTTTCCTTTTCTGCCACAACTAAATGTTTCAGATCGCCAAGCATATTTTAATAACAGAAAATGGTTTCTTTGGAAATCGCAAACTTTAGCATTCCAGTTATTTCATTTATTAAGTGGGTAAAAGTTACTGAACCTTTTCTTACATATGTGAAAACTAATAGGCTTCCAATCATGACATTACTGGCTTTGCAACTTCACTGCCATCAAGCATTTGAAACAACATATCATAAATTGTGAGAGGAATAGCTCAGCTATATTGGAGGATTTTTGAGCATTAATGATCTGCTGTGGTCACAGTCAAATTTAAGTCACTACTTTGACTAGAAAACGCATCACCTTTATTCCCTTTGTTCAAGCTGTTCAGAGATGAACTTCTGTCTGCATAACCCATGAATGTTCAAGGTTTAGGTCTCAAACTACTGGCAGGATATTATTCTTCAGGATATTTTAGTATAGGCAAAATTGGATTCCCAGAACATCATCGAGCTGCAACCAACATGTTTTGATTCGAGAATGATCTTTTCTTTTCTAAATGCTCCATCAGTTTGAAAAACCACTTTGCTTTTAACCTTCTGCAGAATGTCTGCATAAGTTGCTCCTTTACAAGAGTTGCAAGAAGTAATCCATTATTCAATCCAAGTCATTATTTTAAAAATTGTTGTAAACCATTTACAGTTTTCATTACCCTGCAAAAGAATGTGATCTGGTCACATGAGACCAAAGTGTAGCTTTTTGTATCACACGCAAAACACCATGCATGAAGGAAATGGTGATGGTGTGGCCAGAGTAATTGCACAACATTATGCTGTGTGGGTGCTTTTCATCTACAGGGACAGGAAAGCTGGTCAGATTTCATGGGAAGATAAATAGAACTAAATTACACAAGAAAAGGAGAAAACGCTGTTAGAGTTTGTAAAAGAATGGAGAATGTGGCAGTGATTCTGCTACCAACAGGACAATGACCTCAAACATTCATCCAAAGCTACAAAGACATGGTTTAAATCGAAGGACATGTTAAGATGTGCCAGTCAAAATCTAATTGGAAATGAGTTTGAACTATTTTGCAATGACTCATAAGAAAACATTCAGCCTTTAGATATGAAAACCTATTAGAAACATACCCCAAAAAGACTCGGCTGTAATTGCAGCAAAAGGTAGAGCTTCAAATGTTTTGACCTATAGAGAGAAATCTTTGAAGCCAGCAAGAGATAAAAATCTAACATCACCAACAGTAATGTTTTTGCTTAAAACAGGCACTTTAAAACGTGCAAAGTCTTTCTGCATGTACTACATGGGAAGAAGTGAAAAATGCTATTTGCCCTGAAACAAAACAGTAAACTCAACAGGAACTAACAAGCTGATGAATCACTGATACTAATGTTACTGAACCTGTTCCACAAAAGTATCATTTGCTTTTTTAGTTACATTTATCCAACAAAAGCAAACCCCTAATGTCCAACAGAGTAGGCAGGCTTTCTGTGATACATCAGCCAAGTTTCTAAGTCAGGTTTATCTGAAAAGCACGTTTCAACAAATAGGCAGTTCAAATTGCTTCTCATGATAAGAATGTAACACAATCAACAAACAAAAAACATTACACTACAGTGGTAGAATAAAAGCAGTAATGAAAAGATGCAATCCAGACTAGAATTAGTCTGTGTTCCACTTATTATTAATAAAGGCAACTCTAAACAAAAGTTTAGAACTTTGATTTATACAATGATCTGAGAAGAATGACTGGTCAAAGTGAAAACAACTTATAATTTAGATTTGTAGGTGTTGTAAAGGGGTGGAAAAAGAACATTTCTACTTCAAGAAACCTTTTTCAGGAGCCCGGAAGGTTTTCTTGGCATTCTTGTACCATTATTCAAGACTCTTTAATTTTTAACTGCATCAGGGTTAAACCACAGCAGAATCAAGAGTTACCTTGGTAAATATTTACTCCACAATCCAGCCCTGGTAGGCAATACTTTTGTTTTTAAGCATTCCTGGTCTGTGAAATTTTCTTAGTGTCATTGTCGTTTTTCCAGTTTAAACTCCCTTGTGGTCAGTGGTTGTTTTATGGGCAACACTTTTAATGGGCAAGAAATGTAGCGTTTCCCAGGGCGTTCTTAGAAAGTGGGTGTCAACTTTCTAAATGGTTTATTGCATCTATATGTAACGAAAAGTTGACACCCCTCTGTGTTTATTAGTTGCAATATCGTTGCTGCTGCTAGCAGGAGATGCTCGGTAAAAGAAAGAAATGTGAGAACATTAACATTAGAATATTTTACAGCATTCATAAACATCTTCTGAGTAACTTTTGAAAATTGCTACAGTTAAAATCTTGAATGAAATTTGGAGTGACTTTCACAATAATCTGTGGAGAAATAATTCTTTTATTCTTTTATTTTAATAGTTTTATCTGTAGAAATAAAAAAAATTAAAAAATGTAAAAAATAAAAAAATCAAGTTTCTTTCCTATATTTTCGTGTTGCATATATGCTGGACAAAATTCCTGCAGAACACACATTATAGACAGCCTGGGATGGATTAAAGAGCATAAGAGTAATTAAATGTTCCAATGGGTTTGGGGAAATCAGGGTTAGCAGGGAACCCAGCAATGGATGGATGGTTTTACTTAATCATAGATTGCAGAGATAAAGGAAAACCTCCAGTTAACTTTGCCAGCATCTCTTCTTACTTTGCATAATTTTAAAGCTTTGAGCATTACAATATACTGTTAACATTCAGCTAAAAGGTTAATTATAAATGGTTAACTAAGACAAAAACAAAAATAGGCATATTTAAGTACAGGTCAGAAGTACTGGCAGAGGCTCTATAGATAACTCTACAAAGACTCCTCCCTTAAATGTGCACTGGAAGGAAAAGGAAGTGATAAAAATGAGAGTCGTCTCATGACCGGCTAGACATTATTGGTGCTGCACTAGACAGTTTTTAAATTAACCTTTATATACCTAAAAGCAAACACATATATTTCAAATTGTTAAAAACAGCTAATAATAAAATCTGCAGAAAGAGGTTTTACTTAATTCAGAGCAGCTCATTATGACAGCAAATATTTACATATGAACCTTATGTTTTATGCAAGCACAGGTTTTATTTCTGAATTAGCATAGCTTGATCTTTCGAATGAGTCCAAAACGCGAGCTGCCTCAGGGTTATCTTTCACTGTGTCTTTGCAGTTTGAAACAGGAAGACTCAGTTTCCTCTCTCTAGCTGTGTTCCTAACTTAGACTGAACATCAGGAAGTTCCAGCGCCATGAGATTCTAGAGTGTCATTTAGTGAGCAGGCTAAAACATCCGTTTTGTACCATTTGTAGATCACCACTGTATCACTCCGCCCCTTCATAACATAAAAATCACCCATAAGGAGACGTTTAATGAGACGTACAGTTACACCATGTGTTTCTTGAAAAAAAAAGAAGCAAAATAATATAAATGAAAGACATATGTACCAAAGAAATATTTTATTACAGTCTATTTTCTTTCATTAAAAAAAAAAAGCTTAGAATTTGTACAAAACCTATCTGGACAAAAAGGCAAAACGCTGAGATCTTTTTTTTCCCTGTAGGAGATGTCACAGGTGCGTCCACTTCTTCGTACTCTGCAAAAGGGTGCAAAACCTATTATTCTTCTTTTGAAGCTCAGCTGACATAATAAATATTCACTTGCAAAATAGAAAAGTGTCCGACCTTCACACCACGGCGCAGGAGCGCGGCTCTCTGAAGGGGTTGCTCCCTGTAGGGACGCCGACCAGCAGGGCGTCTTTGCCTGCGTTTTGCAGACAGTACTGCTGCAGCTCTGCAGCTGCCTGGGACACCTGGAAAAAGCATCAAGTGTATCTATAAGATAGGTTTTATAATTTGTGCCGAACAACGTGTGATGTACCTGGGGAACTGAATTTTTACCTGCTACAGTTAACTTAAAAATAAAGCAATGGAACAAACTCAGAAACTTAAAACCTTTTTGTTAAGGTAATTGAGCGACAATGTATGATTAGTTACTGCCAGACATGCTTCCCAAATATCAGAAGGAAACAATAAGGCTACTCTACACTCTGTTTATACATTGATACTACACAGTAAAAATGGCGGTGGTGAAGTAACTCCCACAGTGTTAATTTTAACACCCACAAAGTGTCTATATGTGTCCAAGTCAGCTGGTGTTAAAGTAACACTTTTCAAAGTGTTAAAAGTTTGACACCCATTTTTTTGTTAAATTAACACCAGATATTGTTAATATTCAACAATATCGAGTGTCCCATTAACATTACAACAGTGTTAGTGTTAAAATATAATGTCAAAAGTAACACTAAAGTAGTGTTAACCTCAAATATAATGTCGTGTTAAAAAGGTAAATAATTGACCCCACAAGGTGTCAATATCAACCAAATCCAGTGGTAAAAAAATATTCAAAACAATACACAGAAATGGAAAGTTCAACTTTTATTAAACCCATTTCAATGTTACAGACCTTCAATGCACACCTCATACAAAACAGTGTTAAGGAGTGTGAATGGATTTTCCATGTTCTCAAAACATTCTTTGACTTCATGTTTAAGGTTTGCTCATTCACTTCAGATGAAAGATATGTAAGAACAGCATCCTGTGCTTGAATATGAACATCATTATCAACAATACTGGTACATTAAAGTCCTCAGAATTTCAATCATAATTAGTCTAGTAGAAACTACATTCACACAATTGGATTAAAAGTATCTGATTTTTTTGTGTAAATTCCTGAATTTCTGTTGTTCTTTTTGTAAAATAAATAAATAAATAAATGTTGATGACAGTTTAACAACAAAAGTAGCCTAATATTTTTTTCATAAAATCAGAATATTGTCGTGCAACAATGTGAAAGAAACAAGATTAACAGCCGATAACAACAACAGCACCATGCTGGTTTTTACCTTAATTCTTTCCACGCTGGCCTCAAGTTTAAGTTGTTCCACCAGCCGCCGCATGTTGGATAAATTGGAATTAGAGGTCATGATCCCAGAGATGACAGCAGATGAAAAAATATTGTATAAAGACGAAACAAAAGAGAAGATCTCTCCTCACGCTCCAGACACAAGCAGCTTGACTTCGCTGATGGCCAACAAATGCTGGACAAGAAAAGAATGGCTGGGTTTCTTTCCAAATGACCTCTGCTCTCTGCTGAGGAAGCAGGGAGAAAGAGAAACACACTGACCTCTATGTGCATTTCACCAACACTGCATGGAAAACGGTTTAAGATCTGAATCCACTAAAAGGTCAGGTGCATTGCTTTGCAGGAGAGCTTAAAGGGCACAACAGAACTTAGGCATTATTTTTCTTTGACACAACAAAGTGCAATTATAAATTATTAAATCTAAAACATGAAATGACATCGCCATAAAACAGCGCGCCAAATCATTTTTAAAAAACATTAAAAAATTTTTAAATGCATTAAAAACAAATTAAAATATGTAATAATACCAAAGACAATTATTAAACAAACTCAAATATGTTATGGTCATGTACAATGATGGGGAAGACTGCTGACAGCTGATCTGTAAATCATAGTCAAAAATAACAAAGACAAATTCAAAATACATAATTGTGTAATGGCGCTATTAATTCACCTTTTGAATTGAATTGGTGAAATAAATTTAATTTATGGAGATACAGAAGTATGTCTCATCTGTGAGTCCAAACTGTTAAGATGATAAAAAATTTACCTTTCCGTAGATGTGATGTGCTACATTGTTATGTGGCATCCACCATGGTGTCAGGATCACACAATCAGGTCAAAACAGTACACTTCGCATTTATCTCTGTTTCAAAAATAGAATGGAATAACAAGATTATACAGTTTACAACGGGGTTAACTAAGAAGTTCAGTTGACATGTAAGTTTATGCACTGGCGAACACAGCCCCACAACATGACTTTAATTTCAGGGGTTAAAACCTGAGAGCATTCCTGATGAGAGCTTAAGTTGGTAATGGCATTTATTGAAGAAAAAATCAATCTATATGCTAACACAATCATTCTTAGTAGTCTTTAAAAGATTTTTTGGGAACTAGGTGAAGCAAAAAAACTAAATTTAACACTCATGTTGTTAAATTTAATATACTTTAGAAATATAAAGTTGGACTTATCACAATTTATTGCTTTGCTACGATGTCGACTGTTCCCTGAAGACAATAAAACTTAAATTCGGTTTATTAATTATTTTTAAACTACTGTTAAGATAGTCCCCGACAGCAGTCAGAATTTCTCATGTGACCCTTTGTGAAGAAAAATTACACACCCCTGGATAAGTTTAATTACCTTTGCGTAATCACCTTTACCTGTGTGTTTTATATGTATCTACTCACGCCTGAATATCTGGCTTAATATAGTAATAAAGTTTACGATGTTACATAGCAAATAGCCCCCTCGGGAGCTCACAATAACTGATGAAAACAGCTGTAAAAGGTCGTGCAGCTTGGTACCATAGCAGCAGCGATTCAGCATTGTGTAAAACCGACTTTGATAATGACCGAAAACGCACCACAGTTTTCTCGTCATCTCATTGGTCCGTAGGCGATTATGAGGATTGGCTGTAAGGAGCTTTTGCGGAAAGGAAAGGTAAACATTTCGGTAACCCAGCAAACTGACATTTAAACGGAACTACCATGAGCTAAAGCGACATTCAGTGCTGTAAACATCCCAGACTCTTTGCGTTTAGGTGTGTGAGAGTTTGGCAGACATGGTGGAGGTGTTTTCTGGTCGGACTCTCCTGAATAAAGACGGGGACTTCGTGGACCCCGAGGAAGCCCTGAGGAACAAAGTGGTGGGGATTTACTTCTCTGCCGGATGGTGCCCTCCGTGTCGGGACTTCACACCTGTCCTTTGTGATTTTTACACGGAGCTGGTGGAGGAAAACGAGCCTCCTGCTCAGTTTGAGATCGTGTTTATCTCCTCAGACAAGTCTCTGGATGACATGGTCGAATATTACCATGAAATGCATGGAGACTGGCTGGCTTTACCCTGGAGTGATGATTATAAGCAGTAAGTTTCTGTTCACTTCAAACAGTTTAACGCAGGGAAGGTTAGGAACAAATAATTAAGTCCAATTTCATCTTATTAGTTTAAACACTGCAGTCTCTAAAGCTTTTTCCAGCTTATGTAAACTACTTATGGGGTCACCCTGTCAGGGATTAGGTTTAAATGAAGAGCAGACTGACAGTTTCCACAGATTGATTGTGCCCTGGTCTTTGTGCTGGATGTTAATGGCTACACTATTATTATTAGTGTGACCAGTAATGCATATACAGATTTTATACATGTGTATAACTCCCCTAAATGCATTTGTGTAAAATCACACATTTATAATGTTTGAATTGTTTCAGGAAGCAGAAATAAAGTGATAATATAAAACAAAAATATCAAAGCTAACATCAAGTAAAAGACAAACTAAATACATATAGCATATCTTTAGTTTGCTTTTGAGAACATAAACACTCTCATCTGCCTTCAGGTCTGAAGACCAAGCAGAAAAAGGTACCTGACTAAGAGTTTTTATTGAATCAGATTTATCTGTGTTACACTTTTACAATAACAGCAAGTAAGCAATACAAACTTACTGGGGGTGCAGCTAACATAAATAGCTTATTTTGTTTTAGCTTTTTAAGTGCTTGCGCTACCCATTTCATAAGATAGCACCCAGAGTAGAAAGCTCTTTTAAAATAATTTGAATCTAGTTTTAGAGTGAGTAACCTCACAGTGACAGATATTACCATAGGTCAGAGGAATATGCTTGGAGGCATTAATGGGGACAATTATATGATTAGTTTATTTTTCTGAATAAATCTTTCTACCTTTATCAGTGAATTTGCAGGATATTTCCTCTTTCTTTAATGTTGTTGTTTTTTGTTTTGTTTTTTTTGTCAAGAAAATCAAAATCTGCCAACATATCAACGTTTTAAAACCACAACTTTAAATTCAGTTTGAGTCTTTGAGATGAGTTGGATTTATTTGAAAAGGAAAAAGAAAGGAAATTTCATGTGACCAAAGTTGTACCCAATAGAAACAAGGGTAAAAATCAACTTCTTCTGATCGAACCCGACTTTCTTTCTTCTTGTTTCACTTAGTGAGTTAAAGCAGCGCTACAAAATCACAGCAGTTCCCAAACTGGTGATCGTGAAGGAGAACGGCGAGGTGATCACCGATAAGGGCAGGAAGCAAATCCGAGACCGAGGCCTGGCCTGCTTCAGGACTTGGCTGGATGCGGCTGAGATTTTTCAGAACTTCAAGGCTTAAGGAGAAGGATAAACCCAAAGTCACTTGTAAAATACTTCATTCACTTCAGCTACAGTCTGAATTGTGTGCAAACTAAGTGGGGGGGAAAAAAGAGAGAAGAAAAAACCCTAAAAACTTCTCTTAAATATTGATTGGATATTTTTAGCCTTAAAACACTGTGATTGAGCTCGGTTGATTACAGCTTTGCAAACATGCAGTTACATACTAAGATGCTGCTTTAGTTGGAGACCTTTCTATGCATAAGAGAAAAATCTCAGGCTCAGCTGCAAGTGAAATTGTATATTTTGTGTGGTTAACAGCTGCCGTAGATCTCAGGTTACATTAAAGCACGCTTCTGCAGCAGTTAAGCTTTCAGCAACACCTTCAACCTCCACTTAAGGAGAAATGTAAAATACTTCATCTGTTATATTTATTAAACTGCCTGTATATATATATTTTTTCTTGCATTTTTAAAATTGGTAATAAAAATGCATACCATGGAATCTCTGGTGTTTTAGTTTATACATCACTCAGCTTGTGTTAGACAGAAAAACAAACTCAATTCCCCTTTGCCTCGTTAAATGGTAGAAATCCCAGAGGGTCTGTTTCCAGCATGCTAGCACCTCCACAAACCTAATTGCATGTTTTCTCTGTGCATGCTGAGTTCGCAGCTATCAATTTGTGCGAATACATCCCATAACGTGATGACTTCACGGTCCTCGCAGCATACAACGGTCCCTGCAGGCCTGCTTGCTTTGAAACTACATCAAAGTGTTCACGGCTGCTAATTATCCCCGCTTGCTCTTTCAAGGAATAAACTGTACCTTTCGTCAAATCAGATCAGGTGGGTTTTTTTTTTTTTACCAACGCTTTAACTCGGCTGCATCTCAAGAGAGATAGCAACATTTTGAGATCCTGCCAATAGAAAATGATGCAGAGATTTAAAGCACGAGACACAAATTGACATGATTGAAAGAGAGTTGTCAAGCCTACAGCTGTGCATCAAAGCACGACGTCCAAAAGAACTTCATTGATCTTGTTTGCGTCACTTTTTTCGAAATTGACACGGGAGAGGTTGGGGTTTTGCAGACTTCCACAAGGGGTCACTGTTGCCCGCATAAAATTTTTTTTATTTCTCATCAATTAGCTCTTCTGCTGCACCTGTCAATACGCTTTAGGGTACATAAGATTACGGTTTAATCAAGGCGTCTGGGTTTATGTTTCGTGTTGTTGTTTTGTTGTTGTTGTTGTTGTTTGTTTGTTTTGTTTTGTTTATTTTGTTTTTATTTGTTTGTTTTTTAAATAAGGTACATTGACATGTAACCAAAGAACTATTAGGGAGTGGATGGCACCTCATATAGCACTTTTACTGTGCATATAATAGAGTTTTAATGTGGCCTATAACTCACTGGGGGAAGGAGCTACAAGATCCTAAAGCAATTATATCATTTTCTGATTTTTTTTTCTTTTTTATTCATAAGCAGTCCTTGAATGCATGTGATCTTGGTCAATGTTTAAATACGTTATCATTAGCATGAATGTGGTATTAATTGTGAACTTTCACTGATTTATTTAAGCTGCTCTGATATTTCAGCAAAAACTAAATCTAATATCTATTAAAAAGTGATCTTCACTTTTTAATAGACATCATTTCTGTTGTCACTGCCATGACAACAGAAATTATGTCTTTCAACAGGTGACAAATGAGTGTGTCTCAGGTATAATTGGCTAATACGGTGATGTAAATAAATAAATACACTGCACGCATGATAAGCAACATGGAAGAAAAAAAAATCACCTATTCAAATTGCACGATTTTTGATTATAATGCATTTTTGAAAACACAAAGTGTTTCGCATGCACACGCAAAACTCCAAATCTGTTACTGTCAAAACTATTAATTTGGTCAGTCTGGCTTATTATCGTTTGAATTGCTATATTGTATTCTGGGCTCATGTGACTGGGAAAAAAAACTGATTCTATTATTAACCGGGCTGATTTTATTTATTTTTTCTTATTTGCTTAAGTTCAGCTCGATTTCATATAAGAACTGAGGTTGTAGTTTTCAATTATGCAGCAAATGTTTAGGCTATTCGTTTCACGCAAAGGTGATTTTGCACACGGGTGTGACACATTATGCGTTCTACAAAACTAATAGGTGCAATTTCCTTTCTGCTGCCTAGTTGAGAGTGCGCTTCATAGCAGGGATGTCCTCCGTAACGTAAGATGTCGACTTTACATTTGGACTTTTTGTTGGCTTTCAGAAATGAATGGCAGTAGTGTTTCCGTCTGCTGTAACGGTGTCTTGAGTAAGTCAACTAACAAGGCTGGCTTTATGCGAGTACTGGGAAGGAAGGAGGGAGGTGGCGAGCTGAGTGGACTGACGGACCAGAAAACAGAGCGCATTAAAATTAAGACTAACCTATCAAGGAAGAGAACATCCGGTAAGTAGTTTCAAAATAATATTCAAATTTGTTGAAAAATTATCAGTACAAATGGTTTTGTTTTTTTTCATAACATGGTTAAAAAAAACCCGGACGTTTCGTTTAATATAAGTGAATTTAATTTGTTTCGTTTGCAAGAGCTTTATTTTAGCTACTTTACACATCTTTAAAATTAGGATTAGTCAACAGCCACATGTAGAAGTGGAAAGCAGCTTATCCAGTGCATGCCCGTTAAACCGTTTTACATTTTGTCACTTCACAAACACAATTCAGTGTTATTTATTGATTATATGCGAAAGCCATCTAAGCAGCAAATAATCTATCAAATAAAAGAATTGCATCTTTATTAACAAATAAAAATCTGAAACATATGGTGTGAACTTGTATTAAGCGTTTTCATACATCTAAATAAAATCCAGCGCAATAAATTTTTGTCAAAAGTGACCTGATGTTCTGTATACGTATTAGTGCTTAATATGCAGCTGTTATGTGAAGAAACAACGTTATGCACATAAAGGAAGACACCAGACAGTTCGTTGTTAATGTTGTGGAAAAGTGTGGACATTGCTTTATCAATCAATTACCGTATAAGTTGTGCACTCTACAAAACATTGTGTTGAGGAAGAGTTGCAAGAAGAATCATGAAAGGTGGCTCTGCAAAGTTTTCACATATAGGCACGCCACACTTTTCAGATGTTATTTTATTTCACAATTATGAATTACTTGATGTTAGTCTATCATGGAAATGTCCAAATGTGGTACAGACACCAATTTTGTGCCACAACAGAATGAAGCAAATCTGGACTGTAAGCCCAGTTGGTTGGTGCTGAAGGACACTTGGTTTCAGGTTGTAAAGTACGATCTTAAATAGTCAAAAAAAAAAAAAAAAAAACCCGAAAAATAAAAGTTTTTGCAATACCCTTTTTTGTTTTGGAACTGAAGTGCCTTGCAGATGTTTTGTTTTTCTACAGAAAGCCTGACTATTCTGTTTGTTTCAATAAATTCTTGAAGATTTTTTTTTTAACAGACAAAAACACAATTAAACAAATACACGTTTGCAAAAAAGCTACCTTTTTAGGCACGGATATCTAACAGCTGGTTCAAATTAACCATAATGTAGGTGGTGGAGTTTGTTTCCTGAACTTCGTCTTATTTTGAAGGCAGGAACGGGAAATTTTCCAGTGTTTCTAGTACGGCTTCACGACTAGCAGCAATACAAACGCTCACAGTCGCTTCTGAAAAGCGCTGTAGTCCAGTTGCAGAGCTGCTGCTGCTGCTGCTGCTGCTGAGGTCTGCTGGACAGGTCAGCCGCACCGAGGCGATATCAAACCTGCTGCACTCAGGGCGGACCTCAACACTGCTGGAACCAAAGGTGAGTTCAGTGCTAAGTGATTGTAATGTAATGCTGCTAAATGAAATACTGTAGTAGCGTAAACTGAGAAAACTGTTTGAGGTTATATACATATGATATTACATTGTCCACTTTTTGCAATTACACTCTAATTGAATCTTGTTTTAAACTCTACTTCCAAGAGGAACCTATAAGCACCGTGTGACAAGTATAAGCGTTTGACAGGTACCATGCTTTTGGTACCTGTTTTCACCTCACTTGCAAATATTACGCGCTTTAGTTTCATCAAATCCGTTGAAACTGAAAACACCACCCGAGACAGCTAATCTACTTGACGCTCAGTTTAACTTGACGTTTCTGTTTAACTATTATTTGGCATCTCACCCACAAATACACAGATGTATATGCACCACTCTGAGCAAGCTGTTTTTGTTTTTTTGTTGTTTTTCTTTTTATCCGAGAAATGCTTTAATCCTGCTTAGCGCTTTCTCTAACAAGCACCTAGGACACTGAAATATTTAGTGTGCAGGCTGGCAGAGTTGTTTTTCTCATACTGGCGGAACAGAACTGAAGATTATGTAGTATTTGAAGTGGTTTACCAGATAAGGAACAGATATCCTGCATCAGCGGCTTAAAAGGAAATTACTGTATATGTGTGAACCTGGTGATGTAATACGGGATGACTGACATATGTGCCTCCTGTGTCCTGAAGATTTGGGTTGCCGTCCTCCTTGTTTCTTTTTGTGCCTGGGAACGACTTTATTCTCACTTTCCCTTGCTGTGCCGAATACGTGCAGGCACACTCATGTTTCATAGATCAGATAACAATGTCATGCAGGACTATAAATCTGTGACATTTTACAGGTACTAAAATAACTTCCATGCAATAAAAATGACAGATTACCTTTGATATAATATGTTTATTTTCCTTCGATGTTTTAATGGAGCTTATTAAAAATCAGTAGACCCTATCAGCTGCAGTGAGTGATACAAGCCTCTGCTTCATCTACATCAACCGCAGAAAGAGGCTGGTCCTGTAAAAATACCAAAAGTCCTATCGAGAAGTGGCATGGCAAAGAAGGGATTTTAAGCAAGTGCTGCAGCACATTGTGGCATCGAATGTCTTTTCATAAAAATACCATAAACAAAGACCAGTGGTAAAGTGCATGCTTGCAAAATATTTAAGTTGATCCATGCCAGAAGTTGCAGTAGTAATTGCGTGAGCAGATTAGTTGACACAGGTTAATTTATCTTGTCTGAATCTTCGTGGTTTGCTCTCTGGCCGTCTCTATTGTCAGTTATTTATAGTGTTTCATTTTTAAAACGCCGTCAACAACTGCACAGTACATCAATTTCAGGGAGTGTCTCACTATACAGATTAAGATTTGTAATGCTGTGCAATTACTACTCGGAGACTAAAACAATTGAAAGTGGTTGTCATTGTGCTCTTTGGAACCGAGTCTATTAATTTCTCCGTTTTGCATTGTATCTATTTGCAGCTCGTTGTAGATAAAGGTGAAGGCTGTATTTTATTTTATTTATTTTTCTATTGATCTGTGGAACCACATCGATGTGTGTGTGTGCCCATGTGTGCCCATGTGCTATTCCAGAGCCCAGAGGCTCTGGAATCAATTTTTGTGTTCATGTTTAAAACACTTTTGTGTAGAGATCAAAGTAACTTATTTACGTTTGCTTACAAATCCTGTTTTCTGCCTGAAAATAAAAAGGTAAATACTGAAGCAGGTGCTCAACAAAGAACTGTAAGTCGGATAACCGTGGACATATGCAACACATGAAGCAATAGAATCTAGTTATCGCAAAGAAATACAAGCTGTCTACTCTGTGAAATATGACTTACAGCCAAAGCAAATAGCGGATTATCTTTTCGTCATAATACCTGTTAGTGGATGGGAAATATCAGGCAACAAGTGAACATTGTGTCCTCTAAGTAGATGTGTCAGAAGCAGGAAAAATGGACAAGTGGAAGGAAAAGCGAGTTTGAACAGGGCCAAACTGTGATGACCTGACTACTGAGTCAGAGCAGCTCCCAATGTTTTTGTGTGTATGTGTGTTTCCAACATTTTCTAGAACATTTAGCATTTTTGGCACTGTAATCTCTGCCAGGTGTAGGCATCTACTGCAGTCAGACTCCAACAGGCTGATTATTGCATTGGCAACCCTCAGAAGTCTCGTGGAGTCAACACCTTAGTGGGTTGGCACCGTGCTGGTTCTAAAAGGAGAGCTGTAACCTTATGCCAGGTTGGTATGTGTTACAAACTTCAAAGCAGCATGTATGTACATTAAAGGTGATGATGAATGCTGCTATAAGAAATTGATTTGCACTTCTTCTATCTAACTATCCCAAACCTGTCAACAAATTAGGTTTGTTGACAGATTTTATTAGATATGAGAAGTACCGTCTTTGGACATGCTGCTTCAAGGTTTCAGTGCATAAGATCCATAAAGTAGTTAGGTGGGCCATGGAGCACAGCAATTAGCAAATACCAATGGTTTTTCATGTTGGACAGTGGTGACACCAGCAGCATCTTGACCTCTCCTGCAAAAATCCGCAAGACTCCTTTTTCAGTCGTGTCCACCAGTTCGTATTCAGTCTCTATAGTAATGAGTCATGGTAATCTCTATTACTTTTAATACAAAGACCTAAGCACAATATTAAAAAAACACTCACCAAATTCAGTTGTAGTTTTCAAGTTCTTATTAAACAGAATGTTATACCTTTTTTCGGGGCTTCTCTTTATAGAATTAGTCAAGTATAGCTAGCTGATATTTGCTGGCTAGTTGGACTGTCTGCTCAGGTAAAACCTGCACTCTGCTGCCTCACACCTTCAAATCTTGCCAGCTTTAGATTTGAATCAGTTTCCTTAATTGAAAAAAAAAAATAATAATATTTATGGATGGTGTTTCCTCGACTTTGACAACATGACTGCCAAAATGTTGGGAAAACTCCTCCACTCACTCTGGTTGTTCCAGTGGCATCTCATTATATCAAGTTTAAATTGTAGAATCTTTATGATGAAAAATGTGGGCCGTTTTGACTCTAGCTCTTTCACCTTCGTCTACTAGCATATGAGCCATGACTATTTGCTACGAGATGCAAAGCACAAGCTTTTCTCTCTGACGTTGCCAGTACGTAACGACAACTTAAATGTTCTCAGGGGAACATTCAAGGCTCTCTCTATCTTGACTAAGGAGGGCCCACAGAAAGAAAGCAAAAGTGTCAAACTATGTTTAATCTTAGCAGCATGCATTTGTAAGGGGGGGTGGAAAGATAGTGCTGAAATTGTTTTCCAAGTCCTTTCCAGATGGTGCGTTGACAGGGAGGTTCTGGGAAAACCAGCCTGTAATAAATGAGATGGAGAATCACCTGAGGGGACCGTAGACATCAAACAAAACCTTCCTCTCACCTCCTTCAGTCCCTCACACTCGCATTAGACTCCCTTCTCCTCGTTCTGTGGATCTCCTCTGCTAATAGTTCCTCCTTCAGGGATCTGTGAGTAGATGACATTCTATCCAGCCTCTTTTTTTTTTTTTTCCTTCCTTTTTTTATTTTATCTTAATTAATCTCTCTGCCCTGCACCCTGGATGCTGTTCTGTTTTACTGAGCTCTAGCTGGAGGGCATGTTCTGACGAATTCGTCTGGGGAGAAAGCCTGACATTCGCCGAGGCCAACAGTCACATGAACACATTAACTTCCTTGACCTGTAACAAATGCACAACACAATCTGGGCTGCGAGGACGCAGACAGGCTAGAGCAGAAGAGCTCAAACATCCATCACTGTGTAATTTATCTGGTTGCTTCAGTGTGGTTTTTTTTTAGTTTTTTTTCTTTTTCTTGGATGTGTGTTTTCAATAACGAGACCGAGGGGAGGCATATTTTGCATTTATTTGGCTTAAGTGGACAGTTAAACCCCATTTCCTGGCATTTACCTGCATGCAAAAGTTTTACACTGTTGTAAATTTCTGTGGCAGGGATTAAAAAGGGAAACATTTCATGCAGCTTTTCTAAATATTTGAATCAATATCATTGCATGGTATCCTAAGGATTTTATGGGGGGAAAAAAAAAAAAACTTAATATAAATTTAATAGATGTAAATAGCTGATCCCCCACAGAGGAAGAAAATATGCCAGGAAGATAGCCCAGAGGTTTCAGGAAGTTGTTTTCTCAGGTCATTATGTAATTAGGAAATGGCAGTTGACTGCGAAAGCAGATCTGCACCACAACATGCAAGCTTAATGCATTGTGAGAGAAGGCTGTTTTCACTGATAAAGTCAAATGAAAGTTGCATTTTGACTGAAATGTCCAAAGCAGATATCCAAACAGGATAAGTTGTGTCTACTATGGTGTCAGATTACTGATTTGTTCACCAATAAAGGCGTAATTTACCCAGAGATCACAAATGTACCTAAAATACTTAAAGGGGCAGGATTATATATTCTCCAGGTACATAGTGCCATTTTACATCATAATCAAGCAGCAATGTTATCTTTGTTTGTTTTAAAAATGCTGTATAGATAAAACATGACTCAGAAGAAATTTGACAAATTGGCATCTTGAAATTGACCTCTGTCCCTTTAAGAAGCTCCTGAAAATATGAACACAACAATATTTGTCTATCAAAAGATCAAATAACAGCATGTGCCTTGTTGCACTTTTCTGAGTTTAATCAAAAGAAATCTATAACATGACAAATGAAAACAAAAGTGATAATCATAGCTTCTCACACTGAAAGGCCAAATACATTCAAAACAGAAGTAAAATTCTTAAAAGCGGAGGTGCAATATCCCCTTTGCAGTTTCTTCCCGCATTTTTTTTAATTATTATTATTATTATTCTTTATAGCTTCTACCTTTGATCAGACTCCCAGCCTTTTTATAAGATTTTCAGATTATATGTTTACCTTAAACTGCCAACTTGAATTTACTGGATACTAGCAGTAGCTGTCTGAGTCAATTGAGAGGTTTCAAACCTGGCTTGTCAGACGCCTAAGGCATTCAAAGCTAGTTCTGTAGAACACAGACTAGCATACATAAAGAGATAACCTGTCACCTGAGTGGGATTTCTGCTGTGCTGGTGTTACTGTCAAACAGAAGTGGGGTAGAAGAACTTCATTCCATTTTCTGACGGCAGACTACTGCAGCGCTGGCTCTTCATTCAGCATCTTGCCCTCTTCCCGACTCATTTTCTGAAAGAAATGCACAATTAAAGTTCGTTTCAGGTTTTCTCTAGGGTTTGGTTAATATATTGGCTGTAAATAAATTATATCTGCCTACAATCCCCTGTTGGCAGGAAGCTCTTGTATAAGGGAGGAAAAAGCCAGGGCTGAAGGCGCAGAGCTCTGGAGTTGAAAACATCGCTGGTCACCAAATACTAAATTATTCTTTCTCATGTTTCATATATTTTATGACAGCCGTTTTTTGTTTTTGTTTTTTAAGAGGGGAGGTTTTGTGTCTCTGAGCATCTCCCACACATTCAACACCGTATCTGTGGTTTTATTTCCTGAATGAAAAATGAAATATGTGATACGGGCAAAAACACATTCATCAGCTGAGCCATTTCAGGAAACAGAACAATGTATCCTCTGCCTCCATGCTGTGTTGGTAAACAAACCTCTGTTTATATAAAGATGGATATGTCAAATTTAGTTTCATTACATTTATACAGGCTGAGGTTTTTTTTTTTCCTTTTTCTTAAAACCTGCAGAAACCGTAAGCACTGAAACAGCAGGAAATTGTTATCAGGTGTCCTTCCTGCTTATGCTTCAGAGGAGGAAGTCTTTGCTCTACACAGAGAAGACAGGAAGTGTTGTGCAGATTATATATGAGGCCTGATATGAGCCTAGCTGCAGGTGAAAGAGTGCACTGTAAAATCAACATAAACAGTCAGAGCAGTCTGCATAGTGCTGTAGCCAGACTAGGAGGTAATGGACTATTTTACAATCTGTAAAATAGTCCATTTTATTTTACAACTATAATTCACACAGTGAAATCAATTTTATTTGTCTCCTTGGAAAAACAGGAAATATCATGAAATGACTCTATAGCAAAGTTTTCAAATCCCATTATGAAACTCTTCTCTAAGAGGGAAAATAAAACCTGATCAAAATGAGTCAACAGCCACAATGCATCGCAGTATACAATGATACAATCACAACAAAAAAATATTTCTTTATAAAAATAACATTTTCACAACTTGCTAATGCAATCCTAATTAATGTATCTTAAAATGTCAGCACTCAATGTTGCTTAATTAACATGACCTGAATTGAGTCATCATATAATGGATACATTCAAGACACTTCTAAAGGAACCCAATACTGAAATGGACATTCATTAAATTACCTAAACTAGGTAGAGCTGATGTTAATAATTGCGTAACATTTTGACTGTAAACACATTATTTGGACAAAGCTTATGCGACTTGGAGGAAACGTTCAAAGCACATCCTGTTAAAAAGAATAACTCAATCTAGGTTTGATTTGTCTGTATTGTAAATTTTTTGCCTGACTCAAAAAACATTGAAAATGCACTTTGTTTTTACTAATTAATGGTGCAGTTTGTGTCCATATTTGATTTAATAAAATATTTATTTAGATCTTAAATGGATTTGTTTGGGGGAAAAAATAAAGAAATAGCCCTTTTTAGTTTATCTCGTCAAGGTTTATTTAACTTGCTATATTTAGTGTATAAATACTCAATGCTATCTATGCAACATTGCACCTGAAAAAAGTACTCCTATTCAGACATGTACATAGGAGTATCAATCGTGGATAATTTTATTTTTAAAATGGATTAATTCAAATAAGGCTCAAACAAAGAAGAACAGCTTTTAACTATTTTTAAATTGGAAAATCTCTGCCCTTCCACTAAGCATTTACTATCTCAGCTGAGCTTAAAGCATGCTATGAGAAACTGAAATCAACCCTACTTATGTGCTGCTCCAGTGATCTGTGACACCCACATACATACTATACATTTCTATAGTTTTTTTTTTTTTTTTTAGTTTGTTCCTTACCAATTGGACGATACCTTGATTGGATTGACATCATGTGATAGACTAATTAAACTCATTTATGTAAAAAAATAAAAATAAAAAATCTTTGAGTCAGTGTGCATCCTATCTGCATTGCTGCAGTCGTTTCAGTTGGAGCAAGTGGTATGCAGCTGTGCTCTTCACAATTAACCTCCTATTTCTGTCTGCTCTAGCATCGTCAATAATTTAACTCTGTTCACTTTAGTGTAGAGCCACTGCAATGCTGGAGTCAACTCAGGGCACTTTACACAGTCAGAAAAAAAGATATTTTTAATTATATTGTGTTAAGTAACCAATTGTAAATGGATCCAGATCGAACAGATTCAATTTACTCAATGTTTAAATGGTTTTTTGTGTTTTTTAAGTGTAATCTGACCCTTTTTCTATAACAACTTGTGGATGTTTACACCACATGTAGAACTCTGGATTTGTGGTCCAACTTCATTAAATGATGGGAATCAATGCTTGTATTTGACCCAGTAAGTTCAACATGTTGAAGAGCTATATTTTATTTCAGCTATGTCATCAATTATATGAGATGAAGCTCAAAAAAAATATTCAAGAGCTATATTTTGTGGAATCAATGCAGTCTTGTAACATCTATGTTTTCTATGCATTCAGCTTACAAGATGGGGGGGAAAACATGGGTAAAAAAAATCTTAAAAGCATTACGCTGGGTCAGAGTATGATGAAATTAGCAAACAGATGACAAACGACTCCCTGACATCTATGTGCTTGGAAAATACATAATACCTTTAACAATATGAAAGAGACTGGCAAAAATGATATCCATGAAAGACTGTGAATGTCAAACCACAAGTGTCTCTTTATTCTTCTCCCATAGTTGAATTTTGTTGGTCAGTGGGTGCGGCTGCAACACGAGGAAATAAATATAACAAGAACAGCGTGTCAAAACCAATACTGACCAAAAGGAACACAAAGATATGTTTTAGAGTTACCAAAATACACTTTGATCACCAACACTTTATGGAGAATGTTCTGTGGAAAACAAAGCAAACCTGAAACTTTATGAAAAGAGTTGAAAAACGCACATTATACTGACCATCAAAATGATGGTAGTAGCGGAATGATATACTAATGGTGGTCCGATGGCAGCTGTTGCCACCAATGGTGGCATGACCAGTTGTTGGGTTTAGTTTTTCACATTGGGCAAAGTTATTGTATTTTTTTTTCCCCCTCACTTAATAATTGAATTTCAAATTTAAGCACTGCATTTTATATTCGGTCATGTGACTTGTGTATAAACAAATAGTTTGTTCTGGAACAATCGTGCGTTATCATAAAGTTAAAAAAGAAAATATCTAGCCGGCGTGGGAATAGCTTTTTACTTTTTTTAAGAACTTGTATATGGGCAGAAGAAGGGACACTGTGGGAACAGGAAATCACAAACACCAGGCATCCCGCCACCAGTAAAATCATGCATGATTATTTAGTAGCCGGTTTTGCTGCACTGCAGCCATGCCTGTCCTCACAGGGAGAGAAATGACCGGGGCTGAATCAAGTCATTTATTCCAGTGAGTTGACCATGAGTTTCTGCTCATAAATAACAATCTTACTAGCCTTCCTTCTAGTGATGAATCTTCCTCTTGCAGCTTTGCAAAGCCAGCTGACGGCTTCACCCAAGGTGGCATCACTGCTGTATCAGTCTGCATCATCTTTGTTTAATCCATTTTTTTTTTTGTACTGAAATGTTTGCATATTAGTCACTGGACTATTGCCCAACCACTGCAATAAAAATGAATCATGTGGGAAAAGTCTTTACGCTGAGTCAAATCATTTGCTGGCTGCAGTTTCACAATTAGTTATTAGATAGAAAGCTGTGACCTGGTGTGACCTCCGAAATCTTTTCTCCCAGCCATTAAAATGTTGACATGGTCTCCAAAATGTAAATATATATATATAATATTGTCTACAAAAAATATTCAAAAATTCAAACAGAAGAACGCAAGTGACGTGATCTCTTAAAAAAAGGAAATTGCAGAAGTAATTAGTACCAGTCTCTTGTCTCATTTAACTGTGTTTAACATCATTCCATATAAAATGATTTACGGCTTCATAATATCACGAGGGTTTCCCTGTAATTGCGGGTGATTCTGTGTCTCGGAAGGCTCTCTCTCCCTCCACGGCTGACTCGCCCACTTCTCCCTCGTCAGCTTCTCCTCAAACATTTTCGAGTCAGCTGTGGAGGTCCTGGTGGAGAGACGCCCTGTGTCTCCCGACCCCTCCATGTGTCGGAGCACAGTTCAGTATTCACCTCCACCACATACTAATCCTTTCATTTGCTGCGGCTTCAGGGAGTCGGGTCAAAGAGCCGACTGTGTGGGGAGTCAGGAGGGACGGAGACTGATACAGAGATGTATTTACAGACGTGTACAGTAACTCAAATACTGAACCACCTTACTAACAAAAAAAATGTTTATGCATTCATACAGAAAATCCACATTTGCTAAATATACATATCACCATTGCACACATTTTTGTTTTTTCATGTAGTCATCCTAAAAGACATTACATCCTCTTTAAATTCTTGGGTTTTATGTATCGGGACAAGATAAAAATCATGTGTTCTTTACTAAATTTCCAAAAATATTTTTCAGTTAGCCTCAAGTATGTGAAAATGAACAGATTCCACACTGTCTTTGACTTATTAAAAATGAGGAGGGCAATTGTTGCTGTCCATGAACCTTCTTAAGGGTTAAAAAACTATTTCCAAGCAATTTGAGGTTCAAAAGGGAGATTTTTCACAAGCTTTAAGCATTTCAAGTAGTTCTCAAACTTCCAAGAAGTAGATTTCCAGGATAGGTCATCCCAAAAATGCCACAGAGAAAAAATAAAGACAAACAAAAGCTAAATGGCTGACTTTACAGGTCCTATTTGTCAACTTAAATGTGTGAAATTTACAACACTGCGATAAAAAAAAAAAAAGAGCAAATATGTTTGAGGGGGTTTTTTTTCAGAAGGGCTATAAGAAAACAATCCCAAAGACATGCAAGTGTATTGATCTGCTGCAACTGTCAAATGAAGGAATACGAACTGTATTCCTTCCTTGTTGTATAATTTCATCTCCAATTATGCATTAGCAGATGTTCATGCTACTCAGTAATGGGCGTGCAGAACATCCGATTGGCTTTTAATCTGTAACACTGATTACACAAAACAGATGGCTGCTCCCCTCATTAGCTTTTTTTTTTTTTCTCCCACATGATAATTTTAAATAAGGGAAAAAATATTCTCGACTGCATTGTTTTATTACTCTGTATACTCTCATCCATTAAGATGGTAGTGGTAGAAACCTTTTGAAGATCTGATTCAGACAGAGGCTTCAACATTTTTAAAAATTATTTAAAATCAAGTCTTGATTTGATTGATACGGTTAAAGGCTGACCGGTAGTTATTTTTGGCAAATTCCTAACCAAATTATATTGTAGTCAACCTGATTTTGCAGGACTCATTAACACAAACATCTGCTCTAAGAAAGATCAGCTAAAACATTAAACTACTGTATTAATGATTCATATTTTCCAATTATTCATCAGATCTTAGAAGAAAACAGCTCTTAAATTAAAGGTTATGATGCTTCATAAGGATTTTAAAAACAATTACTAAAATTGATGAATATATGTGGATAAATATCAGACATTTAGGCATGACATTGCTTGTAATTTGATAACCTTTTGTGAGAATATTACAGAATCAGGTGTAACTTAACAAATCTGTGATTTAATTGCTTTTCTTTAGAACCCATTAAAAAAACCTATTTAAAAAATGAAGATGAATTATGATGCTAGTAATTTCTTCATCTTATTTTTATACAACGTGCCTGTTATGCAGAGTATCTGCCTTTCTGCCATTGGACTTTATGTAACGCTGTACTGATAAATATTAAAGCTTTCTGCTGAGGTAGCCAGCCTCTGCAGTCAGCCGCTTGAAATGTTTCAACTTAAGTTTTAATATATATGGCTACATTAACTCTTGAGGCAAAAACAACAAAGATTTTTCAAGCTTTATTTTCAATTCTCTATTTTTCATAGTTATTTTAAAGGCAAGTTGCATAAAACCTGGACAGCGATTGTATTTTTTTATTCCAGCTTCTCAAATGCCTGACTTCAGGTTTACCATCAAGTTTAGTCCCACTGATTTTTTTGCAATAACGACGTATTTTTGATGTACCAGACAACTTGCACAACAAGCTTTTAATAAGAATATACATTAAACCCTGTGCTTTCAAAATAAGGGGTCTTCTGTGGGCTTTGGCAAATTGACTTGCTCACTGACCTGAACACTTGCAGCCATTATGGAAATGTTCATCAACAGATAGGTGAGGGGCAGCACTGCTGTACCGCCAGAGAAAAACTTCAGTCATTCCACTGCTTTCTGTGGCGTCTCATTAAAAGAACATTAAACAATAGAAACCACATGAAGGAAAATTTTTTGCTGAGTTTCAGAAACCGTAACTAAAACTAAGCTGTAATATGCCCCGACATCCAGAACTGGCCTGTGGCTATATGTACATATACAGCATTCTGTTGCTCTACACCTCACAGCAAGGCACATCTCTAACATTATTGGTTTTCAAAATTGTGGCCCTGAAGAATGCATAATTAGCACTTTCTGCAACCCTAAAAGCAGTGCGTTTAAATAGGCCCAGGAGGATTTTGATTTGTAACACTTTGAATGTAATATGACTGTTTATGTCTCTTGTGTCCCCTGTCAGGAAACCAAGATGAAATACCCACCACTGACCGCAGGAAGGATTTACGCTCCCATTAAAACGTTCCCTTCATGCATCAGCCAGCTTTTCCTCCGCTCACGCGGCTGACTGCTGTCGTTCCCAGATACAGCCACACAGACTGGAAGACGACAGCATTGACGGAGTGTGAGAGTCGGGAGTAAATTCAAACAGTTGAGTCACTTATGAGTGACGGACGACCTAACGATGTCTGGAATGGAGTCGTCCAGCAGACCATGAAGCAAAGTGGACCAGCGGAAAGGGAGAGCGTTCTTTTCTGTACAAGTATTGACTCATTCATTTGTGTTTCCAATGACGAAATAATTCACAGAAACTGGGAGCAGAGAGGCAGTGACCTAATTCAGGATAAATGACGTCAGTCTGATAAGTCGCCCGCCTCCTTACTAAGTGATGGAACATCATCAGAAATGGATTGTTTTGACTGAGGCTGGAGTGTGTGAGGTCACATGATATTACTCAGAGTGTGAACTTTGATACTGCACGCAGTTATGTTGAGGCGCGGACTGCTAACTTGGGTGTCCCGTGTGGGGGGCCTGCTGGTGCTCCTCTGCTGCTCCCTCTCACTTCTCTATCTGATGACCTGCAGCCCTCCACATTCCAACAACCCTCCGCTTAGTCACGTTTTACCCCACGCAGGGTCCAACCACCCCAGCCTTGGAGGTACAGGCCCCGTGGTCGGAGCAGGGCCCAGTGGGACAAGAGGAGGAGGAGATGCTTCTCAAAGCCGGGGTCCACCAGCAGCCCACTCTTACCAGTTGCTCCTCCAGGAGCGCGAGGAGCAGCACCGCCTCTACATCTCCTCCTTAAAGAAACAGATCGCTCAGCTGAAGGAGGACCTGCAGGAGCGCAGTCTGCAGCTGAAAAGAGTGCAGGAGAGCCTGAAAACGGCTGCAAACGGACCCGCAGAGGGGCAGAACGGGGGCGCCGAATTACAGGGGGCTGGCTTTGGAGAGGTTCAGGGGGCAAAGAGCCAGCAGTCTGACCTGCAAGAGTTCCTTCGAACTCAGCTGTCAAAAGCCGAGATAAGCTCTGGTAGCAGGTTGCCCAACGAGTACGCCGTGGTGCCTTTTGAGAGCTTCACCCTGCAGAAGATGTACCAACTGGAAATGGGGCTCACGCGTCACCCAGAGGAAAAACCAGTGAGGAAGGACAAGAGAGATGAACTGGGAGAGGTGCTGGAGGCGGCTCTGCACAGCCTCAACACACCCTCATCACATCAGGATAACAAGGTGCCAGCAGAAAAGACCCAAACTAGCAAAGTCTACACACCATCTGACTTTATAGAAGGTAAAACACAGCTGCACTTTGCCTGATGTAGTCGATGTTTATATTCCTTTCCAAAATAAATCCACCAGTAGCTTTTTTTTTTTTTTCACATTTTGTCTTTTTATGACCAGAAACGTTAATGTAATTTAAAACTCAACAACCCTAAGCTTATTGGGATGTCATGTTATGTATGAATAACTTTCAATTTTTCAAATAATAATCTGGAAGGTTTGATTTGCATTATAATTTAGCTCGATTGAGTCATTACCTAAAAGATAAAACTAAAATCACATTTTGCTGCAAATACAGTGACATGTCTTAAGTTTTTTTTTTCCTCACTGCAGACTGAAAATGTTGCCTTTATTTCATCGCAAAATAGCGTAAACCCATTTGTGTACGTCATTGTTGAAGTTTTGCCACATATTCTCGGTTAACTGGGCCATTCTGAAGTGTGTCTTTATCCTGCAAGTGAATGTCTGCCCCAGTTTTTCCAGTAAACATATTTTCTATCTATCTTCTTAAGGTCCCTTAAACTTCAAACTTCCCTGCCGACAGCATACAGTACAAATGCATGCCACACTTGATTTTCCGCTGACTTTGCACTGATCCAACAAATAAAAACCAAATAAAATGGTGTGAAATTTGTAGTTCTGCAGTGACTAAGCAGGAAAAGTTCAAAGGATATAGTGATTTGTGTAGGTCCTGTAAACACAACTCGCATAGTGTAAGTAAAGGATAGGATTTCACTTTTTGAAATGTAATTCCTTGTCATTAATCAAAACCTATTGTTACCTAAGCAATTAGGTTAATAAGTGCTACATGCAGCAGCTGCTGGCTCAGTATGACTTACAAAGCATATAGTCATTTGATGTCTATCAGCAGGAACACCACTTATTCTAGAAATCCAAACCAAACTCCACATTTAACAAACATTAAGTTGGGTATACAATTTAACAAGCATACTTTTATTGCTTCATCTTATCATATCCTATGGTCTGAAAGTTAACAGAGAATACTGTCTCTTTGAAAGGGTTTGTGGTGTACGATTAAATGAGCTTCCGTGTGAAAGAGTCAACCTGGGAAAAGTAAAATGAGCTTTAACAATTGATTTGTGATGTTGCAGAGTTCAGTATCAGCGGAACCCTGCGGCCCAATAGCCCACAAACTTCAAATTTTATACTCTGCTGTTTTCATCCTGAACCAGTCCCTAAAGTATGGTAAAATATATATATATATTCATAGCAGCTTCTGTGTAGGGAATGTCTCCATTGTTTGCACCTTGTGACGTGCAACAAAAATGATTGATTTTAACTCTCTTTTTTTTCCCTACTGTTCTGGCTGTGCAGTGCACACAAAAAGTGTGCTACAAAGCATTTTCAGCAAAGCCCAAATCCCTTCTCAGAGATAATGTCAGATTTTTTATTTTTATTTTTTACCTCATTGAATTTTTTGTGCTCAAAAATGATTAAAAGCTTCTTGTGACATTTTCAGCTCATAAGACGCATTACGTGACATTTTGGTCACAGTAGCTTTAAATTGTTCCATTTCAGGGCTCTGGAAACGGTATGAAAATCATTTTACTTAGCCACGTTAATGTTGCTTTAATTAGGACACAATGAATCCTGCAGGCTTTGGCTAAAATAGCTGCACTGAAAGCTTTAACTTTTAACTTGATGCCTTCAGATGTGCTTGGGCATTGAGCTGTCAGCATGTCGGATTACAACAGAAAGATGAATCACCAAATGGATGCATGGTTCCTTTGGTAGAAGATACAGTCTCAGAAAATGTAAGGTTTCTTTGCTTATATAAAACAGACCCTGGGCTGTGCAGCCGTTTAGTCGACATGAAAATCCATTTCTCTTTTTAGAAATTTCTGAAGTACTTGTTGGTAAAATTGTTAGATTGACCGAGGGACACTGATAATATTTGACTCTGTCATCAGGACCGTAATTGGTGTGCTGCACTCCACCAGTCAGGAGAAACACGTGCCTTAATGGCAGGACACGTCTGAGAGCTTTGTTGCTGCGCTCACAGCTGCTTTCTTTACTGTCACTGCAGGGATTAACATAAAAGATAAGCAGGAAGTTTTCTGTGCATGATGCATCCTGTGAGTTTAAATGGTTTTCTGTTACTTTTGTGTGTGTGTGTACAAAAACGTCCTTGTGAAAACTCAGCAGCATGAATGGAGACACGTCAGAGGAAGTAGGGGGTCTTTCAACATGCCCGGGGGTAGATTGGCATTCACTTTGTAAGAATATGGCCAAAGTGCCTCAAAACGAGCTGAGCAATAGGAGTTGAATACATCCAGTCCATCCTGAGTGCCCACACACATTCAAGTGGACATCTGCATCTGTTTGAGATCAAATAACTCAGGAAGCATCTTAGCACAAGAGCTCTGCTTCCTTTTCTTTTTTTGTCCCTCTAACTGGCTCTGTATATTCCTGGAAGGTCATAAATCTGAGTGTGTTTGTGCAGAAGTACTGCCAGGATATCCCCTTAGTTTGCGCAGCTCAGATCAAAACCGCAGGAAATAAGCACAGCTGCTCTTCATTCAAACTGGAAATGTGCGACGGCGTGTGTTTGCGTGTGTGTGTGCCTGCGTGCAGTCAGTGCTATACAGCCATGACTTCAATCAGGATTCTGTTATTTTAAAACAAGTTTATTAGAAATTAGACCTCTTAAACTATTTACCATGTTATATTTGCAATTACCACCATTAGCGAGAACGTTAAAGATGTAGCATTCCTGCCTGTAAGAATCATTCCCATTACTGTATTTCATGTAGAATTAGTGCACTGTTATCTTTGACTAGCTAGGGACTGGTTAAATGTAGTTAAATTCATTTAATTTCCCTTTGGGATCAATAAAGTATTTTTGAATTTGAATTACCTGTATCAAGTTATATTGAGGTAAATTTTTCATTAGATGCTCTAGAACATGTGATTGCAGTTTTCTGCATATTGCAGTGCAGGGTCACATAAGGGTAAGCAAGTAGATTCAAATTCTTTTTTGGAGTTGACCAGGCAGAGACCTAAATGTTAATTTCTCTCTGAAGAAACATGTTGGTAAATTAAAAAAAAAAAAAAAAAAAAAAAGACTTAAGTTTGCTGGCAGGATCATCAGCTATAAAAGTAGCTGGAAGAAGATAAATACGATTTTCTCTCATTTCATATTGCTTCTTGTCATCTGCTGATATCCAACTTTCAGTTTTTAGAAGCTTCTTTCACTTTTGGTACTCCTTCCTCATTTTCTCATTTTAACTCCTGAAAAATGCTAAATTCAGTAACTTCCACACTTAAGTGCTGTTGTCAGCACAACCTGGTTGAACTGTGTTTACTTATCAGAAAGGCTAAAAATGAGCACAAAGTAATCACTCCAGTAATCGTTGGATTTCTTTGCGCATCTCCATTAATATACTCCTGTCTGTGTTTTCAGAATAGCTTCCATGTTGTCTGGCACGTCTGACCACGCTGCCTGCTTCTTGTGGCTTGGCAGTTCTCTGCTAGACATATTTTAATTCTCCCTAATGCCCATCAATTGCATTACATCTTGAAGAAGCAGTTCTTTTCTAAATTGAAGCCAGCCAAGAAGAAGAGACTGACATCAGCATTTTCCAGAGATTTAAAGCTGCATTAACAAACCAGTGACTGAAAGCTAAAGACGAGCAATACAGGTTTGCAAAATGAGCCATCTAGCTACAACGGCCTCCAAAAAAGACAGAAAATTGCTCTGAGACAGAAGACAGGAAGTGAAGGCTTTTATCCTAAATTATTTGGCAAATGAAAGCTCATCATGTCCCTCTGGGGAAAAAAGAGTCTCCCGATCATAGGAAGCTCGCCAATTTAACACTTTTTAATTGGGGCTGCTATCAGCGCTGTCTATCTTTGCCCATACAAACCCCTTTGTTGTACTGCTCTTCATATCCATCATCCTTAAATAGTCCTTCATTTTTTATTGGTATGTCATATTCTCTTTTCAGTGTTCCACCCTCCTACTTCCCATCTGATTCGCTTCTGTCTGGCTCCACTTCTCATTTTTCTTTATTAGCTTTTGCTTTTCTCTCTTTGCTAAGTGATCTCATCAGGTCAGCTGGCAAGTAAAAGTCTTTGTAAAGGCAGAAAAATTGGAAAACGGCTTTCCTCATGGGGAGGCAGCTGACGTAAAGCCTGCAACAAGAATGTTAGTACAGATTACAAAAATAGCCTCTCTGTCTGAAAGTGCCTCTGTGTTGCATGTTGTTGCTCTTTGCCCAAAAACAGCAGCGCGACTGGACAATATCTCATGTGTCCTCATTAGATTTGTATGTTTGAAAAAAAAAAAAATTAACAGTATGACAGAATTTATTTATGAAGCATTAGTCATGACTGTGGTTTAAAAACAAAACCTACATCGTTACTGTCTTTAAATTAAGCAAGGCACAAAATAGAATGGTGCTTTTGCTCAGTTTTTTCTTTGTTGTGATAATTATTTTTGTCAACAAATTACACATACAGGAAGTCTGTGTATTGCTCCTTAAATGGTGTCACATCTGAAAGGAAGTATATTTGTGGTTAGAGCAGCAGAGTTAAATATATGAATCAACACCTACGAAAAGAAAAAAAATAGAAGAAAAAAAATAAAAGAAACAAAATTGCCAAATCCTGTGTGCTGGTGATCGGTGTAATCTCCTCTACAAAAATAAACCTTGTCATTAATCTCAACCTAGCGAGGTGTTGACAAGTCTTTGTAATCACTAGCGATAATCAATTTGGTTCTAATACGACCAAATTGACTGAAAGCACAAATGCTTTTTGGGGAGTTGGATGTGTCCCACATTAGTGTGTGACTAAATATGTTTAAAATCTTTTTTTTTCTTTTTTTTTTTACTGGGTTAAATAAGAGCTCAGTTTTTTCAGTTTTATTCCATTTCATCCAAAATGTGCTGTAAAATTACTGTTTTAGTCAAAGGACTAATATTTTAGAGAAAATTGCCTTTTTTTATTGTTGAAAATAAGAAAAACAACTGATACAAGTACTTTTTATGTTCCTTTAATTTGTACACTAACGTTATTATCGCATTTTATGCATGTTTGGTCATAAGTTTATCTCTTATCCATTAGGTATCAGTCGTACAGAGAGGGACAAAGGGACGCTGTATGAGCTGACTTTCAGAGGGGAGGCGAGTCACGAATTCAGACGTCTGGTCCTCTTCCGACCCTTCGGACCTCTGATGAAGGTCAGAAATGAAAGGATGGACACAACCAATATCATGATTAACATCATCGTCCCGCTCTCAAGACGAGCCGATAAGTTCAAACAGTTCATGCACAACTTCAGGTATGCAGATGTTTTTTTTATATATATTGAATTCTTGTCATTACAGCTTTATATAGCAGCCACTGAAACACTGTGAATTATTCATGAGTTCTCACAACAACTACTACTGTAATAAGGAAAATGTGATAAAGTACACAAACTGTGACACTTACTGAACAGCCTTTTTTCTGCTTTTTGAAGAAACGTCTTTTAAAATTTAAATCTGTGTTTTATCATGGGAAATGTAGTTGGTGCTAGCGAATGTAAAGGAAGCTATTGCAGTAAAAAAAATATTTCCTGTTATATTTTTTTTTTGTTAGAAAGCTTTCTTCAAAAGCTACGAAGTTTTCACTTACAAGAAACCTTGCAAAAGGAAACTTTGTATTTTTGTAGCCTTGAAAATTTACATACGACTTGCATCCCAAAATACTTCAAATCTAATCATAAACAGATCTTGGGTAGTATGCATATGACAAAATTCTGACAAGTGTTTGATAAAAATGTACAGCCAGTAAGCAACAGTGTACAAATAAGTAAAACTAACAGTAAAACATGCTTGCTTTTGCTCTGCAGTTTTGCTCTACAATCAGTTGAGGAAACGTCGTCCTTAATGTCAGCAATTTATTGTGCTGCTGCTGCTACTTATCACGCCACTTTTTTACATGGTAAATCCTCCTTAGTTGAATCATTGCAGCCCATTAAAATGCCCCCCTGGGCAGAGCCGCGGTTGATATACAACATGGCAAAAATGTACTTACTTAAAAGACGTGGAGTTGCTGAGCAAACACGTTCTGCTCATAAAAGTGCAGTGAGGAAAGCAGCGTGTCACAGCATGTGTGAATGTTTAGTAATAACTTTTTTTTTTTCTTTTTTTTTTTTAATCAAAAGGGTATTTATTCGCAGACTGTGAGAAAATGCCTCTCTTCCACCAAAGGTTAGAAAAACAAGTTGGATATATTTTGCCACTCATTTCAGAAGTGAAACTCTAATATTATACAGATCCATTGTTCACTCTTCAATTCATACATTTTTTTAGCTATGCTTGTAAGTACAAAGGTGCATTAATATTTGGAATATAATCTTCATATCCCTAACAATAAATAATGTACCATCAGAGGCCTGCAAAAATAGATAAAATATTCACATGAAAGAAGAGGAGCTGTCAAACACCAGCCTATAAATTGGCAATAAAACGTTGTGAATCCGATGGGGGTTTATGAGAATTTATTTTCTACAGGTGCTTCTGGGGATTTCTTGTGAGCACACCATTATTTTTAACATGTCTCCATTGAATTCCTGCAGGCATCTCTACCCAGTTTCGTTTGACTTGCATGGATGTTTCCTTTGTGAAAACCAGAAGAGAATCTGAGATGTGGCTTTTTGTAGAATACAATTTCTTTTCTCCAATTCCTCTTTAAGAAGAACCGTAGTTAACTATATAATCATTTGTGTGAGAAAGGGACTGCTGTAAAACAGGATTTTGTTTAACCTTATTTGAATCTATGTGGTTCAAAATTTGAAATACTTTGATTGATAAGCCTGAACTAGATACGTTTTCACTTATCAGAGAATCCTGGAAAAGTCATGGATGCAGCATTTTCATTACTCTAATGCTCTGCTGTTAAGAGAACCTCAAAAGCAGAAGAACCTCATCTTGCGGTCATGCATGGATTCAATAATTGCATGCTAAGAACAATTTTTTTAAAACAATTTTTTTTTTTTATCGGAGCTTTAAAAAATCTTCCAAATCCAGCCACCAGATTATTTCTCATGGTGTCTCTAATCCCATGGCTCTAATATATTTAGATAAATTTGTTATTTAGTTTCTGTATAGGAAGCAGACTTCCTGATGCTGCACCAGAGTAACACGCGCCATGTTAAGCAAATACTTGTCTTTTATCATGAGTGATCTTGATATGATTGCTAGTTGAAATGTTACTACAGAAACTACTCCATCTTAGAATAAAAGCTCTACTTTAAAGACACAGCTGATTATAAACACAAAGTTTTCTTGCAGTACTTCAACTTCACTTTCTTGCTTCCAGCATTAACCAAACCTTCTGTTCTTATATGGTCTCCTTTTCTGAATTTCATTTATGTTGGCAGACTACATAAATGTGCATTATTGCTGCCAAATGTATGTCAATTTGTATATCAATCTGTATCTCAAAATACTTCTTATTTAGCAACATCCCCTTGTGCAGCAAGAAGACTTTGCTCAAAAAAAAGCAATACTGTGTCATCAAGCTCCATTTCTTTATGAATTTGATGGACCTTGAGTTTACACAAACTGCACAATTTCACAATGCTGTCCAACTTGCAATATCTATTAAATTAATTTTAAATCTTCTCAAATTTCTCAGCTAATCACCTATGTACATACAGTTGCATTTATTTTTACAATGCATATATTTACATTTCTACACAGACATGAGGCAGCAGCCTTTATGCTGCTGCCTCATGCAAGTATATATGTAGATCAGCTTCCAAGCTGCTGCTCTCAGCAAACAGACTGCATTCAACTCCTGTGTTGGTAGAATCTGCTGCTTTAATGCTCTGCTGTTAAGATCCCACTGTAGATTTATTATTGGAGTAATACAATATATTGGATATTCCTTCCCCAATTCCAGCAGTAGGAACAGCCAGCCAATATGAATATATTAAGCAATATGAAAAAAGATTGCTTAATATGCCTGAGAAGATGTTAAATGTTGCATCAAAAGTGCTCAGATGGCAGAGCCGTTCCCTCTGTCTGTGTGTTGAGCATCAACTGTGGTTGAGTTGGAATAATGGCTGCCTGCGCCTCATTCATCATGTTCAACAGGAGAATGACCGGCTGGTTTGCGTCTCTGTGCACAGATTAAATGTAAAAGTGTGAAAAATCTTACATAACAGATACGTGAATGGGTTGTTGAATATATGTGAGTGTCTTGGTCATGGTTTGACACATTTTGTGGAAACGGTGATCTCATCTAACTTCATCCATTTATTATTTTATTGTTAACTTTGAGTCTGCATTGCTTATGCACACTAAATCAGCATGTGGCGCTATCCATTTATATTTTATCTCTTCCTACAAAAAATGTCTGGCAACAATGGTTGGCGGTGGGGTTAAAAGGCTTTAGAATACTTTATTGTCTTAAAGCGATATGGATAGATTTTTAAAAGTAGAGTCTCAGCCCAGTACTGAAGCTCTTATTCCACTTCTTTTGTTCTGGCAATAATGAAACTTTGAACCCTCTCGTATAAACTCTTATTTCACCTTGGTTTTCCTTCTTCCTGTCAACCCCCTCGAGTCTCTGCTCAGTTTACATAAAGCTTTCATCCCTAATGTCCCATCCTTTGTGTACAGGGAAGTCTGTGTGCGTCAGGATGGCAGAGTACATCTGACCGTGGTGTATTTTGGGAAAGAGCAGATGAGTGAAGTCCGGAGCACCCTGGAGAACACATCTAGGTGAGTCTGATCTGTAGCCAAGTTCAGCCTTTTGAATCACATGCTGCATAAAACCAACAGAATAAATGCTGCAAAAATGTATGTATTTATTTTGCATTTCTTTTGGCCACTTTTACACACGTAACAAGAATAATCTCCTCTGTAATCATTCTTCCTGTCATGACACACAAATGCAAAACATACACACTCCTCCTGGCTCTTTGTCCTGCCACAGCCACTCATGTATCTGATGAATAATGGAGCAGCGTGCCACCTGTACAGAAGAGCTGAAAAGCTTCCAGCCAACACTGATAATTTACAACATGCCTGCAATCATCCCTCACTCACTTGACCCTTTTTGCACAGATTTCTACACACACACACACACACACACAGTCACCACCTAGGAAGACTGTAGCTGTTCGCAGATCAGGAGTCAGGGCCACTGTGAGTTGAAGTGACTGATTCCCTGAGGGGTTTCTATGGTGATGCGGACACAAAGGTTTGCATGTAGCCTTGAAGCAGTTGGACCATCTCCTGTGTTGCACAATGTCTCATTGTCTCGCTGTCAGTGATTTCTAAAACAGGCAGAGTTAAACTTTTAATAATGAGGAAAAAAAGAAAACAAACAAACTGGAAAAAAAAGTTGAAATGAAGCTGGAATCTCTGAAAGATGGTTTTGGATGAAATGGGATCCCAAAGAGATTCAGGATTGTTCTTAGAGTATAACAAAACGCATCAGGGTGAGATCTATCACATCTTGAAATTAAAAAGCAGCATTAATTTGTGATTTTTTTTATTTTTATTTTTTTTATGTATTATTTATTTTTATTTTTTATAGTATCTGTAGGAAAACAAAAAACGACAAAATGTACAATCTGAATCAAACTTTTTAGTGGTTTGAAAGAGTTAGAGTTATTAATTCCACACGCCACAAGTATTACAGAAAAAAAAACATATAATAAACAATGCATTATTACCCCACAGAGGCTGGGTTATCTTTTTAATAAGAGGAATATTGTAAAGGGGATTCCCTGCCTTTGGCGAGGACGCAAAGGCAGCTGCATCTACCGTTCTTGGGGGAAATCTATTTTAAAAGAAGCAATTTGAAACTAATAACCTTTTTGTTTCTACATTTTAGTTTCACACAGAATTTTATTGAAATTTTGATATGGGTAAATAAAACTATAGATTAACACATTCTACTTCCTAAGCATAATTTTCCCTGCAGCGATCCCTATGGAGATCTGTTTCTGCAGATCACTTTTAACGGATTCAGCTCAGCTTCACTAACTGGCTTAGTTTGTTTCTTCTTACAAATAGCCTCAAGCAAGTCGGTCTTTCCCCCCCCTCCTGCAAGATTACATTGCAGTCACGCTCTTTGCTTTCAATTAACACAGTTTATATCCTCACGGTATATTATTTAGACGCATAGAAAGCATTTTTGGTGAACCTGTATGAAAGTCGGCTCTCACTTTTTAAACTTTTTCTGCCAGACACTTGGGATGCTTGTTAAAAATAGACTGAATCAGAAGCTGTACTTTCAAATGTAAGGCTTTGAAATCCGCACTTCAAAGCCTCAAACCCATCCACAGGGGGGGTCCTGTGAGTTTATGAGCCCTATGTGGCCCGGAATAGAGATATGAACCGATGCGAAACAAAGAGGAATAGAAGGTAAGGTTTGAGAGGGAGGGAGACGGCATGTGAAGAAGAGAGAAACACGAGTGATCTAACTGGATACCAGTCAGTCAATACACATAAATAATGACTGTGTTGTGGACACTGAGAGGAGCTGATGGCTGCAGGGGAAAAACTGAAAGAAACTCAGAGAAGATGAGATCAGAAGAAATGCTAACGTGGAAAAAAAATATATATATATATTCAATCCCAAGGATAAAAACGGATGAAAACTGGAAAAAGATAAAAGAAAACAATTGCATGACATGGTGAATCATTTCAATGTAAAAAATACATTTTTTTTTTTCCTTTTAATAACTTGCACCTTATCATTTGTTGCATTTCAGTCACTTCTCGGATGCCTCAAGTAAATCCTGTGAAGCCCCTAAGGACAAATTAACTGGACAGAAGTGCAGGGAGCTGCACAGTTTTCATGTTCTGAATAGATCTTTCAGAAATGCACGCCTAAACGTACAAATTACTCAGTGTCATTAACTTGTGTAACCGTTTTGCCTGAGGCCTCTGCCAGCTTGCGTTCATCCTTCCATTACACGTGTGGTCTACTGATTATCTAGCTCACTAAAATGCCAGGTATTGTTGTCTTTTATGCAACTGTTTAGAGAAAAAATCACCAACCTTCATTCTACATACAAAGCAGACTGGTAAATCAACAATAAGGCATGAGTCACTAAGTTTCCAGGGTTGTGCTGGGTGGTTGTGAGCGTAAAATTCATCCTTCAGTTAGCTCACAACAAAAATATTATTAAAATGATGATGATAAGCATTTGCATGGTTTCTTGTTTTGACCTTGCTGACTAACGGACAAATATTCACAACTGAGAATGATTGAAATATTTTGGGCACATGCCGCTGAGCATCTGGCTCCAGGACGGGACCCTGGTCTCCCCAGTCTGGTCAAGGTTCACCTAAGAGTGTGATCAGCTATTTCTTTAAATATTTAACTTTATCTTTAGCTGCTGTCATAATACACTTGTTTGCATGGATATACAAGCCCTTTTTCATGCTTTTTATCAGTGTGACTTGCTAACTTCCTAATTTCCAGAACAGAACCAATGGACCTTACCAAGCTCCGCCCACAACCGACCCACATGACCGCAAGTCTCACAAACAAAGCTTCGCGGCTCGTTGTTTCTATGTAAACATGACTCCATTAGTGCATCATTTCTACCGGATTTTCACAATATATCAGCTACTACAATGGCCAGAGGAAATAACAAGTTCATGTCATCATCTGGGAGGAGGTTACTGGTTTCTCAGTCACAAGCTGGTTGCAAACCTGAGGCCAGCAGGTGTCAGTCAGTTATGGTAGATCTGAAATTTGGTTTGATGACTGAAATATGAGAAGCTACAGACAGATAGGAGGAACCAAAGAGCTCTGTAAAGGTAAAGGCAACTCTTCTGATGTTGGGATATAATTAATTTAATTTCACATAATTATTGCAGTAGAAGCTATTTGTACGAAATATATTTGTTCTTGTGTTTTCTACAACACAAGAAAACACAAAATGCAGTTTTTTAATGAAATTCTTTCTTATTAAGGGAGAAAAAATCCAAACCTGCATATCCCTGTGTGAAAATGTTCTTGCCGCCTAAACATAGCAAGTGGTTGGGCCGACCTCAGCAGTAACAATTGCAATGAAGTGTTTGTGATAACTTGCAAGAAGTCTTTTCCAGCTGTGAAGGAATTTTGGCTCCCTCATAATAGCAGACTTGTTGTAATTCAGCCACAAAGAGGTTTTACAATCATGAACATTCTTTTTAAGGTCATTTTCACGTAATCGCATAAGGTCCTGAAGCAGCAAAATAACCCCAGACTATGACACCACCTCCACATGATGCTATTTTTCTGTAAAGCTTTGTTACTTTTACACCAGATATAACAGGACACACACCTTCTAAGGAGTTTAGCTTTTGTCTCATCAGTCATCAAAATGTGTTCTGCCCAGTCTCTTTTTTTTATTTTCTTTTTATAACCTCTGACCTTAACTGAGGCAAGTGAATCCTCCATTTCTTTGAATCTTGTTCTGGGATCCTTTGTGGCCAGTTTGAACATACCATAAAGCATTGTTCACTTCACTGACTGTTTTTTTTATCATTATTTTATCATTTCTAACTTGAGGAATAAGCGAATAGCAGCATGGTTCAGTTCTTCATTTTGACTACAAGCCAAGCCATTTAATATGATGCTACAGTATTGATTTTAGAGACATTTGATGTACGAAAAGAAATGAGGACAATGCATTCAATAGATATTGAATGTTTTTCGGGTTTTTGTTTTTTATTTTTCAAACTCGAGCAAAATAATGGCACTGGAATTCCCATTTAAAAACTAATACCACTATCATTACTTCTAAAGGAAGCGGGCTCAGTCGGTCTACACAAAAGTGACAGGAGTAAAGAGAAGCCACAGATTTGGAGCTTACACTCAATCAAACTTTATTTGTATAGCACATTTCAGCAGCAAGGCATTTCAAAGTGCTTTACATCAAATCAAACACAATACAACATAGAATCGACAATAAAAACACAACATCAAGTCAGATTCCGTCAATAAACTTGCAATTGATTATGTTTCAAATACAACTCTAAACAAGTGGGTTTTTAGTTGAGATTTAAAGGAAGTCAGTGTTTCAGCTGTTTTACAGTTTTCTGAAAAACAGCTGACTTATTCACTGAAGTCTGTTTGATCAACAAGCGTCATGCTTGGAGTCTGTATCCTCCACCCTGTCCTTACCGTGTGTAGCTAACAGGATAAGACCTACAGCTGAGACATATTGGGGGAGTTTTTTTCACAGACTTCTTACTGACACAGTTTCAGCTGAATCAGGGTGCAGACCATCTTATCTGCAGTAGTGAAAAGGAATGTGTTGGAACAAGCAGAATATGGTGATGTGTGTGGGTGACAAAAGATCAAAATAATGAAAGCAATTATGAAAACATGGATTCAAGTAGGGTTACATTGACCTTTGCTGGCTAGGCCCTCTTTATAAGTATCTTTTTGCATTCTGTTTGGGTAACATGCAAATTCAATCAGTGATTTCATTTTAATAGGATTTCCCTACTAGTTTCTTTCAAAAAATAAACCTGACTTTCAACACCTCTTACTGTAAATAACCAGGAATTTATCAGTGTCATTCAACAAGTGTTGGATTATCCTCCACTGTGTTTGAACTGTAAATGTGCACAAGACATCCAAACTCTGCCCACTTGTACCTTTTTAAAGCTGTTTGTTTTATTTAATGCTTTCTTGAATTGCTTGCAAACTAAACTATGGTGACAGCCTGAGTAATTATGAAACAGGAAAATTTTTCCAGACTCTAGATTTAATATCTTTCTCCGTCTCTCCTCCCTCTTGCTTTGTGGCTATGTTTATAGGCTTTCAATAAGTGAAAGACCAGAGGACAAAGCAGTAAATCGGAACAAAATTAATGTTTCCTATTGTCTAGACAATAGGAAAGAAACAGTGGTTTGAGGTGAATGCAGCTTCTTTGTTGTCCTCAGTGTTGTCATGCTCACCCACAGACTAATTGTTCCATCTGTAAAATTCTGCAAGCACAGAGAAAAAGAACAACTTAAGTATGAGCAATTAAAAAATTAGGTCAAAGTTTATTTTCCTGAATGACACCTTAGTGACATCTATCTATTTTTCAGCAAATACACAAACGTCAATGTATTTTACTGGAATTTTATTTTGTCAATCTACACAAAGTAGTTCCTGATGGAAAGTGGATAGTTATAATCTATATGAGCTTTATATACTATATGTTTTATTTTACAAATACACCCAAGGGTTATTTGCCTTTAGAAGTCAGCTAAAGAGTAAATGCAGTCCACCTTTGTGTTATTTAAAATCAGTAGAAATCCAAATCTTCCGTGAAGGTTTCAAAGGTTTGTTGGAGAAGATGTGATTGAACAACTTCATGAAAACCAAGGTACATGGCAGAAAGGTCAGGGATAAAGTAGTGGAAAATGTTAAAGCAGAGCTTGGTTATAAAATAATTTGCTGAGCTTTGAACATCCCATGAGGCACTTTTCAATTCCTGACCTGAAAATGGAAATACCATGGCAAAACTCTAGACCTACAAAAACGTGGTTCACCACCTCAACTATAAGGGAAAGTAAAACGAATCAAGAAAAGAGGCCAAGCTGCACATTGTGCCTCTGGAGGAACTGCAGAGAGTTGCAGTTCCTCCAACGTTTGGGGGATACTTTTCTTAACCAGGACCTGGAAAGCTGGTCAGTGTTGATGAATAGAGATAGATTATGAAAGAAAAATTTGTTAGGGACTGCAGAAGACTTGAGGCTGTGGTGGAGGTTCACCAGAAGGTAGGAGGATAATTTTAAAGATGCAGTCAGTCACATTGGAAGGGGTTAGATCAAACGTTTTCATGTCTTATAATGCCCCAGTTAGAGTCCAGGATTACTCTAGTTTAGAATTTGATAAGAGTTTAAAATGCTCCATGTAGCAATTCCCTTCCACTTCACAGTTTATGTAGTTCTTTGTGTTCTCCTAAAACACAGAATCGGAATAAAATATCTTAAAAGTTTATGGTTGCAATGTGGCTGAATGTCAAAAAGGTCAGAGTTTGAGTACTATACCAAGGCACCATAATGGTGACAAAATCCTTGCAGGTGCTCCTTTTAACAGTTTACAGGTTTATTTGATCTCTCACTCACTTCCTGTCACATTTAAAGCTGAGACTGAATCAACACATGAATGCAGCTGGAGTTGCGTTAAAGTTGTTTAAAACAAGCCGAGTCATTGTTCTGCAGTTTGCCATCTGTGGACAGTTTGGTGCCAGCTGCACACGGGCCTGCTCTCCTGGGACTCTGCAGACACTCAGTCTGTTTGGATTCACGTTGTGCTGACAGATATGGACTCTGTTATCTGTGCTTCAGCCGACTTCACCTCACAGCACACACAGACATGTAGTTACATGCGAACATCATGCGTCTTGAAGTTTGAAGTCATCAGAAATCTTTGGAATGTGAAGACGGTCGTTCACAAAGTTAAATAAGCGGTAAGGCGCATCATGTCGCTGGTATGTTTGAGGTTTAGAGACATTTGGGATCAGAAGGTTTTACTGTCGTATTTATGGGAGAGGCGGAAAGATTTGGAATGTGTCAACGGTGTTTGAGCATTAGTGCTAGAGGAAAATATTATGCTAATGGACTTAAAAACCCGTACATAGCAGAGGTATGACACTCTGAGTGATTCAAGCTACCTAACGGGAAAAACGCTTTCCCTTCATTATAGTTAATTCCTCTAAAGAAGTCTTTGTAGCTGCTTTTTCCATGTGTTTTATTAGCTACGTGTATGAAAAATAATGTTTCCATCTGTTTGTTCTGCTTTAAACTTGGACACGTGAGCCACTTTTTCCTCAGGCTCGCCACCATGTGAAAAAGATCTCGGGATGTGTGTGTGATCTGCTGCGTGTCTACGTGGGCGCACGTTGGAGTAAAGGATTAGTGACTAACAGTGTGAATTGTTATGATCAAAGAAAAAGCCACAGCTGTGTGCATCTGGATCCAGCTGTTTCTCCTTACTCACGCCACAGCGATGAAAACCCACAGAGACAGACGGGCTCTTTCTCCTGCGGCCCGAATCAGTGACTCCTCTTCAGTCATTTAGATCCAAACCAGCACTGAAATCAACTCTTTGACTCTACTAAGTCTAGAAACTGTTTTCCATTTAAGGTCTTCAGTTTCTTTTTGTTTGTTTGTTGTTGTTTTTTTTACAATTTAATTACATTGCTCATTGGTGACGCATGTAAACGCTGTTGCACTTGAAAAATATCTCCATGCTTCAGTGATGGGAGATAATGGCATTAATCAGCCACATACAGCAGAAAATCAAGACAGTCTGAGAAAATTTGCGAGAACAGTTTTATCCATGCTTTTAAAATACTTGTAAACAGAATTAATAAATACTTTACTGCTACCAACAAAGACTGCTTTGTTCAGTTGCAGTTCCATCAAAAAGAGTTTTATCATATGATCAAATGTCTTCTTCAATAATGACTCACATGGTGTGTGTGCGTTTAAAGGGAGGCCAGCTTCAAGAACTACACACTGCTTCAGCTGGACGAGGAGTTTTCTCGGGGTCGGGGCCTAGACGTAGGGGCCCGAGCCTGGAAGGGAGGCAATGTGCTGCTTTTCTTCTGTGATGTGGACATCTACTTCACCGCCGACTTCCTCAACACCTGCAGACTCAACACACAGCCAGGTGATGTGCTGCACAAACTCTACAGCAGAAAACAAGCTAAAGTCTCTTCTACACTGAAAACATTACAGGTTTTACTTCTGACTAATTGTAGCTTTTGAGACGTATCTGGAATTCACACAATAATCGGAAGCAGTGTGTGTCTGATTTTACAGATTATGTTTATTTCTGGCATGAGGCTCCGTTAACATTAACTAAGTGGAGGAAAAAGTGAGGTGGTTAATTTTTAGATGGCTTTCTAACAGTAAAAGGTGGAGGTACACATCGATAAAACTGTTTTAAAAAAACAACATCCTGACAAAACAAAACAATCCAAGTGACCCACAGTTTCATAGATCATCTACCATACTTCACAGTGAGCATGGGATCCTTTTTCACTTCTCAGCCCTTTTGTTTTTCGAAAGTAAAAGTAAAAATGATTTGCCTAGAATCGACTGCACATCTAAGAGTTAACTAGACAGTAAATTCCCTTCATCGTTTCTATCAATTTTTTTTCTCTTCAAGCTTTCATTTTCATACCTCCACACTTGAGAGGAATAGATCCTGACTGCCTGTTGTGTGCAGCACCCTGACAAATCTGGTAATTGACTTTCCACTGGCATTTCTTGTCACTAGCGTGTCGTCTTCCATGATAAGTGCTGCTGTCAGAGAAGAGATGAGGAGTTCAGAAATCCAGGAGGAGCCCAGAATAGAAGTACTTCACATTGTGCTGATATGGTTTTGGTGAAGGGACTCCCTCTGGTCCCGAAGAGACATTTTAAAGAGGGGACTGTAGATATCTGAGAAAACAGCTTTGACTTGGAAATGTGTAATTGAGGTTAAATTAAAGTTCACATTGGTAACAAATAAATTAAGGGTACACGGTGTGAAATGTGATTAATCACCACATTTGCTCTCTGCTTCAATCTGAAATCTCGGTGGTAGTTCCATCCAGCGAAATAATTATTGGGACCAATAAAACTCTGGGTGACTAAATTATCATTAGGATCTCCAGCAAATGTCAAACGCTGCTTTGTCCCTGCAGGTAAAAAGGTGTTCTACCCCGTGTTATTCAGCCAGTACAACCCTGCCCTCATTTATGGAAGTCCAGAGCACATCCCACCTGTGGAGCAACAGCTGGTAACACATGAATGATCCATACTGTCTCATTTTTCTGACTACTGGTGGAGACTGTTTAGAAATACTTATCCTCTTATGCAGCTAAGTCTCCAAATCCTACTGTGCGTGTTTCACAATATGTTTGCAACTCTCCTTCTAGGTGATCAAGAAAGACACAGGCTTTTGGAGGGATTTTGGTTTTGGTATGACCTGCCAATACAGGTCTGACTTTATCAACATAGGTAAGGATTACACAACAGAATTAACATAGCAGTCACACCACTTTTCAACGGCTTCGGGAATCCATAACCAGTTCCTCCTGAGGGCTGATTGTCAGAGTAGAGGCGTGACACTGCACAGTAAAAACGGCTTCATCAGATGCGGCAGTAATATCCTCGCTATTGTCCTAATGGTGCCGCTGCTGAACGGACATGAAAAACAGCAGAGCACTAATGGCTCAGGAATGCATTACTATTCGCAATGCGGAGCTTTGGTATTATTATATTACCCTGAACGATAATTTAATGAAGCAGCAACAGTACAGCTCAGAGTCTTCCTATGTCCCATCTGTGTCATGAAAAAGTGAGACTCGTATATTACATTGATTCATTAAACACAGAGTGATAATTTAATTTAAATGATTACGGTTCACAGCTCATTAAAAATCAAAATCCAGTTTATTAAAAGAGTTAAATATTGCATAGAACCAATAAGAAACTATTTTTATAAAATAACTAACACCCTACTCAAGAGTATAGCTATGTGCAGTGTATTACATGCATTCAGTATGTTATGCTTAAAATGATAATACTTCTGGCATCTCTAGTAACACAACCTAATTTACTTGTGACTAATGTCCTGAATAATTCTATGTGTTGAGTCTCTTTATGCACTTTTCCTAGCTTCAGTTTATGCCTTGATATTCTTCCTTAAATTCTTAAACAGGTTTGGCTTCACGAGTTTCTTTTGTGCACTTTTAATTTAACCAAAATATTTTCCTTCCACTCAACTTTCCATTCATATGCCTTTTGTGCCTTACCCTCCTTGTGAGGGAAAGCCATGTATCTCTGCTGGAATGTTGTCTAGTTATCAGTTTTCTCTGTTACTGTGTAGGGCATAACATAAGCTTTCTAATTTGTTCTTTTTTTTTTTTTTACATTCAAGAAAAATCTTAATCAATTCAAAGTAATCTTTTAATTTTAAGGGACACTGGATTTTGGGTTTTCGTTGCCTCTCAGCCATAATCTTTAAAATGAAAAGTTAACTTTTCAAATGAAACTACTGAAATAAATTAATTTTTAGTTGATGTGGTATTTTATAAAGTTACACCTATTCATCAGTTTTAATTCCCTTTGATTTGAAATCTGTAATTCTGTGTTTTAGTTTTAAATACACATGCAAATACACACAAACCATAATGCATGGATTCTGTCCAAACAGTTCCTAAAATGACCTAATATAGGAAAAGATGGGCAGCTTTTGTACTTGCTTTTGTTTGCACGTAAACTCCAGCACTAATTGTCAAAGGTTTGACTTGATTAATTTATGTTAGCAAAATGATTCATGCAGTGACGTAATGTGTGAAGACTTCCAGTCATAGAGACTATGACCATCTAAAGTGCTTTAACAGAAGGCTGCTTGGCCTCCTGTCTTAGTCACAGACATTTCCCCTCTCACTAAAACAGTTTGAGCTCTGTGAAAACACTTACTTTTAGCTACAGAAGACAAAATCTCACTCTTGCTCTTGCAATAAAAAAAAAATAAGACCCTCACCAAAAGGTGATCATTCAATACTACTTCAAGTATTCTCTCAACAGAGATGATGGTAAAATGGAAAAAGCTGTGGCTGGAAAAAGTGGACATAATTGTTAGCACTGCTGTCTTGATCACCAACCTGAAAAGACTGTTCAATGTTGAAATTGTTTTCTGCTTTTGAATAGCTTTTCTCATCATATAATGAGGGAGTTCCAATAATTTAGAAATGGATTTGTAAGGAACAGATTCTCTATAAAGTTATTACTGATTTCTTTCCATCCTGTGTAAACACACAACTCTTTTACTGAGGTGGCTACCTTTCCTGATCAATTATTCATTTGCATTTCGTTAGCAGCTGGTTTCTATTTTCCCTCCTGAATCTTCTGGAAGCAGCAAAGCTGTACTTAGCTTTTTGAACATGGCATTTTCATTTTCGCCTTACATTTTGTCTGATAAATGAGGACAATCTAGGACTTCCTGTTTATTTGGTTTTGGAGGTTTTTGGTGGATCAATAAAATATTTTTAGAAGATGGTAAAGAACAGGTGTTGTTTATATATCCAGACTTGTAAAACCCTTCAATTCAAAGAAATACAGCAATTTCTTTTTTTCCTCCAGTTTAAATAAGACCGTTGTAACAAAGTAAAATTTTGTGAAAATGGCACGCTTTTTTAAAATTTAATATAAAAAAGAAAGATGGAGACGGATATAACAATCAAAATAAAACAGGAGGGAGTCGGGAACCTTGCAGGAAGCAGCCTTCATCGTTTTTTTTAAAGGAAGTGAATATGACACCATAACTGTGAGTCATGCTGCAACATGTTTAGCCTTGCGCACTGATGACCACGTCTGTTCTGCCAGGAGGTTTTGACATTGACATCAAAGGCTGGGGCGGCGAAGACGTCCACCTCTACAGAAAGTACCTCCACAGCAACCTCCTGGTCGTCCGAGCGCCGTCACGCGGCCTCTTCCACCTGTGGCACGAGAAGCATTGCGCCGACGAGCTGCCGCCAGACCAGTACCGAATGTGCATGCAGTCCAAGGCCATGAACGAGGCCTCGCATGGCCAGCTGGGAATGCTCTTCTTCAGGCATGAGATCGAAGCTCATCTCCACAAGCAGAAACTGCAGAACCCAAAGAAGACGTGACTCTGGACTGAGAAAGGCTAGGCACTGCATCCAGCAGGTGAATCAGTATCTAAGCTTTGTATAATTCTGAAAGGATTTTGGTAAAGTTGCCTAATTTGACATCCTTCTCTAAACCAAATACCAGGCTCACTCTTTTATATATGTGCAGGAAATGCAAGGGAACAAGGAAGAGATGTTGTGGACTAAAAACTTAGAGAAAGAGTTTGGTTGAAAAATTGTATTTTGTATTTTCACTCCATATGTGACATGTGATTTAGGTACATCTTTACTTGCTCCTATGAAAAAGTACCACCAGTTATTTGTTGTTTTTCTTTTTTTATTGTCCTTTGAATTCATGTTCAACAATGTCAAGGTTAATTGAGCGCAACCATATGATGTAAATCAAAGCTAAAAAGTAAAAGAAGTGTCAATCTTCTTCAATGAAGACTTCAGATTTGATTCTATAAAAGTCTGGATACATTTAATTAAAAGTGAGAAAAATGCATTTATGGGTCCAGTGAGTAATTTAAATGCACTAATTATGGGCTTTTAGCCTGATAATACAATGTGAAACTTCTAATTTGTTGCAAGTTTGAATTTATTGGGTATGTTATCTGATTCACACAGTCAAAATTAGACACACAGGCTCAAAAACAAACATGCACTTCTATAAATATTTGCATAAATGCCCATTTGCAAGTTTCAATTCAACCATACACTTTTTTTAAACAGGCTTTTGGCAATTCTGATTATTTTTCTTCAGAAATGGTGGAGATTATTTAAATAGCTTGGTTTTCTGGCTCAGCTTTTAATCATAGTTCAAGCCAGTTTTGATTTCTGTGTGGGACCATTGACTTGTTGGAACATGGAATCTTGTCCGAGTTATGGGTGGGAGTTTAAGAATAAGGAGGTAGACACCTTTCACTATTCTAGCCATACTTTGGGAAATTACCCCCTGATAGCATGATACTACCACCACCATACTAGGTGTTTTATACACACTTATATTTGAAAGTCTAATGTCACTGTGACCAAACAGTCCATCTTTGTCTCTTTTTGCATTTGATTTGTCCATGTGGGCAGCAGCACATTTCTGTCAAGCTTGAAAGTCTCTATTGTGGAGAAGTTTATTTTTCCAGTTTCATGTTCTCATTGTTGGTCCAGCATCTTCCATTTTAAAACAGGCTTGAACCTTGGTCACATGGTTGAATCTTGGATCCTATCGGATGTTCCAAGAGAACCGTGATCCAAAACGCACATCCAAGGCAAAGTTTTGGATTGATAAACCTGGCTACCAATAAGTCTGGAATTGTTCCAACATTATTAAAACATAACCCAGAAAACTATCCAATTTAAACAACAATTTCTGATAAACAGAGGGTACAAATAGTTTCTTGCTGGCTAAAAAAGCATATGTTTTTGCTGCAGCTTACAAAAGCACATTATCCAGATACTCATGGAAGTGCTGTATCCATGTATTTGAGTCTGTATGCAAATGTTTGACAATGTGTGGAGAAAATCCGCCATACATTCAAATATGCAGTTCCATTTCTAGTTTTTAGTAACCATTAAAATTGTATACTTCATAGCTTCTCCATTCTATAAAAAGAGCAGTTCAAATGCTTTGATAAAAAACTCAAAATGAATGTGACATTTATGTCCATAATTGTATGTAAACTTCTGTACAGAATCATATTAATGTCTGTGTGTATGAGAGCCATTTCAAGTTGTTTTTTTATGCAACTGTGAGCCGTTATACATCTCAACTATGTGCCTTATGTAAATAATGTCAGATCCGTCTGTTTTTCTTAATCAGTGAAAGTTTAACTTGCACTGAAGTTTTTTACGTGTGTAAACAGAGCCACCCACTGGTTTGAAAATGAATAACATGCTGTCGAGCTATCAGTGAAGGACTCTTTTAAAGTCTGTCTTGTAAGGTTTTACATAAATTATTCTTTCAGTTGCCTTTTCTTCTGTATTTATAATTGTGTTCTGTAAATGTCAAGTCTTAGAATTTTTATTTTATTTTTTGCCTGCTTGGACAGTATTACATTCAGCTCATTCTAGCCTTATTAGCGCCACTGTTTTAAGATGTGGAAAAAAGCCTAGAAATTATTTTACTGTGGTAAAATTAACGATTTGGGGAGACTCTAGCTTTAATTTGAGTAGAATCGCTAACAGACAGAATGATTCTGCATTTCTATCAACTTTTTTTTTTTTTTACAAAATTATTATTGCTTCCCCTATTGACGCCCCTACCGCCTCGTATTTGCACAACCTACTTCCTCACAAAAGAAAAGCATTTCTCATGTAACATTTTACAAGGTCAGAGAAAACGGAGACAAAACTCTTTGGCCATTCTTCTTTACATAAGAGTCTTGGGTCCTTCTGCCGTTTTCTCTGTGAAATGAAGAGAAATAAGATTAAGGTCTGTGGACTAAGATAGCCATAGAAAGTGATTAATGGCTGACTGGAGCTTTTCCATGTTGGTTTTTCTGTGTTTTAGGTCACTATCCTGCTCTACAATGTACTGTCAACCCAATTCAATTGTGTGGCACAGGCCAACGTCACCGAATCATCCCCTCCACCTTACGTAAAAAACATTCAACCACATGTGCCTAACTCAAATTCAATGTTCTCCTCTTTTTCCTATTTTGACAAGAGGATAGGAAAAATGTACTCGTTTTACATCATCTATCCCAGAAAAATGGGAAATCAAAATGACTTTACCTAAAAAGTAAAATAAATGCATTTATTCTATGAACATTTTTTAGGCGTGACAATAGCAGCTCCAGTGATGGTGCTGCTGCTAATAATGCTAGAAGTTAGATTTGGTTTTTTTGTCATTATTATTGTTTTGAATTTCATATACCTTTCATTGCACATCTTTACCAATAGTACCAATAGGCATGGATGTGAGTTTTGAGGTTTTAAGATCAGGTAAAAAAAAACTCAGACCTGCTGTGTGTGTCACATAAATTACTTTGTAAACCTTTAACAGGGAGTGTTAATGTTTGGTGAATTTATGTTGACAACGACTAAACAAGTCAGAGCAATTTATTTTTCATATTGATCAAGAGGAGTTTTTTGTGCAATAGGGAAGTAAATTATGATTAGCAGTAGTAAGCAATCATTTATTTATTCTGATATATTTGCCGTGTTGTGCAGCACTTGATAAGGATCTAGAAACAAAATGACTGGCAATCATTTACTTTTTTGCTGAAATACTTTTGTTTTTCAACAATCGTTAGGTTATTTTGTCAGATTGGTTTTGAAACTTTGTGAAAATGAATTGAATGTACATATTTATGCATTATGAAGGCTTTTTTCATATGTGATACATGGTTGATGTGTATTTTTCCAAGGGCAAAAACTTTGTTCCTCTGCAAGAACATAAAATAAAACCTGACTCTGATTCTGATTCTTTTTGCAAAAACACTTAACAATGTATGTTTTCAGTGCAGTACTTCTGCCTTACCAAAGTCTTTCAATCTGATTTGTGAGAATAATTAAGCACCTTGGTGTTTTTCTCCTAAACAAAAAAGAAACTTGAAGGTCAGCCATTTTGTGGATGTTATTCTGTCAGAAAAGAAAACTCAATTTTAGAGAAGTTAACAAACAAAAGTTCTTTTATTTTGAAATCTACCAATTTGTTTCAAAATGTCCTGCTTCTTCCAAGTTGCACCTTTTTACATATAGGAAACTTGTAATTTTTATTTTACTTTTCAGAAGATTTTCAAATAAATTTTGGTCTCTTAAGTTAATCCATTGCATTGCTGTACCTTTACTTCCAAACCTCTAGATGGAGCCGATAAGCTAATGATTGTGATTGTAGACAACGCCTCTTCCTGTTTAACATTCACAGGGTTAATGTAATGCTCTTACATTGACTTGCTAAAAAATAAATTCTCATTACTGTAATTTATTTTTACATTTATTTGAATTGAACAGTCAAACTTTTCTTAAACTACTGCTCTAAACCTTTCTTTGTAACTCTAAATTTTAGGGTCACTGACTTGCTCAAAGTTGAACTTCCAACTGGCAATTTTGTTAAACCTCAAACTAATTATTTTGGGCTTACTCTACTCTTCACAAGATTTTTTTTGTTTGCATATGTGAAAACAGAGCTCAGGCTTTGTATTCATAATGTTTAAATTATAACTGTCCTCTCTGTGAATAAACATCCAATTTTATCATCCCAGGAGATTAATCATAAACAGCCATGGCCTTTTTTAATTCACTTATTTTAAAAGACAGTAGAAGACCGCTTTGATCTTTGCCCCACTTTGAAGTACCTGTTAACCTCTGTAACCAATTTAATCAATGTATGCTTATCACATGCTTCCTACAATGAATCACAAGAATATGTGTCTTCCTGTTAGAAGTTCAAACAAGCTATAAACATAACATAGCTTTTGCTCGGGGAGCAGGGGGAAACTTAGATGATTAAAAAGAAGATTATTCATAAGTAAATACATAAATAAAGGAGCATACATATGATGATGTAGCATGCAAGAAAGACAATGTAACAAGAAGAAATGATAGAAAAAAACAAACTTTCATTCAGGTGTCCCCGAATATAAAACATATAAAATCCCCAAAACATGTTCTGTGGTGTAAAAAGACTTACTTCAGCATATTTATTGTACTCTGACATTAGTTTTGGCAGGTTTCTAGTCAGAAAATCAACAATATTGCCTTAGTTTAATGGGCTGCAGCTCATATATAATTTAGTGAAGATGGTTGACATAAACTCATTTGATATAAGAACTTCTGATAGTTTATATCTCCATGAAAATTGGCAAACATGAACACACATAGTGTGTTTGTGAACTTGTTTTTGTTGTTGTTGTTGTTGTTCTAATGAATAAAATTGAGATAAACAAATAATTTTTGGCTTGTATTGCTAAGTGTGTAGGCCGTCATTCACTGCCTCACTTATAACTGCGAAATGCAATTAAACGGTCTTGGATTAGAACCATGTTGAAGATTGGCAATAAAAGCCGAATGGGGTAGATTTAATGGTCGTGACATTTAAAGAAAGGTATTTAGCATTACTTTGTTGTTAATGTGCTTTTACCTCCAGCAGAATTATGCAGATATGAAGACGCAAGGAGAGTTGCTGCAGGGAAAATGTTATAACCATTTACCAGAGCCCCAGTGTAAAAACTGTGTAGGAATATGCATTTTTCCCACTCTGCCGATGCTACATGAATGCAAAATGAATCCGCCTTATTTACGGACTCCTGTCTTGTACGTGAAGGCAGCACCATGGCCTGCTGCAGCCGGTGAGGTCTTCGCAGCTTTTCGGCTCGGCTTTCGGATCATATTTCACTGGCTGCAGACGTCGTCACGGGACAGGTGTCCGTCCAAATGACCGTGCCGTTCATGAGAGTGAGTTGTTTTATTTAAAAGCACTTAGCAGCTGTGAAATCACAATGAAGCTCCGGCTCTGTTGTTGGCAGAGCAGCACTCCACCACCCAGCAAGAGGAGCGATAACAACTGCAGCTAGTGGCATCCACCGCCTCATATGTAAACAGGTCTCCTGTGGACCGGGTAGTTCTTTACGTTTTTATTGTGATATTTTAGGAACCATTTGCTGCCGCTGGTTCCCTTTTTTTTTTTTATCTTTACTGTCCGAGTGGAAAACAACGACAGCTGGAGCAGTAGGAGTAACTGCATTGCGAGGAGGAGCATCCACCTTTGAGGGTTATTAAAGCGCAGCAGAGGCAACACACGCAGAGACAGGGACCAGACGGAGAGGAGTCAACATGTTTGAGACCAAAGGAATACCTTTTGTCCTGCTCGATTTAGTCTGTCTAATTCTAGGTATGTGTTTAAACATTGCATTCACTGTTGTGGGCTATTTGCTGTCCTGTTCATGATATAAGATGAGTTGTGTGTGTGGCTTTAATCCTTCTTTTGGAGCATTTAACAGCTTACTATCTTGTGAAGAGAGTGGTGAATGTGCAGGACTGTGTTTATATATAAGCCACTTAACAAATAACATTTGTATGTCCTCTGTTATATATATATATATATATATATATATATATATATATATATATATATATATATATATATATATATATATATATATATATATATTTAGTGTTGTAAAAGACCTTTGAGCTTGTAAACTTGTAACAACTGCTCATGTTTTTTTGTTTCTTTTGGGGAGGGTTTTCTGACTGTATAATATTTAGACGCAGTCTGGGCCTGCCCGAGGTATTAGTAAAATTTGCGCATAATTGGAGACACAGTCAGCTGCTAAACTGGGAAGAAAGAAATTGAATTTACAAGACATGTCTACAAATGCGTAAATTGTATATGTGTTAAGGCATGCTCGAAATTTATGTGAATAGCTTAAACCAGTTGCAATCATTCTGTTTTACGTTTTCTTTTCTTCTATTTAGTTGCAATAGAAAGTGACTGGGCACCGCCTGCCTGTTGCTGCACATAACCAGTCAGCTGGCTGAAAAATTGGCAAACAAATACTTAGAATTATGCTGCGCCTCCCTGCAGTCTTATTAAGGCAGCACTGTTTAAAATATGCGGTTAGAAAGAGGGATGTTTGTAATCAGCTGAGTAAATAGCCTAACTAGCCTAAAACTTCTCCTGTGTTTTAAATACATGTATGGAAAAAAGAGAGAAGAAAACCAAACAGAAGTTTAATATTATTGTGCTAGTTTTGAAAATGAGTGAATTAATTAGCTTATGTTTAAACATTTTTGTAAATTTAATTATTGTATCTTTACTGAAGTTGATCACACCAGCTTATGTTTATATTATAGTCATAATAATTCTTATTTTTATTTTAAAAGTCATTTTTGCACTCTGTAAATGTTTTTAGAAAAGTCAATGAGTATTTGATTTTACATCCTGGGTTCCTTTAACTCAACTCATTGCCTCTGGTTAACAGATGTAATGAGTGTCATGGCTAATAGGCAAAACAAAAACTCATTTTTTGACTTTTTATAATGTAACATTGTCCATTTCCTTTGAGTTCGTAACATTTCACTTATTGGGCTTTTACGTTCTAAAAATAGCCTGAGTAGACACTCAAATGTCTAGATTTTTGCCTTTCTGCATTTTCTTAGAATAAACAACTCAAAACTGGGTCAGCTGCAGAATAACATTATCACCTGATCCAAATATTCTTTAAATTCTCTATTTACATAAACAAACAACATATATGCTATTTTATCATTCTCACACGGTTCTATCCATAAAAATGAGCGTGTTTAAGGAACTCTTACTTAACTTTAAGTTAATGATCAAAATTTAAAAAAAAGCACAGAAAATATAAAAGGTAGCCCAGTAATTCTGTGATTGCTGGTGGCTTAACTGGAAGTTTCTCCCAAATTCGTTTCTGATGAGGTTCTAATTCAACCTCAGATCGGCCCTGATTACAATTATGCTTTACAGTTGAATGTTTCCATAAACTGACTTTTGAACTCCCATGGGGAATTTCTGAGCCTTTGCAGTGCATGATCGTACGACTTAAAAGCGCTCACGTGAATTTCCTGACATCAAAATAATGGGAAGCTTAGACGCTGTGATGAGTCATGTCTCTTCCTTGGAGCGGAAAAGATCTTCACTCACCAAGCCACTCACCAGCTTGGGGTTTTGCATGAGCACCTATGCAAATTATAATGTAGAAGCAGTGTCACATGGATCAAGACAAAAGTGCTGTGTTAGATTGTCAGTCAGGTTATTATATCTAGACTGAACTGCCTCACTTTGTCAGAGTTAGATATTCTCTCTCTGGAGCTTCTATGTCTCCATCAATGACTGGTTTGCTGTATTACTTTTATCACATAACACTCTTTATCCTGATTTGAAACTGTTTAGCTGTTTCTTAAGCAAAGACTAAACGTAGGAATAAGTTTCACATAGTATCACAACCTTGTCTAAAAATACCAAACTTTCATGGTATTCACACATAAAATAAAAATTAAAAAACCCAGATGGCATCAATATATTTTTTCCCTTTTGCTGCTGTATTACAAAACATTATTTTTATTGATGTGTATTTATTGATACACAGACACGTGTTGAGTAAGAGGAAAAAGTGAGTGCGCTGCTAGTGTCCGTGTCGGTGTGAGTCAGCTTTTTTATGAGCTCATGACAGTGATTCAAATATGTTGTAAATCGCAGTTTAAACTCTGCTTCACTCACAGGCAATGGGCTCATACTTAAACTTGGTATCAATTAAAGCAGTGGGGGGTTCAAGTCCTAATTTCAACAAATGACTACAGAGATGAAAGACATCCAAATTTTGTCCTAAATCTTTTTTAGTAGAAAACACAAAAGAGTCATTTTATTATTTTCTCTCTTAACCAGCTTACAGGTGAATGAAGCGTGCACCATTTAAATAAAAATATCAAAGAAACATTTTAGCAGATTTGGGGGATTCGATTGTTTTCTATTTGATTGCTGCTTTTAAAGCCACTTGTTTTGGTATCTAACTAAATAATTTTTAGGTTGTACAAACAGTATACAGACAGAATTTCAGCTGAAGAAGTTATTAAAACCATGATCCAACCAGTCTACACCTACAGGGCAATGAAGCTTAGACTTTCAAATTTGACCCAGGGCTGATCTGCCACAAAGTTATTGAAAATCCTTCCAGTAAAATGAGCACTGAGTGAGAGCCAAACCAGCTGTCTGAGCTGAACTCTGTCTGCTAATTGGATTCTGGATTCGTCTTCCAAGTAAACGAGATTATTAAATTATAACCGGGGTCTTTGAGAATTTGTCTTGAGTTTGGGGCTGGAGTCTGCGGTCACACTGCACTGGATGGGTATTTAATGAGCAAATTATACGAATGCAGAGGGACAAGACAGAGCTCTATATGTATTCTATCCTTGGTAGAGATGGGTAAACAGCTTCGAAATGAATTTATCTTTTACTGTGGTAATGTAATCACACACAACTGATTTTTATTTAATCATAACACAAAATAAGGTTACCTTAGCTATGCAGATGATGCACAGCTCTACATTAAGATCTCACCAAATGACTATGAATCAGTTCAGGCGTTGAGCAGATGTTGAAAACAAATCAATGCATGGAGGTGCTCTACCTTCCTCCAGCTGAACAAATGGAGGAGGGGCAGTCAAGAATGAGCTCACACCCTCATCTCAACAGAGCTCCTTTAAATCAAGGTTAAAACCCACCTGTTAAGAGTTGCCTTCATCTAATAATAACCTAATTTTAGTCTGGATTCCAACTTTTTATTACTTGCCTTGCTTAATTATATCCTGTTACCCTTAAATATAAACATGACGTGGCACAGAGGCCTGTTTGTTTGAGCGACTCTTCAAAATCGTAAAGATAAGAGAACATGCTATGCAAGTAAGGCAGATGTATTTATCCATGTCTTTGCTGAGGGGGGGAAATAATTTGTAGTAAATGTTTCACAGAGAAGACTGCTTATCCTGTCTGAGTCTACGCTGCTAAAATAATGTTCTTCGTGAAGTTACTCTAGAAAGAAGTAAACCAGTGTGAAAGGATGTCCGCTAACTATTGAGTTGTGAGATTAAACTAACCGTTTAAACTATTATTAGTTGCAACTTGTCAGTTGTGACACAGGTCTTGGAGCCTTTCTGTTTTTTAATGTCTCCAGCTGTCGCAGCCGTCACAGCTTTGCTGGGAGCAGCAGTAGAATAGTTTCAGAGATTCAGCTGCATCTTCATGTGATGTGTTTTTCGTGTTCTCTTGCCGGCGGCTTGCTTGTTAATGTGGGCCACAGCTCAACAATCGACTTGGTTTCCGCTTGAATGAGGGGAACGACTCTTTCTTGCAGCACAATGGGTTAAACAGGCCAAACAGTCAGAGAGATGACAGCAGCATTCCCCACAGACTTTGCACTGTCGGAACCAATTAGCATAACCTTTTTATCTTTATGGTATTCTATGTGTAGGGACTGTTGGGTCATGGCTGTTGTTCTTTTCACACTAAACAAAAACGTCTCAGTTATTTCACAAAATAGGAAAGCTTAAAGGAAGTGGATCTGTGTAGTTTCTGGCATTGGGTTTGTGATTTTCCTGTTTCCCTAGAACGCTGCTGAGTACCTGATTGACCGCATTAATGTACATTTTTTTGTGGTTTCAGACTTTAAAGATGTTTCTTTTCATCAGGAATAAATCTACTGAAGAAAGAAGATGGAATTGAACGATCTAATGGTTTTGGCTTTCCAACGCCGATATTAAAAAAAAGTTTCTCCTTCTGTTACATAAACGGTTCCCACCTCTCTAGATGACATAATCAAGCTCTGTAGTTAATGTTAATCCACTTTCTAATGTGCATTGGGGGTTTTTGGCATAAAATTCTGCCTGAAATCAGTTTCTCAAAACCAACTAGTGTGGGAATAAAAGACGCTTTGTGGATTTTTTAAACAGTTTGACACAATTTGAATTAAAACTACTAAATCTGTGTTTATAGAAACAACCATATTTCTTTCAGATTTAAAAAAAAGTATGTGGGAATGGAGAAAGTTATACAATTTCTTTCTGAAAATATGAGTATAATGTGCGTTGGACCAAGCTGTTTATGCTTTTTTTTAAAAGCTATAAGACAATCACAAATATTAGGTTACTTAAGAAATTCAGATGTGTAAACTTAATACATTGCTGCAGGTATTTCCATTATTGCACTTGTTTTGACACTAATATCACTATGGATGCACCAATTTGAGAATTTGAGACGATATCTGATGTTAATATATTTGTTATGGCTGCTGATATTTACAGATATCATATGTAACTCCCTTAATAATGTAAAAAACCTCTGCATCACTGCTGTATGCCAAAACAAATACCAAATATTTGTTCTTTTCTCCTTCCACAAAACATTCACAAACTGCAACTAGAAGGAAATAAACATGGGTTGTTAATATCGGCCCGGTTTCTCTGATCAGATCAATGCCAGTATGTAAAGAACTGGCTGACATGCCAATGCCAATGTTATCGGCAATAAATTGTGCATCCCTAAATGGCATTATTGGCTTTTATTTTTGAAATAATCTCTACACTACTTAAATTTTTTTTCTTTCAGATTTTATTTTGTAAACTTCTGACTTCTTCCTGTGTTAACTAGTCCCGATCTCTCCTTCCACAGGGGCTCTACCTCTGGCAATCTTTAACCTGGGTAAGATCCGCCCCTATCAAAGGGGCTTTTTCTGTAGCGATGACAGCATCAAGTACCCTTTCCACTCCAGCACAGTCACCTCCACGGTGCTCTACTCTGTGGGGCTCTGCCTGCCCATAGGCTCTGTAAGTAGTAGAGTTACTCACGGCAGCCAGTCTCAGGGCTTGCATGTTGACTTGTCAAACACAAGCGTAACACACGTGTCCAAGGAGTGCCCAGGCCGGTGCCTCAGGTTAAACAAATGCGGCGGTTTTTTTATCCACGCCCACAGTGAATAGCTCTCATTTCGTTCGTTAACGGCCACACTTTGTCCTGGTTTAGCAAGTCAAAATGTCCACGTCGAGAGAGATTTGTCAGAGCGAACAAAGCTGCACATTACCACTTATCCATATTCAGTATGGATAAGTGGAGAAGGAGGATGTCCACTTAAAAACATCAAATAAGGAAATAAAATGAAACTAATCTAAATAATCACTTAAGATGTTCAATTATTTGTTGAAGGGAAGCAAACAATCTGAGTCTGAACATGGAGGACACCAACAGATTCCAGGCTTTACACATGCGCTGTTATTTGATCTTTCCATGGCTGTTATTCAGTCTGACAGACATGCAGGCAGCTGGAATGCATCTCTGGACCACTTGGTTCTGGAGTCTATAATGGGAGCTGGAAGCATGCTTGTTACTTGTTAATATATGTACTAAGGTCCAATTTGTGTGTTGTTGCTGTCCTGCTTCTTCAGGAACTTAAGGTGTGTTTTGAATGTATGCTGAAACTAAATTTGGCTCAACCTGTGCTTTTTAAGTAAAAATGCACTATATATTAAATCTCAATCTTTTGCAATATCGCAATTGCAAAGGACTGCTTGGTTCCAAGATTAGCTAAGGTATTATATTTTAAGTGCCACGCAGGCATATTCTTCATGGCAGTAGTATTTTTCATCCTTTTGGAAAAACTTTAATTAACTTTAGGATGTTTGCTGGTTGCTGATAAAGTCAAAACACACCTTTAAATTGTCCTTATGTGCAAAAGTTCAACTTGTGGGGAGAGCTTGATTCCAGGGAGTCATGATTGTTTGGTCTGACGTCTGTTCAGAAACACAACCCCTGCTTCTCAGAGGAGAATGCAGCGGAGATGCTCTTGGTAGTGATGATCTGTAACCTCACGAGAAATGCCATCTTTTGATTGTGTTTTGGACTAACCTTCACTCTTCACTAACATGTGACTATCTTTTAACCATTAACAATGTTCCTGAAAAGCTGGTCAAGACGCTTCCTGCAGGAGGTTGCTTCATTTTCTGGGACCCTCTCATCGGACTGCAGTGTTTGGCTTTACAAAGGGGTGCGCTGTTGCCTGATGGGTATTTGTCCGGACGCCCTCGTAACTCGTATTTTCTTTTTCTCTCATTGCTTTTCTGCCAGCGGGACTCCCATTTGCAATACTCAATTTGCTGCACAGACCTTTCCGCCGAGGCTTTTTCTGTAATGACGATACGATCAAGTACCCCTATAAAGAGGACACCATTTCCTATGAGTTGTTAGGAGCTGTTATGATTCCCTGCACATTACTCATTGTAAATGTTTTGTATTTTTTTTAACCTGCTAGCAGTTCCCCTCTGTGCCTCTTTTAACAGCTCTTCCTGCCCTTTCATTCTCTCCTCCTTTACACATTGGTTGAGTTTCGTTGTGTTTCTGCTTTAATAATTTCTCTACATTGCATGTGCATCCTGATTCGCTAACAGAAAATACTATTAATCAAGCTTGTTTAAAAAAAAAAAAAAGTGATATTTTTAATGGTCAAAGATGACAGAAAGAGGTACGCATAGGATTTATTTTAAGATGGATGCATCCTAAATAAAAAAGGCAGATGGGAAAATCACTTTAAATCTGAGAGCTAATTTCGTTCTATTGCAGAAATTGTAGAAAGAAAGTCAAAATAATATTCAAAATAATAGCAACACATCAATTCAGCTGCGGTTTGTGCTGCTCCAGGATCAGTATTAAGTGAAAGATAACTAAATAATATGTTTAAGTGGACATCTTCCTGGAATAAATATATAAAAAAAAATTTAATCTGCAATGTGGAGAAACTAACCTGTAGTGTCTTTGCATTATGTCTTCTCCAGTTGTAGCAAACAGGGAAACCAAAAGCAGTGGCTCTGGTTCTAGCCAAAGTTAACAACAATTACAAAACAAAACTTTTTTTTAGTTTACTTAAAAAAAGAAGACGGCAAAAGATTGACTGACTTTGAAACTTCGTCTGTATCAGCTGTAATGTTCTTTGCTTGCTTTGTGTGCATAGGCGTGAAAAAAATCTCCTTTTCTAGTTCTTGATCAAGAAATACCAATTCTTTCAGTAAAATGTAACATCAAAAATCAAAAACATCAGTAATTTTAACAACTTCATGACAAATATTTACAAGATGAAACATTATTTTTTTTGCTCTTTCTTAAAATGTGATTTCACTTCTTTTTTATCTTTTTGGCATTTCTTTTAAGCTAAACTCTAACTTATTCCTCTCCTTCTTTTGCAGATGGTCTTTGGCGAGTGCCTTTTAGTTTATCTAAAGCGCATCGAATCCAAATCAACGTTCGGCAACTATGTTGCCTGTGTTTACAAAGCCATCGGTACCTTCGTCTTTGGTGCCGGAATGAGCCAGTCTCTGACGGACATCGCAAAGTATTCGATCGGCCGGCTCAGGCCGCACTTCCTGGATGTGTGCAAACCGGACTGGAAACTCATCAACTGCTCAGCAGGCGTATACATCGAAAACTTCAACTGCACTGGAGATCCGAAGATGGTCAACGAAGGCAGGTATGCATCGGATCGAAATACATCAGCCATCAGATCTCTTAACTTTTTATTTGCTGGATGATGAACAGTGACATTAAAAAGTAGGTTGTTTCTAAAAGAGGAAGTGTGTTTTAGAAAGTCCTAATGTCAAACCAGTTTAGATTAGAGAACAAGGAAAACCATCAGCCAAAACGTCCCAGTTGTATAAGAACTGAATGAGTTGGAAAAAAAAAAGTGCTCCTCATTGTATGATATCTTAAACTGAGCCAAAATATTCATAATAGAGGGAAAAAAAGATACAACTAGCAGATCTACAAGTTACTGAAAATAAAAGTAATCTTTTTCTCCCCATGTTCCTTCCTTGTTCAGATAAATGAGATGATTACTAGGCTTTAGTTGCAGCTTCAAGTGTAAAATCATTCAGAGGATAACCTGGATTTCTTTCTTGCCCAAGTAATTTGGAAATTGGACTCTGAAGGAGTAAAATCAAAATACCTGAAGCCTTACGCTTTAATCTGTTTTGGAAGTACAAAAAGAAAAGGTTACACAGACACATTGTCGACCACATAGGCATAATAAACCAAAACAGGTTGAGCAGTACGTGCTAAACTTATAAAACAAGTGGGAAAAAAATAAGCTGAATCTGCGAGGTTGGAATATTTTCATCTAAGAATTATTTTTTTTAAATGTCAATTTCTCAGGATTATTCTTATTAAAGATTAAAATAAATGTAAAATGAAAATACGATCGATTTTTAAAAAGCTATAAGCAAATGACATATAAAAGGTGGAAACCAGTTGGAGTATGATGAATACGAAAACTGATGGTTGTACTGATGGCACAGGAATGTAAAGCTTGTTTTTATGAAGCTTTTCCGTGTCTGTTATCTGCTCAGAGCAGCGGGAAGAACATTGGGAGGAGAGGATTTCCTCTCCTCATTCTAATGTCGATGAAACCACAGAGGACTGCTGAGGGTGGAGAGTTTATTCTGGGATGCGAGGAAAATTCAGCTCTCCTTTATAGCCGAGCAGCCTTTATTCTTTTCAGGTTTCTCCTTTGTTTCTTAAACCTTCCTCTTTTTTTTTTCTGTAGCTGCTTTTGTATGTGCCCACTGGTTTTCCTTGTCACCTACAGTAACTCTACAAGGGTGTGGTTCATATTTCTAGCCGTTTTTCCCCTATCAGCAGTCTGTTCTTTTTTTTAAATGTAGTGTGACGGCAGTGCAAGAGAGGGATCCACTGATTGACGAGCAGATATATCCGGCGCTTTTAAGATTAATGTTGGGACACAGATTTCCAGCTGCCTCATCCGGGTGTTTTAGGACGGCCTGCCAGACACTAATGGGTCCAATAAAGTGCAGCAGAACAAGAAAGAGGGCTGGTCAGGGTGGCCTGCTCAGCCTCATCTTACAGTAACGTGACTCTTGATCTGCCAGGGAAAACAGATCCTCTGGTCTTGGATGGCACAGATATTTGTTTGCGAGGTGCATCACAGGAAGAAACCTCTCTCTTCACAATGACCAAGCAGTTTTTCTGATGATGTACAAATTCGCAGTAAAAGATTTTCCCGGTGGATAGCCTTGGTTTGCTCCACGCAGGAGCGACAGCAGAATGCCGAACTTTCACTCGTTTTTCCGTCCTTTTGAGTTATGAGCTGAACGTCGTCTCTTGAGTTTTCTTTAAATGTAGGTTTCTTATTAGGTTGAGCACCGGGCTCAGTCTGCATCACACACACACACACACACACAGCTGTGAAATGACAACATATGTGTTTCAAACAGGAAGTAGCACAGGCAGAGGGGACAGTGAGGAAGAGCAGCTCCATGTAACCTCAACATCCCCCCTCAGTTATCATTTCTCCGAAATGTTTACGAACAAAAGCCCGCTGCAGCGGTGCATGTTTGCACAGCCTCTCATTTGCTTGAACAGATTACACACACAGGCCCGGTTTTGAGTCATGCTTCTGTCTTTCTGTTGCAGACTGTCCTTCTATTCTGGCCACTCGTCGTTCTCCATGTACTGCATGCTGTTCCTCGCTGTAAGTACCTCCAACCAGCTGCACGCCGAGCAGAAATCCCTTGGATATGTTTTTAATAAATTTCTCTAATTTATGATTTCAGTGTTGTGCATAAACACTTTAAGCAGAATCCAGGGGTAAACTTGAACAACCAGATACAATTTGCGTCGCCTCTATCAGTCACAGCTCAGTTTGATGTTTAGTTGTCAGTTGTTACGGATCAAAATAAATCGCAGATAAAGAAATCAGAACATGGCATGTTTAGTTGAGTTCAAATGGAAATATTTGCATTTTGTGGGAAGGTTTATCTGGAATATTTTCAAGATAACCTCTTTTTAACTCCCACTAAACATGCTGATTTATGTTTTATTTTAAAGATGGCAAAAAAAAAACAAGACCAACACAATCAGCATAAAGACTAGGAACAACTTAGTGCTACTGAAAGTGAGACTTAGGGATGGTGAAGCTTTCACAATGAATGTTAAATTTGTCTGTAGTTGAACTGACGAAATTATCATTGTTTAGTCAATAATGTGGTTCTCCTATTTCTTGATTTAACCTGAAGGGAATGTCCCTAACAGACTTCTTAAGAATTATGAGACATTAAGCATCTATTGGAGTTTTTCACATTTTTGTTGGTGGGCAGGTATAAGTAATAATAATAATAATAATAATAAACAATTAATCCTATATGCCATTATGGTGGTTATATTTACTTTCAATTGTACTTTCAATCGCTGCTTTTGAGAGTAGGTAAGACTCTGACTGCTTATTAGTACTTCCTTTAACCCCGGTTGGAAAAAAAAAAATCTCCATCCAGACACTAAGTTAATTATGTAGATGAAACGTTTTTTCTGAATTTAGTTGTTTAAAGTTCAGTAGAATCAGTACAGACTGGGATGAACATTGAACTTTGAACCCTCCTTTGTTTTTAAGTTGCAGACGAGGTGTTCCCTGCTAGTTAAAGGAATTTCATACAAATGTTGTTAGGATCCAGTCAGCTTCCACACAAAACAAACAGGATCTGTTATTTGGTGTCTGCATTGAGTTTTGTGACATTTACAGGCAAGTTGAGTCTGATGTTTCGGTTTACGATCTTGCTGTAGTTTCACCCAAATATGGCAGGTGCTGATATTTATTTACATTCAAGCCACACTGTTTAAAGATCACATTCCTGTACCTCATGAACAGTCTCAGTAGCACCCTGCTGTGATTGTGCAGAGCTGGTTTTACTGCCAAGTCCTGATAAACTTTGTGAGCTGCTGATTCATTCAATACTTTCAGATATAAATAAATCTGGGGACAAAGTCTCAGCATTAACGCAATAAGCTCCTTTCTCCTGTGTGGGGTGGAAAGCTCTAGCCTTTGGTCAACATTTACGTCAGTAAGATGTAGCAGGAAGGAACACGAAAACGCAGACCTGGACAAAGGTTAAACTCTGTGTCCTTGACACAAAACCATTTGAGAGCGAGCCTGAGACGACACAAATTATTCAACTCCTCTGGTTTATAATTGGATTAAACATCTCTGTTAGGCAAGAGATTATTCTGCAGTAGAAGTTATGTGGGAATGATCACATTTAGTAAGATTAATTTTTCATATAACTACTGATTACGTCAATCAGTGACCTTGATTATTCTTTAAAAAAAAAAAAAACATGTCTGTAGCCACTCACTAGAGTTGTCTGTAACAAACATGAATCACCGATCTGTGTTCCACAGCTCTACCTGCAGGCGCGGCTTCAGGTCCAGTGGGCGCGGCTGCTCAGACCAACCCTTCAGTTCTTCCTGATCGCTGCCTCGGTGTACACCGGCCTGTCGAGGGTTTCCGATTACAAACATCACTGGAGCGACGTGCTGACAGGGCTGCTGCAGGGCGCAGTCATGGCTCTGCTGGTGGTACGTGCTGCGATCATCTAGTCATTAAACATTTCACCACCAGCTGCATTTAAGTTGTCTTCCAATTGTATTCACACTCCTAGTTTTTTTTTTATATGAAACTTTTAATTTGGAGATTTAATGCCATAAATGTGAAAAGTAGTGGGGGTAAGGGGAGGAGTTATTTTAGAGCGGTGATAGAGCAAAAATACTCTGGATTTCTCAATGAAAACCTGTTAGAGGCTTCAAAAGACGTGAGACTAGGGCAAAGGTTCACCTTTGGATTGGATAACAACCCCCACCATGGAGTAGGAGCTGCAGTTTAGATCAGTGATTAGAATGGTCCAGTCAAAGTTCAGTTGTAAATCCAATTTAAAATCTGTAGCAATACCTACAACCTGCTGTTCAGATGCTCTGCATGAAATCTAACTGGACATGAAGTAGAAAAAAAAATAATAAAAAATGTTGAAGTAAAGATTTCAGTTTCTACATAAGCAAAGGAGGTAAAGGCATACAAGACTTGCTGTGCAAACTCCTTTTGAAAATAGTTTTCAATTACTTGTATTTTGAAAACAATTATTTTATCTCCATTTCAAAATTACAGACATAATTTGGTAGGTCTGCATAAAATAAACATTAAAAGTCTGTAGTCCATGTGACAAAATGTAGATATGAAAAGTTCTGCATTGTATAAACATTTTTTTTAATTCCCGATTCCTGCAGGTCTTCTTCATATCAGACTTTTTCAAAACAACAGAGTGCCGTAAAGAGACGGACATCCCTCACACAACGCTGCAGGAGACCCCCACAAACGGGAATCACTTTGAGAGTCCCAACTAAGCTAAGTGGAGCTAAGCTAAGAGTCCTCATCTTCCAACGCACGCCCAGAATTCCAGCTTCGAAGCCTTTAATCCCAAGCAAATCCCCCATTCAATACGCTGCATGGACGTCTCGTCTGAACTACCTGATTATTACTCAAGTAATCTGAACTCTCAGAACCACACATGGCCTCTTTGAATTTCACACTTTAGGGTATTTCGAGCTTGTTTACCAGTGCTTTGGGTGAACGAAAGATTGTGAAAAGTATCCAGATGTAGATCACAAGCTGAAGATTGAAAAATGAGGTGGATCTATTAGTGTGACCTACTGAAGCGGAGAGAAAACTGCATGCACCAAAAGGATCTGACCACTGCTGGGAGGGAGGGCGCGTTGAAAACCTGTGAATGTAATCCTGCTTAGTGCTTTTCCTGAACTGCAGTCAGCACGCGCTCATGGATCTGGTTTAGGGTCAGTTTTATGTCTCCAATAGTGAATGAAAGAAAAGGATGAATCTGACCCTAAGCCAGAGAACAGCGCTGTTGCACATCCAGACTGCTGCTGTCTAACCTGATATCATACACCAAGTGTTTGTTTTGTGGCTTTGGGTTAGTGTGACGCCCAGCTGACTGCTGAGTCCTGTGTTGCCTTGTACTGGACTGCTGTGGCGATTACAGCTCCCTGTGAATCTTGTATAAAACAAATACAGAACAATGTGCTTTTGTATAATCTGTATGTAAACAAATCACCATACAGACTTTTTATTGAAAAGAAAAGAAAAGAAAAAAAAACAATGTTACAATTATGTACACGTCTAAAATAAGGAAAAATAAAGCCATTTAACTCGCAAACATTAACTCAAATGATGCATGTGTTTGATGTATGAATTCAATAAAAACCTGAATGTACAATGTTTTCTGACCAATAAGATGCCTCCAATCCAAAATAAATCTTTAATCAAGATGTAATGGAGAAAACAAAATGGAGTGGAAGCAAATCCTTCTGAAAGTTGTTTGGATAACTTTGGGTAGGACCGATTCAGGGTTGAAGTCATCTTGTGTCTATAAATAGAGACTGGCAGCGAAAACTATGTCTCTCTTAATCTTTGTGATGCCTGCAAACAGAAGTGACAAAATTGTACAATTATTCACAGGTTCTGTTGCACATTGTTTTATTCTAATTTTCAGTCATGGCAACATGCAAGTTAAATATATAATTGCATCATTACATTTACATATTTTAGTAGGGTTTTCCTTTTTTAAATAAAAGCATTCAGGTCCAGTTAAACAGCTTTAGATACAAGTAGATGTTAGCATGCTCTATGTCTCAAATCCTATAATCCCTATATGCATAGCTTTTTCAATTTTACTCAACAAAGAGATAAAAATATTTGCAACCATCAGTACAAGTAGAAAAATATTTTTTTAACATAAAGTGGAATGTTTTCAGACCTCTCCTCTCCCAAAAAAATGAAAAAAATTGAAATCCATCATGGTTTTTAGACCTGAACAGCTAAATTCGTACACCCATTTGATCTACTGTTTTAAGTGAAAATGTAACCAATTTAAGTGAACAGCTCTGTGTTTACCTTCTGCAAACTTGTTCTCCAGTTCAGTGTTACCGATGGCTTTGGCTGCAGAGCACATCTGTCGCAGCACCTCCTCCAGGCGGCGCATGCAGCGAATGATGCTTCCTGCAGAAAAACAAATGCTCTGAGTGTTGGAGACATTTACACGGAAAGAAAAACACCCAAGAGTTCATTTTAAAGTTAAATGAACAGAGCTGATTGAATAATCGCAGAAATTTCTCATTTTTCTTTGGGTTGCCAGAATACACACACACACACACACACACACAAGTTTATCGAATCCTCCCTCGGGTTTCTCAACCCAGATTCATATTTCTTATTATGGTACCATCTCATATTTTACTCATGAGATCACTTCTGGGAAAACTTTGGATTGGGAATTCAACCGCACAATAAATCGATTTTTTTTTTTCTTTAACCCCCCAAAAAGGCAGCATTAAAAAAAAGAAAGAAAATATAAGTACGCAGTGGGAGAAACGTTGGATACGGTTAAAAAGCTGCCAGGAACAAACCTTCAAAGACGTCCGTCATCTTGCAGATCTGAGCGAACGTGGCCCCGTTGGCCCAGGCGAACACCACATCCATCAAGTGAGGTTTGAATTGGTTTAGGTAAGTCTCCTCATCGACTTCCAGCTTGGCGTCTGCAGACACTTTGGCGATGCGCTTTGCACACTCCTGAAAGCAGCAACAGCGGTGTTCACGTCTCCATTAAAGCTAGAATTTCTTCCAGCCATTCGTGCGTCATAAAGTCCCACCTGCATTTGTCTGAGCGGCGCGGCCAGCTGCTCGGTTAGCTTTGGCATCTCGTTGGCCTGCGGGCCGGAATGACTTCATTAATGATCAGAGAGCAAAACAAACAAAATGTGCTGCTGTTTAGACTTTATATGAGCCTGACTGAGGAGACGCTGATAAAACAGTGAAGGCTGAAAACTGGGATTATTTAAATAACTATTTCCTCGACATCGGATCCAAGCTTTAGTGGTGGTTATTTTGACAAGATGGATGAAGTCTGCAGGATAAGAGCCAGAGAGAGAGGGAAAAAAAAAAGCTCTGCTGAAAAATCTGATGCTGGACCAGCTCTGCTTCATTAGACAGGACAAACAAATCAACCTCTAGTTTGTTATGCTTGCAGAGCAGTAAAACAGGCCAAGAATGCAACCTGATCTGGACTCGGTTGGAATGGGATTCGGATTGTGTCAGGAGTGTTTGGACAGAGTTAGAGGAACTGTGTGAGTTTCTGTGCGTCTGTTCATACGTTCTCCTGGAAGACGAAGCAGGACAGGAGGGCGGTGGCTTGTTCCACCGTCAGGTCGTTGAAGAGGCCATTAAACACCATCTCCGTCAGCAGGAGCTCATCGGCGCTGCACAGGTTAACACACACCGTCAGCACTTTGTAGAACACTATCTTCTTATTGTTTTTATTAAACAGAGGCAGAGAGGAGATGAGCAGAGTTACTACAGCAACAAAAAACACTGTTCTCACAGCAACTTTAGTTAGGAACTCAGATCTTAAAATTTGAAACAGGAGGATCCAGAGTTGACCACAACCATACAGTTGTGGTCAAACCGCACTCTTACAAATGTGTTTAAAACATTAAAATATAACTACTTCAACGAGGAGCTCCAACAAAAACAAATTAAATTGAATCACTCAATGGGTGTTTTCATATAAATCTACAGCACCAGCTATTTGGTTTCTTGTAGCTGAAGGTAAGCTGCCCTGTTCAACATTCTCTTAATGGCTTGAAAAACTTGACTAAAATTACGCTCCATAACTAATGATTATAAAACGTAGCAAAATACATTCACAGCTCGCACACAGAGAAGTGAAATTTGTTTTCTGCTCTAAAGTGAGCAGCTCAAGAGTGGAAACTGCTACAAACAGCTACAGCTAGTTCAGAAAACCTGGGAAATTCCTCCTACCTGCTGATTTCACAGGCGACTCTGCCTTTCATCTCGATGACATCAGAGGGGCTGGCGAAGCCGAGTCTTCGGAGGACTCGCTTTCGGCACTTCAGCTCGTCCATCTGCAGGACGGTGCGAGCTTTCTTCAGCTCCCGTTTGGCGGTTCGAACCTCGGCTGCGATCTACAGCACACACACACACACATATTAAAAAGAAACGTTTTGTTTTAAAGAGTGATTTGAGAGCAAATTAAGACCTATCAGTGCAGCCGTGTCATTTTTCTACCATCTGTTTTGTGAGATCATCTGAAGCAGTACATTAACTGCCATAGTGATTAAAGGAAGGAACAACAAGGAAATTACAACACGATAAGTACATATCTGGCGGCACCAATATTTTTTTTACCCCTTTTCAAAGCCACTCCAAGCCAAAGACACAAGACTGCACATTTATCAGCAGCCTCTTTAGGCGAAACGTAACCAGATATCGCTTCATTTAACTGAACCTGCGGATCTGTGAGTTGCTGAGAAATTGTCGCAAGAGCACAAATTCAAGATATTCAAGTGTTGCTGCTCCCAGTGAATACCGACACCTTCCAGAAACCAAGTTCCATGTGAAAATGGTTTTATAGCTTCGGTGAGTCATGAATTCAAATGAAAGACTTCTTTGTCGGTTATGCTGCAGCTCATAAGGTTGGACAGCTTTATGTTTCACTAAACATATTAGGTAAGCAAATAAGGCGAGTGCTGCGGTTTTAGTTAAAACTGGATCCATGGAGAGAAATGAAAGAATATCTGAAGCACAGGTTGCTCTGCTCAGGGGATTGCTACTAGACGTGGCCAATGTGTTACTGCAGAGACCAAACCAACTAACACCAGTTTATTACACAACTTTATTTTATAATGCAACAGCAAGACGTCAAACTTGTTGCAAACTATGTATCAGGTTTGTTTCATCAGACCAGTAGAACCTGTCTGTTTTGTGTCTCATGACACAAACAGTTTAAAGGAGGAATTACCCAAACCTTACATTAGGTTTCACCAACTCTAATTTAAGACTTTTAAAGGCTGCTATGGATAAAATTTAATATTTCCACCGAAACGAACAAACTTCGTCCAGCCAACTGGTGATAAATTTGAACTTGAACCAGCTAGCAAGGCATGTTAGCAGTGAGTTACCGGTAGCTTCAACCATTAAGAGTCACACACACAGTGAAGATGTCTGAGTGCGACTCGAACTTCTGCCTGACAGAAAAGTCCAGCGAGAACAAAAACGTACAAAATTATATAGTCCTACCAAGACAACATTTAAGACCTGTGATAAACATTAACTTAATAAAAAAATAATCTGAGTTTAAGACATTTTAGGTCTCTAATTGCAGAAACATTTAAAACGTTTTAAGGGTGTGTGCTCTGAAAACAGGAAGTAGAAATTTTATTTTACATCATCTTATTCTGAAGAGGCGGTTAACCTGGTAAGTCAAAGATTCCCATCAAATCCCATGGATGAAACGTGGTCAACACATGACCCTTATTCTGTACAATGTCTTCAGCTGAATTAATATGAATTTTACTTTTATGATGCACAATATCTTCTGTCCGTCTGCTGATATTTTAAGGTCTACTTCCCTTCCACACTCCATCCACCTGCTTTCCTCTCAAAAATTTGCACCAAGAATTTCACTTTCTTTCTGCCACTGCCTGATATACCATCAGAAAGCCAGGATTTTTAACACTGGAACTGGGAGATATTTCAAATATACAAATTTATACACATCAACCTAAAAGACAAAGTACAACAACAACAAAAAAAACTCAACCAAAATCATAAATAAAATTTATTATGGAGTTTCTGAAGACAAAATTGCCTTTCAAAAAATATTAATGATCAGAAAAGACATTATTGAGCTCAGTTTAAATCAGCATGCAATTAATTACTTATTATGACAGACTTAGACTTAAATAATTTCTGATCAAACAACACTTTTAAAATCAGTAGGAACTTTAATGCTGACTGGTGTGGCACAGTGGCAGAGAGGACATTTTCCAGTTCGCCAATTAAACCTGATAGTAAGTACTAGGAAAAATCCAGGTAAGTTTTAAGGTGCTATTAAACTGTAACATAATTACATCAATCTGTAATAAACCAACCGCCTGTTACAGCTGCTGCATAGCTTCTAACTTGATGTTTCTATTTTCTCCTCTTTATTTCTGTCAAATCCCCACAGAACACAATTCCTCGTTTTGTTCTGTGATGCTGGGAATGATTTGTTTTTTTAACTGAATGGGACCTGGAGGTCTGAAACATCGATTGTGCTGGTTTAGTGCAGGAAAACACCACAGAGCAGATAAAGAGACGTGGCAAAATAAAAATAAAAAGTTCCGTTTATGTAGTGAGGCTGATTTCATGTGACCTTTGACGGCAGATGTTGGGATATTGCTGCTTACTTCCTGCGTTTGTTAAAAAAAAAAAAAAGAACTAGAAACAATAGAAGGTTATTGGCTATTTTCAACTACAACTGCTTTGTCTTAATAAATAAGTTCACATTTCGTTAAAATAGCAGCAAGCTCCATCCATTATTTTATTGTTTGACTCATAGAAAAGTCTGACTATGAGCAGGAAAATCACGTCAGATTTAACTTGTTTGCACACAAACACATTCTTACCTGTGCTTTCCTCTCACACAGGGAGTAGACGGATTCTAAGTTGGGGTCACTGTGGAGTGTGTGTGTGTACATCCGGTGTTCGAAGGCCTCCACCTTCTGAATGACCTTCTTCAGGCCAGGGTCTTTGATGCCCATATCGTCGATGGGGTCGAGTAAAGGAACGCCGTCCGGGAACCGCTTCTGCACCTCCTGAAGAATAAGAGGAAAGAAAATGTCTTGATGAAGATTTTTGTAAAAGAATTTTTAATTTTTTTTTTTTTTTTACATATGAAACCTGTACCTGTATGGACTTGAGCATGAGCTGCCTGTTGTCAAAAGGTCTGAGATCTTTAGGGATGTAAAGACGAACTGAGCTGATCGAAGTGAGGAGGTGGAGCATCACTGGAACCACCTGGGTAGAAAAACAGATTGAAATGTGAGCGGAAAAAGTGATGCACACAATTCAGTGTGTGTGTGTGTGTGTGTGTGTGTGTGTGTGTGTGTGTGTGTCTGTGTTTTAGTTTCACCAACCTGCATCTCTCCGGTCTCCCCTGGAGCAGCAGGCTTGGCCGCTTCCGTTGCAGAATTTTTTGCACTTTCTTTACTACAATGAAGCAAAACCTCGACTACGTACAGCGGCTCAGAGTCTCCACAGGCCTAAAGCATGAAAATCACGTCAGTCACATTTAACTATAGACTGGAAGCAAATTCATACTTTCTATTTATTCACATTCTCAAATTTAACCAGGTTTTGAAGTATTTTGTTGAGATTTCCGGTGACAGATTACACAAAATAGTGCGTAGTTCTGAACAACAAAAATAAAGAAGAATAAAGTGTTTCCTTTTTTCTCAAAAAAAAAAAAAAAAAAAAATGTAAAAAAACTAAACAGTTACATTTGCATTTAGGTAATTTTTTCTGTTGCTTAGGATTTTATTTCTTGGTACCAAACTGCCTTGAGAAATCATGCAATTAATAAATAAAGTCCAGTTAAGGGAAAATATGGAAAGGTTGAAAGAAGGGAAGTAGGTTGCAGTTGATGTAAAGATAGATGGAGAAAGAAAACCTTAGGGAGATACGAAAGATTTGAGACTGGAGAGAAGAAAGGTCTCCCAGGATAAAATCCTCAAATAAGCCAGATATTCAAAAGAAAGGCTTGAATTGAAGCTTATTCACCATCATGCAGTTTTGACCACTAAATTCCCAATAAAACGCACCAGCATTGGTGGCAGTAAAGTCTGGCTTACCTTTGTGTTTGCTTTCTTGCTAAAGTTTACAACCACTCCCCAGCCAAAGTCAGTATCCTCATTTTTCACCTGTGGCATCAGTATATTGGTCTTTAATAAAATGGTAATGCAGGAGTCTGGAAATATTCCCAGAATGTGAAAGGGGAAAGAGACGCACCTTCACGAGTCGGCCAGGCTGAAGGAAGGGCAGGCAGTATTTGGGCTTGTGGATGAATTCTTGTATCTCTTTACCCAGCTTAGCCAGCTGCTGCCTGATCTTAAAGTATGTAATAACACTATCCTCGTTAGGAATCTCAATAGTGTGATACTGCTCCTCCAACTTCTTAATTTCTGCAAAATAAAAAAAGCGGAAGCAGTAATCTCATTAAACTTGCTACAACATTACCCAAATTGGTGTAGAAATAATAAACAGGATGCTGACTCTCAACGACGCCGGGCAAAGCCCTGTAGTGCTGAAACTGGTAGAAGGATTTCTCCAGCATGTACTCTGGGTTGATCTCTTCTACACGCAGCAGGTTGAGCACCATGTTGTAGGTCAGGTGGAAGGCACTGTTCAAAGGATCTGCTGAGCCCTGCAAAGCACCACCACAGCAGAAATGTTGGGTACAGCAGAAAACAGATGGGATAAACCGTAAGAGGTTTACATCCAAGTACGCTGAAGTCGCTGACTCCAATTTAAAAACTTGAGAGATTTTGTAACCGCAGCAACATTTCACAGCCTCCAATATCAGGCTATGCGTTTCAAAAGGCACACAGCTGTACTGTATATTTATAGCAACATGCATATAAATGTGTCAAAGCAAAGACTGACAATCAAGACTCTGGGTTCTCTGTGAGAAGGTTGCCAAGTTATGACAGCACACCAAATGGTCTGATTACCCTTTATTCGATCAGCTTAGTCGGCCATAATACGATCAAAGATTTATAGCATTCAGATTTACTGTACCTTTAGTAGCTGTTTGCCCACAGCTGGACTCATCTTCTCATCCACCATAAAAATAACTATTCCTCTGTCATCCATTCCTCTCCTGCCAGCACGCCCCGACATCTGGATGTACTCACCTGATGTTATCTGGAAGAAAAAGGAAAAAGGCTTGTTAGGATGAAGTCTGCCCCAATATCTGCAGAACATTAGTTGCTTTTCCATTAATTATATAGTTGTACAAATTGGAATTACAAAAATAAATAAGCCTGATGGAAAAACAACAATTTTGGAAGAAAAAAAAGAAACTTTTTTGATAGTTTTTGTGTTAGGGATTTAGCAAATAGAAAAAATGTTAGTAATTCTAACTGACCTAAAACCAAGGTCAGATAGAATTAAGAAAAGCAAGAAAAAAATTTGTCCATCTTCTTATTAGATGTATAAAAATATCTGGTTTCAATTCTAAATAATATTTTCCAAATTCTAAGTTGCACTATATCACCAAACTGTGCAGCTTAAATTTCAGGAGCTGCCAAGGATTAAATACAGAAATCAAGAACTTGTCCAACACTGAAGATACCTAATTGAATTTCAAGCATCCATACAAACCCTGTGTTTTGCATCTAAAATAAAAGGACTCTTATGGTGACATGATAGCATCTTCCAATCAACCGTGTCACAGTAACAGATTGTGATTTTCACCACAGCATGAATCAGGAAGAGTGTTTTGAAGTGCCTGCGTGGAGCTTTGGCACCATCAGAGGCACCAGATGTTCTTCATGAAGTACTTGGACTGGAGGGATGTTTCCCTCCCACTCTCTTCAATCCTCGCCGTGTTTGTGTGTGCATGTCTGCTGCTTCACACACGGCCCCCAGCTCTTATAAACAATACGTGGCTGTTTATGTGGCAAAGATAGCGGCTCCATTTGAAGACCTTATAAAGACTTCAGAACAACAGGCTGTGTAAAAGTGAACACCAAGCACAAGCCAGAGGTCTTGTAAAGGGACAGCCATATTTACAGGGTGATTTATTTTACTGTAGATACACATAGGGGGTTGCTATTTGAGTCAAACTTCTCCAAAGACATTACCTGCTTCCGATCACCTTCTTGCCTATCTACAAAAATCTACTGCAGAAACTGTGATAACTGATCAATCCCCTTGGAAGAAACAGCTTTCATAATAGTCAAGTTGCCGTGAGAGTTCTTACAAAGCGGTGGTTCTTGCCGTCAAACTTGCGTGCGCTGGTGAAGAGAACGGTCCGAGCTGGCATGTTAATACCCATAGCGAAGGTCTCTGTAGCAAACAGGGCCTGGAATGAGACGACGAATCATTACCGTTGTGTCATCAGCGTGCAAACCGGGGTATTTTTATACGACTTCCAAGACCTTGTAAACAATTGCGTGTTCTCAACATCTGATATCAATCCCCATTTGTTTTTCTCTTTGAAACAAAGCTACAATATTCACACCCCTTGAATTTAGCATTTTCTCATCTGTGAAAACAAAAGAGGATTTTGTGTAACAGGCACGTGAAGTGAGGCGTTTGTGTACGAGCAGAAGCATTGTTTTGGCAATCTTTCACCTGTGAGGCAGGTAAACAGGAATACATAAAACATGCCCATCAGCCCATATCCAGGCTAAGACACAGTAGGGGGTAATGAAGCTGCTTAGCTCTACAAATATGACCACGCATCTTTAAACCGATGCTCTCCGATGTAAAGAGGAATATAAAAAGGTGTGCAAACCAAAGACGTCCACAAAAAGAAATAATTAAACATGCTGGGTGAAATTAAACTATATTATCTGCTTCAATAGTAGCAACTTGCTGACAATGAGGCCCTGTACAGCTCTCCCACTCTGGCAGACACAGATGAATGGATACTGGGTACAAAATGTCTAGTGACTGACGGCTCAATTTTACACACAAGAAAAAGTTAATTTAGTAAAAAACTGATTATTTTAAAGACTGAAACTGACAAAAACTGACCACGAACTGCTCAGGAAGTATGGCAACTTAGTCTGCCATGTTTAGTTGATAATAACTGAAGCTGCAAACATCAGATCCTTGTTTACACTGTTCAAAAAATAGTTTTCAAATTATTTGTTCAACTCAATACAAATTTATATCATGTTTACTTTTAGATTTTCTGTTTTATATGAAAAATCATATTTTACTTTCCTTCCACTTTACAACTGTCCACAGCTACGTGTTGATCAGTCACATAAATCTCAATGAAATGCATTGAGGTTGTAAAATGTCAAAATGCAAAAAAGTTAAAGGCAAATTAATAATTTTGCAAGACATTCCATAATCTCTTCACTTGTTTCAATTACAGATGGTTGATATTATCGGCATGGAATTGGTATTGGTTATCGGCCAAATGAGTTTTAGTATATCGGCATATTGGATATCGACCGATAATGTGCATTCCTAGTTTCAATATGTTTGAAGAAGCATCTTTTCACAGAAATGGAGGTACCTTGAGCAGACCCTCAGAGAAGAGAATCTCAATAGTCTCTTTCAGGATGGGCAGCAGTCCTCCATGATGGATTCCTATCCCTCTCTTTAAAAGTGGCAGCACATGCTCGACCTGCAGGACACCAAAATAACCACAACACTTCACTACAGCGACAAAAACCAAGACAGCAAAAAATGGAAAGGCAACACTTGTATTAGTGTGCGGCCTGGCTGACTTGGCCATTGCTACCCCTGTGGGATTTTTCCCATTACTACAAAAAAAGGAAAAACACGACTAAATTTAATAAGGAACAGAGGAACCAGCGTCTTAACACATGCAGCGTTTTTCCATCAAGGTGGTTAACTGGAGGAAATTGCGAAGCTTTTTTTGTTAAGTTTTACAAGGTGTCAACGTTGGGAGTTCAAAAACTTGAGGCGCTAGAAAAAAAAAAAAAAAAACACATTACAGGTTGCGTGCAAACTGTGGCCTGCTTACCTGAGGCAGCTTCTTGTCCTCATCTGAAAGACAGTCCACTGCATTGTTGAACACTTCTTCAACCAGACGTTTCTCATCATCTGCAGCAAACAAAAAAGGCGTTACTGATATTTTCTAATAGCTGCACACATAATAACAGCTTAATCTAATAAAATTTTGTTATTTTAAAAAAGATTTTTCAGTTTCTTTTGGCATGCACTGTATATATTTCAGTTTCCAGGATGAAAATGTTAACCACTAACAGTCTGCCACAATATGCAACATTTCAGCAAAACTGTGATTACTTTTGTCACTGTAGCATTCATTTGACACTAACTTGCATTAGCACACACAAATGCACAAAATCCTGAGTAAACACATTGAACCAAAATATGGCTTCACTTGCTTAAAAAATGTCCAACAAAAGTTTATAAATTGTAATAAGTAGCTAGACTTGTAGATGCAGTTGTTTAGCTCATTCCTAGCTTAAAATACTTAGAAACAGAAACGAGCTAGCTTGGTATTTTAAGTTTGATTACATGTTCTCTTCGCTGAAAGTTTTTTTCATCCTTTGATCATATCTTCTGTTTTTTTTGTTTTTTTTTAAAAGTCTACTTTTCTTGGATAATTCGGAGCACACAGTTTGTGGAGATGAGAATTTTCTTTGGCAGTTTATCCATGTTTTTTTTATACTGGTTTGATAAAAACTGGCAGCTTTACCAGAAAAAGAGCCTCCCGTGATGGAGGAGCGCAGTGTTAAAACAAACCTCATTCATAGTGGTGTCACAATCCAGAAGAAACAAATCATGATGAGGAAAGAAAATGTTTGATAATATAACTTCAGATTGCATGTTTTACTTCACCGGATAATATTAAGAACATCAGAATGGGAGCCAAAAATCACTTTAAAACTGCATTTTGTCCTAAATGAATTTGCCTTCCAGAAGAAACTCCTTTCCTTATCTAAATGTATGAGCACAATAAAACATATTTATGACATTGCTGTAGTGAGGGGATTTTGTTCACTTGAGTTTGCCACATGGCAGGTTTTGATTTCTTAATCTCAAATATCCAAATTTTTCAGCAACAGAAATGTTTTTGTCATGATTACCAAGTAAGCAATTTGCTCACCAAACAGAAACCTTAGCAAATTTGGGAGGTGAAAAAAAATGTATGACTTTGTCCTTTTGGGATGTCCTTCATCTGGTTTAAATCAACAAGCTAATCTGAGGTTTTATTATGCAAAATTAATAGCATGCTATTCTTACTCCAGAAATTAGAGACAAGAAAAGTGAAAATTAAAGTTAAGTCTTCACAAATGCCCATACCATTGTTAAAATCCAGCTTGGACACCTGCAGGGCGTAGGCCTCACAGTCTTTCTTACTGAAGCTGAAAATGATCACCGGCTGGAAGTTCCTCTCCATGATCATCTTCACTATCTTGAAAACACTGGATGGCCCTATGTAAATTATACAAAAATAAATTTTTAGGTTAAGTGGTTGATGTAATGCACCATTCTTGTCTTATTTAGACACTTCCCCTGCATACCCTTAGTGCCTCCCTTTCGGCTTCGATCCCACTTGGCGCCTCCACTGCTGCCCCCGGATTCCCCAGCATCTCTGAGAACCTGCATGGCTGTGTTGAAATTATCTTCTCTGAAGTCCCCCTGAGGAAAGGTACACAAGCATACACTATTTGAATCATGTATGATAACTTCTGACTTGCTTTATTTGACTTTTATAAAAAGTTTGGACAAAATCCTTCCACACTTTCATCTTTCTTCAAAGAAAATATAAAAAAAATGTCTGAACTCCAGATAAAAGTATGCAAAGGGAAATCGACTGTGTTTGTTGAGTTAGTGAAACCATCGATAATAGTGTACTTACGTTCTCATCAACCACTAGGTGGAGTCCATCGCCCCCTGCTGGAAAAATATAATGTTGCAGTGGAGTGGGCCGGTAGTCTGTGTAAACCACATGGCAAGGCTACAGGAAAAGAAGTGAAACACTTTTATTGTCAATATAGATAAATGAGACAAAAACAAAAATCCCTAACAACAATATTTTTAGAGTAAATCATTTTTAATATTGTCTTTATCTTTTAAATTAAAGTTACAGTCTCTACTGTTGACAGAGGCAAATTCTTTTTCCAGTACTTCAATTCTAGACTGGCATTATGAAGCCCCAAAATGTTTATGAATCTGAAAAAAATCAATACTTGTGTTTCTGCGCAACATAAATTTTTTGGATAATTTAACCGTATTGTGAAAACTATGTTTTAACCACAAAATGAGCAATCTTCTTAAAGTAACTGGTAGTGGCAAACCAGAAATACAGCCCACCTGCTTGTGTAAATGACAGATCCACTCGGCAAACTGTTTGGCATTCGGGATGGTAGCAGACAGGAATACATAATGCACATTATCAGGAAGAAGGATGATAGTTTCTTCCCAAACCACACCACGCTCTGAAATGAACAAAGAAATTCTTATTAATGACAATAAACAACACAAAAAAATTAATTCGGAGGCGAATCGTCCTATTTTATCTTGATGCAACCTTAATTTGAAATCCTGCCATATTTGGAAACTAAAAAAAATAGCATTTTTATCACCGACTCAAAATTTGTATAAGCTATTTATTTCACACATTTACAACAGAGATCAACTAAATCACTTGACCACTGCTCTGCCATTTTTAGAACTTTGTTCATTTCTGACCCAACAGAAATTAAGATTAGGTATTTTTCAATGATAACAAAATCAAGAGAAGCCATGGTAACATGGTTGTTAGAAAAAGCTAACGGTTGTTAGCCACTAGCTTTTGTAAAGGGTTGGGCTAATCTTTCAATACACAACTGTAAAAACAAAACCCATTCAAAGGAAAAGAGAGAAGAATTACTTTCTCAACACACCCCCCTAAAATCAACAGTAGTAGAATTTTTTAACATTTGTACCAATGGAAGCTACATATTTTTTTGAAAAAAGGCAGTATTTTGAAATTACTTAAAATAGTGACAATGACTACAATATTTTCCTTCAAAAATACAGCAATATATATAAAAAGTAACTTAATCTGACAAAATTTATAATTCAAGCACTTTACTGTTTTAGCTCAGTTCTTAAAGAGTTTTCCATGTTAGTTCCAGTTTCATTGGAACACTTAGTTCTAGAGGTTAAAGTTCACTGCTAAAAGTAGTAAGAAACCTTTTTAACAGAAGAGTCTTGAGTTAGACATTCAAAGAACCTTGCATAATGTAAGGAAGTTACATTAAGCAAATGTATGTTGGCTAGCTTTGTTACAAGTTTCTAGCTAAAATTTAAAGCATAAAATCCAGAAAAACAAAATCTGTTAACTTCAGTGACTTTTGCATCAAGTCTACTGTTCACTGTTGTACACAAGCAGTCAACTTGCCAGTGACCTCTCCTTTCTGTACACACCTGCATCTCTCATGTAATGGATCTCATCAAAGATAACCCAGGCTACCTCCCTCATGATCTCAGATCCCCGATACAGCATGCTTCTTAGAATCTAGGCAAAAAGAAAACATTCATGTCAGACCTGCTGCACAATGAAAACACATGTTGTTAAGAAAATGTTATAGGGAAAACAATACCCGCTATACATCAGCTGTAACAGAGTTACACAACGTGTTGCAGACTAGAGTGTATTATACTGCCTCAACGATGGACTAATCTACGTCTCACCTCTGTTGTCATGACAAGGCAGGAGGCAGTAGGGTTGATGGTAACATCGCCAGTCATCAATCCTACATCCTGGAACTCTTCATACATCTCTCTGTACTTCTGGTTAGAAAGTGCTTTAATGGGACTGGTAAAGATGACTCTCTGCTTCTCTCTAAGAGCCAGAGCGATGGCATATCTACAGGAGAGAGAAATTCATTTAGAAATAACCCACAATGACTAATGACTTAGACAACTGAGCCGTGATCTCTTATTCATGTGCACAGATCCAATAATGTGCAAATGAAAAAGCCTACTAATTTGTTTGATTATGCATTTAGAGAATGCTGTTCAAGAGCTAAACTCTTGAACACTATGGTGTTAGTGTGGTGTAACGCACACTAAAAGGTTTAAAAAACTAATGCCATTAAAATCAAGTGAGAACAGTTATGACTGTAAAGGATGGAGGGGAAAATTAGTGCTTACAGGAATTTCAGGCACTTACAGACAGAAACAGTTTTTATTTAGCATGCTTACTCTGCACAGACAGTTTTTCCTGCAGAGGTGTGAGCAGACACAAGCACAGACTGGTTGTTGTCGATACATAGGATAGCCTCACGCTGGAAGGGATCCAGTACGAAAGGGTATTCCTGCAGGACAAGTATAAAATATGAGGAGAAAACAAAAAAAATGCTACATTTGTTATTGCAAACACATAAAGTATTTCACATCTAACTGAACTAACGAGTTCCTTTTCACAAAAATCAGATGTCTTACTGCATAAAGTGTGTAATAAAAGTCAATAGTGTCACATTTAACATATATCATAAGTGTAATAAAATGTTGAAGCCAGAAAGTTAAATTAACCGTTATACCTTAGCTGCTTTTCCCACTCTTGGTTTCAGAGATTTATACTCCTCATCAGCTGGCAGAGCAACCTGTGGATTACAGTTAACATTTAAAACAACTGAACTGTAAAATGAAAATTGTCTGTTTTTGTTTTGTTTTTTTTTTACCTCATGTGAGCATCCTTCCACGGTTTCCACCTGCTCCACCTTCACTTGAGGCATAAATTCTGCGAGACTGAAATAAGCAATAGAAACATTCATATTTAAGAAACAGTATCAGCAATATCAGTGTGAATAACACAATATCAGTGTGTGCATTATTCACATTGCAGAAAACTGGATTGCAATAATTCTTGTATTATGTATTCCAAGTGTTAAGAGCATGAATTCAAAAAGAATGAAATAGTGATAAATCACGACTTGTATGGAGATCTACTTAATGACAAGTCCACAAAAAATAAAGTTTTCATGTAGGTTCAAATTTACCAAAGATGAACAGAATATTTCTGTAAGTTTAAATTAAAAATGATTTACATTAAAAACACATTGTTCATTAACATTTTTTAAAATCAAATTACTTACTCTTGGACTCTACTGAGTAGACTTCTTAGTTCCCTTTTGAGCCAATAAACCAATGATTCAACACTTATACAACCACACAAAAACCTGAAAATCTATTTCTATACACTTTTTTCTACATAAAAAACACATGGGAAGTACTAACGTTCCTTGTATTTACACACCGTGTAGGAACCACATAAACGTGTAAAGTACACATCTTCGATTTTACCTCTACAAGTAGTTTGTGGTTCATCTTACTTTAGGTCACTGGATGACACTGCCTCATGACGAGGTTTCTTCCCAAACACCACCTCCTCTCCGCCGTCACTGTCCGCCTCCCTCTTGACCAGAGCAGACGGACCTGCATCCCTGTCAGCACCGCTTTTACCTGCAGATTTTCTGAAAGACACCAAATACAGCAGAGCAGTTTAGCTGTGTGCATACAATTCAAACGCTTAAACTCCACCAGGTTTAGCTAAAAGTGTGTTCGACTCTAGTCACAACGGAGCACAGCTACGACGTAAATACTATCCGAACAATTTCCACACTTTATTGCGTTTTGTGACTTAATTGGACAAGCTAGCTGGCTAGCCGGTTAGAGCAGTTGGCACTCAAGTCAGCACGCCAACGTTTACGCCACGATCAAAAAACGTAAACGAGAAAGAGCACTAATATTAAAGACAAGTCTTTATACGTTTAAAATATTATACCCAGTTTCTGTAGAGGCACTCGTGGGCGTCCTTCTGCCAGCAGAACCTTGTTCATCGTCAAACACGCTGAACAATCCATCTCCAAAAGGGTCCGCCATGTTTGTAAAGGGACAAACTTCCCACAATACAGCATGAGGCTGTTTCGACAGTTCCGCTACGGAAGCCGTGTGGTGCAAAACGTAGACGAGTGAGACACACGTATTGACTCCGGCTTTTTCACTTTCTTTCCATAATATCCAGCATCTCGCTGATGTATTTAATTCCCGTATTTACGTAAAGGAGCGACACTCAGGCAGGAGTTGTTGACCTAATGGGTGGAAAGAAGAAGAAATCAGCCGCTCAGGCTGCCCCGGCAGTCTCAGCGGCGGCCAGCTCCGGTTCTACCCCTGCAGTCGGTGGTACCGGTGCGGTGGAGGACCAGAAGAAACACGCAGCAGGCAGCAAAACGAATAAACCAGCGAAGGAGACTAAATCTAAAGGTAGTGATCTGGTAATGCAATAAAATGAATCAATTGCTGTTCGTTAAAACCTGAGACTTTGTCAGCCTGACGCTGTCAATAATTGCTGCAAGGCGTTTTATATCTAAAAAGAAGATCCTAATCGCTGCGTATTTTCGACATTATTTGCTGGATTGTTTGTATATAGTTGCCACTGCCAGTATTCACGTGGCACCCTGTAAAGATTTCAGAATCATCAGACCTAAAACTTTAACTTCAAGTAGGCTCTGTCAGAGCATGTTAAATCTTCAACACATACAATGACATATAGTTGTTTGTTCTTCCCTCAGCCCCAAAGACCTACAGTCTTGCAAACACAGCTCAGGTGGACACAGGTGGGATCTCAGACAAGTCCATTCTTAAAGTAAGTGTAACATGTCTACAGAGTCTGAAAAACAACTTCTTTATGTTTTGTGAGCCAAAAGCTTCAGTGAAACTGATCCCTAAACAGGGTACAGTCCAACCATTTGTCTTTGGAAGTCACCTAATAAACACAAGTAATTTAATGAATACAGATGTGAACACTTTTTTGTCTACATTTGTTGCACACTTTGAAAACCCTGCCTGATTTTCCTTCCTCTTCACAAATATCTCCTACTTTGTGTGGATCATTCTCTTAAAGTTCCTCTACAATACACCTATTTTTACAAAAAATGCCAAAGTGTTGAAAGTACCCACTTTACAATATGAGATGTGTAGATTTTCATAAAGGTTTTTTTTTTTTTTTTTTTTTAAAAAGGTTTCTATCCAAGCTGAGCTGGAGAAGAAAATCATCAAGCTGATCAATGATTTCAGGCATGAGAATGGGGACAAAGGGCCCATTTCTGGCAGACTTACAACTAAGAAGCTGTTGGTAAGAAGATGCCACCATTTTCATTCATCTAGCTTCGTTGCATAAGCTAACTGCTGTATTTGTATGTGCTTTAAGGACTTGTACACAGCTCTGGAGAAATTCAACTTCAAAAGAGAGCACATTGAAGAGGCAATGAAGAGCAGCGTCCTGTATGGGGGCGACCTCCACTCTGCTCTCGACTGGCTCTGTCTTAACCTTAAAGATGGTAACAGAGCACCAACGTTCATAAGGGTGTTATTAATATTTTCACTGTCTTTGTGAATTTCTCATTTGTTTTGCCAGATGAGTTGCCAGACGGTTTCAGCCAGCAGCTGCAGGAGGAGAGCCAGAAGAGTCGGCCTAAATTCCAGCCTCCACCGCAGCAGAAACCTGCTGAAAGGAACCCCAAAGCATCCAACAACAGCCACAGAGACACCAACAGGGTCTGTGTGTTGAAAGATTTTTGTGTGCTTGCTAGATGAGTGTTTTCCTGCTCAGCATGTGAGCTTAGTTGCGTTATTTGCCAGGTCTCAGAGAAGGACGAAGCTGCAAGCATGAAGGACTGGATTTTGAGGTACGCAGAACAAAGCAGTGACGAAGAAGAGAAGGAGGAGGAAGAAGGAGATAAGAGGAGACGCAATCCTGAATTGGATGAAAAATTTGACCCTGTAAGTTGAATTGAACAGCCTTTGGCTGAGATGTAGGATGTTTTGGGGAAACTCATTCCGAAAGACTTTGTGGAGCAGCTTCCAGTCTTGATGCAGAGTTTCATTGTGTGTTATTGGTAGAATGACAGGTATTTGATCCTCACCGCTCAACTGTATGATGCCAAAGAAATGGCTGCTGATGCCAAGACCAAAGGAGACAAAACGGGCCAGAGGATGGCACAGGACAGGATTCGGGTCATACGGCAGGGTGAATGTCATTTTAATTTACCAAGCATAATTTACTGAGCATTTCTCAGAAAGTATATGTAATCATCCAGCAGGTAGCTTTTCACCAAGTTACCGTGTAATCATAAAGAAAGCTAAAGTAAGCAAAACTTCCAACTGTTGTGACATTTTCTTGATCCATTTATTCTCTCTTTTCTAGAAATGAAGCAGCTGGAATCTCATCCCGTGTTCAATCCTGCCATAAAAGTTGTAGATGTCCCTCAAAAGGAAAAAAAGACGCTCCCCGTGGTGGATGATAAAGATGATCTCAGCTTCAATTTGTTTGAGCAAGCAGAAAAGGACCCTCCTGCAGAAAAAAGTGATGACCTTAAGTTCAAAATATCATCACTTGTAGCTCTACAGACATCATATCCACATGTCCTGTTATTAAGAGTTTATTGTCGTAGTTGGAGTGAGGCTTGTGCTACTTTCAATTACTGCTTTCAGTTTACCTCATGACCTGATTTGGGTCATTTTTGTGACAACCTTTAAGCGCTTTGAAAATGTTTATTTTCAAAGCGCTGGAAAAGCAACTTAACTTTTCCAGCTGGAGAAGCAACTTAACTGTGGTATGTAGTGATGACCTCATGTCTCGTCGTTCTTTTGCAGTTGTGAAAAAGAATGAGCCAAAAGACATCCGTAACTTCGACTACACGGCTCGCAGCTGGACAGGAAAGTCCCCCAAACAGTTTCTCATTGACTGGGTCAGAAAAAACCTGCCCAAAAGTCCACCTCCAGCTTTCCACAAGGTTTCTGCCGGCAGATACTGGAGATTCAAGTAAGCAAAAGTGTGCATGTCTCCATGACAAAGAGCCAGGTGGAGAAATGACTATCCCTACTGATGTTTAATGGTTAGCTGAGGCTCTGTCGTTTAGACATTATCTTTGTGATAATGTCACATCTATCAGGGTGCGAGTTCAAAGGTCAGATGATGCCCTGGAAGTTTGTCCTACCATCTTGACTGAGGACAGCATGCAGGCTCAGCATCTGGCTGCCACGTTAGCACTCTACAACCTGGTTAAAGGGCAGGTAATTGGATTCTGTAGTTTCATTTTAAGCTATAGAAGAAAAGGAAAAATAAATTCTTGGTAGAAAATTTTTTTTTATTTTTTTATGTCACCTGCTGTTGCTCCAATCAGACTACTTTTATGTTGGTTTCATTACCAACGTGATGCATGCTGTGCATGATGTCAAGTGTAATTTTACGTCCAGAGACATAAAAATCAATTTAATTCATGGTTTTGGTTGTGTCTGGTGTTTATGTAGAATTTATTTCAAATGAAAAAAATGTGTAGGAAAGAAAATGTTACTTATTTTTACTCTGCTTTTTTTCCCTCCACATAGTCTGTGCACCAGCTCCTACCTCCCACCTACAGAGACGTGTGGCTGGAGTGGAGAGACGGTGAACAGCAGCAGCAGGAAGCGAGCCGCACCGCTGCCAACAAACCTCGAGACCAGTTCATATCCCGGCTCCTCACCAGACTGAAGCAGCAGCAGAACCAGAGTCAAGACCAGCAGCCTGCTTATCACCCAGGCCAGGAGCTCAACAGGGCAGGAGAAGACGAGCCGGAAGATTCCTGGGAGAATCTGGCCGGTCTCGAAATTGAGGAAAGAGGAGGCAGAGTCGAAGAGAAGAGTGAGAAAAGTAAGCAGAAGGAAGGAGCGGCGTCACTTAAATCAGCCAGAGAGCTCTTACTGAAGCTAAAAGAGTCTGCACTCGCCCACAAGCTGCAGGTAAATCCTCTCTACATCATTCAATTTACTCCAGGTGACATGACTCCTCACCGTTTACTGAGTGTTTAACCTTTTAAGGCGGAGAGAGAGAAGCTCCCAGTCTTTCAGCACAGAGGTCGAATTCTTGAGGCTCTTCAGCGCCACCGTGTGGTGGTGGTGGCCGGCGAGACGGGCAGTGGGAAGAGCACCCAGATCCCTCAGTTCCTGCTGGAAGAGCTGTTGGCGGGGGGAAAAGCCGCTCAGCCCTGCAACATTGTGGTGACTCAGCCGCGCAGGATATCAGCCATGAGCCTCGCCAGCAGAGTCAGCCAGGAGCTGGGCTGCGACGACGGACCAGGCTCCAAGGTTGTCTTTCATTCACGGCTTGTATTTGTTTATGTCTTCCTGCTTTGCCTGCCAGTGTAAGAGGTTCTAGTGCACTCTCACCTGCTTCAATGATGACGTTTCTGTTTGAATTCAGTCGTCGCTGTGCGGATACCAGATCAGGATGGAGAACCTGTCTGGGGACTGGACCCGCCTCTTGTACTGCACTACCGGAGTTCTCCTCAGGAAGCTCCAGCAGGACAGACACCTGAGCTCCCTGACCCATATTATTGTGGATGAGGTACGTACAAACCCTTCCTGAGCGCATAATCCGCAGATTTATGTCCTACCTCTGCTTTGTGGCATCCTTTTCTCTTACTTCATTTTCTCTTAGGTCCACGAGCGCAGTGTCCAGTCGGATTTTCTGCTGACCATCCTTAAAGATGTCGTGATGAAGAGATCTGACCTGCACCTGATCCTCATGAGCGCCACTGTGGACTGTGACAAGTTTTCCAGCTACTTCAACCGCTGCCCTGTGGTCAGCGTTCCAGGCAGGACCTTCCCAGTTGAAGTAAGTTGTAATTCGGGTTTGTTACACAAAGAATCTGAGTTAAAATTTGTGAACATTATTATTATTTCATTATTTCATTTATCATTTATTATTATTTCATTATTTCATTATTTCTTTATATTTTGCTTGAAAGGAGCCAAACTTTCTTGCAGTCATTTTAAAGTGACCTTGATTATTAAGTGTCGGGACTTTAGCAGCTTTCTTATTTATGTTATTTTACTACTTTTTTAACTAGTAGTTTAGGATTCCTAGTTAAAGTGCTGTAGGATGTGACCCTTATTGTTCATGTATGTTTTCCCACATTCGAAAGCTAAAACTGTTCTCGTGCTGAAGACACACTTCCTTGCATTTTATTAGGATTGTATGTGATAAAGCAGAGTGCAGTCGGGATGTAAAAACATGCGTTGTTAAAAAATAAATACAATAAAGTGTCTTTACGTTTCTCGTCATTTTGTTGACGGATGATGGCAAAAGGAAATGGATGGATGGATTGATCAAAAAAACGGTCAACGAGTTCATTTCTAATAATATCCTACTGGTTAGTAGTATTGAGAAAAATACAAGGACTTAAAGATGACTCCTGTTTTTCAGAATTGGCAGCGAGAATCATAAAGTACATGATATATTTTTATTTTTTAAGAGCTAAACTAAGAACTGCGTGAAGGTCCAAAAAAACAAGGGTGCTGGGTTTTTTTCCCAGGTGTATCATTTGGAGGATATAGTAGAGCAGACAGGATACGTCCTTGAAAAGGATTCCGAGTACAGCCAGAAGATTTTAGAAGAAGAAGAAGAGGTGTCCGTCTCCGTCACACAGAAAGGTGGCAAGACTTTGCAGCACCAGGTAACCTTGACTCTCTGGGCTTTACCTGAGAAAACCCAAACGAGCTGACTTGGTTTTAGATGAGCTTGTTCTTTGTGTCAGGAGGTTATAGTGAGGGATTCGTCCTCCGGCTGGGATCTGGGTCCAGACCTCGACCATTTCAGCAGCAGGACTCGGCAGGTGCTTCAGTTCATGAACCCTAATAAGATCAACGTGGACTTGCTCGTAGATCTCCTGGACTATTTGGGTATAATACCATCATCACATCTTGAGGCTCTTTATGATTTTGTTCAGAATTCCTTCTGTGACTTTTTGGTGTTTCTCTGCCAGACAAATCGCCACAGTTTGCAGAGGTGGATGGAGCTGTGCTCGTTTTTCTCCCGGGTCTGGCTCACATTCAGCAGCTCTGCGACGTTCTCTCGTCGGACAAGAGATTTCGGGAGAAAAACAGGTATTCCTACACCACTGAGCACTAATTTTTGCTTTCAAACACAAAAATCAGTGGAACTGGCTTAAAATGACCAGTTCCCTTTGTTTTGTAACCATATTTCAGGTACAAGATTGTGGCCCTCCACTCAACTCTTTCATCCAAGGATCAGGCTGCTGCCTTCACAGTGCCCCCTGCTGGTGTTAGAAAGGTATTGTTAGTTGCGCTCATCACTCAGCTACCAGTTGATGATGACTTCATCAACTGGTAGCTTTGTGCCTTCAATTTCTTTTGTTGGATTGCTTTTTCCTTCTTTTTTTTTTTTTTTTAGATTGTGCTGTCGACCAACATTGCTGAGACAGGGGTGACGATTCCAGATGTTGTTTTTGTCATCGACACAGGGAAGACTAAAGAAAATAAGTAAGAGTTTATGAATGAATGATTTACTCTTTCTTGGCAATTTGGCAAATTTATATATGCGCAATTTTAAACCCTGTTTCAATGTCTCTTTGTACAAAGACTATATATATAAAAAAAAAAAATTCCCTTCTCACCCACCGCGGGTGGTGATTCTTCTTCCTCTTAGCTCGGGTCCTCTACCAGAGGCCTGGGAGCTTGAGGGTTCTGCGCAGTATCTTGGCTGTGCCTAGGACTGCACATTTCTGGACTGAGATGTCTGATGTTGTTCCTGGGATCTGTTGTAGCCACTGTTCCAGTTTGGGGGTGACTGCCCCGAGGGTCCCGATGACCACAGGCACCACTGTGGTCTTCACCTTCCAGGCCCTCTCCAGTTCCTCCCTTAGGCCCTGGTATTTCTCTAGTTTCTCATGCTCCTTTTTCCTGATGTTGCAGTCGCTTGGTATTGCCACATCCACCACAACGGCTTTCCTCTGTTGTTTATCCACCACGACTATGTCTGGTTGGTTCGCCCTCACCATTTTGTCTGTCTGGATCTGGAAGTCCCACAGGATCTTAGCTCGGTCATTCTCCACTACCTTCGGGGGTGTTTCCCACTTTGATCTTGGGGGTTCCAGTCCATATTCTGCACAGATGTTTCTGTACACTATGCCTGCCACTTGGTTGTGTCGTTCCATGTACTCTTTCCCTGCCAGTACCTTGCACCCTGCTGTTATGTGCTGGACTGTCTCAGAGGCCTCCTTGCACAACCTACACCTTGGGTCTTGTCTGGTGTGGTAGATCTGGGCCTCAATTGCTCTGGTGTTTAGGGTTGTTAGGCTGTTTCAATGTCTCTTTGTACAAAGACTATATATATATAAATATATTTCTATATATATATATATTTATATATATATATATGACCTTTAAAAAATTGTGGTAAATTTAACCATCCATTTTTTATGCTTGCTTAAAACATGACTGTTTTGCTGTAAAGCAGTTGTGCTAGCAACTAAAGCAAAAACTCCCATAGTCGTTGCTCTGTATTAAAGTTTGTACAGCTAACAAACAAGGTTTTTCTCCCGTTTGTTTTCCACAGCCTAGTAATATCTATAAGTGAAAATCTGCTGAATTAACATATTGCCTTGGGCTTCTTCAGGTACCATGAGAGCAGCCAGATGAGTTCTTTGGTGGAAACCTTTGTCTCCAAAGCCAGCGCCCTCCAGAGGCAGGGGAGAGCAGGACGTGTCAGAAACGGCTTTTGCTTCAGACTTTACCCTAAATTCAGGTTTGGAGCATCTCGCTCGTCGGCTCATTGTTTGCAGAAAAACTGCAGTAAAACACTCAATCCGTCTCTCTTTCATAAACAGACCTTTCGTTAGTTTTAAACATTTAAAACGTGCCTATTTTCCTTTTGTGACACACGTGCTGCTCACACCAGGTTTGATGCCTTCATGGATTACTCCATCCCAGAAATTCTGCGGGTCCCGCTGGAGGAGCTTTGTCTCCATATAATGGTAATGAAGCCACTCTTTGTCACTTAGAAATAAGAAGTCACACAAAGTCAAACACTTGTTTTTCTCCTGTATGTCAGAAATGTCAGTATGGGTCCCCGGAGGACTTCCTGAGCCGGGCCCTCGATGCTCCTCAGCCTCAGTCCGTCAGCAACGCTGTGAACCTGCTGAGGAAGATCGGCGCATGTCAACCCAACAACCACATCCTCACGCCTTTGGGACACCACTTGGCAAGTCTGCCAGTCAACGTAAAGGTCGGGAAGATGCTCATTTATGGAGCCATCCTTGGCTGCCTTGAACCCATAGTAAGTCCTGTTAGCTACTCTTCAGATTACTTCTGAAAAGCTTTTAAGTTACAGAGTCTTATAAAAGTGTTCATAATCCTTGATCTTTCTCTCATTTTGCCGTATTACAACCACAAACTGTACTTCTGTTCAACTGCTTTTGCTATTGAGATCAAATGTAATTTATTAGTTAGGTGATTTATAAAGAAAATTGATTGATCTGGATTTTATTTAGGGGTACGAGTGTAAAAAAAAAAAAAAGTAAAACAGGAGGAACCCTCATACTCTCTTGTCTCCACATAGGATTCTGTAAATATTATTTTGTATTTTTTTAATAACATTTTTCAGCAGGATTTAAAAAAATGTCTTTATTTCAGGCAACCATCGCTGCAGCCATCACTGAGAAATCTCCGTTTTCCACACCGATGAACAGAAAGGAGGAAGCTAACCTGGCCAAAGCCGCTCTGGCCACCGCCAACTCTGATCACCTGACGATATATAACGCATATATGGGGTTTGGACCAGTTTAAACATCCTAGTGATTTGTTGATGTTTTTGGTTCAAATATTTTCATGAAACATAAAAACTATCATTTAAAACAACTTTGAAACATCATAGCAAAGCCTTTAAAAGTACGTATAAAGAACTTTCTTTTTGTAGGAAAGTATAAATGTAATAATTTCTGTAAAGAAGTGATTAACTTTGTTCTTATTTCCATGAATTTATATTTTTTTCATAAGTTCAGCTTTGAGGTTTCTTGAGGTCAGGAAGTTTTGCATAAAAGCATATTAGGAAATACACAGGAAAGAGTCTTTTGACGGTTTATTACTTCACTTGTTGATTACTATATAGAACTCGTGACTACATGACAAACGGCACTCCAAGCTTACATTCTTCCTGTGAGCACCTTGGTATTTTTAGAAGGTTTCAGATCTAAATAGAAATCTTCAAAATGTCAAAAGAGCCTTTTAATATATTGATCACCACTGTTTTTTTGTTTTGTTTTGGGGTTTTTTGCCAAATCAGAACTCCAACACATTAATAATATCAGTTTTGGTGTTACTGAAAAAATATACAACCAAAAGTTACATTTCACTGATGTAGGTTTTGTTTTTTTGCCTCTTGATCTATGATTAATAAGACCAGTTGGTCTGGTTTAAGATGCCAATTTGTTTATGTTGTATGGCAAGTAAAGGCATCATGGTTGGCAAACTGTGATTAAAAGAGTTAACAATTAATATAAACAACAGCCCTGGGTTGACAACCCAATAGTGCGAATGTCAACCGTTCACCCTTAGTAATGTCAGAATTGTATACATTTGTTTTCTGGCATAAAGTGATTTTATTTCCTAGGTCTGTGTTTTCTGATTGTGCTACAAAAGTAGGTAAAAAAAAATGCTTGTAATCCAAAATGTGCAGTTTTGTGTTTATTGAATTTTCCATTTTCTTTTAGATGGAAAAGCTCACAAACCGAGGGACAGAGAGCGGAGATGTCCTACTGTAGAAAACACTTCCTCAATCGAACAGCTCTGCTCACCATACAGGTAGCATTATGGTTGCTCTCACCAGCCTCTTCACGTCCCTCCTGTAACGTCCAACCCCTCTTGCATCCAGGATGTGAAGCACGAGCTTATGAAGATGATGGAGCAGGCGGGTTTCTGGTCCTCTCGCTCCAAGCAGCGGGCGGCCACTCTTTCCAAGCAGCAGATCTGCATCCTGAACGCAGCGCTTACAGCAGGGCTCTATGACAGCGTGGCGCGGGTGCTGTGCAATCCCCCCGTGGACGGGCTGGAGCGGGTGGCCTGCGCCGTGGAGACGCCTCAAGGCAGGGCTCAGGTCCATCCTTCCTCTGTCAACCGTAACCTGCAGGTGCACGGCTGGCTGCTGTACCAGGAGAAGGTACTGACGACGTGTTGTGTTTTCTGTTTGCTCCATGTCTCTCTGTGCAGCTATTGCTAATGAAGGTTCCCCGTTTAGGTTAAATACACCAAGATCTACCTGCGAGACACCACGCTGATCTCTCCGTTCCCCATGCTGCTATTTGGAGGCGACATCGACATCCAGCACAGAGAGAAGCTCATGACGTTAGATGGATGGATTCATTTCCAGGTCAGAACTTCCACTGCAGCATGTGTATCTTATTGGACCCTGACAAGAAATTCTAGTCAAAACTTGAGTTGAATCTGTTTTATTTTTTAAGATTCTGTCACAGAATCTTAAAAAATAAGTGGATTTTATAAAATTAGAAAAAAAAAATTCACAAAATTGCTCTTTTCTTTTTATAAAGAAGCCATTTAAAAGTTTACTAGTTTACATTTGTTAAAGCATTTGTTAGTTAATTCGTTACATGTCTGAGTCTGACCTTCTGCTCTTCTATGGTCAACAGTTAGAAATTTTGTTGTTCCACTTTTAAGGCTCCGGTACGGATTGGAGTGATCTTCAAACATTTGAGGAAACTGATGGACTTTTTACTTGAAAGGAAGTTGGAGAACCCTAGAATGAATCTGGAAGGTAAACATAAAATATAAGAAAAATCGAAATGAAGAGATTCTGTTATGCTTCCCTGAACCTTGATTCCCTATAACTTACGTTATTCTGGATCTTCAAAAATCCCTTAAACTGCGTCACACTGCACATCGGCAGTTTGAGAGTTATTGTTCTGTCTTGACTACAGTTTTATCGCTTAATTAAAAAAAAAAAACTCTCAGTTATTTTTTGTTTTTGCTTTTTTTTTTTTTTTTTTTAAGACAAATTGCTCCTCTGGCTGTACAATGAAGCTTTCTCAAGTTTAGACGGCAAATTGTACAATAAAATGTCTTCTCTCTGAAGGTGATGCAACCATCCAGGTGATTCTGGATCTGGTCAAATCTGAACACGCTGCGTAACATCAGTCCGCCACAGGTGCTGGAGGTCACAGAAGAGGACACATTTTACTCACATTGAGGAGAACTGTATATAAAATGCATACAAACACACTGAAATTTAATCCCCAGATATAGTTAAGGTTCTTTTCAATTATTGTTTCAATAATGTTTATTGTATCATGACTGACAACAAAACAAAATGAAATTACAATCAACTGTTTAAAAAAAAAATAAAAAAATAAAAACCATTTTAAAATTTAAGAATAGGAGGAATACTTATGTTTTGTGGATTTTTGTAAAAACAGTTCAAGAAATAAGTTCTTTTTTTCGGGGATATCCAGATTCGGTCCTAATAATGCTTAGAGCTTTGCATGTTGAATATTTCTTATTAAAACCTCTGATTTATATGTTAGTGTTGGCATTTGCTTTACTGTGGAGGGGTGTAGTGTCATCATTCTAAGATCTGATCTCTCTCTAAAGCTTTCAGAAACATTATAGTGGATACCGGTTGAAATTAACAGCTTTCTTTATCAAGTGAAGTGGATTTTCAATAACTATATTGTGCCAAGCAAAGTGCATAAACATGCTGCACATCATGTGACAGATCAGAAATTGGTACTGTGCTGCTGAAGTGCCTGGAGGAAGTGTTTCTGTGTTTGGGGTAAAGAAATAAATAAATCAACAAAACAAAGCATATTTGATTGGTTATACAGGAACAGAGCAACACTTTGGAGAAAATAACAAAGGTCAAAATCTGTTGTGTAGCCACAATAAAAATTGCTGTCTAGTCTAGAAAGATTTACAGTTTCTTGGAAAATTAGAGGTGCAGATATTATAACGTGACACAAGTAAACGCCGGGGAACTATATTGGGATTTTATGGGACAGACTATTACTAAGTAACACATATTTGTAAAATTAGAGGAAGCTGACAGTTTTGTATTTTTTGTTTGTTTTACAAATAAATAAAAAAGTCTGGAATGCATTACATTTAGCTCCCCCAAGTCAGTACTTTGTGGAACCATCTGTTACCGTAGAGTATTCTGACATTTCTTCACAACTACGAAATGGGATTGTTACATTTTTTTGTTGAAGTAGAGGGAGTCAGAATACATGTGAACAGTAATTGTGAAGATTCTCAACTGGCACAGGACGGGTTAGCTAGCCCTCGCTCTTTACAAGGCCTGTATGTAATCTGCCAAGTTTATGCAGTTACTATTCCCATTCTCAGATGATCTTCTTGGTTGCTCTGGACTCTTGCAGGGTTAACGAGCACTGAATAGAAATTCACACCACACTTTTCAGGTTATTTTTATAAAAAATATTTAAAAACAATCATTTCCCTTAGAGTTAATGTGTTTTGCTCTACCATATACATACGACTTCCACACAAAACGTTGAGGTTTACGGTTGTGACATGGCAAAATGTGGAAAGAAATTCAAAAGTTATGGAATGCTCCGAAGGGTAGTAAGAATGAAGACGGATGAAGCGACAATATTTCCTTTTTCCACCGTCTCAAACTCAACTTCATTTCACAGATTAATTAATAAAAATACAGATTTGTCAGCAGAACGACAAATTCAAAGGACATAGCTTCAGTAATTTCACTCGTTTTTTAGATTAAAGGATCAATGGTGAAGATATAGGTATTATAAAGATATATAATTTATATCTACATCATATATATAAGTCTGGATTCGAAAGAGGGCTGTTTTTCATTATCTTGAACAATTCGCAAAAATGTAACAACTTCACGTTAATAAAGAACTTCAATTGGGCCTTTTTTTTCTCTCATGTTAAAAACGTGAGAATCTTGCCACTCACGAGACAGTGGTCAGTCACTTTCACATCAACAAGGAAACGAAAACTGGTAAACAAATGGCATGTTTAAATCTGGAAAAGACTTAAGTTAATGCAAAAAAAAATATCAAAAAATCAAAGCAGTTAACATAAACATAAATATATAATCCAACCCAACTACAGAATTCACACTGCAATTAAGTTTGCGTTATTGTCTTAAGATTTATGTCTGATTATTTTCTGTGAAGGAAAACACTGATCAAGAATGCTTATTATGATCAATAAATGTATTTTATATATTAACTTCAAACCTATCTCACTTATTTTATTTCATAAAAGTACATTCAACACATGACAAAATCTAAAGTGAAACAGTCTGTACACAGTTATGACACAAATTTTCCATCTGATATGACCGTGTGTTTACAGGAAGCCTATAAAGGGGAAGTAATGGGCTATAACGGGTAAGTCTGAAACTGCTGGAGATGTATGTGTTAATACTGGATCACACTGTAATCTCCGTCCTGCACCAAAGAGTGACGCGAGTCATCTGCAATGAAAGGACAATATTATTCAGAACATATAGCAAAATCTGCAAAAAGGAGGGAACTCTTTAGTGAAAGAAAACCCACCTCTGTTGTTCTGGGTTGGATCCGGGAGTGGTCCCCTTCTGCAAATTCACAAATTAATGTTGAAACAGTTCTTTTTTGCAGCAGCAGCAAAGAAGAAGTAATAAAATTAGAGGGTTAAAAAAAAAAAGATTTTGTATTTTCTTAATCACCTCACAGCTGGTGGAGGCATCCGGGACGGCGGTGGTCCAGTTGGAGACCTTAGTCCTGAGTAGAAGTTTTCATACACGACTGGAGCTGTTCCAGACAAGCACAGAGATTGTTCCCTTACTGGCAAATAGTAATGGATAATAACTACTTCCCTCTGTTTACAGGACTGGTTAATTGTTAATGGCACGCTCAGTTTGTGTTCCAGTCACACCTGCAGGTTTGTCTCCGGTCCGTCTGAGATTTACAAAGTGTTCGATATCTTCCTGGAAATCACATTGCTCTAGTGACCTCCTCACCTCCTCATATAGCTTGACACACACAGACACATAAAACACAAAATGTTATACATGTTTTTACTCTGATAAATACAGTTTTCTGTTCAAGTGAGGAAAAATGATCAAACTACTAGACCGATAGGCTGGACAAAAGGAGGCCTAATCTTGCGTTATACAAGTTCTTCTACTGATCAATACAGTTACCTATTTAATAAATGTGTAATAATGGTCAAATTAGGAAACTGATAGGCTGGACAAAGGGTGACATTAATCAGAGAAAGTCTGAGCTATTTCACACAGGAGGACAGGTTCAGTGTGCAGATGATCAGACAGCAGAAACATGATCCAAAAATACTAGTAGCACTTCCTGGGGCTGGACAGCGTTCGACAAAACAATGACTCAAGGAGTCAGGATACAAATTAGATATTTTTGGAAACATTTCCTTCCACTTTACATTTCATCTGCCACTTTTTGCTCAACTATTACGAAAGCTAATAAAACACTCTGAAGTTTGCGATTACAACTTAGCAAATAGGATTTAAAAAATTCCAAGTTTTATGAAGAATTTTGCCAGCCGCTGTATGAGCAACACCTATTTACAGCCAGGACCAACATTTATTTTCTGATCCCTGGTGATGTCTGACTCTTAAGCCGCTAAGTGCTTAGCTGTGGTCTGCAGGTAGCTGTTAAATGTCTGCTTTGTGGTGGGAGTGCAGCAGATTAAAATGACTGTGTCAGCACTTTTTTCACTACCTGGAACAACAGACACCACAAATCTTCACACCTCAGGAAATCTAAATCCAAAACAATAACGTCAGAGAAACCTAAGGAGCTTATTGAAATATTGACTTTAGCACTGTGAAGTACATAATGTCCAAATGTACATGCTAATTTTAAAGCGAGTCTAAGAACTCACTTTAAATTGTATTATAAGTCTGGACAGCCTGACATGAACCCCCGCAAAAAGCCATTTGTGCTTTGATAGGCCAGCTGATTAAGGAAGCAGCTCTATTATTGCTTGAGAAATGATAAAACGGTTCCTTGTCATGTACGCGGTTTAAAAACTGTGCACATGTGACTGCAACGTTAATGTGATGTAGATCACAGCAATCCGATTCGGAGCTTTACCTCATCGCTGGTGACACATTGCTGTGAAAGCTGGTTGAGATGAGTCCACACTGTGTTCCTCAGGAAGTTAATACGCTCTATTGACTGTTTTTCAAATATCTGGGATTTTAAAAAAAAGAATTGGTATTTAGCACATTGTGTGTCTAGAGCATTAATTGTTATTCTCAGATTTACCTCGCAGGCGTTCACATGCTCCTTCAGCCAGTCATCTCTAATTTTCATCAGAGTTATAACATTCTGTTGGTATAATCTGTCTGCCAATGAAACAGATTCATCACTATGGATATTCAGTGACATCAATTGGTTTTGTCAATCGTTTAGTGCTTAAAAGCCATATTTTAATGTAATCCAGCCAGTTCATTCTAGCGTTGCTTTTTATTTTTAACTTACCTGCTTCTTCTGCGTTCAGTTTTGCCTGCTGAGCTTTTGACTGGAGCTGGAAAATAAATAACAGAAGCCTCACAATAAATTAGGAATGTCCACATGGAAAAAAATTAAAAAGTGACATTTTCCAAAAATAAGTTATAGATAATGCAGTTTAGCCCTACACTGGGATTAGAGTACAGAGTAATCATTTATTCTGACAAACACCAGGTTTACTGAAGTTCAGAGGTTCAGACTAGCAGTTGTACTTCATCTTTTTCTGTTTTTTTATGTCACGCTATGATAGGTTCTCTGTGTACCTTCTCCACAAGCTTGGTGTTGTTGGTGTTGGTGTTCCGGTTCATGTTCTGATCCGCTTCTTCTTTGTCACGACACTTCTGCTCATATGTTTTCTTGGACTGGGCACAAAATTAGGAACTGCCATCATTCTGAACATTTTGTCACCACAAGGAAATAAAACAGGAAATCACTCTGGCCTAATTAGTTCTCCTTTTTCAACTAATTAACTTCATTTCATAGTTTGCACGTTTCTCACCATGAAGCAATGACTTTTTTTTTGTAAATGGTATAATCAGATGCTCGGACTTAGAGCAATTTGATGGAGCAACTTCCTCCATTTAAGTAGAAGTAGAGAATTTGATATTTTACATACAGTTCAAACTGTTTTTGGTGATTCTACTTGTCCTATTTTGCTTCCTATGCTACTTCGGGTTCTCGTTTTACATGATAGGCTGCCCAACAGGAGTGGAAAACAAGAGACAACCAGCAAGATGTTTATTTTCACTTTTATAAGTGTGAGTATTCCAACTTTGGTTTACATAAAACTATTTAAAGGTATGTGGAAGATTTAAAATGAACTTAAATTTTTTTCCCATTACAAATTGGACTTCAAGAAAAAAGTAGGAAATTGGAGAACACAGTTAAAATGTTAAGAGAAGAGTGAAAATTCTTGGTTCTTTCCAAGAAGCATCCACGGTATGTTTATATGCTAAAAGAGAAAACATTTCCTTTTTAAAACTTTAAAACTTATTTACAGAAGTCTCCGCAGGCCTTTACACTAGAGTCATTTTTACTTTTTTGTTCTTATGGTTTTTCCATTATTCATACATCTGTTGATATGTAGAACCCTTTACAAAACAACTAAAGTAATTTACAAGGATTAAAAAACACAAACAGACAAGGACGATCACCGACTAAATCTGCGCAAGCTAATAGTTGGCTTTTCTGTCATTTTCAGTGTTGCTACTGTGCTATAAAAGACTTCCGTATTTTAAGAGGTTTTACACACTCAAATCTGAACGGTGCTGTAACATATTTTCATCTCAACTCACGTCCATTGTCTTCTTAAAATGTGAGGACTTCTGTTTGTGGAGAGCATCCATCTGTTGTTCTATCTAAAAATAAAAAGAAGAAGAAAAGAAAGGTTATACATCAAATTAACTCAGGTTACCTAAAATATCACAGCATAGATAAGAGCACCAACTTTTTTCCTTGCTTCTTTTTGCTTTTCTTTGAAGTCTTCCAGTTTCTTGACCTCTTCCCTCATACTCTGCGCCAGTTGTAAGTGTGATAGACTAACATGTTCAGTCTCTTAAAGGAGAAAAAATCACACGCTTTTAGTTGCATTCAGCATGGAAAGCATGAACTCAAAGAGTCACTGTAGCATTGTTGTCAAGGCACTTACGTAGCTTAAACACGTCCAGGGATCTTTTTAATGTGCTTAAAATATAAGAGTAAAACAGATTACCATTCCAAATTTACATAAATGGAAAAAAATTAATTACCATATAGTTTCTTCCAATTGAAATGTCCCTATTCTTTTGTCACAGGGAATCTATACTCTATCTTTTGAAAAAGGACTAATCAAGTGTCATAAAAGAAAATACCATCATCTTCACCCGTCCCTCTTCCTTCCTCTTAACACTTACATCTTTACACAGGAATGAAACCCGAAGACATTTGACTAAAATGGGAACTTATGTTGTTGAAGAAGTAGCATGTCAGCAACAGCACTTTAAATAAGGACCGACTAAAATATCATTAGGAAACTGAAAAGGCGCCAGTATCGTCAGCTATTCTTATTTTAATGGTATAACCTCATTAAATTCCCTTTTTGTATTTAAAAAGTGTGTTTGAATAAAATTGTTGTGCTTTTGCGGAACGTATCCGTGCCTAAATCTGGACGTAAAGGCACAAACGGTTGTTCTGCAAGAAATATAGATATCTACGCATTTAACAGCAAAAATGCTTGAGTGCTGTATTTATAGTTGGTCAGTCATCTTACTTCATCTCATTGTGTCCACAAACTTTCTTGGACAAACCAAGCAAGTCTTTGGCGTACCTCTCTTCAATCGAAGCCCTGAAAGGAACCGTTAATAAACAGTGAGTCTTTTTAGAGAGTAGATGTATTTCAAAATATGGCAAAAGTTATCTTCCAATGTATTTAATAGTGATCTTACGTTATTTAATATTACAAAATTGTGCGGTTTTTGAGTGCATACTAAGAGATCTATGATTTTTGCCACTTATGCAACCAAATCTGAGATGTTGCATGCAGGTTTAAAACTTTGGGCTCTAACATCCTTTTCACACATAGGTGCTAAAATGTTTTGCTCATTCATTCTTCCAAAATAGCTCAAACTCAGTCAGAGTGGATAGAGAACATTTTTGGAACGCAAATGCTTATGTAATAAATAATTCCGTTGCCCTGCTGTTAATCAACTACTGCCCCAAGTCTTAGTCTCTTTCCAAACCAAACAGGTTTTCTTTCAGCTTTAAGAAGCTTTACCCGTTTTTCCATCAGCTCTCACCAGCTTCCCAATCCCTGCTAACGACACACAACCCCACACCATAATGCTGCCACCTCTGGGGGTGTTGTGACCAATTTAATCTGATGTATTATTTTATGTTGTTTTTACACAGTAGAACCACACAAATGAATCTCACTATCCATGTCTATCTAATAAAAATCATAGTAAAATACATTAGTTTCTGGTTCAAACATGACAAAATGTGAAAATGTTAATATTTTTGCAAGATGCTGCACCACAAACGTCTCTAATAAGGTGCTCACTTTGGATCTCAGTGGAGAACAGACTTTTTAGAGGTAGATCTGTTTTGCATATTGGCCGCTTGCTTGACTGATAAGCAAAAAAAGGAACGTACATAAGCTTACTCGTTGCTGTGAAGCATTACCGATGGCTATAATTCATGCTGAGATGATGTACGTACAGTTGCTTCTTTTAAGTAACATCAGACGACACAGCTGAGAAAAATTGACTAAATTTACCTACATTTGTCACCTGCATCTTGCAGAAACAGCTCAATCAAGAGCTCCGAAGACTGGCTTAAAGTTTATTGGGCTACTCATAAACCTTTACACAGCAATCAATCAAGTGAAGAAACACAGCACAGATACCAAAGCAGGAAACAGCTGTACACCTTTAATAGCCCATTACTTTTCTGACCCTGATTAGTAAATAGTGACATACAGCATGTACTGAAACTCCCAACAAGATTTTGTAAATGCGAGCATGAATTTATGCAGGAACAGACATGGCTTAAAGGCTCAATTCCTTTTAATTCTATTTTCCATTTTCACAGTTTTAGGTATCTTAGCTCAGTAATGTCTCTTTACAGCAACTGTCATGATCAAAAAGTCTTACTTCTTGTATTTTGTGAAGCAGTTTTGTCCACAGTATGCTTTCCTTTTTAATTTAAGGAACTTTCAGCTGTGGTATTGTGCAATCTGCTTTTCTAGCTATTTCTATAGTTTAGTACTGTCTATCATAACGACAAGAATAGTGTTCTGTTGCACTAAATCATAAAAAGCTCCTCTATCATTTACACTACTTTAGCTCAGGTTAGCAGTAGAAATAACAGGGGTTAATGTGTGTGTGCTGGTGGGTGATAGAGCTAGGGTAGATTAATTATTATAGGAGGAAGGAGGAATTTAGAATGCAAACACATGACTTTGTATAACTCCGCAATAAAATACACCTAAAGATGCTTCACAAACACACTTTACAACTTAAACAATCCAGAAATGTTAAAAGGGGATTTATTTAGAGTAGTAAAGTGTAGAAAAGAACCTTTTGTAGTCTTTCTGCTCCAGGATGTAACACACCTTATTATATCTTTACCTTTAGTATCTGAAATGATAAACTTTACTGCTTCCCACAATGACACAAAAAGCTACAGTTCCTGTTGCTTTAGCTTTTGGAATTTGGACCCGAGTAGAATCAACTTCCTGAGCATGTATGAGAAAAGTCCTTGCCTAGCTTTCATGAAGTCCTCCACCTCTTTGCATGTTCTTTTTCCGTCATTGAGATACTGAATGATGGCATCATAGCCAGCAGTGGAAGTCAGATCTGGACACTGAAAGAAAAAAGAAATTGTCTTATTTTCTTCATTAAAAACACTTTCTTACATGTTCTCTGAACATACTATTTTAACTGTAACGTGTTCTACTTAGACTGTTGGCATTAGAAAAACTTCAACTTCCACTTTATGTATATTTATATATTGAGCTTTGCGTCTATGTTAAGAGTGTGACCCAGCAACACTAAAAAATAATCTCAATTTCTACTTCTTTTGAATGGTTTAACAAGATCAATAACGGCAAATGTGATTAAATTTGAGATTTTAGAGGGGAAAAAAGGTCAATTATAATTGTGCAAACTTTTTATGAGCTTTTATGTTTCATGCTATAAGCTAAGGTTCAAAGGACTGTACGAATGTCCTAACTTGATTATCTTACAGGTACATGCAACAGGAGCAATCAACGAAAAGGCTTAATACATTTTATCAGATCAGATCTAAATAATCCCTATCAAGTTTTAAATTAAAAAGTACATATCTGAGGCGTATAAACTTTTACATTTAATCTCCATTAGAAAATAAAGCGGAATACAAATACCTCACCCAGAAAAAATCTTTGAAGTGAAGGTTCTTCATGACTGAAACAGAGCAAGCAGCAGAGAGGCAGGGTTGCCTGGGCTGTAAGAGTGTATATTCCATCTGCAACACACACTGTCGGTCAAGTGTGAACAACTCTCTTGGGTCAATGTGTCGCGCGCGCAGTGACGATGACGCCGACAGATAGGTGGATCATGGCATTCCCAAATGATGTTTGAGTATGCTGCCATCTGCTGACTACAGATAGCAATTACAAATTAAAGTTGTTCAAGACGTTCTTGCATTTAAAAGCATTTGGTATGTGGGTTGTATCTAAGCTTTCCAATGATGTCACACACATAGAAATAAAAAAGGAGTTGTTCTCTTTACTACCAAGTGTTTTGTGTATTAATAACATTTAGGGCTATTTGTGATTTAGAATCACAATTAAAGAAAACAGACTTGAGTTTCTTTAGCAGAAACAAAAAATCATTTTCTGCACCATTAAATACAAAAATAATCCACCCATTTCTGTCTGTCAATTGTATTTATTAATTTTATTTAATTAATTTAATCATTTAATGAAATAAAAATAACAATAGTAGACGTGTAAGCAGAGCATCATTCATCACCAAGCAAAGTCAAACTTTGGAGTAACCCGGTTTTAAGCCAGTTTTCCATTACTTTTAACACAATCCTTTGGCTAGCACTTTTTAGCTCACGTCACGGCAAATGAAAGGTCGTTTACAGGCAGTACCTCACGGACAACTAGGGGACGCCCGTGGGCCATAGTTTGAGAAAGACTGCACTAAGGGAACAGTCAGAACAAAGAAGAGCATTTTCTGGGGTATAAAAATAACACTAGCAAAGTCATTGGGCAATAATTCAGCTATGTAAACTAAATGTCTGCTTAAGGTATCCCAGAATCACAGAAGCGTCCAGACACGTTTGAACCTGTCCGCTTTCGCTGAAGACTCTGGTATACTTAAGAATACTTAAGCTTCACCATCCAGGAATGGCATGCCTTCTTCAGGTAATTTTCATTCCCAGTATTTTCCTGGGAAGCTGCAAGGTTTCCTGAAACTTGAGCTTGGAGTCACCAGTGACTACAAGATACTAACAGAAGGAAATGATTTAATATTTCAATATAAATCGGATGTGTATCGGAATATGTGTTGTTTGTATCTGTAATATGACTGAGACAATCTCCATTAGAAAATAAAGCGGAATACAAATACATTTCACAAATCTTTGAAGTGAAGATTTTTTCACTTCACTTTTCATTTTCTTTGAAAGTGAAGTGTACGTATCTTCTCTGAAAGAGAAGATAAAGAGTTCCTAGTCAAAATGTATTTTAATGACTGACACAAGTATAGACATGATGGGAATGTCCAATCATCATACTGCTCAGAAAGGAGATGGGTTCTTCTGTCTCTCAGAGATGTTTATGTTTTGGTCTGAAATGTGCAAACTGACCCCAGGACAAGAGTTGAAGATCTTGTTAAAATGCTGGCTGAAGCTGTTAGAAGGTGTCATCATCCACTGTGCAGTGTGTCCTGTACTGACATGGGCCAGGAAGAAGGAAGGAAAAAAGCATATAAAGCCAGATAGCAGTTTGCAACTGCACAATGACAAAGACCTTCTTGTATGGAGATATGTCCTGTGGTCTGATGAGACTAAAGTGAAACTGTTTGGTCATAATGACCGTTGTTACATTTGCAGGAAAAAGTGTGACACTTGGGAAGCCTAACTGGGAAGTATGGGGGTTTCACTGCTCGTCCAGTCAATAGAAATTATTTTCAAATTTTAACTGACCGAAGACAAAAGATGTTTGGTTTGATTCAATAAGAAAAAAATATATATTGATGACTTTTATTGAGTGACATACATTTTTGATTTCAACTCTAGTTTTTTTTTTTACTTTACTTTTGTTATTATTACAATAAATACCAAAACAATATGGTAAAACTGAAAAAAAAAATCCAACTCATATCATCCACCTCTATGATGCAATATGCTTTTTGATATTTGTTTACTTGTGCTTTTTTTTTTTTTACTTAAACAAATTAAAGAAGAATCATTAACTGGAGTGCTGGTGTTAAGCTGGTGAATGCTGATCTTATTAAACCCATATTTCCTGTGAAATACATAGATTTCAGGACTTTTTATATAATAGGTATTTTTCTCAGTGGAAAGTTCCAAATGTAATCTTTGTGTTTCTGATTTTGAAACTAATTCCATACTTTAGAGAGCATTACAATAATACCTATCCTGCTAAATAGGCTTCCTAAATATGCTTTAGTACAGAACATCCAATCAGTAACTGTTTTGCAGGACCCATCCATTGATAAACAAGTTCATGGTACAATTACTGTGAAGAAACCATCTATCTAGCTACATCACATTCAGTACATTATGATAACAGTGAACTCAAAAACATTTGATAGTACTATTATGAGCTGTGGACACGCCTTCTTCAACCACAAATAAACAAACAGTTTATTTTGTTTGTAACTCACGTGGAAGAAGTCAGACAGGCAGAAGAAGCACTTCCTCAGTTCAAATGTGACATTTTACTCATTCCTCATTTACTTGCTATAACTTTAAAATCAAATGTATGATGAAATTGTTTGTGTTATAACAGTTTTTAAGGATTTTTACTTGTGTCTCTACAGTGCTGTCTACTTTGTTCCAGTTTTTTTATTATTATTATTATTATTATTATTATTATTTTTTTACATTTTTACCTTTTGTCACACTTAAATGTTTTAGCTCACCAAATCCAATTTAATTTTAAACAAGGGTCATTTGAGTCTTCAAATTATAGTTTCATTTATTTAGGGGGAAAAAAAGTGAGGGTCAGCTGTTGCCGTGGTGGCAACAACTGCTGTCTGGCATTTTGATGCTCTCATAATGTCTCATGCATCCCTACGGAGGAATTTTGGCCTATTTCTCCTTCTATATTTGTTTTAAATCTGCTGCATTGGAGGGGTTTTTGCACAAATGACATACCACAGTTTCTTAATTGGACTTGTGTCTTGATTTAAAGTATACAAGTTACTCCAAGGTGGACTTACTGGTTTACTTCAGATCATTGTTCCACTGTATAACCCAAGTTTGATTTGAAAAGCTTTTTTTTTTTTTTTTTTAATCTTTGTCTAATGTCAAAGTTGATTTTATGATACAGTACATATTTCTGTGGAAAAAAGGCCGTCATTGATTCCAGGACCCAGTGGCAAAATATGACAAAATCTTTTCAGACTTTAAGTCACATGAAACAGAAAAATCAGTCATGTGCCACGAGGCTTGGTGTGAAAGTATGTACTCACACTAAGATAGTCAAATGTGGTGAAAATAAGCAATGGGAGTTCTTTGCAACAGAATTGCCAAATAAAGTAACGAGGAGCTTTTGAGTGAGGTAAGATTGTTTTGGCTAAAACATCAGGCCACCGATCACCTGACTGCACAAGGAAGTATATTCAATGGTACTTTCCCCTTTTCTGAAACTAACATGTTCATGTAGTGACATGTTCATCTATTCATGCTCCTGTATGGAGGGTTGAGATTTGCGTATTTCACTTTTAATGTGAAGGTCTGTCACAGGTTCATTGTGTTGTTAACTACATAGTGTAGCTGTTGCTTGCAGTATTCAGGGTTTCTGTGTACTGTTATACAGTGACAGTGAACCTTTGGAGTTTTGTAACATTTGAACACAAAAACAATCCTCCTGTGAACTGGTAAAGCTGTACACTTACATAAAAGTATCTTTATGATAAGCAAGATTTAATCTACTGACATATATCCGATCATGGGAGTAAGAAATGATGTCATCTTGCATCATATGACTCTCTGTAGTTGTTTACTTTCGATATCGCACTGCTCTGAACTCATGAAGTTATCAAATTTTTAATTTGTGGGTATGTTCATTAGTTTTCTAGTGCTGTTATGCCTTAACAGTAGATGTGTGTAATATAGAGAGTAAAGATAATACATGTTATGCGAGGCTTCCTGATTAGAGAAGTTTATAATATCATAAACAAGTTCTCAAGAGGGTGGAGCTTGGCAGGGGATTCCTTGGATCGCGACGTCATCAAAACTACCAGTACTTAAGCTTCACTCCCTATGTTTAGTTACAACCTGTTCTTCCTTGTCAATGCAACACAAGCGTATAAAAGCTCAGCGATCGAGAAAAACTGAACATCTGAAAACTTCTGGTCTAAGATGACAGTCAAAGTGGAAAACCACGGTGAGTTAAAAAGGATGTAGACAAACCTGTTTGAGTAAAAATGTGCTTGTGTTAAACTATGGGTCTTAATGTTTCCAATTGTAACCTTGACTTTTTTTCCTGCCTCACAGATCTTCCTACCGCTGATGAGCTCTGCGCTCGCGAGCTGCGGCAAGTTGGAGATAAATTGTACTGGAGGTACAAACTCCTGGAAATGCTGCTCAAAAACTATGAGGCCGTCAACCAAATAAAATGAGAGGTCACACAGACGGCATCATGAATTCGATAAAACCCAAACTAGCCTTGGATGAGAACCGATTACTGGTTACAACGTGGTGATCCTTGCGAGGGCTTTCCACTGCTGACACATCTGGCGGAACTCGCCAGTGTGGACTTTGGAGTGAAATTAAGATGGAAAACAAAACAGGCGGGAGGATGTAAATCCCGCGGCTGACTGGACCAAAGGACAACGACTACATGGCAGTTGTCTGCTGAAGATACTGGAACTGAAAAACACATACATCCATGCACTGAATCATGTTTACAGCATGTTCATTTAAGAGTTGTAGCTATGGGAAACGTGGTGTTATAGATTTGCTAAAAAGCTACAAATGAAACTATTTCTTTCTCATAATAGTTACTTGTACTGTCTTTGTTAAATGGGTTATTTGACAATGGTTGTAGTTCTATTTATTGTTTTAAGTATTTATGAACATATTTTAATTTTTTTAAGTTAAGATTTTGTCAGGTTTTATACAACCAGTTCTATCTTTGACAGCATTACAGAGTATATTTGAAATACTATGTCTTTGAAATGTAGCAGAAAAACCTGACTAAATTATTTCCACCTTTACAGATGTATCTTTGTATGCCTGTTGCTGAGGATATTGTAATTAATGGCAATAAATGTGTTTGCACTGATACTTGGATCTTAAAAATAAATCATCCTCAATACTATGCTGGGACTAGTGGGTTTTTTTTCTTATAACAAAGTAATGACGTTGTGAAAATTAGCTAAGTCTTCTGGACAACGTTTTTACAGAAACTGAGACAAAGGAAGCTCACATTTGTTAAAGTATGAGCTATTTCTCTTTTTATTTCCCAGAGGAAAAAAAATGTTTTCAGATATCATACCTGGATTTGCTTTTAATTCAAAAATACTTTACTGATCCCAAAGGGAAATTAGAAACTGCTGTAAATCATATTTAATTTGATTTCTTCAGAGTTGCAGGTGGTGTTGGCTGTGAGTAGCAGTCTGTATTACAACAAATTTCAAGAAGCCTCTGACTAAAGATAATCCGGTTTTCTACAACAGTCTTATGAAGAGGATTAGACTCACGGTTTAATTTAGCAAATTTTATTGACCGAGGTTCACAAACACCAAATAAAGATTTGCTGAATGTCACAATGAGAGAATATGTTGGAGATTTATATATTAATGTCTTCTAAATCCTCAGTTTACATACAAAATGATTACTATGTTTTTAATGAGGGAGGGCCCAGATGAAGATGCTTTGGAGGCCTTGGAAACTAATGATAGGGTAACTGACACATTTGTGTTAATTGTAGGAAGATGTGTGGAGGCTTTTCAAGAGAACACCTCAGACACACTATCTTGTTAAAAATTTGGAGAATTTCAAGAAATCAACAAAGAACCCAGAACAAAAGCCAAAGACCTTGTCATGTTGCTGTGGCATGGGCTGAAAGGCCACTCAATTATTTAAAAAAAACAACCAAAACAGCCAAATTGGAGTTTCCAAATGCACACAAGGAACCGGTTCACTTCATAAACTAGATGGCAACCCAAGAAAAATACGTTATGAGCAAATATTGCTGCAATGTCAAAAGACATCAGCCTGGAAATTAAAACTCGGACGCAAATGGGCCAAATCCTCCAAATAGACGATGACTCTTAGCAACCAGACAGAGTGGTTACAATGTGGCTTAAGTCAACTTTGTGGCAGTACAAGCAAATATTGAGGAAATGTATTTAAAGTTCTGATTTTGAAGAATTGATATAAAAGAAATCTCTGACATATTCTCTCATTATTGTGACATTTAGAAAATAGAAATAATTAGTTTTATTCTAACTGACCTTAAAATAGGTTTGAGTTACTTAGAAAGTGAGGGGGAAAAAAGGAGTATGTGTTTTTTAAAATATATATTTAATATAATTTAAAAGTTGCCACAACCAGGCAGAGGTTGAGAAGAGCTAATTTTATTTCAGCAGAAAAGGTGAGAGAATTTGTACCTTAGATGTACAGGTAACATCTAAGCAAAGGAAAAGGACCAACAACAGCAAGAACACCACAAAGAACTACCCTTCAAATTGTTTTCATATTGACAAGACTGCCCCCAAGTGGAAATAACATGCAAACGCGTGCGTGAGTGGGACCAAGCACATAAAGCATGTTGAGGCATTTTAGCCAGTGGTCTCAAATTCCAGTCCACAAAGGCCAGGGTCCTGCAACTTTTAGACGTGTGCCTTTATGTTTTACAATCTCAAATTAAATGGTTAAACTGCCTCACTCGCAGGCAGTCAAGCACTACAGAGCTCTGCTAATGAGCAAATATTGGAACCAGGTGCGCTGAAGCAGAGAAACATTCATAAAGTTCAAGGTCCTTTGAGCCATAGGTGTCCAGCTCCTAGCAGCTTGTGTCTCTGCTCTAACACAGCTGATCCAAATGGATGACAAACTTCTGCAGAAATCTGCCAATGAACCAGGGAAAGGATCAAAAACATGCAAGAAACTGACCCTGCATTTTGGTATTCTTTGTTATTATGTGCTACTTGTGTTGGTTTACTTAAAATCCAAATAACATAAACAGAGATTATATTTGCAATGCGACATAACTTTAATGTTTAAGGATTTTGAGTAGTTTTGCATGAGGAAGTAAGATTATCCAGTATATTAACTGACTGAATGTCAAAGATCCATACTTTGAACCATTTTTCTGCTCAAACATTTGAATCTAGAGTTATAGTAGTTGGTAAACTCATTCTTACCTCAAGAAAAAACACAGAAAACTTCATTGAGAACTACAGACCTTACTGAAAATTAATAAATCCTAAATTTTTTTAGCAGAAAAAAAAAAAAAAAACACCCTGAGACATATGGATGCAAAATGGTTATGGAAAACATGAAAATAAAAAAACACCAAAACAGTGTGAATTCAGGCACTTAAAGGATCCTTACTTTATTTTCTGTGGTAATACAAAAAAAGCATACAGAATTATAGAGAATAGCAGAGTAGATCCCTTTCATTGAATTCCATTAGATCATACACGTAAAATGACTAATAATTACATACAAGCCTGTTCTCTGCAGCTACATCCGTCAAGTACCCCGGCCCCTCCACCAATAGCATGCATGGTCTCTTTGCTGTAAACGCATTGGAACAGTTCTTCATACCCCTTGGTATGCTGCATGTAGAAATCAAAACCAAACAGGAAAGAAAAATGTATGCAATCAAACAAAAAATAACAATTTCACATTACACAAAGATTACATTGACTAGAACTGAATGATATTTATGATCACATTTTTATTTGTGAAAATAAGTTTTAACTGACTTGCTCTGAATCGTGTTAAGTTTTTGTTCCAACGGACTACATGTTCTATTCTTATGGATTCGTTTGGGCCCTAGCTAACTCTTCCATCCTCTAAAGAACAAAACGACATCCCCATGTTTTTTATTTATTTATTTTTTTTAACAAAATCTGTATGATTTATGACTAGATATATCAAATAAAACTTATAGATTCATCAACTGCAAGTTGGAGCCTTTAAGGGTCACCTCATCCACGCTATGCATTTCATCTCCTTAGATTTTTTTACTGATAATTTCCATTCTTTCGTAGAAGAAAAACAGTTCACACTCAAGTTTGTGGATCAGCAAAGTGGGAAACCAGGCCTGTGAATTTCATAAGGCGGATAACAAAAACTCCACTTGAACAAGATTCTTAAATCGTCATGGTTGTAAAACCAGCTGCATTCAGTCAAGTGGTGTATTTAATCATTAAGAACAAAAAGGGGGGGGGAATTGACACTAACATGGACCAAACTGAAACAAACCTATCTAGTAGAAATATCCCCAGCCTATTTCAGTATTATTTCAGTATAACCCTTATTCTCAGAGATCCCAATCTGAAATTAGTTTCTGAAAGCACCTTTAGTTTTAATTCACACTCAGAAAGCAGAAGCTGCTATTAATCAGGACCAGTCTACACAGGGAGCTTTTAGTTTCATTTTTTTTGTCAGAGTTGCTAAGGTTCATAATTTTTAATGTCACTCAACCCTGTAAAATACCTATAAATAGAATCCAACCTACAGGGGTAAATAGATTGAATAGAACAGGTGATAAATGAAAGGCTACTCCAGGCATCAGCTAGCTACATAAAACAACAATGCTGAGACTAGCAATGTACTATAAACACAGAATGGACCCTTACAAAAAAAAAGAAAAAAAAAGAAAAAAAGAAAAGTTTTTCTTGTACTTAAATACACTCGAGATGAAATTATTCATGTAAGTCGCTAAAGGGTCAGATAATGAACAGAACTCAGGTGTTTTTATCCTTCCTTTCTTCCTCAGGATGCGATGAGAAAGAAGGGAGGAGAGAAAGCATGAGGACAAAATAATGAGAAAATCTGTTAAACATTCAGGTAGTCTGTTCTAACAGTAACGATAAGCAATTTCTCCCCAACTGTTGGAAAGAGCGTAGCGTAGAGAGGGAGGGGGGTGGTGGGGGGGCCTCCATGAGTGCAAAGAGTATCTATAGCCATGTAATTTTCCATCTTTTAATTCGTGAATTAGCATGAGGGAGCGTACAGAGACTAGTTTGCAGACCGTGGCCAGACCTTGAAACAATGCAGGTGACGTTTTTTCCTTTTTTTTTGATGCGACGCTTGACCCTGGCCAGTTTCTTCATTTTCACCATGACAACCGCCACCTGCCCTGCTCTCTGGTGCCATCCTATGCAAGCAGAGGCTCGTCCGCTCGTAGTGTTGATGTTTTTAAACAGATCCATAGTCCGAGGTGGCAGATCACTTACCTCACTCATGTGAAACAGCCAGTTGTCGTTTTCCAGTCAGACATCATTCCTTCCAATCAACAGTGACTTGGTGAAGCCCACCACCACTCAGACTGCACTTTGTTAATATGGACTACCACCAAAATAAATGTCATCCAGAATAGATGTATAAACAGGCTCCTCAACCAGAATAGATTGTCTTATTTAAGTGAAGTCTGTCTTATTAAGTCCTTCAACCAATTAAATAACCCAGACCACAGCCAGATCGTTTCAGTCTCAACCAGTCAGGCATTTTCATTTAGTAAATGCAGCAACCACAGCCCACATGAGTTCATTGGCATTGGGCTTTGAGCTCTCCTTCTCGGGCTCCAGCTCCAGCAGGGTGTGGACCCGCTTCATGCCCAGGTCGTACTGGTCATCCTGGAGGGGCGCGAAGGCGTTCTCTAGAACGTCGGACGAGTGAGCCAGGAGAATCAGGGAGAGCACCCGCTTGTCCATGCGATGAGGATCATTAACCCACTTCTCCAAAACGGAATCCTGGACTTTCTTTACAAGGCGCTGCAGTGGATCAAAGGAAAGCGTTACTTCCACTTAAAGAACCAAATGAGAAAACAGAAATCCCTTTTATAGATGACAGTTATGCTTTTAACCAGTCACTAAAAGTAAAGGGGAACCCACAGCATTTCCAGCATTCACAAAATCTGTAACACTAAGAGAGTTGAGTGGTCAGTACAAAGGAAGTTTCACAAAGCTCTAGAGCTTCCTCTAAAGCATCTTCAAATTTATCATACTCTGAAACACACTGCAGTGTGAGGGTAAATATAAGGTCATTTAATTAACTAAGGCTTTCTGTTTATGGCTGTATGGGTTCTCTCAGAAAATGAGTCTTTTCGTGCCTCTTTAGACACTTAAAGTGTGTTAGTATAATTATGTTTTGTTATCATTCTTACATAAGTAGTTACCAGTTTGCTTTTCATTTAAAGGTTTAGTATTCACACCCCAGAGAGGAAGAATTTGTTAAACCGTGTGAAAGACAAAACTTGCTTTTTCCCTAAACCTTGAAGCTGCAGCTGCTAGAATGAAGTTCTTCCTTGTTTCAGAATAGCCCCCTTCTTTTTATTTATCACTCTCCCACATTTCACTCCCGACTCCTTTCTTTCCTCCTGCTTAATAAAAAGACAGGCTCTGCTGCAGGGAGTCAGAACACATGGAAACACCTTGGAGAAGTGGTTTCCTGTGTCTTCTCCTTCTGCAGAAGCTTGGTTGAAAATGTTGTCTGTGGTTCTCTTTTTATGTGGGTTTAAAAATTACCTATCAAAGTGTTAACTACATATAATAGAAACTTAGGCGTGATTTTATGCCACATAGTAGTTTAAATCCTTCAGATTAATATGAACTTTCTATTAAGTATAATGCTGCTAATTTTGTCTTTCAGGTAGCAAAAACCACCAAGAGTCACAGAAATTTAAAACATCCCACCAATCACTCTTACTAAACTAACTGTTTTGAAGCCACAGTTGGCTGGCCTCCTGCATATGTAGCCTAGTTAAAACACAAAAACAGATAACAGCTTATTTTTAGACTAATTATCTAATTAAGAAATATTAGATGAGCCAAGTAGTTTTGAATCATCATCAAGTCTACTAAAACAAAAGACTCACTTAAATGGAGATAAAGGTTTTGTAACATTTACAATGAATCAAGTTGTGACATGCTGAATCTTGAAAATGGTGAGAGGATGACATGTGTGTGTGATTCTTTATTTCATATTTTGTTGGCACAATAAAGCAATGTGTAAGTCAACTTATATTACCACATAAATTAATTACACAACACGTGAAGATTTTGGAGGCCCATGTATGATCAATCTCCAAATGCAATTATAAGCTAATGAAATTAAAAAATAAGTATACAGATGGCAATGTCTGCTTAAAATAAAGTAAAATGCTCGGCTTGAATCCCCAACTAATTCTTCCCTTTAGCATTGAAAATATTCACTTTTATATTAATATGTTTTTTAATAAAGAAATCCAGCTGGCCTTTACATAACAGCTAGATTTATACCAATATTAAATTACTCACAGGTGGACTCTATGTACTTTGTGAAGAAGTTCAAGAGGTATGAATACTTTTGTGAGGTGCAAAACTCACAACACACACAAGCTAAAGACAAACTCCAAACTGTGCATTTCAATAAAACTTTATGAAGATCTAATGTAACGGAAGCTGTGCTAGAAGAGGTCAGACCTGTTGGAAATTAAACTAAGGGTGTGACTACACTTCATACAATATTAGTCTGACATAGAGAGCTGAAAAATATTTTTACATGCCGACTCCTTAATCAGCTCAACAATGAATGGACAGGCTGAACATTGCCTCATCATACCTGCTTGATGGTGCTGTTGGTTAGCGGATGTGTGGTCATGTCAAAAAGCAGGAAGTTCTGTTTCTCTGTGGTGAGGACCCCCTTCTCTACCAGGTTTTTAGCCAGACGCTCTCGGACGTTTCGGAGCTGGTAGTGGAGCTTCAGCGGATTCCAGGTCTCTCCTACAGGTTAACACAAAAAGGTAGCTTTAAATAACCAGGGTTTCTGCATGTTTCTGTTAGCCAACTCCCCTCAGTAATATGTTGCCCAAAGGCAACAGATGATATCGCAATACCAAGAAGGTAGAAGTCAAACTTCCAAGTCAGCATAGTGAAGATATACGATTAACAGTAGTGACAATGACGAGCTGTTAGGATAGTAGTAGTTGGATTGAGAGTGTTAACGCTAATCTACCCTCCATTTCCTGAAAGATGTACAGACTATAGCAACAGTTATTGTGTAAATGGAGGAAAATATGCATAAATAATGAGCAAATATGCCAAGAGTAGAAGTCTGCACACCTGATCCTAACATCATTTACCGTCTATGTTTCGATCCTACTTTGATCAAAACACCTGAATTCTTACAAATTAAAGCAATATTCATGGGAAAAAAACCCCACTCATACATTGTTGAACAATGCTTTTACATTTAAAATGGAATGTGCAGTACTCTTGTAGCAATTGAGTGTTTTACAGGTTTGCAAAACATATTTGAAAAATGCACTTTTTCAGACTGGTTATTTAGGTAATCCTAAGACAAAGACTGAAGAACTTCTTCTCCAACATGGTGTTGTAAATTCCCTTTAAGCTTTATGAATCACATTAAGATTAAAGATCATTTAGGTGACTTAACGCAAGTTAAATACACTTGTGCTCAGTTTTGGTTTTCAACTCAGACAGAGCTTCTGGTAAGCTTCATAGCACAGGCGATTGACAAGTTGGAAAATCTCTGTAATCAAACCAACAAATTGGTAATTTCTTTTTTAAAGAGTTTTGGCACAGTACAAAATAGTCTGAAAACATCTGCAAGAACTACAACACAATGATTCCAATTAAAGGAAGAAGTACAACATACACAACCTTGCGTCCTTAAATTAATAATGAGATACATTTGAAGGTAACTAGTATGACATGGGATTTTGACATGCTTAAAAATTTAGATGGTTAAATGCAGGTAACCTTGAATAACAAGGACCAAATGGGAAAACCACTTCGTAGTAAAATAGAGCAAATCAGCATAAGATATGCAAATAAAAGCACACAATCCACTTGGGCAGTTTCATGATGACTACAAGCTTTGTTTTACAAAGTCAGAAGTGCTTATCTCACCACTGAGGAGTTCTATCCAGCTCTGCACAGTCTCTGGAGGTTGAGTTTCTTTAATATGCTTCAAGGCCTCATCTAGCAGCACATCTCCTGTTGGAGCGTCAGACTTGCAGATAACCTTGCACAAACAAAAAGATAATTGTCAGAGGCAGTCAAGTCAACTTTTAACTGGATTCACGTCTTGTGCAAACAGGAATTACAAGAGAGGCAAGGAGTGCCATTGTTGGAAAGATAAAAATGCTTCCCCTGGCCTTTCATTATCTTTAAAAACAAACTAACTCTACTGTATGCCATATAAAGAATTTCGATGACAAACACTCACCTTTCTTGCCAGGAGACTTTTCCTCCGCACACCGCAGGCCTCCAGCTGTATCCTTCCTCTGAGGGCCAGCTCTACCAGCATACAGCCGCGGAGGCCGGAAGAAATACAGTCATTCCAGAAAGACGTGTAGCCCTGAGCGGAGAAGAAGAAGAAAAAAACGCTTGCTTAGCTGACGTGTTGAGCCAGGCTTGGTACAACACTTCCAGGTTTCAAAGGACCTCACACCTGGAGAACTACCCAGGTAACGCAAGCCGTGGAAGCTACGTAGCTCGGTAAACAAATAGCATAACTGCTTTGATCCGGGAAGTTATAAACCGGATGCTTCGGTACCGCACCAGACCGCCGTATTCAGATAATACAGCTATTATTAAGCACCTTGAGAGAACTGACACGTTGCACGTCGGTAAACAGAAGCTACTTGACACACGTTGGCTAACAAGATTTACACCGTTACACTTTAAAGTCAGACACTTCAAGCTGAGCATAAACAAATCCCGGAAACATTAGCTACCAAGTGGATAGACTCAGTGTTCTGTGTTGACATTTAGCCGATGACGCAACGTAAACACTTTTAATAAGTTAACGGATTACAACCAGCCCGCACCTCTCGATCCTTGAGGCCCAGAAGCAGGACTTCCTCCATTAACGTCAGCCTGGTTTCCTTAGAGTCCCCCTTGTCTTCCTCTTCTTCTTCACCTCGGCGAGCCTCGTCTTCCTCTCCGCCGGAATCTTTCTCCTTGTCGGCGGCAGCGGCGCTGCGAATGGCCTCGGTCCTCCGTTGGACGAGGCCCGAGGTTCTCTGCGTGAGAGAAGTCATAGCTGGGGCTGCGAAGCAGTCGGATTCAAAGACAGGCGCCTACCTCGGTGAGATAGGGAGCCGTGCAGCATCAAAACCGAATTCTGAAAGTGGAAAAAAGGAGGTGAAAGACAGGTCGGCCAAGAAGAGACAGCGGCCGTTGACGTTAAGCTGGGCTCGGTGTTCTAGCGAAGACTGCCCACTTCCTGATCCAACATGGTGGCGGTGCTTCTATGACGTCGAATGAGATCTGAGCAGGACAGTGAACGCTTCTCTCGTGTTGCCTTCATTGTTGTGGGAAAATCCTACACAACAGGTTAATAGTAATTCAGATTAGGAATTTATCAAATAAATATTTTGATGTGAAAGTTTCAATTCAACTATTAAATACAAAAAACATATCGATGCAAACACATCCATTAAAACTGAAATTCTTTATATGTTCATTTTGTGAATATCAATATGAACAAGGTTGTGAATGTTATCAATATGAATAAAGGCTATGAATATTGTTGATATGATTGAAAGATTTGAATATTATTGATATAATTGAAAGATTCGAATATTATTGATATAATTGAAAGATTTGAATATTATTGATATGAACAAAGGCTGTGAATTTCATTGATATGAATATAGGCTATGAATATCATCGATATGAATTTAGGATATATATATATCTATATGAATGTTGGCTATGAATATCAATATGATCAAAGGTTGTGAATTTTATCAATATGAATGAAGGCTATGAATATTATTGATAAGAATGAAGGCTATGAATGAAGCATTAATCTCTTAATCTCAATTATTTTGACATACAACAGAAATAGAGACAAGACAACTAGATCAGTGAGGAGGAAGAATTAACAAGAACAGCATAAAATCAAAGATGGTCTCCAAGTTCAACTTATTTCATATTTCAAAGATATTTTTTGAAGTTTTCTTACTTTTGTTTTTGTCAACTTGATATTCATCTTCCTCATTCCACAGCGGTTGAAGGTAGAAGTTCACATACTGATCACCTGGTTAATATTAGAAACATAAGAGATTATTATTTAGTCTAGTTTACTGTCTCATTTTCATCCCTCTGACTGGTAATGCTGGTATAGGGGCCTCAGACATCTGCATAAATTATGAATTATTTTGTTTCGTCTTCTGTCAGGCTATGTGAATCAAATGCAGAAATTCATTTTAGTTTGTCATTTTGGGTCACAAAAGATTTGGCAGCATTAAAAAACATATTCAATTTGATACTTTGTGTCCAGAGAGGGGTTGGACACAGCTTTGCATATGCATGATTCAATGCATATGCAGATCCACTCAGAGCAGAGTGGGTTGAATTTGCTGGAGGACAGGATTCTTTCAAATAGGAGGGGCTCACAGCAGCACTGTTCGCTGTAACTGGTGCATTACTGGTACTTTCCTATTTTGTCGCCAGTCTCTAATAACACAGAAAAAAGATGCTAAATTTTTCAACAGTTGCTTTTTTGAAAAATAAAAATAAAAATAAATGAATTAAAAGTGCTAGAGGGGGTTGAAAACTTGCTAAGTATAGCAACAGCCAACAGTGGTCAGTAATTGTTTGATTCAGATGTTTTGAAGCGGAGTTATATCTGAATGTTTTGAGACATTTGCTCTCAAGGACTGGAGTTACAGACCTCAGTGTTAAAATGATATCCGCCAAGTTATCTTAACACTTTTAAATTTAACATTCACAACATTTATGTTGAATACATACTTCAGTCAGTTACACGTTTGTCCAACTTTGACTTAATGTACACCAAAAAAATTGCAAAAGCTGAGGTTTCTCCGTCTATTTTTCAGTGACCACTGTGAATATGATTGTCACGTACTGAGACAACAAAACAGTCACAATGACAGTAACTCCAAACATGCTTTTTGCTTTACTCATTTTATGTTCCACAAATTTAAAAGAATGGAATTTGAATAATCCCTTAGTAATGATATTTATCATTAATCTTTAAATACAGACATTAACTATTTTCTCTAAGTGCATTAGACATGCAGGTTTCGCTTTAAATGAACAAGGATTGTGTGTAACATCGGTTACAGACACAAGATGGCAGACTTTGACTGGAACTATAGCCTTGTTTCTCTTCATCTACATCTTCTAACATTTACTGTCCAGATCTGTGAAAAAACAATTTTTTTATCCCTATATCTTGTTTTTAATGAATATTATTGATACTCATCGTAGTTTCACAGGTAAAACTAAGCTGCATGGAAAAGATAGAAAGTTTTGCTATTACATTCTAACCAGCAACAACAGATACTGAAAAAGAGGATTTATTTTGCAATATCACTGCTGTTTGAAATTAAATCATAGCACCAACTCTGTGAGGTTTTGATCACTATATAGAGTAAAAGCACTCACACTTTAAAATCAATGCTAGAATTAACATAAATAGCATGGCAGGCTTACTCACCATTCACATAAATATACATATAAAAGTAAAGGTTAAAAACCTGTGACAGACTGGCGACCTGTCCAGAGTGAACCCTGCCTCTCGCCCGTAACGTTAGCTGGAGATAGACACCAAAACCCCTCCTGACCCCACTAGGGACAAGGGTGTTAGAAAATGGGTGGATGGATGGTTAAAAACCAAAATGAATGATTGAGTTGTAATAATGAACTCGCTAATGAGAGGACCTGGCACGAGGCAAACCACACTGATGCTGAATGCTTTAGTTTTATGACACCAAAAAGCCTTGGTCTGTCCCAGCAGGCACAGTGGGCCTGCTGGAATGTGGTGTTTTGTGATCTTTTCTCAATTGAGTGCCCAGTTTCCAAACTGAAAACAATTCACCACAAGAAAAGAGAGAAAAAAATTTAAAGAATTTTCTAATAATTTGTATTTGTTTAGAATTCCAGCTACATGTAATCTGAACTGTCAGCCATACATACCTTAAGATTTTGGATACATATACCTGAAATCTTTAAATATTAATACTTTATAGTTATTAAGCTATTATTATCATTAGATATCTATACCATAGATTTTTTTATGTCTTACCTTGAAGAAACAATCCACAGTTGCAGCTAAAATACCAACTCTAGAATATTAGTTTTACATATTGAAATTATTGTGTTATGATGTGCTTTGCTTACATAATGAAGACCATTAACTATATGTTCCCTGATATGTTGATGTCACTTCAGGAGGCCCAGCCAGTCACCACATGTACCCTTCAAAAAATCCATGGTTCTCATATAACCTGAGAAAAAGCCCAATGTTAGAACTCAGTCCCTCTCAGTGGAGTTTTGTGGATATCTTTAATTGAGGCAATGTGTGTGTTCACAATAACCAAACCACTAATGGACTTTTTATTGGCCCCATTTCTGTGGTTTTTCAATGCAGTCTCAATATTTCACAAGCAACAATAAAGCTGTGCACTGTTAAACACAAGGCTGATTATAAAACGTCTTAAACAGTACCCCAAAACGTGTTGCTTAATTTAGTTAATTTAGTTGTTAGCCAATATAGAGGGTTTGCGTCATGGATTTCACTATACCTTGTCCTCAACCTTATCCAAGGTTGAGGACAATACAAGGTTGATGTATTGTCCTCCACCTTGTTAATGATGAGCGAAAGCTTCTCTGACTGTAGCAAACTTTAAATGTGCCATTTACATTACATTGAATCATGTATACTTTTCATTATTTGACTTTCAGTAACTTTAAAATGCATTCATACTTGTAAATTCTTTCACATTTTATCATGTTGCAATAGTCTTGAAAGTGCGGAGAGCATTTGTTCAGCACCCCGTTCTCTGATACCCTTAAAAAAATCTAGTGCAACAAATTGCCTCTGAAAATTGCACAATACAGTTGCTCTCTGGAGGTCTCAGTGGTTTGTTACAGAGCATTAGCAAACCAACAGTATTATGAAGACATCAAGGAGCAGAACAAACAGGTCGGGGATTAAGCTAGGAGAAGTTTAAAGAACGCTCTGATTATGATACATCTTAAACTTTGAACATCTCACAGAACACTATACAAATCATCATCTAAAAATGAAAAACGGACTGAACTCATATGGCGCTTTTTCAGTCATTTTTACCACTCAAATCACTTTACACTAGAGTCACATTCACCCATTCGCACTCACAAACATATTTATGCACCGATACGCAGATCGGTAAGCAATTTGTGGTTAAGTGCCTTGCCCAGAGGCACATCAACATGTGGCAGGAGGAAGCTGGAATCGAACTTACAACCTTCCGATCGCAAGACGACTACTCTACCATGCAGCCACAGTCACCCTTATGCAGAAAAATGGAAAAATGGAATCTGTCAACAAACATGCAAGTATTTTGAACGAAAGCAATTTTAAGTTTTGTTTGCTCTTTGCTACAGGCCATGTAGGAAACCAGAAAAACTCGTAAGATGAGATCCTCCCAGACAAGATCTAAATTTAACATTTTGGTAAGCATAAAACAATGTGAAACATGGTGCTGGCACCATTATGATGTGGGGGAGCCTTCAGTTCATCGGAGAACAGGAAACTGGATAGAGTCGATGAGGAGATGGAGGAGAGGTAAATTGGGGAAAAGGCTTACATTAATGCAGAGCTAGGACCCTAAACATAATGCTGGAGCAAGAATTGAATGGTTTAGATCAAGTCATAATAATCTGATAACAAGAGCCACTCAGAGCTGAGACCAAAATCTCACTGACAATCTATTGTAAAACTTGAAAATCCATTATCACAGTTGGTCTCCATCCAATCTGACACAGCTTGAGCTATTTTCTACAGAGGATTGGCCAAACATTTAAACTGCAGGAAGAGCTGGTCGGGACTTGCCCAAAGAAGATCTGCAGCTGCAAATGCAAGCTATACTTTTTATTGGATTTTTTTAAAAACTTTGAAACTATGTATGCTCCCCACTTGTTCCGTTTGATAAAAATTGAGTTGAAGTTTGGGGTTGTAAAATTACACAATATAAAAATGTCAAGGGAATATGAATAATTTTTTCAAGGCACCATATATCCTTGAAGACAGCCATAACCCGTCAGGAGCCTGCAATGTAACAAACTGCCTGCTTTTATGACATGAAAGAGGGGCTCTAAAATTCCTTAGAGAGATGATTCCTCCAGACATTAGGAAATATGCTTTGTGTAAATAATAATCTCCGCTTCCGTCACAGCCAAGACAGTTGTTCAGTGCTGACCATCTATGTAGAATAGTTGCACGCTGTCCAAAATGAGAAGAAGCACCAGTCTTTAAGGATTAGGTCTGGAAAAAAAGTCTCACGGAAAGAAGAGGTTTTAAAAAGTTGTAAATATGAGATAAATTCATTGTAATCTAAAATAAACTTGTTGATTTCACAGAACTGCCTTTAAATTGTATTTTTGGTGATGATAACACATGTAAGAAGTGAATTAGAATTTGAAATGCACAGAGTTAATTTCAAGCAGGACATGAATGTTTCTTGATGTATCAGCCAATCATCTGCTGCCCCACTGACACTGTTAATAAACCTCCGGGGCCCTTTGAGGCCTGACACAGATCTATGGTTTCAAATACGAAGAACATAACATCTGTATTTTCCACTTTGTCCATTTTGGCTTCGTGATCTTGGCGTTCTGGTCCTGACACAGGGCCCAGATCACTCCCGGGAGTCCTGAAGGAAGCTTCTCTCAGTCCCATATTGGAGCCATTTCCTGTCTCTGGAGTGAGCAAAAGGGATGACCCTCGGTGACCCTCTCGTATAACCGTGCACGAGTGCGCTCGCATGCACACATGTGCAGACGCTTTTAAGAGCACACCCCCACAGTGAGAACAAGGGAAGTCGCTCACACTTGAGCGGCAGTAAGTGAATTATTAAATCTCTCAGCTGTCTGGTACATGATATCTCGCCACAAAATAATGGCAGAGCAAATATAATTACACTTAACGGCTTGTGATATTGAAAAGCTTCAGTGTTTGTTTGAATTTTGAGCAAAAGCAGTAACACATTTTTTTGGAACACGCATGGCTCGAAAATAAATATCCGATCAATTTTCCCACAATTTGTTAGCACTGTGAGAAAACACATACGACGAGAGGCCTCGATGTATGGGAACAATTAAGGAATAAAAGGTCACATCTGGAGATTTCTCAGTGGATGCTATTGTTTCTCTGTTTTTGGGACTTGTGTGAACTCTGATAGTGAATGAAACAGAAGCTCAAATGACAAGACAATTACTATAGCAGCACTCCCAAGGCTGAGGCTTTTAAACCCGATGGCTTAGATAAGCATGCTTAAAAAGAAATGCCGTGGAGGGGAAAGAATAACGAAGTGACAGAGTTGAAAATGAAGGGGAGGGAAAATGCCTGTTGAATAGTCCAGCTCCAATTCTGTACAATGACAGGAAGTCCTGTGCTTTTGCTCCATTCACAGTTATATGAACAATAAACACAACAGTGAGCTAATCTACAACCTGTGATACAACTGACCAAATGCTAACCTTACTGCACAGCATAGACTTGAATAAATGTATTGTAAGTCTTGGGACCAAGAAAGTCTTATAGAAGGCTCATCATACGATGAGTCAGGAATGCAGAACAAGAGAGTTTAAATAAAAATTTTAACAACTCTGAATAATCTTGTTAAACAGCTTTTACTCATAAGACTCAAAGATACAGTAAGTTTTTTGTTTTCAAGCCTTTAGAAAAGTTTAGAGTAAGCTCGAGAAGGTTTGTTTATTTGTGTCTCACATCATCCAACTCTCTCATCATAGAGTTCATGATAGAGAACCAGGAAGATACATATTGAATTGACATTATGCACCATTAGAACGGTGAACCAAAAATAAAGCCTAAAGACTTTGATTATTTCCTGTTAGTTACAACTTTATAGAGCAAAGCTAGTCCCAGAGTAGAAAATAAAAAATGTACCGTACTCTGTATATTCCTACAGTTTGTGTACCTTGTACACACAATTATGTAACTGCATGATAACTATCCTCCATTTTTTGACTCTTCAAAATATATATTTTTTAACCTAGAGATTTCTTGCGTGCAGCAGATCATTTGTTATGTATTGAACATATAGATCATCCAAGTGTGTGGTGATGTAAAACCCTTCAACTTCAACTTAATCAAACAAATTTTGATGTATTCTTGGAAAGCATGCTTTCCAAGAATACATCAAAAGTTGTTCTATAAAGCTTTATCTAAAGCAGGTCTCAAACTCCAGTTCTCAAGGACCGCTGTCCGGCAGTTTTTAGATGTGTCACAGGTACAAAACACTGGAATGAAATGGCTTAATTACCTCCTTCTTGTGTAGATCAGTTCTCCAGAGCCTTGCTAATGACCTTATTATTGTATTCAGGTGTGGTGCAGCAGAGGTACGTCTAAAAGGTGCAGGACAGCAGCCCTCGAGGACTGGAGTTTGACATCCCTGATCTAAAGGATAAAGTTTCATCTTATGAGGTGGTCATCAGCTCAAATTTCCATTCTAAATGATATTAAAAGCTGTATAATCATTCTACACAATTAAGTAATGAAAAACCACAAATTGATATGACATTGGAAGATAATTAAAATTTCTCAGTAGAACTGTCAATTTTATTAATTAACCTGTTGCTACTTCATGTTAGCAATTTCCACAAAGAGTTTTAGACTCACATATACATCAAGTTCTTATTAAATTGTTGAATTATTATTGATAAAGTGATAGAAATTCTTAATCTGTTGTTGAACACTTTTCCAGTTAACTGTGTCAGTGCTGCAATTTCTTTTACGAAAAGTGAAACTGAAATTGCTCCTTAACTTTCTGCTCGGCGTCCATATTTGTGTGATCCTCCCTTTCCCTTGCTCTGCCTGCTCAATTTCTGCAGGAAATCTTAACAATAGGAAACCTCCAGGGCTTCTGAAACTTAGCTGGAAAACAAACACACTCAAGCTTGTGACCTCATTTACACGTAGATGAGCATACATACAAAACGTCAACCGTCAGCTGCTCATTAACTTGTACATCAAAAAGAAAGCATTCATTCTTCTTAAAAGGAAATCCACTTGTGACTCATTGATTCATTCAGACTTCTCATTACAAGATTAGGGTAAACAGGGTGATGAACAAGCACAGCTGACCTCAGCATTTGGCTTATTTGTCTAGCAATAGTGACGGAGTGACTGAAGGAAACCCTGCCCAGTCAAAGACAAAAACAACCCTTTTTGGAACATAGCTGAAAGCAGGTTTTCCAAGAGGGGACAATTATAAGGGACTTTTCCATCATTAAAAAGCTACGTGAAAGGCATTGTGGAGCTTTTTTCGATTCTGTTTCCTACCAATATTGATTTAAATGGAAGTCATTGGGGCCAACGTAAATATTTGCAAAGCTGTAGAAGAGAAAATGTAATGTTAAAAGAACCTTTATATAATCATGTAGAAAATTTCAACACAGCACATAAGCATCTGTCACAGAACAACAAAAATAAAGTGGTGGGAAACCAAAAAGTTGAAACCAGAAGGTTGATATCAAAACTAAGTGATATCGAGATGTTTTCAGAACTTTTGACCCTCTTGTGGTCGGACGTTTACATAATCTCATCACTGGCGTGATTGCTGCATGACTTTTTATTTTTTTTGTGGAATAAATACAAGTCTTCTTTTGAGGTTGAATTTTTAAAAGTACAGAGATATGTTTGAGGTTCAACATTCCTAACAAAAAAATATAATGATAAAATCTTAGCAAGATTGTGCTGCTTATATCATTTGTAATCGTATTTCAGTCTCTCATGGTATTTTAAAACACTTCAACCTCAAATTGGATTTTTTTTCCTTTCAGATTAAAGATAAACATTTGAATCATGAAATGCCAACAATCTGGATGCTTCTTGCACAGCGGAAGCACTGCAAGGGTATCAGGAAAATCTGAAATATACCGGTCCATTGCAGATGAAGGCAGCAAGTAATCCTGACCAGATGACTTCTTGTGCTGCTCTTTAGTTGTGGTCAAAGGCCAAACAATGTTCTGCCCAAAGCATGAGGTATACAGCTGAAAAAGTCGAAGTGAAAGTGAGCACGAAGAGGGAGCACTCAGACCTTATGATCTCAGTCATCATCTGGTTGCACAGTGGGAGGTCAAAGAATGGCACGTCCAAACACAAAACACACACCCACACACAGACACTCTTATTTTATACTCCCACCGAGGAGCATAGACTATACCTGTGGAGATGTGATCTGCAGAGAGACAGAAATGCTGCATTCGTGCACAGAGTTCAGCACAGCAGACATTTTTGTTTGACCAGGGCCAGCCATGTCAAAACTTAACTTTCACACAGTTATGACATCAAAATGAATAAACAAAGTCCATATTGCCAACTGTGTCAAAGCCCTTTGGCCATGCATTTGACCGTGACATAATATTCTTCTCGTTCTGCTGCCGACTCTCCAGCTTCAGCCTTTCTTGTTTGCTTCACTTGGCATCATATTTCCGATGTGGGTGTATTCACCTTTGCCTCCTCTGACATGTCACCAGTAAACAAACCTCTGCTTGTAATTTACAATCAGTAAAAATGGTGCAAGTAAAATAACATGTAATAAAGTCAGGAGCAAACACTGTGACCTATAATCTCAAACTCTACAGTGTTAGTCCAAACTTATGGGAGAAAGAAAAAAGCAGTAAGATCCCCGTTTAAGAGCCATAACATTAGGACAAGAAGCCATGCATTAATGAGGACAACTTCTTTCAAAAAGAAAACTTTAAAACTCAGGAGGTGAAAGCGTTTGCTAACTTAAACCAACTCTTAAAAGCAAAAGCAAATATAAACAATTCAAGCACAAAATGACACAAGTTTAACTTTGTCACACATTCCAAATTGGGTTTTTTTTAAAAATCTGTGTTATATCTTATTTGATAACATTTAATAAGATGTTTTTATTTTATTTTATTTCATTTTAAGCGCATTTATCATGATATCTTCTGCTTACGGCTGGGCTCCTTTTGACCTCCTTTCTCTCAGCACTTTCTTGCGTTAAACTGTGAGGACAACTTTCAGAATCTCCTCCCTGCTAACACCCCCGGCCTCCAGTTGTCCATCCTGTTTTCATGTCAGAAGTCACGCCAATAAATGACCCCACTCTGAGTAGAATGCGATATCCTTTAGACATAAAGGCTGTGAGACACGCCAAGAATGTAATGGTAAAAGCCAATGGGCACGTGCATGCTGACATGTCTTCACAAAAAGTAGCCTTGAAGCATAATGTGACATTTGTTGTGGATTGATGCAGGATCAAATTGAATTGTGTGGCATGTTTTGGTCTATACTGTTCTGGTGCGTGGTTATCAAGGCTGTTGCAGATTTCTGCCCAGGTCCTTCTTGAAAAATGACATCTGGATCTCCACAGGGTTTTTAAATAAAGAAAATAGAAATAGAACCATAACATGTCATGAAGTGAAAGGTAAATTACAGAGTACATACATGAGCAGAAGACATGATCAACAAAAGAAATCCTCACAATCAGGTTATTGCTCAACCAAAGAAACTCACAATGCACGGTGCTGCATTGTCCTTGTTGAACTGCTTGCAGAGAGGCACAGCAGTTCTGTTATGGTACTCAGCAATCTGAAAACAATCCAGTGAAGCCCCACCAAATTTCCTACAGAGTGACAACAGGGTCTGGGGACAAACTGTGATAGAAATCTGATTCCTGTTTTTGTTACACAGACACAAAGAATAAACAGAAACTTAATGGGTTTTAATTTTTCACTCTAATTCCACAACAATGACATTTGATATAAGTATGTAAGACTTACAGTGTCCAAGTCTACACTATGTAAACCTTTGTGAACAAAAACTGACAATTCAACATGGCATTTTCATTGAAAAAGGCAGCATGAGTTTACTTAGAATCCAACAAGTCGTCTGCTGAAACAGAAGAGGCCATATATGTACAGAGTGTGCAAGAATGAACTAAATTCAGAGGAAACAAGTGTGTGCAAGCAAACATATTGCTTCATTCTCATGTCTCTAATATTTTCTCACTTCTCATTTTTGTTTCTGGCTATAAGGGATGATCTGAAACACCAGAAGCAGTCATTTCAGTGTATAATCATTGCGTTTGTTGACAATCTGTAAAAAAAGAAATTTTAATTTTTGTTGGAAAGGCAAATCTGTGCAACCTTGAAGTGCATTTGTTGTTTTATTGAATTTTTACTTATAACCGTACCCTTCAGCCCTAGTTTGAAGACTACCGGTAAATCCATCAAAATAACTTTTGTGGGCAACTGACTTTTAGCATAACTGGAGGTATCCCACGTCTCACTCAGGGACAGTGGCAACAGATAAGACAATGTAAAAGGGGTACATTGAAATAATAATAAAAATACTATGTATTTTTATTTGCATTCTTTTTAGTATACCATTCTCAATAACCAATGGGAAAACACTTATTAGCATTACAGCTGTTAAACCCTTCTTATAATTGCCAAGCATGTTTCTCTTCATTTTCGATAAAGAGCTCCAACTCTTTGAGATCGGAAGGCCTCCTTGCCATCACCCTAATCGTTAACTCTCTCCACAGATTCTTTGCCAAGTCTGGACTCGGGAAAAAGTGTTATGAATGTAACTTCTAGACAGAACAAACTCTGTTGGTAAAATTAAACTGCTACTTTAAATCTAAACTCTAAGGATTTTACTGTCTCAGTGTGGCTTGAGGTGATTTGTGTAAACACTCTTTTCTCTCCTTATTATTATTTCCTCCAAGGTCCATTATTTTTGTGGTAAGCTCTTTTTTGTTGATTAAGCCACTGCTGACATTATTATTTTTAATTGATTTTGTTTTTCTCTTAGATATAAAACACTCCTTGGCCCATCTCCCATATCTTTTGCCCTGTTTCTCTCCAGGGTGGAATCACTAACCAAGCTACCTTCTGCAATTAACTTTGTGTACTCTTTGTTTTTCTTCTCCCATAGGGAGTGATCCAGAGCCCATTCCTCTGGCATTTTTTCTGTCTGCTTCCTGTCCTTTCAATCTCAGTCCATTCCTAGAAGACTGCAGGTCACAGTGAGCCTGGCACTCTTGTAGGTTTCCTCTTGTTCAAAGGAAGTGGTTCCTCTCCAGTGTCGCCACATGCTTGGTACAAACTCAATCTGGTTGTCTGGGTTTCCTTTAACAGATAACGTTTTAAGTAACTGCTACAATAGGATCAGCTAGATTTTACTCTAATGTACTATATTTAGAACTGAATCTGAGTGTATGATTACATAATACTAGACTGATGTGAATTGAGTTATTAGTGAAGGAGATTCTATATAACATTAAATGAACTTGACCCGTTTGTCATGTATTATAAACTGCAGCTACATGAATGAACTGATCAGAACTGAATAGACCAGCCAAACACAACAAGCTATCGACTTGGAGTGGGCTTTTACTGCATGAATGTTTTAGTAGATAATTGTTAGCATCGAGGATGACTAAGCCATTGTTTCCCATCGTGCTGTTCAATAATATTACACAATTAATGTTTGTTGGCTCACAGACTGATGATGCAACTTTGTGAAAATAAAATGAAGTAAAATAAAAAGCTGCAGTGGTTAAAGACCTACAGGTTTATGAGATTGTTTTAACAATTCCTGGAAGCTAACTACATTAGTGTAGTTAGCAAGTACACTAATGTAGTTTAGTGTACTTGCCCATCACAATTGTATTTTAATTTTATTCACTTTAGATTCAGATGCTAATATTATTTTATGCCTATTATTATTACTGTTCTTTTATGTTGCATGTGTCCAAACCTACATGATATCATGACATTTTTGTGCCCAATGACTGTTTGATGGTGATGAAATTAAGCGTCACTGTAGTAGCTGGAAGTGACCCCACTGTGTCTGTGACAGAGACAGAGGACCAGTTTTTGGGGTGTAACTGAAACCTCCCTGTTGTTGACGGAGTCAGGGGTTCCTGACCTTGGGTTGTGAAGTAAAGCTCCAAGTCCTGTCCAACATGCAGGGAGAGGAAATGGAATGGATCTCTAATTGATGCCCTCATATGTCAGACAATTGTTTTCCTTCACCCAAAGGGTGAAACCTGGGTCACTTTGAAGAAGCTCACATGATCCTATTTGGGTGTCAGAGCATCAATTGGACGCAAAGACGATGCGAGCAAGACGAGAACATGAACATTTCTGGCTGGGACTCAAATTTAGATCCTTTTTGCTGCAGCAAATAGTGCTAACAACTGCATAAAAGGTAAACTGTATTTGTACAAATAAAAATATCAAAGCTAAATATTTATGAAGCCTCCCTCCCTTCAGTCTAACCCCTAAATTAAATTACGTGACTGAATGCCTTCAGGAATCGTCCGGACAGTAAAAAGATTCCATGCGTAATTTAATCTCAGTGTATATGCACCTAGTTAAAATTTTATTATATGAAAAAGTATGGAATACTACTCTGGAGGAGTGGTAGAGATCAATTGTGTGCTCCTTAAGTTATTATTGAAGAAATATGTTACTGAACAAAAGCTATGAGAATTGCCTTTTAAATTTTATCAAGAATAAAAAAAATACCACAAATCATGTATCGAAAACATATTGAGTATTTGTGTTCTGGTTTTCATCTCTTTGTATATTTATCATGTCCTTGTTTGATCATATCGGCTTCTATCTTGCCTTTTCAGTTCATCCGTTGGTATTCACTCTCTTAGTTTACTCTTGCATTTTGTTCATTGTGATTTTCCTTATATTAGTGTTTCTGCATTTGAATATTGTTTATGTTTCCCTCAGCGTATCTCATGTCCATTAGTCTCCTTCCCTCAACTTGCCTGTTGAGCCTCCTCTCACAGCTGCAACCCGTTCCCACGTCTTGTAATCAAGCTCCTCATTATTAGAGTGCCTCTCATTCTGTCACTCACTGCTGACTTTTTCTACTTGCCACTTAGTGGGCTCCTGAGTTTTCTCCAAAGTTTCATCCTCTGTTTTCCTCTGGCGTTTTGTGACTGTTCATATTTATGGTCTCTTTTTCCATTAAAAACTTGCTCTGCGCCTGGATCCTTTACAAAAACTGACACAGGAAAACAGGGGACCAAATAAACATCTGGAAGAAGATGTTTCAATCATACATAACAACAAAAGTGCACATTTTATTTGTACATTTTGCCATACACGTAAAATACTACATGTGGGAGAAAATTAAGAGTACACCTAGAACTCATCGTCCTAATGGAAGCATTAAACTGTGGAGATGGTTTTCTTAAGTAGGAACGGGGAAACTGAACAATTTTGGTCATAATGAAGCTACTGGGCAGTGACATAAAGTACTTAAATGCTGCAAAATACTTGACTGTAGTGAACCTAATGGATTTGTTTTGTAAAACATTTAGCCAACCATGTATCCTTCTCCTTCTTCCCATGCATGACTGTGTTTAAAGTATTACCTAAGGTCTTATTAAAACACTTTCACATTTGTGGTTGGAATGTTACATTGTGTAAAAATAAAAGAAGGAAATAAACTCTTCTGCATAGAGTTGTGTTTCAAAATGACTGAGGAATTATTTCCCATCTAAGAAAGTTCATAAAAGATGTCAAAAAAAAAAAGACCTGACAGCAAACACAAAAAAGGAACAAACATTTAGACACAACATGATTTCCATTTGCTCATCTCCGTCTGGTTAGTCTTAGAGCTTTGAACAAAGTCAAAAGCTGTTCTCATCAAAGGTAATCAGAACGGATGGATCTGCTTTCTGTCACTCTGAGCAGACACACGACTTACTTCTTTCACTGGAGTTCATCCTTCAGTGGTATTACAAAGTCACTACTAGGAGCTCATTAAAGACAACTCTACATTGCTGCAGCATGAGAAGCTTGTCTTGAAGTGCCATTAGAAATTGTTGAAGATTAACCATATAGAAGTAAAAGCCACTTGTACAGTTAGTCTCTGCAGCTGCACAAAGCCAACGTATCCTTATATAGTGAAAGTTTCTCTCCAAAAACTAGCAGCTGCTTTCCAGCATTTTTGCTTAATGTATATAGTTTATTACTCAGCTGACAAAAAATCTGCAGAAATCCCTCGTAAAGTTATTGTGAGGTTATGTGAAAAAACTCTTATTTAAATGTATGCAACAACTGATAGCATATTGCAGACTGGAATCGTTAAACTTTTAAATAAAAGAATTTTAAATAAAACAAGAAATTTGTCACTACACAAAATTCTTACCAAAAAACTGATTTTTGGCAAATCAGTTGCCAATATTTTGCACATAGCAAACATGTGCTCTAACTCTCTCCAGATAATGCAAAAGTGAATTTTTTGTTTCCCAGCAAAAACGGCAAAAAAGCCTGAAAGATGAAAGAAATGAAAGAACTGATTTTTTTACTAATTGTGAGAAAAAAAATGCCAAGCTCAGGTAGAATGGATGGTTAGCCTGTGTAAACTTACATTTTTCAACTTCTCCCATGGATTCTCCACTTAATTTTCAACTGAAGAACAGGAACCCCACAACATAAAGTTGCCATCATCTTTTTTATAAACGGTATTTTGTGGTGTTAGTTTTCTGCCACTCGCAACATTTTGTGAGCCAAAATGTTTTGTGTAGTTTCCTCCATCCAGAGCATCTTCTTCTTCATATTTGCTCCTTGATGCTCATTTCCATCAAGGAGTCAAAGTTACTTTGCATCTCTCAGCCCTGCCACTCAGTTTAGGAAAACAGTAATGTTTTGGTGGGTTTGCAGTTGTGCAGTACTCTTTCTGTTTTCAAACAATAAATTAAAAAGTACCTGGACTATTATATCTTCCAACAAACCTTTCCTTTAAGGGGAAAAATGTGTGACGATAAGCAGCTAAACATGATTTGATCCGTTCTGCATCGGACCCAATAACAGTGAATACCAAACATAGCATATATTTACTGTGAGCTGTCACTAATGCCGCAACACTGTCCTCCTGTATACATTACAGAATCCTCAGATCATCTCTGTAAATGGGCTTCTACTGAAACAGAAGCATTGTCACTGCAAGAAGTTTGTTTAACATCAGTGATTTAATGTCCTTGGGAAACCAGGCCAATTTTCTTCACTTAAAGCGATTAACTTCATCTGAGAAGCGCAGCATTTTGCACAGCAAAGTGGAAGCAAGAAAAGAGGCCGTCTGTGGCATGATGGCACTAAACATCCTTGAATTTTTTTCTTTTTAAAGATTTCAGAGCTGAAATTGAAAGACGAAACTTTCGAGCCCGGTGTCTGTTCAGTCTTAATGCTCTCTTCCTGTCTCACTGCATAGAGGAAGTTAAAGAGATAGGGAGATGAAAAACACATTAGCATAGACTCCCACTGCTAATAGAGGCATGCAGCACGTCAAAAATGAAAGGCAGGGCAGCAAGGGGAGGCGGATACTGTGTAGGTGTTCAAAATGAAAACATCGATTACGATTAAGACGCTTTCTACGCTTTGTTACCAGAAGAGTAAAACAAAGCAGTAAGCCGAGTCTTGTAAGAGGATGAGGAAAGGGTGGGTGGATGTGTGGGGATGGGCTATTTTGTGCAATGAAGCTAATCAGAGTCTTCCTGCGTCTCACTCAGGGACGTCTGTGGGGGCTGAAGACAGGAAAGACTCCTGTAAACTGTCTCATTCGTTGGGTGTTCCTGAGATCACGTCTCGAGCAGATGTGCTTCTTTGTTTACACTAAAACGAGCATGTGCTGTGGCTGATATGTACACCTGATGCGTCATTGTTGCATATCCATCCGCTTTGCTTTTCTGGAAATAAAGGTTACATTGCATAGATGGGGAATTGTTATGTTTTACTTTCCACGATGCATGTTCTTCGTGTTTAAACAGATCATAATATTTAGACACAGACATGGAGATGGGTGACTGCTGATATTCATAAAAGAGAGACACGAGTGAAGGTGTGAATGAGTATACGCTGTGTGCTTGAAAGCTGTGCCTGGGCTATTTTGAGATTCTCTCTGTATGATAACCACGAGTGAGGACATTTCAATGTTGTGGTGTTTGTCAAAAAATCTCGAACAAAAATATTAAAAATATACTTTGATTTTATTCAAAACAAGAAATAAACACGTTCCTATATGCTACTAGAATAAAATATCCTTATGTAATGTTTATTGTTTAGATTTTAATATAGCAATGAACGCAAAGTTTTTTTTTTTTTTTTAAATAGACAAATACTTACAGAATATTAAATGACAGAATTTGTGAATCTGTGTTGTTCTACTGACAGCTCCCACCTGAGCTACATTTGTTTACTGTCACCACAGTCCTCTTAACTTCACAATGTGTTCATCTGTTTTCTTAAAACACCAATAAAATACTTTGAGGTTGTTCTATGAGGCTCTGAATTTAAATCATTAGGATCCTGCTCCAAATAGGTGACTGAAAAATGTATTATTATAGGTTTGCTGCAGCTGTGTAAAATCAAACTTGTGTAACGCTTGATATAAACCAGGCGGTGCTGAAATCCAATGCAAGATTTTCTTTTCAGTAAAATGTCAGAGCAGTGCTGTACATAAAGAAAAATAGGCTCCACGTTTCTTTGAGTCTTCATTAGTTTAGACGATATTAAAACAGGTAATTATGACAAGCTTCCTCTGTTTACATTGTACAGTCTACAGGGTAAAGTGAATTATGCCTCAAATTAGTGATACCTAACATTTTTCAACAGCCACGAGTTAAAATGCTGAGTTTTCAGAACTGTTTCTGATATATTACAATTGAGTGACCTCAACTCTCAACAGCAACACAGATTTGGTGAGTGAGCCTGGCTTCCTGTGGGGAAAACTTCCCTGGATGGTTGAAAGGCATGCCAGAGAGTAATTTTACTAATTTTTATCAGAAAACTCATTGAAGCAAAGCTGTTCTTTCTGCGTTTCCTCATATGATTTTCACTTTTCCCCTACAACTCGCCAATCATAAATGCATGTTTTCCCCTTTCAATTGAAATAGGCCTAATTTGACTTAGCCACATTGTCAGGCACCATTAACCACTCATAATGCAATAGCTGCGTTGCCCAAGAACGCCCAAGTTGCTTTCAAACTTCTATTACATTCAGTTCGGTCTGCTCTGGCTTGTAGATAAACTGTGGTTTTGTCTTAAGATTTAATTGTGCCTCCCTTCTTCTCGGGAGGCAGAGAAACCAAAGTCAGATGCGCCTGTGGGTGAGAGAACTCCCCGCCCCGCCCTCCCTTTCCTACTTCCAGCAGAGCCGAGCGGACGCGTATTTCCCGCTGAGCCGAGCGGACGCGTACAAAAGAGGCAGCATCTTCTGTCAGCCTGAGCAGGGACCCAGGACCCCCATGGACTCCTGTTAGTGGGTTAACAATTGTCGCTTCTTGGGGGATCTTTGGTGAAAGAAAAGGAGGCTAAACAGGACCCGCGTGGTGCGCCAGGATGCTGCGGCTCAGTCAGATTTCCACTTTGACAGCAGCGGCAGTTGTTGGTGAGTAAAGACTGAAAGAGAGCGGCGGGGCGTTTTGGCTGAGTAGCTCATGAAATAATGTGACAGGTGGAAAAGATGGCACGCGGCTAACCGCGCATCTGTGCGCATGCAGCTCTGTCTCCTGTAGTGTTCTTATTGCACGCGCTCCTGTTGATAAATGCCTATGTTGCTTCAAGACTGTCCGTATATTGTCCAGGTCAGCCTCACTCACCGCAACCTTGCAAAATCTCACTTTGAATTTCTTTTGCATTTGCCATGTTAGCTTAATACAGACATACATTTGAATACGTTTTCAATTGGATTTACGTTACTATAAATAATAAAAAAAAAATCATTAATAGAAGTCAGAAGTCTCCTTTTTAAAGCAAATAAAGCATTTGTGGAATTAAGTCTGTGAAAATCCAGAAGTTTGGCAGAAAACATGGGTGAGCAAACTACCTCATCAATGCCAAGCAATCACTGAAGATGGACAAATATGACGACTGAAAACCTACCAGGATAACAGACATCTGCTTAAACTGACATAGAGAGCATTATTGAGAAAATGCAACAGTTTTCTACAAGCCATTGGACACAGCACACCTGGAAGAAGGTGCAATGGTCAGATGAGACCAAAGTTATGTTTTTTTTTTTTTTTTTTTTTTTTTTAATTCACTTGATGCTAACCATATAACCCACATCAACGTCCTGACCATGGTGAAACATGTTGGTGGCAGAACAATGCTGTGGGGAGGCTTGTTCTTCACAATGGTTCCCTCGCTTTACTTTTAAGATTTCTATTTGAAATAAAAGTTTAGAAAACCAAAACTTTTATTGCATCTCACCATTATGCACCATTAGCTACAATACAGTAAGGTTTGTGATTTTAATATTCCAAAATGTAAAAAGCAAAGCACTGTATATGAGGTGGAATACATCGAACCAAGAAACTGTATAGTGCTCAGGGTAAATGTTAGTTTATAAGACATCACAGGCCACCATCATTGGAGTAATGTCAATCAATCAAGTCACTTCAGGCTTTTAAAAAAACGTTTAAAAATTCTCCATCGCTCTTTGATCGTAGCGTGACGTGGTCGTCTTTAGAGCTTTCTCAGACTCAGGCTGCAGCATTTATAAAAGTTCCAGATCAGTATTTAAAACCAAACGTAGAGTTTCTGTTTTGAGAGGAGAGAAAAAAGAGAGCAGCAAAGCGAATAAGGACTGTTTCTTTAATTCTCAGATTCCTTTGCTTTCATGTGATACTGGCTTGTGATGGTCATTAGAGAATTGAGTTAGGAATAAATGGATAGAAGTGTGTGTCTGTGACTGTGAAGGAATCAGTTTGAGATCACATAGTGAACCATTAGTTTCACGTTCAGACTGATGTTAATTACAAAAAAAAAATTTTGTAAATTTAAATATATCCATCCTCTCCCACAGTTGTAGTTGGTACGCTTGGTGCATGTTGTCACTTTGCGATAGATTTATTTCTGCTTTTCATGTTTCATGCTGTATGTTAATAACGTCAGAAGCTTTAACAAGTTTGAACTTGGTGCACTCTGTGCACAGTGATGCATTCAGTTCACACATTTAACTTCCCTGATGCATATGGGATGTCCTGGTTTTCAGACTGCTGCTGGTTGCTTGATGCAGCTGTTCTCAGCAGGCTCATTTCTATGTTTGGGTCGATGATGAGTGCTTGATCTTCACACCTGATCTACTCGATTTAATCTAACAAAGTGTTGAAAGAGGAAACAAAATGGAGCCTCATCTTTTTTTTTCCTTTTTTTTTTAAACTGGATTGTTTGAACATTTTTTACCAAGTGAATGTACGATCAAACTAATGCAGAATAGAACAATTGAAAATTCAAGTATGTAGTATGGATAAATAATATCCATACTACAACTCCTGCAAGAATTTGAGGTAGTCCTTGCCTGTTCTTCACATCTAAATAAAGTCTTAAGGAGCATTATTACATGAGAACTAAATCCTAATAGCACAAAATCTGTCTCTACAAACTCAGTAGTGTCTCATGTTCTGTCAGCCACAGCCTTGCAGTTTGAGTACAATGTGAGCTCTTGAACTCATGTGGCTCACACTGAGGTAGAAACTGTCTGGTTTTAGGTCATACTGAGAGTATCATCTCAGGTTTTCATACACCAGAAGCCAGAGTTGTAAGCTGTTTATGGTTTAAAATTTGCTTTAACATGGTAAAAAATACTCATGTGTGACCTGACCATGTGAAAGCTGAATCTATTTCAGCAAACTGCCTCTATCACAAAGATTACACATAATGGGATGCTTGTCTTTGGGGTGAAAGAAACAGCCAAAGGATGCGTTGAAGACCATACAGAGAACAAAAATAGATGTTTTAATACAGAACTGTGGGCTTAAGAAAAAGTACAGTATGTTTAATTTCTGTTTTCAAAAATGATTTTCAAAAGAGACTTTAATCTGACAAACAAATTGTTAACCGTTCTGACCGTGGTCGGGAGACACAGGGGAGTTCTTTCTCCAGGGCCGAAGTGAAATCTACTTAGGGGTAAACTCCTTGGACATGAACCACACGGTGGCACGAAGGTGGCTGGAAGCTAACTTTTAATAGTGCCAGCTAACAGTAGAAAACTGCACAGACCTTTTCCTTAGCCGCTGCTCTGGTTGTCAGCTACGCTACAATCTACACATGCAGTCCCTTCCTCGCTCCCTCAGCATCCCAGTCCCTTTTTTAGCATCCAGCGCCCCCCTTCTGACCGGAGGATGGCTGCCACACATCTCACTGACCCACACTCAGCATACACACCACTTACTGAGCTATCATCACATACAGTCGAGGCACTTACCGCAACAAAATGTATAGAAGTGCATAGACCAATTCAATGTATAGGACTGTAGATTGTGCTTCTAACACCTGTGTAAAATAAAAAGGTCTACCAAGGTGTTTTCCAGTTTAGCTCGCCAGATGTTAAACTTTTGCTTCTGTCACAGCTTGTTTGGTTCAAACATGGAGAGAAAAGGTGAGAGGTTAGTTGAGCTCATCCAAATTTAGAAAACACAAAATTCTCTTGAGGATTGGAATGTCCCCCCCACACCCCCTCGCAGTTTCTCACATCTTGAATCTGGGAATTTGTCTTTTCCACATATATATATATATCCCAACAGTGCAGGACTTCTGCAGCAGAGGGTCAGAGAGGACGGTCATTTCACTGAAAGCTGCGCGGCCCGGAGAGGGAGTACTCCAGACATTAAAGCTTTAGATTAGATTTATGAACTTGGCGAGACTTTTTGTGAACGCAGCCATCTCAGTCATTAGCAGTATGTCTTTTTATTCACCCCCCTTCCTTCTCTTTGCAGTGACCTTATCTTTCATTTGAGTCAGCTCTCCGCCCGGGTTGCAGGGCTCTGCACTAATCTGTCTGTTGGCATCAGCAGACAGAGATTCTCTGGAAGAATGAATAATTAGGTCATGCAGTGTCAACTGGCCCAACTCTTCCAGGTTATTTAATTCATCGTCTTTAAAAGAAACTGAACATTGGTATTTATTAAAATCTCTAAACGCTCAAACTACCGCTTTTTTTCTGTTTTTTCCATTTATTTTTCCATCATGTGCACATTTAATACAGGGTTAATTCAAATTTAAAGCTTGTCTTATCTCTGCATTCTCTGGGCCTCAGAGGACAGGAAGCATTCAGCTGGTTATCAGTGAGGAATTCAATAGGCAGCGTTGGCACAGTGATATACATGTCATAGGTATCCTGAGAAAAACCATTAAGTCTGAACAGTTTTATACACTGCCTTGGGAAAGTATTCAATCACTTTTGATTTTTTTTTGTGTTACTTTAGAACTACATATTTTAGTATACTCCAATGAGATTCTGTGTGTTAGATTTAATACAAAGTAGCATGTAGTCAATAATGAAGCAAGGGAATTATTAAACAGTCCTCAAATGGTTTTACAAATAAAACTCAGAAAAGTATATCATCTATTCGCATCCAGTCCAGCCCTTGAGTCAGAACGCTACAGCAGAACCTTTTGCTGCAATTAAGTCTCTATGGCTGGATGTTTCAGATTTGTTGGAGAATGTCTTTGGACATCAGTTTTTTGGGATTTTAATCTGGACTTTGACTGAACCGTTTCATCACACACAAGTCACACCGGCTTCCTTCCTGTCTTTGGTGAAGAAAATAATCCCCAAAGTGTAATGGGGATAAAACAATCACTGTATTGTTTTATGGAGGTGGTGGTGTGTTCAGCACTTATGGCATTTTGTGTGTTTTGACACCAAAGCTCATTCGATTACAGCAGTATTTTTTGCTGGTATAGAGCTTCTCTTTGCTTTTTTCAGAAATAATTTTCTTCATCTCTCGACATTCAGAAAATGTGACTTTTTTTTTTTTTTTAAACAGCTTCTTATCCTGGCTTCTGATGAATTACTTGAGGTGTCTGTGGCAGGTGTGATATAATTGCATGTAAAACATGTAAAGCATGTAAAGGCATAAAATATATGATCACGTCTGTCTTTCACCCAACACTTTTTTTGACAGACAAAATCATCAGTGCGCTGTCGTCTGGCAGCAAAACCAACTAACAACCAGGGTGAAGAAATCTTGTGTGGGCTTGAAAAAGAAAAACAATCTTTGGTGTAATCTTTGCTAAGATGCTAAGACCAGGCCTTGCAGACTTTTTTTTTCTTTTTTCACTCGCACTGCTGTCTTATTGTGGCTTCCTATTTGGAAGAGGTGTATCGGTTGATGCATGACAACTTTATGACAATGTTTGTCCTCTTTGTGCACCACAACCGCAAGTTGTAAATAAAGCAACCACAGTCACCAATATTGTGAAAATACAGTTGCTGTGAAGAAATAAATGGTTTTGAAGTTATGTATATACATCTAAATATTTAAGAGAAATGGCAAACTTTTAGCGGTGGAAAGATGTTTCTCGGTTCTCTGCCGTTTGTTTTCAGATCTGTAGCTAAAGAAATTGGTTGACAGTTTTACTCAAGCTACTTGCTTTTATTTTTGCTTTAGATTTCAGCTCAGCTACTCTCCCTATGAAACCTGGATGTTTATGAAATCAAACATGTTTCATTCGTTCTTAGGTTACAAAGTACAATCTAAAAGTTTTTTGAAAATAAATAGCCTTTTCATCCTTAAAACTCAGGAAAAAGTTGCAGAATAATTTCATTTTATATAAGATGGACACAAAGAATAAAACAATTTGCATGTTTTCGTTCTTTTCAAAGGCTAGTCAGCGTTTTAAGTTGTTCTAAGTGATACTTATCAGGGCAGAATCACATGAAAACCCGTCTGATAATGAGCTGATTGTGGAGCATGGGTGCACGTAGAGTTGAACAATGCTGGTAAAGGGCTAATTCGGCATACAGTTCCCCTGTGTGGATAAACATATATTTACTTGATGCACTGTTAGTCTAAGGAAGATTCAAACCAATTTACTCCGAAGCTTTCAAAACCCACAAAGCCCACCCACACGACTCAGTTTCATATTCCGCTGCTTGAAAAAGGGCTACAAAGGTTCATCTGTGTCAATGTTGCCAACTCTGCGGCCTGCGCTGCATGTGGCATGCATAAAACCACCTGTGTTAAGTGATCCTAACAGTAACTTGAGGCTGACACATGATGTGCTTTAATGATAATTTTCCAGGTACCAATCAAAAGTTGTTAACATTATTTATCATGAGCCAAAATAGAGAGCTAGGGTATTATATTTTTAAAGTTAATCTTTAATAGCTTTGTTAGAATGTACACAGCATAAAGGAAATGAAGACAGGAAGCTGGAGGGATGAGTCAGAGTCATGTGGTTAAACCGCTAAGCCGCTTCTCAATATTTATTTCCATCACTGAACTGATGCCCGTTGTTTGAGGAAACATGATGATTCTGACACTTTGCTAGTTTCACGTAATCTAAACTGAAATATAGTACCAAAGTGGAGTAGTCAGTAGTGATCTGGTTTCTACTATTGGTTTAAAACCAATTTACTACTGGTAACTATCTACAGAAAAAACTGCAACGTCTTTTTTTTTTAACTCTTGTTTCTACTTCCTAAAGACATATTTCTTCTTTTTTAAATTTAGTTTTTGAGTTTTATCATGCAAGTTTGTTTGTCTGTTCATCTCTGTGTGAGATGGACCTGTTGACAGTCTTGCCTCAACTGCCTAAACTTCAGCCTTCTTGCATCCCTGAAAAGGATAAAACTCATGGAGCCTTTTCTTGCATTGCACATAGAAGTTATGACTAAATATTAATAAATAAATTTGGACCTTAATATAAATAAAACATACAGAACATACAGAAACACACAGTTGTATTCTCTGTGTGTTTCTGTTCAATCTTTCCAAAACTGTATCATTATGTCCACATGTTCAATAGGATGAACAGTTGATGTATCCATTATGTTTTTCTACCTGATTTCATGATCTTGTCAGCATCCTCACTATATCTAGTTTGTTTTTAGTTAAAAATAGTCTGCTTCCTTCCATAGAGATTCAGATCAATTTTTTACATCAGACTGAGATAACCCAAGTAAATACCAAAAGCTGTTTCCAAATGATGGTTATCTTTTCAGGGAGAAAAGCTATTGCAACCACATTTTTGGCTCAACTAAGGCACAAACAGGATGGATTACCGCCTGATCTGCAGATCAACTACAGCTCATAAGTATATAACCACAACCATTGATTACCCTTAGGGGGATCTACTTTCTCACAAAGAGCAAAGTTGCTTCAGAAAGTATTTTTCAATATGGCTGCAGTGAGGATCACATGACGTTTTGGTGACGTTCTTAGACATAAAGCCTTCATTGAAATAGACATTTTATTTTCTTTGTGCTTCTGTCATGTTTCAAGTTTCAATATGAATCCATCTGCAGAGGCCAGTTTTAGCAGCAAGATGCATAATTTTTCTCAGTTATATTCTTTAAAGCCTGATATTCCACATTCAACTGTTTTGCATTTGATGATATTAAGGGAGTGAGAACGTTACTGATTGTATTTAGGTTATCTTAAATAAAATGTTTTGAAGACTAAGCTTCCTATAAGCAGCTTTTAAATCCCAACACAAACCAACAATCCCCCCACTGATGACTAAAGTGACTGATATCTGGAATACATGAGGAAAACACCCGTGATGATGCAGCGTGACACTTTTGTCTCATCTTGCAAAGGTCTTGGCCTGCAAATGGGGCCAAGCTGGACACAGGTACGTACACACCAACACACACTGAACACATAAGGCTGTGCGTGTGTTTTCACGCTTCAGCGCCAATCATCACTTCTCGTCCGGGTGTTACAAATTCAATAAGTTCAGGAGCATCCTCTTAACCCCTTTGAGCACTGGCTTAATTGTTCCCACATTGGCACATCCACAAAAAAAAATTCTTCAAAACATTCAATTGTCGGATGAAAGGAACTGCGTTACGACTTTCAGAATCCGAGCAGCAAAGGGAATCTGTTATTTCCAGGAATTGGTGCCTATCTGTCCAGTTGTGCCACCACACAAAGCGTTAGTGCTGAGTTATTCCTCAGTCACAAGACCTTTGGCACTGCACAGTTGTTGTTGTTAGGAATCAGGAGCAAAGCGGAGGTATGCAGGGTGCAGGAGAGTGGGGGGCAGGAGACACACAGAGGCAAAGGGAGCACAGAGGGTTCTAGGTTGGGAAAATTGCTGCTGTGGGCGAGACGATGGCGAGCCACAGAGGAGGTCCATTATGAAGAATTTTGTAGTGGGAGGAGATTTCTTTATTGTTAGTGTTGACAAAACCATGGACGTGAAGAAATTAAAGAGAAAAACGCCACACCACTGCTTCTGTTCAAAGCCAAAAGAGTGCATGGGATGTATTCTTATCTCTGCAGCTTTTTCCTTGGGGTTTGGTCAAAATTCTCACTAACAAGTAGTGGTACATACATTTCCGAAGAAGGAGTGTTTCAGTCTGTCGATAAACTCTTCGTGTTTCCCAGCATTGATGCTAATTGTTGGGACTGTTGTCGGGAGTGATGCAGTTTGTGGGAGTTTTTTCTTTGTTCAACAGGATTCACGTCTGAAGTAATATCCTTTTCTGTTTTCTCTTGCATGTCCAAACGAGGACCTTATCCCCTTTTGCCAGAATAAACACACAAGTGGTGTGTTGTTTTTTTTCCACAGACTTTGCACACATTATTCCCATGGGGATTCTCAGTACCTGCTAGGTGTTGATAGCCTTAGATCCTAGATATATGTGCTTGTGAGACTTTCTGCAGCCAGATCAGCTCTGCATCTGTGCGCCAGGCCTATTTCGCCCTCCACCCCTTTATTTTTCACTCCCATGCCAGCAGTGGTCCGGAGCTATCCATCAAACTGGCATTGTACGAGGGGGATTCGGCGTCTGCTGGGAGTACTACGTTCACTTCACTCCTCCAACAAGAGGAGGGTTATGACTACACTGGTTATGATGATCACCTTCAAAACATAATTTTAAATGGCATTTGTTTTAAAGAAATGTCTAAATTTAGGTGAGGTTTCACTCAGACACAAGATCAAATGATGGTAAAAGTTTAGTTCATCTGAAGGAGATGAGAAGAATAAAACTATTCTTCATGACATCATATACATAATGTAGTTGTATAAACATTGAGTGGATTTGGACAGGTAGCATGAGGAACAAAACACTCAGCTCCTCCAGATATTATTAGGTGTAGTTAAAATACTTACTCTTATGCACATTTCTATGATAAATTCTGCTGAGTTGCATGCCACGCCCTTTTGATACCAAAATCCCAGCTGCATACTCTGAAAGCATAACACTGACTTGTATTGTGTGAATGACTGAAGTTATCCATAAACGTTTATTTGAAATTGCATTGTTGTTGTCGAATGATAATCTGAACAGGGTTTAAAAAAATTATGTTATTAGTTAAAAAGCAGCTTTTCTCAGGAAATGTGTGTAACAAAGTTTGATATAATAAATGAAATGGACATGACTCATTTTTAATTTTCCTGCTCTTAACCAAAATATCAGACAGGAAGCAGACTCCTTTTTGTCAGTGCTAATGGACATTTAGATGTCAGTAGTGGTCAGTTCAAAACCCCTGCAGTGTGGGAAGTGAGAACTTCATTTCAACTTTATTATTAAAAATACCTTAAATATAACACAAATAAACTGAGCTGCACAATCCAAATAGATTGTTGTAATTTTTGTTTTTTAAATGAAACAATAATAAACTTAAGTAATATTGCAAGACCTAATAATTCCAGGCTGATTTCCTCTCTCATTTTCCTCACAAGACATCAAGATTGTTTTGATGCTTATTGATTCTGGAAGGAGCTTGGTCTTTGACCCTTGTCGGTGTGTATTCTTAGCTTGACACAACCCTGAAGTGTGCTTTCTTCCAGCCGCTCCATCAGCTTCAATTTGTTTTGCTCAGCAGATTCAGCCTAGAGTACATACAGTGTGTCTGCTGGAGGAATATGGTTAGGAGATTTCCAGGCACCCCTATGTTATTGGAGGAAGAGATTCTTGCTGGGATGAAAGCTTTGACAGCCGTCGGGGGGGGAGTGATGTAATCTTGTTGGGCTGCGTGTTTTCTGCACCAGTGAGAAAACAGAGCTCCAGAGAGTACATCTGGAAGTTTCACAGAGTGTAATCTGACACCGCCAGGCATGTTCAATCAATATAGGAAGGGACGCAAACATGGAAGATGAAGAGATGGATGGTGAGGAGGGAAGAGCAAAAATGAATGAAAAGAAGGAAAAAGTGAATGGATGATGATGTTGGGGAACAGAGGGAGGGACAAATGGATTAATGATTGGATGGAGGAGAGGAAACAGCCTGAGGAGGTTGATGCCAATGATTCAAGCCATGGCAGAAAACTGACTGGAGGGCCACCTGTGATTTTAGTCCAAGCTGAAATACCTCGGTAACAGTTTGCTGCCTACACAGACGATCAAGGTATAAAAAGTATCTGATGTCCTTACTGAGTATTTTTGGGATGGACGGCCAAAATTTGACCACATTTTAAAAAAATCTTCCAATCCTATGCATGCTAACGCATTAAAAGCTGCAGACTGTACAAATTGATCATTTCAGCATTGGGATTTTTGTTTAAGTAATTAAAGCAGACACAACTTACTCTGACTTAATCACAGTTGTGTATAGATTTCTTCATCTTTTGCTTTTTGTTACACTAACATATTTCAAAATATTCTATCAATAACAACTACAAAAAACTCTGGGGAAAAGGCATTATATACTGAATATTGGAATGTTACACATTTTGTGCTTATTATTGTACCTTACCTTAAGCCTTTTAAAAGGTTAAAACAAAGATTGTTTTTGTTTTAAGCAATGGAAAGGTGTGGAATAGGAGTCATCCTTCAGCTACCTGACTGGCACAGCAATATGTAGGAGAGGGGCAGCACTGCCATGCTTTGTTCTCCATGCAGACTGAGGACACTGAGACCACCTTATGCTTTCTCTGAGAACTTCAAGCCTCAGGAAATTGGTTTAAATTTTAGTATCGTTGACTTTTTAAAACCTCAGTATACTTAACCACCCAGTAACCATCTTGTTCTAAATTATTGGCATAATATTGCCATATGCAGTCTTTTCAGCCCTTCATTTTGCCCTTTAAACCAACTCCGTCATTGGTTAAGCGGAACAATGCCTCTATTTGTATCATTGCTTAACAGAAAATTGTGGAAACTTGACAACCAATAAAAGTCAGACTTAACAAGCCCTGTGAAAAGGGCAGAGAATGAAGGATTAGGAGTGATGCAATGTTGTTCCTGGATGCCTATTGTGTAAAAACACAAGCAGCACCAACTTTTTGTCTCCGGTAATGGTTTTCTGCTGTGTAGGAGCATGGAGAACCTTACAGAGCTGCTGCTGCTGCTGCTGCTTCCGCTCACACTGTCATCTTGGGTTATTTATTCCGTCCGCCTCTGCTTGGAGACATTTACACTGAAATTCTGAAGAATTCAGCCCCCTGTTTCCAAGCGCATAGAAAGACATGAACACACCCACATTCATAACCCCTCATGTCCACTGCACACCCACACACTGTCAGTTTGCCAGGATGCAGAGTCTGAGCTGACGTCCAAAGGAGAAAATGAAGTCACTATGAGGAGATCAAAATCCTCTGAAACTCAGCATAATTATTCCCAAAGCAATTACACCAGAAAGTATTAATAGAATCGCTGAAAAGAAAACAACAACAAAAGAACATAAGGAAACTGTGTACAGGAGAAGCACTTGGGAAAGCATGAGAACAAAGATAACCAGGGGAGAACCAATAAAGATAAAAGAATAGAGGAGGAAATCTGGAACATATTTCAGTTTCATAAGTTTCATGGCTCGAAGCTGCCCCTGGTCATGCCAGATGTCTGTCTCCTGCCAGGGCGTCTGTTGTTAAATGCCAGCAGATGGTGCAGAGAAGTTCCAGCTCCCACCCAAACCCCTTCTGACCTTATTCCTTGTCAGAGTGTCCAAAATGTTCAGTCAGTCTTATGTCTTCCTTGAACATTGTTCTATTTGTGAGCTATTATAAATGGTTCCCCTTTGTAATTACAAACCACTTAGCTGCGTTAGATCATGTTACTCACACCTTCTTTACCACAACCTCATTGAGGATGAGTTTCAGGGTCCTTGATGACTCTGTTTTCCAAAGGTGCTGATTTGGTAAGCTGTAAAAGCTGTTAATAGCTGGTTAGATGCACTACAAATGAGCAGGTGCCAGTTAGATGTGTTGTTTTTTTTTACTGTAGCTGACTCAGGCTTTGAAGCCTACAGGTGCAGAGCTGGGTGACTTTTATGACTGGTGGGAAGTCTAAGAGACCAACAGGTGCTGACCAGTTCTGACCACGTGACCATGTCTGTGAAGCTTTAAAGAACAACAACACTGTTTAGTGCTCGAGTGGAGTTACCTTTGGCTGTAGAAACAGGGTGGTCTGCAGAACAAGATGTTTTTGTTGAAACCTTGGCTTAAAGCAGAACCCTTGTTACACATTTTGTTTTTCCCCGCTGAGCAAGAACAAGACTTTAAGGCAAATAAACAATCCAAAGATTATTGTTCTGGCTCCTTAAATGCCTTTAACCTCATTACTTGCTATGACTTCTGGCAGAAATAAATTGATAAATGGGCTTTGAATTGTGTTTAGCTACGGCAGAAATGTTACACCAACGTTTCTGCCTCTTCAGGCTGGTGGATCAATTGACTCCTTTTTCAGTTCAACTGTTAGTAATTGATATATACTTAATCTACACACAGTGAGCACAGTGATGTTTAGTTAAATGTTCTAAAGTCATAATAATTGTCAGTCAATAAAGTGTTTTTGTATAGTAGATTTCAGCAGCAAGGCTGTTCAATGTGCTTTACGCAATTAAAACTTTGTTCCATCATATTGCTTTGAAATCTTGTTTCTGTCAGCTAATTTGTGTGATTGCGGTCAGACACTTTATTTTTTCTTCTAAATGTTTTTTTTTCCTCCATTAAAAAAATCTGTTACATTTTCCGAGAGGTTCTAATAAAAGATGTTGTGATATCCAACCTGTGACCATCAGATGCCAACAAATTTAAAATAAAATATAATTCAAAATAAAAAAAATTCAGAGTGTGGCTAAAGTAGTTCTGGGCAAAATATTCTCCAAAAACAATTGGAACTTTGATTTTTCCTGAAACCGTTTCTCATTTCCTTTCAGCCAATCTTCACAGTGGAAGATCAGCTGATGGTGAACATAATGTAAAGTTGATGTAGAAAAAGAAAGAAAAAAACAAAACAATATCTCAGCTGTTGTAGTGGTTACTAGCACAGAAAGCGACAATGGGTATTCCCAAATTTGGCCTGTGTTTGTTTATAATAATCTTGGAGGCCCAATCAATATTGAAACATCACTTACAGAATTTAAAAAAAACAACAATATTTTCTGTAGTGACTTCAGAATTACTACTTTCTTTAAAATAATTAGTGCAAGACAAGCAGAAAGGCCATGTTGGTGTGGACAGGGCATTTTTATGTACATCTATTGTCTGAGTTGCACAGTGAGTTAGCTCTTGCATTGCATATTTTGATGCAGGCCTAGCTCAATCTGACAAAAGATTCATGTAAGTCAAAGACCATATTTGTGTTGCTATTTCATCCAAAGCGCCTCACACTACCATCGGTTATCCAAACACACACACATACACGCACCCACACACACATTTACACATATGCTGAAGGTGACAAGCAGCTTAAAATATTTTCTTTCCTCTTTTCTGTTGTCAGCATGTTGAGCTTTAGATCCTCTGTGCAGCTGCTTGATGCTCTGCTGTGGTGCAATCAAAACTGAGCTTATGTGCACAACAAACCAGTTTTTCAGCCCTTGAGACGTAGGACTATAGTTTGTGCAGACTTGCATCTCAGAAACAGATCCTGCCCTAAAGGGTAAAAATTTAGAGCTTCTTTTTGACATGTTGTAACTTTCACCTAATTTACATTTAGTGTACATCAGACGTTTTCTCGGAAATTGAGAGTTGAATTATTTTTCCTACGAAATTGCTCGATTTAAATGGCAAAAGCCATTTTGCTTCAAGACTGAGTTAAAAGAAAGAATAATGACACCATTTATGAACACGCTCATTAAACACATTCTTCTGTAATCATCCTGTTTAGCACATTAGCAAGTTTACATATAAGTACAAATGGAAATTACTGCTATATTGTAGCTTTGCTAGTGACATAAAGTACAAAAAACAATTAGATAAAGGGACATTTTTCCTCAGATCAAAACTGTTGTTTTCTCAAAAGAATTACAAGACAAGTTGCAATTGTCTAACAAGTTGGCCAGGTGTGGTTAGTATGGGACTCACACAGTTCAAGTTTGGGACTCATAAGCTTAAGTATGATATCTATAGTCCAGAAATATCAGCAACTTTATATGTATATTACTATGTTTTAAAAAAAATGTTGGTTCTTCATGTTTTTAGCCAAATTCTGAGACAATTTCCATTTTCAAACAGAAAAGCTCCCTTGTTGATTTCTTGGGCAGAGTTTGGAACTGCTCTCACCAAAAGATGGTTTTAATTTAATTGGACATAGTGAGGTGGTACCAAGGACAACAAAATGAAAATGACAGGCACCTAAAGTGTGCCAGGGGACAGAGGACATTTTTCCGTAATTTACTTTTCAGGACAGCTCTCCTGTGATTTGCACTTGAGCTCAGTGCTCAAAATGAAAAAAAAAAAAAGACCTGACTGGCCTGGAGCCATTTTAAATCAGCTAAATTAGCCATGTATCTTGCACTATCCATGTGTGTGCCATGGACGTGTGCCTTGAGAGTTTAGGGGATCTCTGTAATTAAATTAATAGGGTCAGGAAATGGATCTCTGGGACAGAGTCACAGAGGAAGAACAGAAAGGATGGAGAGTGGAAACTGTGGAGATAATTCATTCTGGCAGAGATTCCTTCATGTAAAAACTTGGATTGGGGAAGATACAATAGTATCTGAAATCTTTGTCATTGAGATCGATACGTTATTTTTTAAAACTTTTCTGTTTGAATGAGGAAGCCATAACACCAGAATTGCATATAATTTTAGGACCCTAAGTGACCTTGAACTATGCTCTGCATTCTTGCATATGATCTTTTCATTTGTCTTTTTCTTTTTCAATTGAAGTATGAAGTGCACTATGTCCTTTCACTATAATTTAAAACAATGATCAGAATGAATTACCTGTCACATTTGTCCAGGAAATTCACAAAAAACGTTTTATTTGATATTAATGGATCACCATTAAATTTCACTCACTATTATAAATATGATGGGGCATAATAGATATTGAAATGAATGAAGATTAGTAGATATCCTTAAGCATTAACATGAGCCCAGTTTCACCACATTTAAAACAAACTACAGCTTCAGGGCCTCCTTGCTGTTGAGGATAATTCATGTTAGCACAATAACTATCATTCCTAAAAGACAAATAGAATAGAATTACCCTTTATTGTCCCACACCTTCTGTGTAATGGGAACAAAGTGACAGCCTATACATTCACACAAAGATAAAAATTTCAAATATATGTTAAGAATATCATACTTTACAGTAAGGGCAAAATTTTAAGAGGAGATATGGTGCGGTTATTACAAATGGCATACACCGATCCAATAGACTGCTGATTGTTTGGGCAATAAAGCTCAGGCGTGTAAAATACAACTGTTGTTAAACTGCAGTCTGAAGCGTTTATGAACCTCAGGGTCTTTGTTTTCTGCAGATAATGTGGGTTTGTTGGTGTTTTTCAACCGGAGCTATCAGTGTCCAACAGAGTGGGTTGTATTCGAGAGTGAATTTGTGAACTGCGGTTGCTTTTGGAGGTTTTCCACCACATTTCATAGGTCTGCTCAGAGACCTATTCTCCTGGAGGAACTATATTTCCACTTTTGCCTGGAAATGCCTTGGGAGCCAACAAAATGTGCGTGAGAGAGAGAATCACAGCTTCTTTGACCCTGTGGCCAGGATGAACCTTAATGTGTTGTTTTCTTTCTTGTTATCTGTAAAAAAGATTTATTTTCTTCTTAGAGTTTTTGCTAATTTTGTTCAGATCAGAGCAGTGAATCAACTGGCAAACGGCCACCATCATCACGCTTCAAACTGCTGAAAGATCTATAATTACACTGATCCAGACATTAGATCATACTTTTCTGCAGCTTTTGTGTCAAACGCATGAACAAAGGATCCCCATCAAAAGACAAACAGCAGCTTGTGTTTGTGTCTCCGTGTATGTGGTCCGTCTTCTGCTTGTAATCCCCTTGTTCTTCCGCGTCGTGCTGCTTCTTCACAAGTCTCAGAATTAAATCAATTATCCTGCTGGAATTCACTGGCACAGTGAGCATAAAGAGTGTCATTGTAGCAGAGGCCCAAAGAAACATGGGGGAATTAATATAGCGTCTCTGTGATATGTTCAGACGGAGCCAGACAGAGAAGAGGGCAGAGAAGAAGTCATTGTCCCGCACGTCCGCCTGAACTCTGACCAACGTGCTTCGCTCTGGTGTATGAAATTCCTCCAACCTCCTCCAGAATGACTGAATGTGGGCATTAGCATGAATGTGTGTGTGTTGGGTTTATCTGTGTGGCTCTTGTCTCATAATTTCTTGGCTGCCATGTCTGAATGACGACAGCGTTTGACATTTGAATTTAGAATTTCTCCAACATAGATGTCTTGTTTATTTTTCATTTCCGAGTCGCATCTTTAGTGATTTAGAGACATGTCCTGTGAATGTTTATGACTGTCTGAAAGGAAAAAAGAAACAAGAAAACAACTCATGTGTACTTCTCCTCTTTCTAGATTTCACTGGAGAGCTCAGCAGTAGACTAAAATAACTAATTATGTCCTTCAGCTGTAAACGGTCTTATTACATCTGACCTTTTGTCTTCCCTTTTTTTTTTTTGTCCTTGCAGTGCTGCTGACATGTGTGTTGTCCTTCAACGTGGATCAGAAGAATGCTATGTCCTTCAGCGGACCTCTGGATGACATGTTTGGCTACACTGTCCAGCAGTTTGAGAACAGTGAGGGGAAATGGTGAGCTTCATTTTTGATAGTCTTTACTTCTGTCCAGGATAGCTTCACTGTTCAGTCAAAATCAACATGCAAGTCTGGATATCTTAATCTCCTTGTTATTATTATTATAATTTTCTCATGAAACACATTAAATGATGACAATGCTTTTTTTTAACAGTACTTAAAAAGACCAGTAGCACTTTATTTGAAGACTGACATGACACTATCACAAACATTACCTTACACCTCTCATGAAAATGAAGGAGTCTTTGTCATGTAGTGTTGTTTGGTAATTACACTTTTAATGCAAAGTTGCTTTAAAAATTGCATTAAAAGTCCATTAAAAGTGCCAACTTTGCATTAAAGTGTCATTATTTAGCAAATAATTTGAAAGTTGGCACTTTTAATAGGCTTTTAATGCATCTTTTGAGCATCTTTGCATTAAAAATGTCATTATTTACCAATATATTTCATTTCACCAGTCATAAACATTCATAAAGAGTCCTTCATGTTTATGACAGGTGTTATGACATATTTATGAAGGTGTCATATCGGTCTTATGCACATCCCTTCAAATAAAGTGTTACTAGAAGACCTTTAAATTCCTCCGTAAATTTTAATAAAGCAATTAATTATAGAAACCGCCAAAGTAGGAGAGAGCGAACAACATGGTGAGATTATAATAGATTACTGAGGCCTTCAAAAAGAAGGTTCCAGGAGTTTATGATTCTAATTAGGGATTTAAGGAGATCTCAAAAGAATTTGAAATCAGCCATTTAAATATGTGGCAATTGGAGGACGTTCAAAACAGCCAACAAGCCCAGGTCTGGCCAGTGAATTAGCACTGAAAGTAAACTGCAAGATGATAAAATCTCACAAAGACTGAATGTTGCTAATAAATAAAACTAATGCAAGCACTGTTGAGGTGGAAATTATTTATTCGGGTGAGCGCTTACAAAACCTGCGAACAGGTCAGAGTAAAAGTAGTTTCAGAGTCGATGCGTTGCTTTTATACCAAGAAAAAAGGATCATAAACATATGAGAGACAGTCTGGCTCCCCGCTGCAGAAAACAACATCTCCAGGACAGCTAACCTTGTGTGTGTATCTGAGACCGGTTCATTCGGTGAAAGTTCAGAAGCTTTAAAACCAAAACACAACGTGACGTGACTATCAGATTAATAAAGCCATCAGATATTAGCCTGTAATAAAATCTGTCACCACAACAAGAAGGCCACATGAGGTTTGGAGGTCTGAAGCGATTGACTGTGCAGAAAGTTGGTGACCTCAGAGCACCATGTGTCCCAGATCATGTAATTTTATACAGTGGTGGCCTTGGAAGTGATTGGAACACCTGGATTTATTTATCTGATAGGTGACCCAATATTTTTTTGTAAAATATTTATTTAAAAAAGAAGATTGAATGCAATTATCGCAAAATGCTTTGTAGAGTTGCCTGACTAAAGTTCAAGGTGTTCTGATGTAGCCTATTTGATGAGATTTGTTTTATTGTGAAAAAAAGTTTTTTTTTTTTTGTTTTTGTTTTTTTGTGTGTGTGTGGCTCTATTTTTTCCACTTTACAGTCACATTAGATGCTGCAGCAAAATAAAATAACATTTTAAGCCCACTTTGCCCTTCCATAGTTGCAAAGTGCGAGAAGTTAGTATTAAACTCCAAATACATGTCCTGAAATCCACTGAAGAGATGGCGTTAATAGTTTGTTTAATGTACTCTAAAAGGTATTTCTTTGAATCATACTCATTGTTAGAGGAACTATTGATACTGATCAATAATAACTTTACAAAAAATTAAAAAAAGGACATTGATCATTAGTAAGACTAAGACAAAAATGACTTATTTTTATATTATTTCACCTTTAAACTACTGTTTCAGGAGTTAGTCCTTTTTTTTTTTCTTCTCGTAGAAAATATATTGAATCTGTAATAAATTAATGGCAGGGTACAGCAGTTCTGATGGTCCTAATTATCCCTGTTGCTCTGTTATTGTTCCATAATCTTGAGAAATTATTTATTTTGAGTAACTGAAGGGGATCTGTGCAAAAAATGCTCAGGCAGAGCATTTTATTTCACCAGGGTAATTCCCTAATTTAATTTATTTAAATTCCGAAATGCCTAAGGACATAAAATACTCTCATTAACGTGCAAAAATAAGTGAGAGGGAGCACAACAGCCGCTGCTGTAATAGGGATTCTTGCCTTTATTGACTAAAACCATAAATTACTCAGTATATTCAGTATATTTACAGGCTGGGCCTTCCAACCAGCCTGTAAATACACTGAAACCAAACATTCCTGACTGCCTGCTGCATTAACTTGTGAACACACTTCTAAAGCCTTGTTAATACTCATTAGTGTGTTTGGTTTTGGTTCCTTCTTTCTATATCTCATCTTTAGTTACACCAGGCTTTACTGGTTCAAGTTGCTTCTTTCCAACCTTTTGCAAAGCCACATTTGATCTCAGATTAGTCGTACCTGGTTCTGTTGCACAACATGGAGCCCAATAAAGCTCATGTGATACAAGTTACTCTAATTCACTCCCTGCTAATCGGTGGAGTAAACTGTGACTGAAACCATTTTATTTCGGGAAGAGAATCAGTCAAAGTCCCAGTGAAAAGAAAATGAACCCTGAAAGAAAAAAAACAGGGGTGAAGAAGCCAGAGTGCAGACGTGAACGACGCTGGATGGATGATTGAGACGAGAACTGCAGACTTTGTGTTTAAACAAACTTCACAATCACATGGTGATTTAGCACAAATATTGCCACGACTGGCAGGCGACTAACTAGCTTCAGATGTAGCCACCAGTTCTCCACCCTCGATGGTGTTGAAAACTAAAACATCCACACAAATGCAGCATGACGGGGCGTGATCGTAATTCAGTGCGCTGCATCTTTGGTTTGCCATGAGTTTCATATTGCTCACGGGTGTTGCAATAAATCTTAGGAATATGTTGCATTGCTATTGAGTCAACCAAAAAAAATGCTGCAAGAAAGTTTCAGGAACACTTTTTATTTTCTTGTTCCTGCAGAAATTTGATGTCGGCAAATAACCCAAAGCTGACCCAAAAGATTGTTTGAAACACTTTTCATGTCAACATTGTTCACTCGACATGTGCTAACAGCTGGACTTAAAGAATACCTGCGGAGTGGCGTAAAACATTGAGTCGTGGTGTTTCTCACAAGCAGCTGATGGCAGTCTGAGTCCCTTGTTGTTGTGCTTCGTTGCACGTTTTAAATGACCCCATTAGAGCGGAGGAATGTTAATAAGCCTAAGTGTTCAGAGGAAGGCAGATGACCGCCTGTTTTTAGCATCAGTTTACTGACGGGGTGGCAGGATTTTGTGTAACACACGCACACACGAATCGTTGACACAGCTGGGCACCCTGACCTTAAATAGCAGAAACAGGCACTCGGAAAGAGCAGCACTGCTCCGTCCAGCAAACAGCTGCAACATTTTAACTGAATTTAGTGATGTAAAAACTAAATGGAATGATTATTTTTTTATTTTATTATTTAATGTGATAATACAGTTAATTCACATAAGTCACTTAGGCCAATCATGATAAGCTCTGACAGCTTTCCAATTCAAGCCGACCCTAATATTTATGCTTAATTTAACAATAAAAGTATCATTATTCCAGTTTTAAACTATTGTTAAAAGCTGTGGACCGCACAGTAAGTCCTTTAAATCTGCCAACTGCAAATTGCTGTAATAGTACGTGTGTTCTGTTTATTATAATTGTGAAAATCATCACGTTTTCCTGTTGCTTTTGGCTGCAGTTTCACTCAGCCCACAGTCTAACTTTTCGTTTCTTTTCCTCAGGGTTCTGATTGGATCGCCGCATTCAGGCCAGCCTGCTAAGAGGACGGGAGACGTTTACAAATGTCCTGTTGGACGGGGGGACAATACCTGCATCAAACTGGAGCTGCCAAGTAAGAATAACATATTTTTGCATTTAGGTTATGTATGCATTATGAAGGTATATAAAGCTATGAGCGGTACTAGGGGCCAACAAGGGGTAGTGCCCCTAAAGAACTTGTTCTGGCCCCTGGCATAGCTCCTGTACTGAAGAGATGATACTAAATTAATTAATTTTATAGTTTTTAAAGGTAAAGTTTTAGAACTGATAACATTTCCCACAATACCTTTCCTTAAGTTGAAAGTTTGAATGAGAAGCCATTAAACTAAATGGTTTTCTGGATTTAAGGGGCATAGACCAACAGGTCACTCTTCCTTCTCTACCTATTGCTGTGCACTGCTGGTCAGTCAGCTGAAAGAATCTTTTGCTGGCCAGTGCCTATAGGCTTTATGTTCACAATGGCTATGCTAAATGGTAAGTGTTCTGTACTTGTATAGCACTTTATCTAGTCCAAAACAAAACGCTTCACGCGATTCACAGATTCACAGATTCACAGATTCACACACTGATAGTGGTGAGCTATATTGTACCCACTGCTGCCCTGAGCAGACTGACAGGAGTCATACAATTTACGCCACCGGAAGGGCAATTTTTACATGAATTGTCCAGGTTAAGAACATAAAACTGACTGAGATGATTTGACTAGAGTTAAGAATATCACATGAATTGTTGTAAGCTTGGCTATTTCATGCCATCTTAATATGTCTTTAAACTTTCCTCAGTACTATAACAAAATAGTTTGTAAGTGAGCGGGTGTAAGAGTAATTATTTTTGGGAATAATAAATGAAATATTTACAGTTCTTAAATTGCTTTTGAACCCACTGTGTCAGGTCTACATTGTGAGTCACATGGTAAGCACAGATTATGCTGCCTTATAAAAGGATTTGGTTTGATTTAATAAAGATGTTTGTTTCTACCTCAAGGCTAGGCATTTTTTAAAGACAATAAAGATCAGTTAGTTGTTAAAACAAATCTCTGTTGTACAGAAACGTCCATGGAACTGAACACGACTTGAGTGAACCAAATTACATTTAGATTTAAGGATAAAGGAAACGACTCAAATTCTTAACTAAAATGAGCTTTGGGGCTTTTTCCTGCTTCTGGTCTTTACCCGTTGTTCATCAAATAACATCCACTACTTCCTTCTCTGAAATTGTTTGTACCGATCTATTAAAAAAGATTGGTAAGTAAATGTAATGTTTGTATGCTCATTAACTTTCTGACAGTCATTTGGCTCTTCTAGTATGCGATACCTTAAAATATTCTGCTTAGTGTAATTGCTAATCTGATTGGGTTTTGACTGGAGGATGTTGCTACATGTGAACAGGAAGACGCATGATAAACAAGGTTGTAATGTTTCATCCTTCCAAGTTATCATAATTGTGCAGATAAACGAGGCTTATCTGCCCTACGGCACGCAACAAAGCCTTTTCAAGTTGTCCATCTTTGTGTTGACATCTGTAGAGAGAGGAGCTGCACATTGGAACCGGTCACTAAAGTGGCTCAGGTCTCTGATCAGTGACTCGGACATGCTTATTTATCAAAAACTCAAGCAATCATTCGGAATTGAATTAGCTTTGCACTTTCAGGCAGACTAATCCGAGAAAAACTTGGATTTTTTCCCCCCCTTATTTTTATATAACAAACTAAGCTTTCTTTGAAAGTGAGCATGACGGATCAACCACAACTTGGATCTCTGTTGATATTTCTTCACCATACCCGTTCCATCACCATGAGCTGTCCATCAGTCAGTCTGTCGCTCTGAGCGTTTTTACTAATGACACACAGCAGTCCCACTTTGCCAGCTCTGTCTCCACATCGGGTTTACAGTTTTCCCAGCACAGACGATAAACCCCCGACCATAATGAGTGAGGTTAAACTGTGCGGCTGATGTGTTGTAATCTTGAACCACCCTTCCATCCAAACAGTGAAATTGGAAAGTGGTTTTGCCACGATCATTACGCGCGATGAAATGCTGCCAAGAAGTCACCCGACATCCATGTTTTTGAGACAGACTTGATTATGGTATGTTTAAAAAGGTGATTTATGGTGTGTATATAGGATAGAATAGAATAATTATGTAGGTTATTTGTGCATACTTGCATAGATAACTAGTGAAAACATCATTAATGCCTTTTCACAATTTCTCTCTATGATATATTTTTTCTCTATCCCACTTATAATTGGAGACATTCAAAAAAGCGAGGAAAGTTTGTATACCTCTCAGAATTATTGACATATTATAAAATATTATATTTTTTATTAAGTACACTAAAATCTGTTTCCTAAATCAAATTGTGTAAAAGAGACAAAAAAAAAAAAAAAACAAATACAAAAAGCAAATACTAACTCCTCTCTACTGCTACAGGGATTTACAGGGGGAACATTTTCTGAAAAGCAAATTGGGCTTTCAAAATATTATCCAAGATGATTAAAGGTTTAATCTCTGCTGAAGGTTTTCTGCTTGCGTTAAAGTTCACTGAAAGGGTTTTGCCACCTGGACATCATGTGATGAACACACTTCAGCTGAACACACAGCTGAAGTGTGTTCATGTAGTCTGGATCTTAATGTGCTGCATCCTAACACATTTCTAGAACCACAGCTCCATAACCCATCCCCCAGATTGGTTGATGGGAAAATTCATCATTTCATAAGTCATTTTGCTTGATATTGAATAAAACCATCTGTTTATCGGTATATCTGTCGAACATTTATTGTGTGTTCAACTAAATGTCTTAATTTAGTACTGTCTGTAACAACATCACCTATGGTTGTATTAGTGAATTCCACATCAGAGAGAATATTTCACAGCCGGTTTCAGACTGATTTGTTGTCTTTTTCTGATTTTTATCTTCCTCTGCTCTCCTTCCTGTTGCATGTGAACATATGATGAGCCACAGGATGTGAATCAGTGTTGTTAATCATCCAAGATAATTAGGAATACGGGAACAGATGACTGATAAATAGATTTCTCATCCTTTTGTTTACCATATTGTCCAATCCAAAATATTCTCCATGTATTTTACTTTTGCTCTTTGGTAAAAACTAAAAGATATTAAAGAAAGACAGGATGCATATTGCTTCTCATGAAAATCCCCTACTGGGGAGCATCATTCGGAGTTAAATGGCATGTAAACGTGTTTGTGAGAGTGTGTGAATCCCTCTGAAGAGAAAAAAATAATAATCAGATCCAGATCATTCCCAAGTCAAGGAATTAGCTGCTAATTTTAGCCACATGTTTTGATTTCTTAATGATTCGATTCCCTCAGCCCACACCCCAGAACCTTTCCTTCCTACATCATCATCTGTTTTAACAGCAATAAGCTACACTTAGAGGGACAGCATGGCAAAGAGCTAACATAAACAGTGTTTAAGCATATACATCGGTGACTATTATGTCTGCTGATCAGACAGAAGCTTTAGTCTTCCTGTGGGAAAATCCAGGGGAGGAATTTGTTCAGCTGTTCGTTTTCTGTTTCTCTCGTTGTGTTTATTCACTCGGCTTTTTTTGTCTTACTTTTTTTTTTTTGCTCTTTTTCAGAAAACACAACTGTTCCCAACTTGCATGAAGTAAAGGAAAACATGACCATGGGAACCACCCTGGTGACCAATCCCACTGGAGGATTTCTGGTAAGCAGGAAGTGTACATCTTCCACACAAAAGACTAAAATAATTTGATTTCCTCCTATGAAGTGTGTAAGTTGAATGGCACAGTTTGCTCTATATTCCTCATGGAGACGCGCTGTCCTGGGAATGTAATGTGAAACTGTAAACCGACTGTACAGATGAAGAAATACTGGAACATGTTGTGTAGAAGTGGAAAAGACTTTGTTTAAGCTCATGATGAGATTGACAAGGCATGAAAACTTCAGGCATGTAAATGGGCATTTACACTGTGCATAATTTGCAGTGGGCTTATCTTAATAAAATAAAGAAGAAGTGAAAACAAATTTGTTTGTTTTAAGTAAACACAGGATTATATTTCAGGGACAGAATGAAGGTTTATAAGACATTTTAAATGTCAGCCTTACTATTTTTGAAGTGTTTGTTAAATATTTTGTAACTGGACAGAAATGTGAAGTGGGAGTGTTTTTTACACTGCAGACAAATTCTGCAGCGAGAGATGAACTATGAGGATTTCCCAGCAGCTTTGGTGGTGTTGAAGTATGAAATGTCCAGTCAGAAGGAATGATTTACTTGTTCTTGAGTTTAAAAAAAACAAACATATTTTTCTGTTCTTATGAAGTATTTATAGGCTTTTGGCAGTCAGTAAGCTGAACTTCATAAATTCACAGAACAGTGAAACAATTGTAGATCTCTTGTTCAACTCAAATGTTGAGTATGCCACGGGGATCAAGAATATTTTTGGAATATTTATCAGAATTAGACAACTGTAAAATGATCATTAATTATATTTTAAACACTTTTGTGTACTTTTAGACCCCTGCATCTTCACTTGCTCTCTGTCTAAGCCTCTTTTTTTTTGCGTGTGTTGTTGTTGAGAATTTTCCGGCACTTCAACACAACCTCTGTTTAGTCCTCCATTTGAGTACTTCTTTCCTCTTGGGATCCTTGCTTTTGCTCTCCAGTAGCCCTGAACCTCCTTTCACCCGTGACCTCCTACTGATGGAAATGATAACCAGTCGTAGCCCTGTGAGATCCTCTCTTTCACTGTCTGAGTTTATTTGTGTGTGTGTGTGTGTGTGTGTGACTCTTGTCTCCACAGGCGTGTGGTCCTCAGTACGGCTACATGTGCGGCCAGCAGCAGTACATCTCAGGAGTTTGTGCGAACGTCAGCCCGTCATTCCAGATCCTCAACTCCATAGCTCCTGGAGTGCAAAGTACGCCGCTCGCCTGAGTAACACGCAGCTGCCCTGCGCAGAACATGACGCATCTGTACAAATTATCTGAGCAGGATAAGCGATAAGAAGTATCTGCCGATCATAGCGGTACCACCCAAGACCCCGGCGTCAAACTCGCCCTCCCTTACCAGGAGAGGAAGATTAGAGCATTCTTCTTTAATGTAAACTAGTCTGCTACCTCGTATTCCTCTCTGACTTGGCCCAGCCCAACACTTCTGCTGCATTGTATGCCCAAGTTAGGAGACAGTTTACTGCACTATGTTTCCCTGGAAGGAAACAACCAGGAAGAAAAAAGCCTAGCGTAAACAGAGTCCAGTCACAGCCTCTATCTGTTTGTCAGATTCTTTCAGGATCATTTTTCTTGCTATTCTTATACTAGAAACTAACATATGGATGAAACATGTAGTGTTTCAATGAAAGGAGTAGATCCTTTTGTTACCACTCTAGAGCATTTCTGTTATTTTCACACGTTGTCCTCTACATTTGTGATTTCAATATGACTCATCAAGAACCTTTTAGACAAAGTTGTGCATATTATTCACGTAACCAGAAAATTTTGCCTTAGATGTTTGTGACACAGCAGCTTAAAGATGAGAACTGCATGATCCACAAAATCCATGCAGGCCACTTTATTAGGTACAGGTTGTTGGTGCTGATTGAACCCTGTTTTGCTCTCATGACTACATCAGTTCCTCATGGTTTATATTTATTTATTTAAAGGTTTTGTTGGCTCTAGTGGCCTTTATTTGAAAGTAGTTCGAGAGGAAAGAGGGTTATGGTAGAAGGGGAAGACATACGGCAAATGTCACCAGGCCAGGAATCGAACCTGTGACTACTGGCACGAGGACCAAGGCCTCAATTTATGGGTTGTGCTTTGCCCCTACGCCACCACAGCATGTATTCTTCTGAGATTGACTGTGAAGGCCAATAGAGTGACATGCACTTATTAGTAATAATACCCAGGTTGAGATTTAGGCAATGCATTGCCCACTTTCACGTCTTTTATGCCAAATTCTGTACTATCCAAATGTTTTAGCTGAAATCATTAGATTCAGGTGGGCCAGTGGAGCAGCCACTGTTTTTCCAATCTGCTGTGATCCATCTGTCATGAGTGTGTGGTCTTCTGTTGCTGTTGTCCATTTGCTTCAAGGCTGTAGAAAGGTATTTGTTGCCTTTCTATAATCTCTGCCCAGTCTGTCCGTTCTCCTGGATGTTTACTCGTTTTTGAATCGGTCTCAGTTATTCTCAAAAATTTTTAATTTTTGAAATATTCAATACTTGAGTGCTGGGGTCAAAGTCACTTTAATCTGTTTTCTTTCTCATTCTGATGCTGTGTTTTGTTGTCTTTAACACATCTAGCTAAGTGAGTTATGTGAGGTGATGAAATGTGATTGGTTGACTATTTTACAGTTGAACAGTTGTAAAAATATAGTGCTCTGTGAGCGTATGTGGAAAATTATTAGTAGTCTAAAGTGTCTATTCAGACCGGTAAAAAGTATGTTGAACAGGAAGTATGAACTTTCAGAAACGCTGTTTGTCAGTATATATTTTAAAAAAACATGTTTTGTATCTAATGTATTGAATGCTTCATAAAAATATTCTGCTTTTATGCAATTCCTCCCCCTTAATAATGACAGTTGTGCAACCCGCATACATAGCTGTGTTTCTCATTCCCACTATGTACTTTTCTGATAAGTCGCATGCCATTTTAAAGATCGCTAGACAGGCTTTCCAATTGTATAACAAACACCACTGACTGCCTTTTATATAGGGTAAAATTATTAAGTTAAAAAAGAATGTCCTTTACATTTTTGACATTTATTTCTTTTTTATTTTTTCAGATTGTTCAAGCAATCTGGACATTGTTTTTGTGCTAGATGGATCAAACAGTATCTACCCATGGGGAAGAATTGTTGACTTTCTTGTCCGTTTCCTGAAAAGAGTCCAGGTTGGACCTAAACAGTCTCAGGTCAGTAATTCATCAGTCCCAGTTGCTCTGGAAAAAGTCATTTGAATCTTTATTATAACTATCTTTGTATACTCCGCAGCAGGGAGTTTTCCACAGGTAGACACTAAAAGATATTTTCACTTTGCAGCCTTATTTGAAAGTCAGATTATTCATTGAAGATGAGGTCCTGTGTATACAAAACAATGTAGACAGGCTGCCTGGGACAAGCAGTCCAGGAAAGGAACATTTAATAAGAGAAAGGAAAAATGTGGAATGACATTTAATACAATGTCTATATGTTTTCCAGGTGGGCATAGTGTCTTATGGCAAGGATGTGAAACACCATGTCAACCTCAGCCAGTTTAACAACAGCGAAGACCTGCTGAAATTTGTCAGACGCATTCCTCAGCACACCGGGACAAAAACTCACACTTTCAACGCCATTGACACTGCCAGGTACTCCGCATCAGCTGCACTTTTCATTTAAACGAATTGCATTAAGTTGCACTTTTCAGATGTTGCACCGATTGGCATTCCAGTGCCATGTTACATCCATCCCATTTAAATGTCCGGCCCACATGGTGATCAGAACTTAACTTCAAATGAAATCTGAATTCTGTGCAGAAATTCAAATGGGATGAATTTTCTTTGATAAACCTTTTTTTTTTTTTTTAAGACAACATATTTTTAAAGATTACATGTCACATGTTTAGTTTCCAGCACAGGTAAGTTTCTAGTTGACAGGCTTTATAGCAATAAGCAGTGCGATGGGAGTTACTTTAAGAAATATTGGATAAAGTTTAAATAAAGGAAATTTAATTCTTGTCAATTGTTTTACACTCAGTTGTATTTTTATTTGTCATAAATCTATCATCTTAATAAATACAGTATTAACTTTTCAATGACTTTTTAACAACAAACACTAAAAATTAATAAAAAACAAAATAGCATGGCTGTGAATCTTCAACACGTTTTGGCTTGGATATCCACTTCCACCAATAATTTTTCAATTTTCAAAAAGACTTCTCTTTGGATGGGCTGCACAGTGGCGCAGTTGGTAGAGCTGTTGCCTTGCAGCAAGAAGGTCCTGGGTTCGATTCCCGGCCCAGAGTCTTTCTGCATGGAGTTTGCATGTTCTCCCTGTGCATGCGTGGGTGCACAGGGAGAACCTCTCCAGGTTCTCCGGCTTCCTCCCTAAGTCCAAAAACATGACTGTGAGGTTAATTGGTTTCTCTAAATTCTCCCTAGGTGTGAGTGTGTGTGAATGGTTGTTTGTCTTGTGTGTCTTTGTGTTGCCCTGCGACAGACTGTGACCTGTCCAGGGTGAACCCCGCCTCTCGCCCGGGACGCAGCTGGAGATAGGCACCAGCAACCCTCCCGACCCCATTAGGGAAGAAGGGTGTTCAGATAATGGATGGATGGATGGATGGATGGATGGACTTCTCTTTGGACTGTTTTTAAGAGAGATTTACGTTGCCAAAAATTACAAAACTGAAGTTGGCAATGTTGATTATAACAGGAAAACAAGTGGTGAACATAAGAGGGGGATTCCAGGGATTATTCAGATTCAAAGTCTAATGTTACCAGAAGATGGTTAGTTGTATATTTACATTTAAATTATTTACTGTCATTGCTTTGGAGTGTGATTTCAAGGAATTTTCAAACATGTCAAATAGGATTGTCATATATTATCTTGTTTTCTCTTGTAGGACCTAAGCTTTACCAATCTATTGTGGTTCAGTTAATTTGTCCATTTCATTATGCAAATTGTCTGGTTATCTGAAACTCCCAGTTGATCTATAATAGTTAAACATCTAGAATTTCATACCTTACTGTTTTTATATGTAATTGCGTACTTACTTAGGAGGGAGGCCTTCACGCAAGAGAGAGGTGCAAGAACCGATGCGAAAAAGGTCATGGTGATTTTGACTGATGGAGAGTCACATGACCACAACAATCAAAGCAAAGTCATTGGTGATTGTGACAAGGATAACATTGAGAGATTTGGCATTGCTGTGAGTACAAAAGTTATATTTGGACTGTCAAACATTTCTGATCATTTACTGTAAATTTGATGTGTTTTAACATGAAATAATTTTAACCTTTACAGGTTTTGGGATACTACAATCGTGAAAATAAAAGTGCAGAAGACGTGCAGAAGTTTATTGATGAGATTAAGTCAATATCCAGTAAACCCATACAAGATCACTTCTTCAACGTGTCTGACGAGCTGTTCTTGGTGAATATAGCGGATACTCTGGGAAGAAAGATTTTTGCCCTAGAAGGTAAAAAGCACAAAGTGATATCTATCAGGTTTTACATGACATGCAGATGGTTACATCTACAACATCCACCTTGTCTGCAATATGACTTTATTTTGCAAATATAACAGGAACACCATGACTGTGTTCATCCGAACAGGAAGTATTTTCATAAAAACATTATAGAAATTATGTATGATGTCCACCTGGCACATGATTTAGTTGTGCGATTTTTTTTCTTCTTTTAGTTCAAACACAGGCAAAATTTCAATAGGTAATCCACACATGTTTTGTTGATGAAGCCGCTGTCCTCCAGATAAGAGATTCAAAACAAAAAGTTTTTTCCCGTTTGACATAAATATTTAAATGAAGATATTTTTACGAAGCTTTTATGTAGCCAGAAAACGGCTTTATTTTGTGCTACTTATCTATGCATCGCTCAAAGCACTACATTCTTCCTCAGCAACATCTGGAAACTTTACCTCTTCCTTTGAGATGGAGATGTCCCAGGCTGGATTCAGTGCCCATGCTTTTAAAGTAAGTCTAATTTGGAATATCAAAAAAAACAACATGTTTAGAAGTAGGGGTGGAAAATAAAATAATAACAGTGTATATTGACACATAATTAATATTGATAGGTTATAAATCTCATAGAATATTTAATATGCAATATATAGAATATTCATTGAACTCCGATCCAGAACCGCACAGCATTCTGAGAGATGTAGGCAGAGGAAAGGCTTTAGCTGCTCAACCTCTCACAGCGAGTTGTGAGAGGTGACTGGCATCAACTAAGTCACTCGCTCTTTGGTTACCAAGCAACAGCCTGTTGAGGGATGGTGCCTTCACACCAAATGTGTTTTGAGCGTCAAAACGCCTGACGCCTTCAGCCTCCACATAGTCATTCAGAGTCTATGTGGAGGTGCGTTGAGGGCCATTGCATGGCACGATTTGAACAGTTTGGAGCATTTTCAGCCGTCCAACACATCCAACGCTCCCCATACACTTTGAATGTAAACAATACGCACCCGAAAACGCTTTTGATGTGAACACACCAAAAGATATGCAACAGCAGTTTCAGGTTTTGTCACCTTGCTACCTAACTGATTGAACATAAACGATGGCATTCAATGAAAACTGTGAATTAAACGGGGAAGGTCATGCCGTAACTTGGCATTACTTCATATATTTAAAACAAAAATCTCATCAACAATTATTGATATCGACTGATAGGAAACATTTACATCGTGATAAGTTTTTCAGCCATATGGCCTAGCTCTAGACACGTACTCGACTGATTCACCTCAGTCAGTAAATGATTGTAGACATAATCCTGTTTTTTCCCCTGAGCTCATTCTGCCGCAGACTGGTGCTGTTTTGTCTGAATGCATTAGAGCATTAATGAAACCCAAGATATATACAACGTAAGAGATGCTTTGGGAAGCTGAATTAGACAACTGTTGACTTTTGCCCCCTCACACACTGCTAAAATTCATCCAATAGGTATTTCCTGCATGGTCTTAGAACAAACAGGACCCTTTGTTACGTGTCCTCTTCCTGTTCCAGACTCATGCTTATCACCTCCTCTGTGGCTGTGTAGGGTGACTGCGCCTGAGACGACTTTCGTCTTCACACGGTCAAACAAAATGAGTTGTGCCATGGAGGACTGAACATGCGACAGCACACTCCCACAGTCATAGTGTGACTCAGTATAGAGCTTATTTAATTCAGTTTAGTGTGGCCAATTATCCAAATAAGGACTTATTTGACCACGCCTAATCTGATTAAATTAGAATGGATGAGTTTTCTTTTTTTTTTTCCCATTTTTCTGACATGTTTTATTTCAATTTCTCTCCAGTGAAATACAAAAGTATTCATACTCTTTGATGTTTCAACCACAACTTTTTTATATATATTTTACTCTGCAATCTACAATTTTAAAGATTAAGAAAGAGACAGATACGGTAGTTTTACAAAGGTTTGTCTTTGTAAGTTTGTCTATTTAATGAAGCCATTTAGCCCAAGACGGTCTTCTGACATTTTCTGTGTTGTTTCCCATAGGATGGCTTGTTACTAGGAGCTGTAGGAGCCTATGACTGGAACGGGACGGTGGTCATGCAAACTGCTGAATCTACTACTACTCCAGAAAAAAATGAGTTTTACGATCCGAAGGATAAGAAAACTGGCAGAGGACTGGCAGAGTACTTAGGTGAGTCCAAACCTATACATCACACATGTAGATGAATCCAAAACGAATAAAAGGAAACAGAAATAGCACATAACTTTGTCTTTACCTTTAGCTTTGAGACATTTGTACTTTGTGCCTTAGTCCCTTTGTTAATGTGATGCTGAAATCAACTTTAGTTGAGAAAATAAAATAAAAATTCCAATGTATTAAATTAAATACTCCAGCTGCAGAGTCAATTTTGAGTTATTGCCAAATAGAGGAGAAAAATATGCAACTTGACTCTGACGGCTGATGCCCCCCCAATAAAATAAAGCATACAGACTTTCCTTTCCGCTTTCTTGCCTTCTATGGCTTTCAAACCAACCACAGCCTCTTAATATGAAATTATGTAATCAACATGTCATTAGATGGAGCACCGCTTGATCCAGTCTGTAAACCCAAGCGATGGCACATGCTTTCTCCTGAAGGCCAGGCTGCAGCTTGCAGAGATGCTATGTTCCATTCTGCGCTTGCCAGTTTCCACTGGTGTTTTATGGTTTCCTCTACAAGCCGACATAAACAGTGGCTCGTAGAGGCGTTTGTTAATATCACAAAAAGCAACGGAGGCTTTTCGTGATATATTGTAATTTTTTTGCAACTGAACCTAGTTTTTTGCAGGGTATGACGTCCAGTCTGCATCCACCCCTAAAGGTGTGCTATACATCACTGGGGCACCAAGATACAACCACACGGGTCGTGTAGTTATCTACCAGCTGACTAAGGAAAGCAGGGTGGAAACAGTGCAGATACTGCGTGGGGAGCAGGTCAGTATTTATCAGTTTGTCTCTGCAAATGCAGTAGGAACAGGTGAATAAAAATATTTGCTTAAATATTTCAGCAGATCCTCCCAGGTTTAGAAGAAATCTGTATTTAGATACATTTATAAATGACTGCCATTTCAGAGTAAATTATGTGTGAGGAAACAAACAGTTATTGGGGCCATCAATTACATGGGGGAAATGGGAGGTTTTCATAAAGGTTATTACATTCTTGGAGAGGATGTAATAATCAAATAGAATGAGTGATAATCAGCAAATTTGACCACCTCTGAAAGAAGAATGTTTGGCACTTTTCCAATCTGGAGCATACAGGTGGAATTTTGGCAAGCTAGAAATAAGACAACAAATTTGTTTGCATACTTCGTCATTGTCTATGTGAAAGCCCTACCTGTGCCGAGGCGTTAGCTTCATGGCCGATGTCTTAAGATGTTACTTCAACATCACGCTATTATGTGGTGTCCACATAATGTTGTTTCCTCATGGTACCACCAAAGTACTCTTTGCATGTGGTCTATGTAAATCTCTAGTTTTTGCTGCTTGTGTGTTAAAATAATTTTAATGTTGAATTATATTTAACCCAAGAGGTCAAAAATAGAACAGGTTTTTGGTGTAATCAAATCCTGATGAGTGGATGGTTTCCTGCATCTTTCTGCAGATTGGCTCCTACTTTGGTAGTGTCTTGCAGACTGTTGACGTCAATAATGATTCCTACACAGACCTCCTTTTAGTCGGAGCTCCGATGTACATGGGTCCAGAAAGAGATGAGCAGGGTCAAGTCTACGTCTACGAACTCAATGAGGTACATGACACCGAAAGTATTGCTACTCATTGAACATTTTGCTGCTGAAAGATAGAATCATCCGACGTTCTTTATTTCCAGGGGGGCAAGTTTGTGCACGTGTTTAACTTGAAGCCCGTGAACCAGTCCTGTTGTTCGGTTAACGCGGACGGCTGCACCATGAAAAACGAGCCATGCGGGGCTCGGTTTGGTACGGCCATAGCCGCCGTGTCGGATCTCAACCTAGACGGGTTGAACGACGTGGTGATCGGTGCACCTTTTGAGAATGACCACAGAGGAGCCGTCTACATTTACCATGGGCACGAAAGCAAACCTTACCTGAACTTAGTTCAGGTGAGAATCACAAAGGCCAAATGCAGCAGTATATTCAACAATAAAAAACAGCTGCAGCATGTTTTTGTTTACTTAAATTGAGAGAGATGGGGGGGGAGTTGGGGGGGGGGAAGGGGGGGATTGGAATTTGTCAAAGATGTCTTGAGATAAGTGAAAGCTTGTCTCATTTATCTTTGACAAAAAAAAGGCCACCTTGAACTATCACATTATTGAGCTTTGCTTTTTTTTTTTTCTCTCGATCTTCTCCGCAGCACATCCCAGCAGGTGGGGATGGAGAAAAGGTGAAGTTCTTTGGGCAGTCCATACACGGAATCATGGACCTAAATGGAGACGGCATCGTTGACGTCACCATAGGAGGTCTGGGAGGAGCTTCCCTGTTCTGGTGAGAGGACTCATCCTCACATATTAGTTTTCAGCCTTTTTCATACAAAATTCAGTCATAACTAGCAACGGCCCTCGCTTCCCAAAGGCATCATTTTAGAAGTCCACTTTGCATCGCCTTATTCTGGGTTTTTACAGCTGTGTTTGTCCCATTGGACTTGCAAGCTGAAGACAAACTGCTTCCTTAATGATCTCTGTGTTAAAACCCCCTCCCACATACAGTATTTCACTGCTCAACACCAGTATGTTGAACCCTCCCACATTATGATTTAGCTTCCCATGCAGATCTTCTCCCACAGCGTGTCCTGGTAAGAGGTCAACAAAGCTATGTGAGAACTACATTTCCCATGTGGCTTAGAGCCTAATTAGGATTTGGCAGCATGGAGCTGCTTTCCCTAAACTCATGATCATGTTTTAGCTAAATGCAGCTAACATTCAACAAAATTTTAATCATTTCGGAAGCAAAACTATTACATTTAAATTATATCTCTGTGTGCTTTTGACATCTCTTTATGTTCCTTAGTGTTTGCTGGTAGAATGGGACAAAAAGACCAGAAAAAGAAACGCAAAAGAACCATGTTTTTTATTTATTTGTATTTTTGTTGCATTTTTATAGAGATATAAATTGTGTTCTGCAAAGCTCAGTGCTTTTTTTTTGTAGTTTTAAAGTGAATGAAAACATTCAAATAGTGCATAACAGGAAAGAAAAAAAAAATTTTTTTTAAATAAAAATCTAACAAAATTTGCAGCACATTTTTATCCAGCTGCAAATCTGCTAAGGAATGCCTCTGCTGCCTTTGCATATCCCAAAACTGATTTATGTTGCCGATTGTTCTTAGAAAAATAGTTCTCCGTCAGATTCACTAGAGTGTTTATAAAAATAAATCTCAGATATCTTTAGTCTGCGCAAGTGCCAAGCAGTTGCACTGCATTTTCATAGCGGTATCAGACTGAACTCTTTGGATTTTTATTTGTAAACATTTATGAAAAGCATGTAAAATGTTCTGTCCTCTTCTCAAACATTCACGACTTTGTGTTGGTTTGTCACATGGAAGTCTTTGAACTGTATCTCTTTTCATTTCAAAAGGACAAGAGATGTTGCGCAGGTGACTTCCAACATGATGTTCGAACCCACTAAAATCAACCTGCAGCACTCTCAGTACCAGTGTGAACACAGGGGCCATAAATCTGTTTGTGTAAAGGCCACGGTGTGTTTTCAATATCAAGTTAAGTCTGAGAAGAGACATGCAAGCTCCACAGGTGAGCTGTCGAGCACTTTGTGCTTCACAGTACATACGTTGTTGCTTCTGCCACTTGCTGAACTCTCTTTTTCTCTGTTCCTTAGAAATTCGCTATAACGTAACTCTGGATGTTCTGCGTAGCAAAGCCAGAGCTTCATTTATTGAGCAGGACTTGGACAAAAGTGATCGTAGGGTGACAAAGACATTCTCCATCAGTAATGGACAAAGTATATGCAAGACGGAAAGATTCATCATGTCGGCAAGTACTCTGACCTTTACAGTGTGCAGTTGTTAATTACTAATCAACAGCAGTCAGAATTTGCTTTTATTCACTATTAACTCTAATCCAATGTTCTCCTAGATTTACCTACAGTCCATTTTGCAGCTTTAATTTCAGATTTTTGCTACGTTTAAGTGATGAGGAAGGCTGTTATTTGTAGAGGACAAAATGAACTGATGAGGGGTACCCTGGTGAATAGGATGAGCACGGTTCAAACATGAAGCTGACTTCTTCTGACCTCTTCTGACCTACCAGATCGTATCAAGGTCTTCAACAACCCAAATAAGTGAATAAATTTTTAAGGAGATGAATTACTGCATGTATTTGCTGCATATGACGTTCTAGTTGATCAATTATACCACTTGTTTCTTGTTTCTCGCTGCAGCAGATGGTTTTTAATGTTAGCACTTCAGTGTGTACAAGAATTTTCAATGTTTTTTTGTTTTTTTTTCCTTTTATACCAGTCCTTCACTGCAACATAAGAAGTCACTGATTAGCTGTACTTAAGCAACAGAAAGAGGAACTAATCAGTGGAAGCAGCTGCTCCTGCTGTGTGTGTGCGGATGATGAATATCTGCTCTGTTCCTACTGTGCCAGTCTGTGCAGAAATTCCCCACATATTCCAGGGCAGAGCTTTTTAAATTTGTCTCGGACATAAACACTGCCTCTGTTCTTCCCTTGGCTATTCCTGCAGAATGAAACTGCAGATTTTGACATAGTGGTAGAAAAAAAAAATGTTATACTATGAACCGAAAGGAATCTATCTCAGGACAAATGCTTAAAACGAACAGACAATGATCCATGGGCCAGTTTATTGAACATTCGTGTCGTTAGCAGCCATGAATAAAATCTCTGCATTGAAAGGTTTGTGTCAAAAAGATGGTTCACACGTAGAGGTTTTATATTCTCAGATGATGAGATTTTGTGAGTATCTTCATATATTTTTATTGTAGTATTGTCAGGGTTTTAATATGACAGACCAAAACGATGTCCATTTATTGTCCTTGTAATAAAATAATAATAATGCAATGAAAAAAAAAATCATTTTCAGACTGTTTGTCCTAAAAGCGGCATGGAAGAACATACATCTCAAACAGTGTCATTACAGAAAGCTTAAAGGGCCATTATTTGCTTCTTTGGGGTGATTCCTCAAAAAAAAAAAAAAAAAAATCCTTAAAACAAAAATACACATACAGATATTTCACTCAAGTACATATGAAGGAAAGAGACAAAGCTACCAGCTAATGCATAGAACGAGTCCATGTTATGGCTTCTCTAGTGGGTAAAAATAATGAATGGTTTTCAAATTACTTTATAGATAAAAATATGAAAAATATATCATAGATGGGTGCTTAGATCCTATTACTTTTATACCCTTCGAAATCTGAATGGAATCACCAATTCTATCACAGAGGAAATGCAGTAGATAATCTCTTGAGTCTGAGTTTTTCTTTTACAAACTGCAAAAGGTCACTTTTTGATGTGTTTTTTACAAAAACAGTAAAAGTCAACATTGTTTTTGTAGCTTTTTGTCTCTTGTTAACATCCTCACACCATGGAAGCCACATCCCCCCTGTAGCTTAACAAGTAAATACATCATCTCAACATCTGCACACGGACTGGTGCATAAATCTGTGCGGACATTCATGGTTCTCTAAGGATGGATTCTGATTGTCGGACCTTTGCTCAGCGATGAGTTTGGTGTTTTTGTTTAGAGTAAAGGACTGGGTGGTTTACTTGTGAAGTTTTCTCTGTACACTAAGTTGAAACGGTTTGCTAACATAGGCCCGGTCCGATGCTTGTTCTCAAAACACTCATAAAGCTTTGTCCCACAGATCAAGCAAAGTTGTTGGAAGGTTTCTTGAGAGATTTGTGTCCCCAGTGATGTGGCAGTGTCGGTTCTGAACTTTTTTGCATCTGTACAATCAATACACAGTTCTAGGTGTGACGTTGAATTATAAGCGCTAAGGGGCTGAAAGGTTCTGAGTTGTAGATTAAACATTCTCATTAGTGTCACCACATCGCCACAAGAATCAGGTTGTGGTGAATTAACTACACATGTCAGATTTGGTAAAGATTCTGCAGCTTTGAAATGAAGTTAGCTCAGTGTTTTTTTGTTTTTTTTTGCTTACTTTCTCCTCCTTTTCTCAATCCTTTTTCCCCCCATGCATCCTCTCTGCCTCAGGCTCAGCTGGACTTCAAAGACCCGTTCAACGTTACATTAGAATTTGGACTTACTAATGAGGACCAAGGCCCTGTCCTGGACGCAAACCTACCCAGATCTATCACTAAGACAGTAAGAACACTCTGCATATCTCTGCTGTCTATTTCACTAATTCAAATACCAAGTGCCATGAAGCAGAAGATTTCAAACAGCCTTACAATGCGTTTTGTTTACATATTAAGCTTTAAATACCTTCATGTTAGAAATTTTGTTCAAACAGGACATAAATGCATAACACAGCACCTTTTATTTCCTTTCATTATACAGTGCTATGAAAAGTATTTGGGACCCTACAGATTTTTTTCAGTTCTGTTTTTGCTTTTTTTGTTGCACAGATCAAAAATATTTTTAATATATGTCAACTTGTTCCTTGACCACATAAAATATAGAACACACTGAACCCTAACTGCTTGTTCCAAGTATTTGCAAAATTTTGACTGCTGTTCTGTGTAAAATTGCTTAAATCAAGCCACATCCTTGCCACAGCATGATTTATTGTTTAAGTCCAGACTTTGACTAGGCCACTCTAAAACCCAAATTTTTGTTGGGCTCTGTTGGCATTCAGAGAGGCAGGAATGTTTGTGTCATATAGATCATGACTGGTGTTTTTGTCCTCTAACAAAAATAAGATGCAAAAGTTGGTGGAGATCAAATTCTGTTAGATCTGATATTAGTCGTATGAATAACTGGATTAGATGGAAAAAAGGCAAGAAGATCTAATCTTTATAATATAAATTTGTATATAGTAATTGTTTAATTTAGTGAATCAAATTTAGGATTTTTATATTTTGAAATATGAAAAAAAAAATTCAGAAGAAGTCATTTCAAATCACAAAGCTTAATTATTCTCTCAGAATATTCAAACAGGCTTTTTGAGATAAATATTTTACCTCGCTGTAAAGAAATGGTTTTCCTTAAAGATGGTAGAATCCCTAAAATTCACAATAAACTTTATAGATTTTGTTCGGTAGGAATCTAGTTGAGTGAAAATAGACAGAAAATCAAAATACTATCAGAAATGTTTTCAGATAATTAAATTGTGTTTAAATCTGAATTAAATTTTATTCAAAAGTCTTAACAGTAATTTAAAACGTGCTGTCAAAATTGCTTGTAAAATTAGTGGATTTGAGAAAAAAACTGAATGTCAATAAGATTATTTACCAAAACACAATTACATAAGATAACATTTAATGTGAAGGCATACAAAAATAATATGAGGGAAATAAAACATCAGAAAATGTCATATTTTGAATATGCATCAATAAGCCAATATAACATGGTGCAGACGGCTGCTCTACATGCAGACAAAAATAAAGTGCACAGAAATATAATGGGGGTTTTTTTCTCCCCTGTAAGAGTCACAGAGAGAATGATGTAAGCCTTATCTAAATTAAACATTGTCTGTCTGTCGGCACACATAAACCATGAGTAAAATATCTTTTGTGGATCTGAACATGCTGTAGTAGATTCATATCTGCAACAGCTGACTGCCGTCCTTCAGTGTTTCCCACAAGGCTGCCTCTGTCGGTTTTAATGGCCAGGGAAATCTTCCCACACTCCCACATGCATGTTTACCCTAACAAGAAGGTTTGCAGATTATCAGTAACAGTGAGCAATGTTTCCCGACAAAAGCGAGAAGTATCACAGACTTTCCATGTTGTTGTTATTGAAAAGAAGACACAAAAAGGTCACAGAAAGTAAAAAAAAAAAAAAAGGAGGAGTAAAAAGATGTGTATTGGCATCTGTATTATTGTATTGGGTCGATGTTCGCAGCAAAAACTAAAACAGCCTTTGGGAAAGAGAAGTAGAGAAAATCTGCTCTGAATCCATCTTGTTTCTCAGGTTGCAAATGTTTTGTCCTAATCACTGTTTACTTAAAATGTGTGCTTTCAATTTGGTTTTGGAGTCCTGTTTGATTCTGTACCGTGGATTTAGCCCTGTACTTTGACTAGACCATTCTGATAAATGAATGTCTCTGAATCATTTCTATCTATTTAGATTCCCTTGGTCGACTGCGGAGATCAATTAAAGTGCATCACTGACCTCTCCCTCACGGCAGTGCCAAGTGAGAAAAGGTATTGATTGCTCAATAGGATTAAAATATAAAAGTTTCCCACCATCCTTGCACATTGTCAGAAGGGAACATGAAGAAAAACTGTCTTTTTTTATGTAAAAAATAAACATTAAAATGATAGGAAGGTGAAATGTGTAAGAGATATCAACAGCTGCCTTCTGATATTTGGAGTCACGTAGTTTTATTTAGAAGTGATCCGGAGCGTGACTGCCCCTCTGTGGGAAAACAAGAACATGACAGTCAGTCCTGTTGACACTCTTTTTTTTTTGTGCGTGTGCTTGTGTATTTCTCCAGCATGCTGATCCCAGTCAAATTAAAAAATAAGCTTGACGTGAAAATTGACATCATCAACAAAAAAGACAATGCCTACAACACCAAGGTTATTCTCAACTTCACACCAAATATTAACTACGTTAAAGTCGAGGTAAGATTTCTGCTTTCTTTTTCTTTCTTTTTTTTTTATGGAACAATATCAAAAGAAAAACAATGTTTAATTATGTCATGTTTTGCATTTTCAGCCAGAGAAAGAGTGCACTCCGGATAACATGAAGGTGGAGTGTGCTGTTGGATATCCCTTCCTGGAAAGAAATGCTAAGGTAAGATTTAGGTTTAGTTTTAGACGCTACATTCACTTTACATTTCACTTTACTTATGTTATTACATTTCAACGTGTGATCTCTCATCAACAGGAAAGTTTTAAAGTGAGATTTGAGACAGACTCAACTCGCATAAATGAGAACATTCACATCAATGTGACAACTATAAGGTGAGCCTGTCATTTGTTTTGCTGCGCATTATTGATTGGGATATGGATTGTTAAAGTGACTATTTGTGTGAAAATAATGACAAAAAAATTACTCTTACAGTGACAGCGAAGAGAATCCGAATACCCTACATGACAACAATGTGGAAATCTCCCTCCCAGTGAAATATGAAGCTGGAGTCATATTCAGTGTGTAAGTATCTGTGGAAATCTGTGCGGATGAATTAACATAATCATAAAGTTTAACAGGAAATTCAATAAAGCAAAAATATTTGCTGAGTTTTTGTACATGTTTTGGTAGTGTAATAATTTGTTAAATATTGTCAGAATAAGTCAATATATGTAAAATATCAGAAACTAATTACATTCATTGTTACCTTTGTATGCCGTTTTTCACAGTTATTACTGCTGTCAAAAAAAAATTCACATAAAAGGGAGCATGTAAATCTGTTGTTCAAAGTCAAGAAATGATAAAAAGACAATAAACAGAGTTACTATTAAAATTCACAACTGTGAAGTTTATCTGCAGCAGCCATTACTTTTCCATCAGTACTAATAAATCTGATCACATAAATAATCTCATAGGAAGGAATAATTTTTGATGTACGGTAATTAAACTGAGACAAAAAAAATCCCAAGTCGGAATACAAAAGTTGATTTGATTTAAGAGGTAGTGTGTTTGCTAAGGACTTAGCACCATGTAAACTAAAAACAGCTCATTTTTTCTAAATATTTTTAGAAAAGCGGAATATAAACCTCACTAGAAATATTTTAATTGTATAAATATCCATTTCTGCATCATAGGCCTGCAGTTGATTTTTCATCACTATTTTTGTAATAATAATGACCTTTAAGTAAAGCAACATATAACAGTTGATGCAGTCAAGATGAGTTGGTGAACATCAAGTCTCATTTATTTTCTCATAAATGTACGACTGAAATTTCAAACTTTGACGCTCAAACAGATAAAAAGACCTGATCTTATTCAGGTTAATGTTTGCTGCCCCCAAGTGACCAAACTGTGATTTAGCAAATTTAATATCTTGTTGCATATCATGTTCATTTTAAAATATGCAATCCTTTAGGAGTCATGAAGAAAAGCATATAATAATTAAAGATGGTGAACAGTACTCCTTGAAAGACAGTGACTTTGGGAGGATGACAGAGGAGGTCAACATCAGCTACACGGTAACGCAAATAAGATATAACTTTTTTTTTTACATACTTTTATATGTTGTAGTTGAAACTCATCCACCTTTTTGTCTTTCAGGTGGAAAAGGCAGGTAGTATGCTCACTCCACCTCTTGACCTTAAAGTGACGTACCCTTACCGGTCTCCTCTAGACAACGTGTTACTTTTCCCGGCAAGCGTCGTCTCCAGCACTGGGGTATGTACACACATAGAAACAATATATCTAAATTGCAAAAAAAATGATTCTCATGTCAGCTTCTCACTTGCTCTGCAGGTAGACTGTAAAAAACCCCCGGCCACTAAACACAACAAACCAAAAAAGGAAACTCTCACTCGCTTCCTACTGGTTAGTGGTCAGGTGTTAGCTTCAGTGGCTGCTGGGACGCCGCCGTTCTTCTCTGACTGGTGGATGTGATGTTCTTTGCAGGAATGTGGACAAACACAATGCGACTCATTCAGCTGCTTCATCCCTGAAACCAATAAGAGTCAGGTCAACGTTACCTTCAAAGTGTGGAAACCGACGTTCATTGAGGTCAGATCAGATGTTGGTACTTTTTCTGACCTACATTGTGTTAGTTTTTCTTGGTGAGATTAAATGGTATAATGGCAACATGAAAAGGTGCTTTTTCTTACAGAGCGAGTTCTCCAGTTTAAAGATGATGGTGAATGCCACGTTGACGTTCAAACAGAGTCACCTGTTTGAACTGGGCAGCAATGCAAAAAATAGAAATGTAAGTCGTGTTTGGGATTATATTCTTGGAATTGTCACGTCAGTTACTTAATGCACCTGTTTGTAAGGATGTATGCAAGTGTTGAGTTTATGTTTGCTTGTGCTTGCCAGGTGACAATCCCGATTTCAAAGGAAACGGTTGGAGGAATCCCTATTTGGATCATCATCCTCAGTATCTTGATAGGATTGTTGATCTTGGCGCTGATTATTTTCATTTTCTGGAAGGTAATATTTCATGCCTCATGTCATGTTAATTGTCTAATCTCCTAAACAGTTTGTTACACATTTTCAGTTAAGAAAAAAGAAAGTCTTGAAGAATAGTCTTGCCCTCTAAACAAATTGGTTAAGCATAGAAAATTAAAACATGGAAAAATATCAGCTCTGCTCACAAAACGAGTATCTCTGCTTAGCTGCATCTTCTGGCCGCAAACAAACTAAAACAAATTGGAGTGCAAAAAAAAAAAAAAAAAAAAAAAGTCAAGGTTAGTTCAAAAATTATATTGTTAAATTCAAAATTCAAAATAAGCTCTACTGTGCGTAATAATGTTCTCTTTTCCATCAATAGTCATTATCTGCACAAGATCTTTTACTTTTGTTCTGGGATTCATATGCACATTTTGCAACAAAATCCACCTGAATGAAAGTGGCTGGACATTTCCGTGGACTTCCACTAGTACATAGATTTTTGGATAAATTTCTCTGCTTAACATCTTGATTTTCTCTGTATGTCACATAAGAAGGCAGTGTGTGTGAGGTGTACCTTAAAATACATCGGGGTTCACCTCCATTTATACAAACCATGACATCATCTTCTTGGTTCTCCTTAAATGCGTAGTAATCGTAGTGTATGTAAATTTCTGAATATAAGGAAGATAATCAACTATAACAACTATCATTAATCTGGCATTTTGATTTAGCATTTTTGGTAATTCTAACTAACCTGAAACAGGAGAAGTTTAAAGAATTAAATGTCAGACTGAACAAAATGGGTATGTCTTGGTTTTAAAGGGGCATGTGAATACTTATTCTCAACTCTGTTGATATGTCGGTCTGTAAAGCAGTCCTTGTGTAACTAAGTCCTCTGTTTCTGCAGCTTGGCTTCTTTAAGAGAAAAACGAGGGACTATTCAAAGGAAGAGATGTCTGATTGAGGTATTCCGACCACTGAATTGCAAGCTGCTCTTGAAGAGAACCCAAAGACACCTCAGAGCTGTGGCATATGGACTATCAGGAACAAAAAGGAGTCGTCATCACTATTTTCTACATTGTCATGTGTCACATAGCGGCGGAAAAAAAAATCTCTCAACTGCTTCTCAGTGCTGCTTGAAGCAGCTGGTTGTAATATTTGGGCTTCTCTGTTGGGGACCACAGAAGAGCCAGACACTGACTGTAAATCACTGTAAATGTGACGTATTTGCTATCTGATTTCACTTATGTTGTTGTTTTTTACCAGCCTGTTGATAAAGTAGCATCATTTTATTTGTTTTTTATTTTTGTTGTTGCTATAGGTTCATTCTGATCTCTGATTGCTTCACTAAAGCTTTAGTGAAAAAAGTACTCAGGTTTTTCACCATAAAAATCCAAAGTTATCTAATTTACCAAAAAGAGAAAGAAAAAAAACAACAACTTAACATTGCAGTGCAAACACCAAAGGATAAAAAAGAAAAAAATAAGTCTATATTAACTTTATTTTTACATAAGCTCTGAGTCCCATTTTCAAACATGTTCGCTTGATGAATTTTAGGAGACACTGTATTTTTAAGCATTCCTATAGCATTTTGTTGTTTTGTCAGTGTAGTTAAATATCATGGCACATCTTTTATTTTTCAGTTAGCTCCAGTAATTAAGTGTAATTATCACCAGGAGAGCCTTCTGCGCGTGTACTGTAAATAGAAGAAGTGATGGATGTAAAGCTGTAAAATGTACAGAATTATTTTGCATTTTATTTAATGTTTTGTGTGACAGGTGATTTTGCTCAGGTGCTAAAAGAATGATAAAAGGTGACCTTTGCTTTGGACACATAAAAAACAAAAAAGCTATCCGGCTTTAGATTTTATGCACATATGTAAATAAGGTTATATTTTGATAGAAAAAAATAAATTTGATACTATCATCTGCTTAAACATAGATGGAGGTTAATGTTTTTTATCAAGCCGTTTGGCTTACTTGATGGAAAATTGTATTTCAAACTTTTTGTCGTTTTTATTGCAGAATAGATAATATCTTCTAAATTTGGAAGAAAGGTTTGAACTATTTGGGGTTTTTTATTTTCAAAGCTCCTTCCCACCTGCATGTATTAGCACACTGTGGTTCACTCACTCCACAGTGGGGTACATAATGCTTTTTCAGTCAGGTTGTTCACCTTTTTTTCTACTCCCACTTCCCCTCTCCTCCCTTAGCTGTAAAGAATAATGTTAAGGGCAAGAAAAGATAGCTTTTAAATATTTTTATACTCAGCGGCTCTCACCCTCCACAATAGACACATGAAGCACAGGTATTAAATTGTATATTACGCAGAATGTATGGCCACGTCTGGTTTATGCAAGAGGGTGGAGGGAAAGGCACAAAGTGAAAGTTGAGAGCTCATGGCCAGCTTTCTGTACTGCTGTGAAGTTTTCATTGTAATGCACTGGTTTGTCAGAGGTTATGTATGTTGTCATTAGCACAAAAATCGTCTGAAAAATATCTACTAAATAAAGATTTTTTTTATTCAACATATTTTGAACAGGGGTCCTTAAGTCTTCTCAAAGTTTACTTGTGATGATGTTTATTTTTTAAAAGAAAATAAGAATTAGTTTATAGAACAACATGTTATTAAATGCAAATAACCAATTCTGGTAATTCATTGATGAGCACCTCAAAATCTGAACAAAAATTGAATCAGTTATTTACTCTTTATTGTAGAATTTTCTGTGTTGCCTTGTTTTACATACGGTAGATGGAAACTGGAAATATGTTAATTTTCTATGTTTATTATCAACATTGTTGATAATCCTGAGCACTGAATTATATAACTGATGTTGACTCAATATTAGGTTTTACAAAGTAATGAAAAAAGAAAAACAGAACAGTTCAGTCACATCTTAATAAATAAAAGCAGGACCAAAAGATAACTTATTTTATTGATTCAGTAAATTTCTACAGAGTGATCTACTTCAAGTGTTTATTTCTGTTATTTTAGATAGTTATGAAAATCTAAAATTTAGTTTCCAAGAAAGCAAGAATATTACATAAAAAAAATTAAAGATATTTTTAAAATGTTATGCTATCGACATCCCATGTCCTTCGTCATTTGGAGGTTTGATGAGTTGACAGTTTCCCAGCTGAAGCTAAAAGAGTCTTGCTAAATAAGCTAGCTGTTGACAGAGGGCTGTATCTGAGCATATTATTGTAAAGTGTGGTGAAAGAAAGAAGTGCGATCAAAATAGGGTCTCAGAGTCTGGAGGAAGAATTAAAATGGCATAGGATCCATGTTGTTCCTGTGTGACATTGAGTCATAAGATCTTTTGGTGTCTGTTTGGACACCAGAAGATGGGTAAAGAATAAATAAAATATTGATCGATCAAATGCAGCTTTACTATTTTATCAAGTCCAAAGTCAGCACAACCACGCACTATAACATTTCATGCTTCTTTCTGTTGAGCCAATATGCATACCTTCAAATTGCATTACTCAAAAACATTTTCCATTATGCTTAAATGTATCGATTTGAATCTTATTAGAAACAAATATGAACGTCTTCATATACATTTGTGGTATTCCAGAAAATTGCTATGCGAATTCCTAAACTATATTTTCTGTTAACGGTTATCTGACTACTCTGTAGTTCCACAGCTTTTTCTTATTTATTTTTATTTTTTATTGATGAATATTAGAAACAAACTCTTTTTAAATAACAAAACAAGGTTCTGAGTTGAATTTTGTTAATGTAAAGTATGATTCTGCAAGTCAAAGCCCAGGGCTAAGTGATTCTCATTGCGCAAGTGTCAAAGAGCGCCCCCTGGTGTCCACCCTTCGCAACATTCGGCCATAAAGTGACACTCTGGGACGGGAAGCAGAACAAACTGTAAGCTACTGGGGATCCATCTTGCTCGGAAAAGAGACGAGGTTGGAGTGGTTTACCGGCTAAGAGTCACAAAAACTGCATCGTTCCTCGCTCAACGCGCTGGGGAGCCCGAAGAGGGGTTGTGTCGCTGTTTGTAGGATGTCCCGACATGAGGGTGAGTTAATAAACGGATCCTCAGCGCCCGGGATGGGGACTACTTTACCTGATCGGCTAGCTCCATGACTAGCTTCTCTAAGGGCTTTTTCGTGTTAGGAGGGGTAGTTGCGCTTTTCTTGGCGGGCTTCCAAGCTTGTCCCTTGACTTTTTATATTTGCTGTCAGCAGCGCTGGTGGTCATGTGCCTGTCATGTAAAAGTATCTGTTGTAACCTCGCTCAACCTGTTCGCAATGAGACAGCAGCAGTTAGCAGCTAGCCGCGGCTAGGTGCTACATTACCTTATATTAGCCGGGCTAGCGAGTAGGCTAATCTATGCGAATATCAGAAGCCTTTGGTTTAGTTAGGACTTCCCAGAACTTACACTCTTGTAAATCAGTTTTATATCAACACACGCATTAAAAACTGCTATAGTATTTATCCCACGTGTCCGTAAAACACAAAACTACTATGTTATAAGCTCTTTATAATGTTGTATGTAAGTGCACTGTCACTAAAAGACAGAAATTCTGAGGCCTCTGATCATAAACCAGTCTCTTCAGATATAAGTTACAGTGTTTTTGTCTGGAGTTAGCGGAGTTTTTTCTCCCCCAGTGGAATCACTAATGAGTCACCTTTTAAAGTTGTAGAGTTTAGTCGATGAGCATACCGTACAACTATTTTCCTCTTAAAGTTTTGATCACAGTTGTCTTACAGTGAACAATTTATTATGAGCGTATTTTTTTCTGGTCTGTACGAATCTGGCATGTTGATCTGAAAAGGGAACATGTGTGGTGTTGCGTGCTATTTAACTACCAAACTTATCATAAACTTATCAAGTAAACCTGATAGTGGAATTATGTTTGATGGGGTCAAAAGTAAGATCCATTTTCGAAGTCATTTGCAGTCTTTTTAAAATATTTAATACACTTAATAGTGGTTTACATCACAAGCTGGCCAAATACGACATTTTCTGACTCTCCAATGAAATGTGTGTGTAATGCCTCAGTAGAGTCAGTTGTTTTCATTGTGCTTTATGTAGAAACGGAAAGTGTAACAAGTTTTAACACTACAGAAATGATAACTGTTAGATTTTTGTAATAGTAAGTTATTTTGATTAATGCAGAGTTGAGTTAAAGATGGGTAAAAAAAACATCAAGAGCAGTTTTTAAATGCTTATTTTTAAATAATGTTCTGTTTTGCGAGAATAATAAGTTGATAGTAGCCCGACCACATGGTCCAACAAGACCTTCAAGATTCTTGAAGATCTTTGTTTTAGACCTTGAAAAAGTTTTAACTTTCTCCATATTTTCCATACTGGGCCTTAAATTACTTATAATGATGTTTTTGAGAAATAACTTGTTGGTATGTTTTTCTGAGGTGTAGTTCTGATTCGTGTTTTTCTTTAGGCTGTAGCAACTTAACAGGTCTGGGAAACTTTAACAGGTTCTCCATAAACTTGTAGGGGAAAAAAATTATTTCATTAGTCGGCTAAAACCCTTTATCAGTAACGCTGTGCTGTAAAATGAGGTTGAAGTTGCATCATGTAGGTTCAAAAGTACTGGCTACACATACCAGAATAGAAACGCACGCATTTAATTCGACAGTTATGTCTAACTTAAGTTAAAGTTAACTCGCAACTTGCTTAAGATAAAAAGTAAGACAAATAAAAGTAAAGTTATCTTTTGTAGTTTGTAGAGATCTTAAATTCACCATTAAAGTTACTAAATCTTGCAACGATCCTATTCAAACAGCCAAATTAGTTTTCTGTTTAGGATGAGAAACGGCCTCCTTTCACCCAGCTGATTGGAAGCTCATTGACCTGAGCACTTTCACTGGTGTTTCATTAAATGGACTTAAAGCTGACGGTAAACTTCACAGTGGAAAGCTCTGAAACCCTTTGACAGCCGTGAGTAGCCCATCCTCTCATGAACTCCTCTCTGCGTTTTCCTTTTTCAGGTGTGAGCTGTGATGCATGTTTAAAGGGCAACTTCAGAGGAAGGAGGTTTAAGTGTCTAATTTGCTACGACTACGACCTGTGTGCATCGTGCTACGAGAGCGGGGCCACCACAACACGACACACCACAGAGCACCCCATGCAGTGTATATTAACCAGAGTAGACTATGGTAAGCCCCCATTGAGGGAAACGTGAGCATCCTATCGAGTCCATGCGGATTTAATATCTTTATTTCTCCGGCTGCCACTAACAGATGTTTTTATTAATGTTTAATTTTTTTTTTTTTTTTTTTTTTGCAGATTTGTATTACGGAGGAGACACCTTTTCGGTGGAACAACCTCAGTCGTTCACATGTCCTTATTGTGGTAAGATGGGCTTCACGGAGACGTCCTTACAGGAGCATGTCACCTCAGAGCATTCGGAGACGTCCACAGAGGTGGTGAGTGTCCTGGGGTTTTTTTTTTTCTTTCGCCCTGCAGGTCGAGCATCAACGCTGCCGCTGACGTGCTGGACGTTATTCAGTCGGCTGAAATGTCTTTGAGACATCTAGAGCTGTGTCTCTTTCTCCTTTTCTTTTCAATGAGACAGACTTTTTATTTGAAGCATCTTTTTTGAATAGTTCTTCAATTTCTCTTAAGAGACTTTAGAGTTTCAGGCTTATTCATTTTTTCTTTACGTCAAATGTTTTTTTCCCGATAATTCAGTTCATTTCTTCCGCCTGGTATTTTTCAGCATAGCGATGTTCCATACTCATTTTGGAAAAGTTATCCGATTTCAATAATTTCCTGGTTTGCAACAGTAGGGGAAAGGAACACAAGAGTATCAAAAACCCGTTGAATTATTTGCCATAAATTTACTGCAAGTTTTAGTGTTTTATACTTCAAGGTGGCTGCAAATGATCGTACGCAAATGGCGTTTATAACAATGCCCGACGCTTTCCACTTCTCGCATTCTGCATTCAAAACATGAGCCACTAATGCTGAGAAAACTTGAGTTTAATTCAGTCATGTAGGTGCATGTAAAATAGAAATGATTTCAGGCTTCTCCCTTTTATTTTACGGCGTCTCTCTCTAAAAGTGAGAGATAAGCTGGAAATATTAGAAAGTATTGAACCAGTCAAATGGGATAATATGTGGAGAGCTATTTTGACACATCCAGGTCATGTATGTAGAACATCTGATGTCTCATGTAGTCAGATGTATCAGTCCTTTTAGAGACGGTTCTGTATGTAACACATGTTCCTCTTTGGAGGCATAGGGTACCTGAAATGTTACTTTGTCACAGTTTTGATGTGGGAGCTGGAAATGGACCATGACTCTTTGTACACAGCTTTCATCCAGCTTCCTATTCATGCTAACAAAAAGGTGTTTCCACTGCAGGAAGCTTTTCAAGAACCAGTGTTGTTTTCTGGAGTAGTTTTAAAGAAGACACCTTCCCAAAATGTTGAAATCTACCCAGACATGGAGGTGAAACCTCTTGGATGGGCCCAAGCCTTTCTTACTAGTTAAATATTCACCCCCATTTGGTTTTAGTCATCTACCTTTCCTCCTTTGTAATTCATATTTACTGGAAATATAAAATAAAAAATTCTCTATTGTTTGGAAACACAAGTCATTGAGTTTGAGTTTAAATACGTGATTAAATCTGCCACTCCTCGTGGAAATATATAAAGTTCGGCTTTCGGCGTCCACGCAAACACTGCATAAAAACGCCCCTTAAATCTTTTTCTTAAAGAGATTTGAATTGGTTGAAATATATAGTTTTTTTATGTTTATGTGGTGTGGTACAGATTAAATTAGTCACAACTCCTCAAATATTCATTTCTTTTTAAGTTTGAGGGAGCAAACTTGCACTGACACAGTGACACTGTCAGTGCAGCTGCTGCTGTATGAGTGCTTTGTCTCCCTGAGATGCACATCTGACAGGCTTCAATTACTGAAAGTCTTGGGATTACTGCAAACATCATCTGAGTTAAAACTGGTGGGAGTTATCTACATAATAAGCTTGGTTTAGGAACCCCAAAGTGGAAATGCATATAACAAGTGGCTTTGGTGGAGACAAAAGTTCAGTACAGTTCAGTTCCAAGGAAAAAACACACAATTAGGAGAGTCTGCAAAAACACTTCTTGTGTTTTAAAGAAATATTGTTTGCCTACCTCCTATTTTCTGTGCTATTTATGGACACACACACGATCGGGTAATCATTTTTTAATGTAAAGTTATTTGAAATCAGGCAAGCTTGCTTTTATGTATTATTCTTGCATCAATTGTTAGACTGTTGATATTTAAAGATGAAAGTTTACTGGGCCCATCAGGTTCGAGCAGGAGCTTAGATGACGTCAGTATAATTCAATAATTGAGATTTAGCATGCAGCTGCTTGTGTTGTTCCATCCAAAGTCCTACGATGTCTCTAACGGAACCCGTCCTCTTGCTCTCTCTCTTCAGATCTGCCCAATCTGCGCTGCCTTGCCAGGAGGCGATCCAAACCACGTGACGGACGACTTTACGGCTCACCTCACCCTTGAGCACAGAGCACCAAGAGATTTAATATCCTTTCCCCCCCCCCCGCGCGGGGCATTGCTGTCTTTTGGCTTGTTTGTTACACTGATTTAAAGTGATTCACGTTTACGTCGCACACTGTCAAGGTTTCACCTTAACGGTCCCGCGTTTACGACGAGTCCAGTAGTGTTCGGCACGTACGCAGGATGTTCCACCCAGGGCGAGGAATAGGCGGCCCCAGAGCTCGACGGACAAATATGCACTTTACTAGCGGCTCCACGGGGGGGCTCTCCTCCTCCTCATCACAGAGCTCCACTTACACCCCCAGTAACAGAGAGACAATGGACCCAATCGCAGGTGAGCCTCAAATGCAGTGCTTTATCTTGTGTTGGCGTCCCTGACGAGCAGAAAAGTTGGTCTTAAAAACACGAATATGTACATTAATTAGGATTAATTAGAATACTGTTTATATTCTACAGTAACAAAGGTTAGCAAAGTTTGACAAAACGTAGTTAAAGTAGGACAATTTGAAATAAACATAGGTTTAAATACAAAAATCAGGGTTCCTTCAAGTGGTCAAAGTTAAAAATTAATAGCAATTTCAGAATATAGAGCCATACACATGTTTTTTCAAAACAGATCATCACTTCAGAAACATCTGCTATAAATTATTAGAAAAGGTTTTTTTTTTATTATTATTATTATTTATGCTAAATTTGTGTTAAAGGGTTAGTAGCTCTAGAGGAGATGTGACATTTTGACATCAGGGATGTGCAGGAATCCCTCTGTTTGATTAATTACTGTCCATCTGGTGAGTGATCGTAATGATACCACTGAGTTGCCACATTAAACCTGGTAGAATGATTTCTAGATGTGGATTGCTGCTGAAAAAGTGGGTTATTACTAGAAATATCTCTGTGATTCACATTATTTGCTTCTGCACAGCAAAAAGAACCCAGGCAATATCTTTCCTTTGTTTGGCCACTTCAAGCAACTTCGAATGAAACCAGCTCATACTCTAATCATTACACCTGATACTTAAGATGGATCTGGCGTTTAAGTATTCCTATTTGTTGAGCAAATTACAAACTTTCATTAGAACTTAAAGAAGGATAAGATTCACCACCATTGATATTGTTTATCATATTTTCACCTCGTAGCTCTTTGGGAGTCACCCTTTTGGTGCTGAAACAATCCAACTGTTTTAACTTTTTCATAGATTCAGCTTAGTTATCTTATAAATGCAAGAAAATGTGATCTAATTTAAATAACAATCCTTTCTGATTAAGCTGCCCTTTTGTACCTAAATAATTTGTAGTTCCTTTTTACATCATTTAGCCAATAAATCTTTTTTTTTTTTCTTTTTTTTTTTTTTTTTTTAAAGGTTGCATACAAGCGCGGCACTGAAAATAAATGAAAACACCTACACCTCAAAACAAAATCTTGCCAAGAAATTTTGGTTGAGTTTCTAGAGCAAATATCTCAGTTTTGTCTTATTAAAAGTGTTCAAGCTTACAAGTAAATTTTCAGCAAGATATAGCAGCTTGGTTTAAGGTAGTGATTTCGTAGTGTTGTTGAAAAGGTACTAGTTAAATGTGAATTAATCTGCTAGTGGAACAAGACATTTTAACTTGTATGGGAAAAACATGATCCATTAGCAAATTATTTCACTTATAACCTGTATGTTTTTATCAATATTCACAAATGATTGACTTAAAACAAACTCCTGTTTCATTTTGAAAAGTTACTTGAAAGTTCATACACTTAAAATAAGACAAAACCAATATATTTGCGCTAGAAACCAGTCCGAAAATACTTAGCTGCATTTTGTGTTTTTTTGCAGTGTATTATCTAAATACCACTTTAACAAACAAACTCATCCAAAACTGAACTTTTTAAAGGAACGGACCAATAGTTGCCTTGTATCTCCTGCAGAGTTGTTGTCTCAGCTGTCCGGCGTGCGGCGGGCTGCGGGGGGCCAGATAAACTCATCGGGCCCCTCGGCCTCCCAGCTGCAGCAGCTCCAGATGCAGCTGCAGCTGGAGCGGCAGCAGGCGCAGGCAGCCCGGCAGCAGGTAGAGGCGGGCCGCCACGCAACTCGACGTGGCAACAACCCCAGCAACACGGGCAACTCTATCCCTCCGCCTAACTCGTCCACTGCCAACACCAGTGCTGTGGGCGACAGCAATCCCGCTTCCTCCTCCCAAAGCTCCCAGTTTCTATTAGCACGGTGAGTGGGGCCAGTCCGTCACACGTGACCCAGTGGCACTCGTAGCTCTCGAACTGTTGTGTGTTTTATTGTGATTTTACGTGACCAAAACAGAGCATGTAATTCTCCGTTGGACTTTAATCTGGACTTTAACATCAACTTGTTTGGATCTAAACCTCCATTTTCAGCTTTTAACAAGCTTTTTTTCTGTATTGTCCAGTATTTAGCACCATACGTCTTTCAATTTGTGAATGCTTTTGTATGGCTCTGGAGCTTAGACTGAACTGTTTCTGTACAGAGATTCAGAGATGTTTAGACCTGCTTATTAACCAGTGAGAGGAGAAAACATGTGATCACAAATAGTGAGGGATTAATGTATGTCTTTCGCAGGATCAAATGTCATGCACAAAGTAACTTGTTTTTTTTGTAAAAGAGCTCGTGGTAAATTAACACGCGTGCTGAATTAATAACTTTAGGGCTGAAGCTACTGATTATTGTAGCCATCAATATTCTTTTGATTATTCCAATGATTAGTTGGTTATAAATCTGAAGAATTTGTCATTTTCTGCAGATGTTTGCATTTAACCACTTGAGCTTTTATACAGCATTAGAAATGTGCAAAAATGCAAATAAATAAATAAATGGTTTTTAAATAAAAAATAAAAAAACATAATTTTTGCCTAATAACACAACGATTCTTTAACGTCAATGATTTGGGGCAAAGGATCCATCTACGACTTAACAAATACTTCTAACATTCAGATGTGTGAAGCTCAGCCTCTTCTTCTTGACTTGGCATGTATACAGTGTAGGGCTGATCTATATATGTTTATTAACCAGTTGATATCTAGAATACAAAAGGTGCCTAATAGATTTAGTTTTAGATTTAGATTTTGAACCAGTAGGCTATATTTAGATGTGTTTTTTTTGTACTGTTTTGGCATAATTATTGCTCTGAATGTGTTCTTTTAACAAATGGCAATCTTAAGAATCTAATTATTTATTACTAAATCAGTTGATAACTATTCCAACAATCCCAATTAATCAGATTAATTGTTTCAATCCTAAATAACTTCACATTAATTAATTAATTCATTTTTTTCTTTCGTCCAGCTTGAATGAACCCAAGATGTCGGAAGCGGAGCGCCAGTTCCTAGAAGCAGAGCGGGCCGACCGCAGCCTGTTCGTCCAGGAGCTGCTGCTGTCGACGCTGATGCACGAGGAGAGCTCCTCCTCCGACGAGGACGAGCGCCGAGACTTCGCCGACTTCGGAGCCATGGGCTGCGTGGACATCATGCCTTTAGACGTGGCGCTGGAGAACCTCCAGCTCCGAGAGAGCAGCTCTTCGGGGAGGGAGCCTCCGCCGCCTCCTCTTTGATGTCCGAGCATCAAGCAGACTGTGTCCTCTGTGCTGCAACTGTCAGTGAAGGGGCAGCAGACAAGTGCGGTCCTCCCTGGCCCCGCCCTCCTCCTTTTCTCTCTCTCTCTCTCCGTCTCCCTGTCTCTTTCTCTCCTCTATCTCCTCAGTTTGTTTTTGGTGATTGTAACTTAAGGCCCGTCACCGTAACTTGTTACATTGTAAACAAAACTAAAAGAGATCAATTGGAATAAAATGTTCATATGGGGAAGGAAGTAAGAGAAGAGATTTATATGAATATAAATATATAGATATAAAATATATATGAAGTCGATAATCAATCCACTAAACTTTTCTTTATCAGGTAAGTTCTGCAGGCAGCTTTGCTTCCTGTGACATGTGAAGGGCCCTCCATATAAATACTCCACATTCAGAAGTCATAAGAACACAATCCCCTCTGATGAAGCTGCTGTGTGTGTTTAATGATCATTAATAAATAAAAAGTGCTTGGATGGGTTACCATAACTTACCGCATGCAGTTATTTGCAGCGTGCATGACCTTTGATGACCCCGTCATCGACATTTTGTACTTTTTGTTTTTCTTTAAAAATATCCCAAAGCTTTTCGACTCTTTCAAACAGTTACATCGATTATAGCTTAAGTAGCATACGGACTCACTTTGCAGGCATCAGTTTCTTGACTGTCTTGTTGGGTTTTTTTTTTTTGTCATCGAGTATTTCAAAATGAAGAGAAACAACTGGGATCTGAAGAAAACGCCGCGATTTGAGAATCCAGTTTGACTTTTCTGTATTACGGCTGCAGACGCGAAAGCCACGAATGTAAGAAAGGAGCTTTGCCTCTCTAGATGTTAATCTTTAGTTTGAAGATTTTAAAGCACAGCATAGTTTTTAATTTATGAACGACTTGATCCGGTGCTCCTCTGCTCTGCTTGTGTCAGACCACATGCTTTCAAAGGCTTGTTTGACTTTCGCTGGAGCTTCATTTATTTTCTTTTTTTTTTCCTCCCTCCTCCGTAACGCAACTCTTTTTTTTTTTTTTTTTTTTTTTTTTCCCTATTAAAGCTAGCACTTTCTATTTATTTATACCTGTTTTTATGATTTGTTTGAGCCTTGACACGGATCATGCCACCTTCATGCCTCTACTTTTATCCTCTATGTAAAGAAATGTAATTTTTTTTTTTTTTTTTTGCGTTAACTTTCATAATGATTCTTTGACATGGGCAGACTTTTTTTTAAAATGTAAATTTAGATTACAATAAATATGGCACACATCTTTTGATGGAAGTGAAAACCTCTGTTCTTTTGCACATTGTCTTTTTTCATATTAGTTTTGTTAAAAGTAATTTGGTAAAATTCCTGAACTTAGGGATGGGCTCATTAGCTTTTCAAATACCACTATTTTGAAAATAAATAGTTATGTATTTTAAATGCTTGTCGCTCAAAGATCAAAAGATCTTTATTTATTTTTATTTTTTTGTTGTGATAGTATATAGTAAAGCATAGCTTGTGCCTTTTATGCTTTATATAGTTAAAAATGTTAATATGTTGTATAGACTTGGATATTATTGAAAACATTTATTTCAGTAACTGAAAAGAAAGATGAGTGTAGAGATGTAAAACGCAGAGATTGAAATCAGTAGATAGCTTTTTTTAAATTATTTTTTATTTTTTAAAATTTTGAACATGTTAAAACGTAGCGGAGCGACACCAGCAGCTGAAGTGACTTGTCAAATCTTTGCCGATTGTGGAAACTTCACACAGGATCTCAAACATCTTTGATTCTTCGTCTCCGCTTCCTCCAGAGTTGACGTCGAAACCAAATGCAAAATTTGCTTAATTTTGCATTAAGTTTGACCACAGCTCAGCCCTTCTTTATTTTCTCCTGGGGTAAGGTGAGTCTGACATCATCTCTGGTTCAGGAATGGCATAATGAAAATATTTTTTTTGGTTGTTGCCCATGTTGATTACCCGTATGTTTGTTGTTTTCTTTATTAAGTGCCAATTCACAACAAATCTTGTCTCGAGACATTTACATACAAATTCTGCTTCAGAGTTCTCTTCGTTTTTACACTTTTCTCTGTGGCTTTCCTTCCACTCAATTTTCCATTAACATGCTTGCATTCGGCACTCCAACAAAAAACAGCCCTGCTCTGTAGCAATTCCATTTTGTTGCTCTCTATCCTTCTTGGTGTTATCAACACCTGTCAATACAACTCAAGCCAGGATTATTCCCCAGGATTTAAGTGGGAATTAACATCTCTGCTGAAATCTTTTTGTAATCACATTTTATTTTGTATTTCATTTCTATAATTAAATTAAATGAACACTTCAGTCACCAAAACAAACACTTAAAGCACATGACTGTGCTTAATGAATCCACACAAGTGTCAATTCATGAGCAGAGTTACAAAAAGCGTTTCCCTAATATTGCACCGAGATGCACCTGCATGATTCTGGCAAAAACTCATTGCACTTCTTTTCGACAGCGGTGATGCTGGGGCTACTTCTCTATGTGAAATGTTAGCAAACGTCGAGTGCAAAAATGTCCTAGCTCGTCCAAATACCAACTTTTTCAAATACGATCAAAGCATTTTGACATTTTCCCTTCTCTTTCACAAATTGTCACCGTGATTTTGGTTTGTCTTAAATGATCTTGTCACACATCAACCCAGCAACAAGGGAGCTTTTTAAAATTCCCCTAAATGCATATATAATTCTTGGTAAATTAGATGCAATGGATATATTATAGCTATATTAATCTTAGTTTATTTCAGAACTAAGCAGTTTTTAACTGCTTAGGACTGTTTTTGTTACCTCCAGAAATGTACCCTTCCAAGTCATCCGTGTTTTGGGAAGAAGTTAGTATTCATTCCAGAACTCCTTAAATATGACAAGTACATCAATCTCTAATGACTCGTACTGTATTTCCCCAATTTGGTTTCGTTTACATTCTCTTCCTATGATCTGATCTTAAAATTTTACTGAAGGATGTTCAAAAAGTACTGAAAATACATCTAGAAACTGAAGCCGGAAAAGTTTTAAAATATTGACGAAAAAATAATTGGACCTCTGAATTGAGTTGGCCCAAACTAAACAATCTTAAACCAAAGGGACGCCTGCATAAAACTAAAGGATCCACTGGCTGTTTTGTCCTTGTGCGTGAGGGCCTATGAACCAACTGTCTGTGTCACTCCTTTATAGTTATTGTTAGAAACAAATGGTGTCTGCTGGATAACTTTCATGATAACTTGGGGCAGCTGGCACTTCCTAGGAGCCCAGCACCAAAAAACAACACGGATTGAGTTTCAGCTTGAGAGGAGACTGTAGTCCATCAGTGTGCGGGATTTAGGTGGAGCTGCAGGGTCAGTAATGTGAAACACCACCAGAAATGGTGAAAAATATTTTGATAAATATATGAATAATGGATTTGACCCAAAAATATTAGATTTTTTTATTTTTATTTTTTTCACTCTTGAAAGCACTGAATGAGGAGAAGAGACTCATGGGAACCATGTTGTGACCAGGTGACTTGTAAAAGGAATTTTCTGGATTTTAATGCTAACTTTGTGATTTGAACAATTCTGTAGAAGTTTCTCTTGACTTACTTTAAGCTATGCTTCACCAACAGTTTTTCTACACCCATTAAAAGCCTGTGCATGACTGAGCCTCACCAGTAAGCCAAAATGTGCCTTTGCACCTGCTTGGAGGTTTGCTCCATATTTCTTTTTGCCTCACTGCAAGTGGCAGTTTGCACAAAGTGGATGGAATAATGACAAATCCACCAATCAACAGCCAGGAAGCTAAAGGTCTGACACTGAACACAACTCAAAACCGATGACAAAGCAAGCTAACACTCACCATCTGGAACGGCCTCACCCTGATTCCCATTGGAAAATTTTGGACCGTACTCAAAAGCCAGGTCAGTCCAAGAAAACCAGCCAATTTAAATGAGCTGTTCATGGAAATGTTTGACAAAAACACTAAAAACACCGCCATAAAATATTCTTATTTGAAATTACATTCAAACCAACATTAACATGGGGCTTAGGTGGGTAGGAAAATGACTAGAAAATGGGTGTGCGTGATTTGAAATTTATTTGAAAGCATGCAAAAGCTCCAATGTGTCTCGTCACTGGGTAGAGTTCCTTAATAAGAAGCCCACTACGAGCATTACTTTGTTTAGAATCTACGCACATGCTGGCAGTGATGTGAGAATTTTTTTAAAAAGTCTTAAAAGTAACTTTACTTAAGTAGCACTCCTCAAACAATCCTTGATGAAGGACACAGAGCTTATTGTAAGACATACCACCTTTATTAAATGCACAGTATCACAAGAAACATTTCCAGTAATTGTGGATAAGCTACTCACATGATGCACAAAGCATTGAATTGATTGATAGAACTGGCTGATTAAAGCAGGATCAAATCTGCCAGGAGCGCACCACACACACACACACACACACACACACACACACACCCGCACGCACGCATTCACACATGCATTCAGTTTTATGTGTAAATACACACACAATCACACCAACAAACATGAACACACGCTCACTGTATTCATAAGTAAAATTTGTTATCTTCATTGTTTTTTTTTCTTCTTTTACCATATATTTACAAAAAAAAAATCATTGACACCACCCCTAAGATAGATTACATTCAAAAAAGATCCCCACCCTTCTAGATTACATTCAAAATAATATACTATTCATGATGCAAAGTCACAGTTATTCATCTGAAAGAGGATCAAAATAGGCTACAGTCAGTCAGAGGTGGTCCGAGTGGCGGCGGTCGGGCCGAAGGAGCTCTTCAGACCCCCACCCGCCTCCGTCGGCCACGTATCAACTGGGACGCCTGCTGGCGAGGAGAAATCTGGGTGTGTGTAGAGTCTGTGCTCCTCCTGCAGACAGGCGGCCTCCCAGATAGCCTCTGTATGAGCTCCCCATCACAGTGGAGAAGAAAAGAGGAAATCGCTTTTTTTTTTTTTTTTTTTTTTTAATTCTTCTTCTTCTTTTTCAGAGAGAAAAATAAAACACATTGTTCAAACAACGTCCTCTGCAGATCAAGCGTCACCAAAAGGGAGGAGGATTGTATTCTCACTGGTATTATGAACGAGCACGAGGAAATCGTACGACGGCGCACAAATAAAATCGTTATTTACATTTAGTATGTATTGCCAGTGGCCCATAACACATTGTCTTCAATAGGCGTCACACAGTTTCTGACGTACCTGCTTGGGACAGATTATACTATTAAACGTAGCCTACTATTCATATAGACAGTTATCAGAACTGTACAGGATGGACAGCAGTCTAGATACAGCCCACACAGGACTATTATACAGGACAGTGTATAGAAAAACCCCAAAAACATAAATGAGATGGACAGAAAAAAAAATAAATGCTTATTTTTTTCCCCAGGTTTACACTTTGCTTCAGCTCAGCCAGGCTGAAGGTCACAGCTGGGGTCGAGACAAAGGGCGTTCAGTGGTAGACTAGAGGGTGGCTGATTAGGTTGTGCATATTGGGGCGGTGGCGGCGTGGGAGGGTTACAAAAATGCTACAGACTGCACCTGACAAACAAAACTTATTGTCTGACTTATATACATATTAAAATTATTATTTTTTTTTTAAACACGTAATGGTTAGTTTGAGTGTAGATGACAGAACCCTAGCGTTACGTTAAGCGCCATCAGCTGCTAATTTACTCTTTCCGCTGTGATTCGGCAGCATTTTATTTCACACCCATAGGGCCTACAACAGACTTCAAATAATAATAATAATAATAATAATAATAATAATAATAATAATAATAATAGTATTCTATGTGACAGACCAACACAAAGTAGTGCATAACTGTAAAGGTGGAAGAGATGTGATATTTTTATATTTTTACAAATCTAAATTTTTACAAATCTGTGTGGCACAGATTTGCTTGAAGCCTCTATATAAAGTCTCATGCAACCAATTCTCTTCAGCGCTCAACTAATTCGTAAAAAGACCCGATTGTTGCGTAATTTACCTTCAGCACAAATCCAGCTGTTGTTAGACAGAATCGTGAAGGCCAACCAACACATTGGACAGGTCAGAGTTAAAGCTGCGAGCTGGTTAAAAGCAGCATATGGATTAAAAAATGTTTAAAAAATCATATTCCTAAGCTTTTAACATATGACCCAGCTATAAATCAGAAAGGATGCTCTGGAGGAGCATCAGCATCCACAACACAGGTGGAAGAAAGTTTTTACAGGACAACTGTCATTCGTCAATATCTATTATAATTTTTTTAACTATGTAGAGGCTTTGATCTAAGTCATAGTAGCTCCGGCTTTATATTTACACTTGTTTTTTTTTATACGGGTCTTTGTTTAGGATGAACCATCAGCTCACTTTTGTAGGTTTGAAAAAAAAAAAAAGCAATCCCACAGCATGACACTGCCACCACCACGTCTCACCGTGAAGATGGTGTGCAGTTTCCCGGAAATAAATTGTTTCACATGTAAGGTTTCAATAGTGATGCAGAAGTTAGAGTGAATGGGGTAGATACACATGTGAAGATGTGTTTTTGTTGTTTTTTTTTTTTTTTTACTTTAATTTGAAATAAAACTTTAAAAACATACATTTGTTTCCCTTCCACTTCATCACTATGCAGTACCTTACGGCGGTTTATCAAATAAAAATATTGACAGCATGCATTAAAGTTGGTTGCAGCAGTTCAAAATGTGAAAAGAAAAATCGAGGGGTAAGAAACATATTTGGTTCCACTGGATATAAAACTAAAGATAAGAAAATCAAAACAAGCCGACGCAAAGAGAAGACTTTAAAATTGCTGAAAATGCCGAAAACCTCAAATGTCTTTAAGCAGCATCCAAGAAAACCCTCTGGGCCCATTGCCTCACCTCAATCCGTTCTGTAAGAGCCCAGAAGGTTCGAAATCTGGCTCTGAAACATCATTCAGAGATGAGCCACAAAATGAAGGTTTTGCAATTTCACTCAATGGCACTGCAGGTGAATGACGGACAAATGGAAAACAAAAACAACCAGTGCTCCCGAGTTAACACACTGTGCTTCAGATAGCTCTGCTCATCAATACCAACCCCGAACAACTGTTTCCCACCAATGTATTATATACATATAGATTGTTTTTTTAATTTGAGTAAAATATGAACAGATATTCACAAAATATGTCATTTTTAATTCAGGATGTAAAATATATTCCCTTTTATTTCACAATTTTGAAATGATCTTTTCTTGTTGTTCTTTTTTACTTGTCTGTAAAATGTTTTTACATGTGCATGACTTAAATACCAGATTTAAATCAACTGGACTTAAAAAGCTTTATCTACATAGATCCATATATTCTCAGTCAATGAGTGTTTCTTGCTTTTTGGTCCCCCCACCCCCTTTAGTAAGTATGAAAAACATTGTGGCGATGGATTCGCATGACGCAGAATGACCTCTCTGCTCATTTTGGTTTGGTTTTGTTCCGTTCTTTTAAGACCATTATTTTAAGTAAAATCACATAATCCTGTATGTATTTTCACTTCATTCTATGAAACAAGCCAAGGAGACTCCGCAAACTAATACGAAAACAAAGGCAAAACCTAAACGTTAAGGCTTCTCTTTGTGGGATGAGGACGCGGACAGTTTGCATTTTACAGTCACATTTACAACCAGATTCTGTACACAGACGTAGTCACGCTACCTTCACTTCCAACGTCCTCTCTGCCTCCCCAGCACCCAAAAACCCGTCCGCGTACGAAGCACACATGCACACAAACTGCATACAAAAGCGCTGGTGGATCAGCCCAGTATATCCAGGTAGACGGGGGAGGCCTTGGCCAAGCTCTGGAGCATGCTGTGGATTTCCTTGATGTTGAGCCTCATGTAGGGCTCCCTCTGCCAGCAGCCCAGCATCAGGTCGTATACCTCCTTAGGACACGTACGGGGCCGCTGCAAGACTCGGCCTTGCGTGATGCACTCAATCACCTGCGGGAGACAGTGGGACTTTATGCAGTGACAGATAAACACATTCATAAAATGGAGTAAATTAAAAGAAAAATAATTGACGTAAGAATCCAAACAACCAGGTGTAGGGCTGAGCAATGTGGACTTAAAGTTGTATCATGATATTTTGTGGTATTTATTGCTTTTTTTGCTTTTTTTTGCTGACAGCATAGCACAGCAATCATAGCCATACAAATACAAATACTACTTGTTCTTTAGGACACCAGCCACATGAAGAACTGCTGTTTGTATCACAAAGCTTCACACATTTGTCCTATTTCGAGTTTATTTGTATGTATGTTTATATTGAGTGGAGAAAATAATAAAACTAAAAGTTTATTTTGAGAGGCTTTAAATTTATTGGAATTTATTGTGCTTGGCAATAAATTCTCCCTCCTACGTAACTCAATAAATTTAAAAAGTTGAAAAGGGGAAAAGGTACTTTTTTGAGGGTTAGAATGAGGATTTAGGGGGCTAGGACTGTGCATTGCAAAGTCACCAGGAAAGACAGCAGTGTCCTTACAAGCAGTGTAGAGTGAGCTGAGGCTTAGTTCAGAATGTTAATACATTCAAAACCTAATGCCAGTGTTCTCTTTTAGTGACTTTCTATTTATTCCAAAGGTCTTCACAACCCATAACTATGCAACTTATGTTCCTGCTGATGTGTACAAAAACATCCTCCTGTTTTTGCAAGGTAACATTTAGAGACACATTCTGATAGATCAGAAAGAAAAATCTACACAAAAAAGAAGTAAAGGCCTGAGGTCTGTCGGCTTACATTTGCAGGCGCCGAGTTTCTTTTAGAGCTTCCCTCGCCTAAAATGCATCTAAGTCAAGGAGTTTGACAACAATCATGCTGAGCAATTCCACCTAAAGCTCCATCTAATACTATATTAAACCGCAAATCGCCTTATTAGAATAGAAAACATAAACATTAACATCTTCAGTTTCTAACATTAGTCAACCTTCAACAACAGTAAATACTACAGTTCCCATGATGCCTTCACTAAAGTCTTACAATTAATTACAGCTTGAGAAGTTTTAGCAGCTTTAAACCTCGTGTGACTGACCTCATTGTTGGAGAGTTGGTACCAGGGCTGCTTGCCGTAGGTGAAGATCTCCCACAGCACCACACCTAGACTCCACACGTCACTCTCTGTGGTGAACCTCCGATACATGATGCTCTCTGGGGGCATCCAGCGGATCGGCAGCATCGTGTGACCGCCCACCTGGGGAGATGCAGCAGCCTCCATTAGCGAGAATAAAAGGGTTTCAGTTGCTGCTTTCACCGTCTCTACTTGCTTACTTATCTGACAGGCGGGGACTGGAACTTTACTGTAACCAATAAGCAACACACGAGCAAAAGGACTTTGAAAATGTATGCTATAATATTCACATTTGTAAAGAGAACTGAGAGTAACAGCGCTTGACTTTGTGCTGGTCGATCCCTTACTCAACTCATTTTGAATAACATCATTGGATATCAGTGGCAGGTGAAAGGCCCTAATTAGGATTACATATTTTTTCCTTGCATTTCTGACTCCAGCAGAGGGCGCTGTGGGATTCAACTTAAGATGCGAGACAAAACGGAGATGGAATTAAATGAATCTATTTGCTCCTTCTAAATGTCTTTTATTTGACTCTTATCAGTCTTATGATTATGTCCATAACTGGATGCAGTTCTCTCATGTTCATACCTGGATAATTACACGGTTTGCTCCTTTGTGGTTTAATATGATGTTGTCAATCTTGAGTGAGAGAATAATTTAATTCATTGCTGAAAGAAAATGAAAACCCTTCCAGGGTTCTTTTGCGTTGTTGATTCTTATTACAAGAGAAACTTAAAATTTTTGTAGATTATGAAAGTTGCATACAGATAAAATATGTTGAAATTGCTATTTCTACAAATACACACCTGTCTCACTAAAGCTGGAGAAAGCAATCACTATTTGTAGCTCATGTTTCTGTATTTAGCTATGTTTATAAGAACCATTTGAAGATTGCAAGGATGTGCAATAATGAGCAATGAAGGGTCACATAGGAAGAAGAAGAGCAAACAGCTCTCGGTTACTCACCCTATAGTAGTCTGTGCTGTAAACATCTCTCGACATGCCAAAGTCTCCTATCTTGACCAGCAGGTTTTCCCCTACCAGGCAGTTTCGTGTTGCCAAGTCTCTGTGGACAAAATGTTGGGAGGCCAGGTAGACCATGCCAGCAGCAATCTGTTGGGCAATGTGCAGCATCTGAGACTGGGTGAGCTCCACCAAGATACTGTGCTGACCGTCTGCCATGAGAACTGCATCAGGACCGTGGGACCTGCACCCAAAAACCATTGCATATTTCACAAACGAGAGAAAAAAAAACGTAGCTTTTTGTCATTTCTGATTTCTTTTTTTTTTCATGATTACTTATTGTCTCCAAAGTCTCAGTTTTGATTCTAATTTTTGACAATTTGAAAAGAAACTTGTAACACCAGCAAAGCCAAAGCAAACCAAACAGGAGCGTTCCTACTGCAACTCCTGACAACAGATAGAACAGCACTAGAAAATTTAAGCTACATGTCTGAGGTTTCAGCACATTCAAAATCCTTTGGTTAGTGTAAGTAGTAAATTTAAGTTCAACAATTAAAAATATATACTGATGACAGACTGTGGCGGGTTGTGGCTTCTTCTTCTCTTCCTAGAAGAGAGGAAGTTTATGGTTAAGCAACTTTATAGTGATGATATGAAACCAGGCAGGCTGCTGAATGCATCCATTAAGATGCCCACATAACCCACCACTGACAATGTATGAAATGGAAATGTGTGGTCGATACAGATAGTCTTACCATAACTGTGCAGTGACCACACCACTCAGAGTCTGACCGTTTGGCCACAGTTCATTCTTTTGAAAACGTCCTTAGCAGACGGCTTTCTTTATGACTTTAGTTGAGTTCAAAATCAATTCATGACGCCTGTTATGTTACTGAGATCTTTTAATGTTTTTATGAGTCTCAAATGGAAGGAAACTATTTAGATGTCAGCACATTAACTTGATCTTATTGTGCTAGTTTTAAGCTTTCGAACTGATGCGTGCTTAATTCATTATTAAGTTCACCTTTGAACAGTGATTTATTGTGGTTTACTGTAAATACACACTAGTTTCTTTCTTTTGCCAAAAGAATATGTAAAACTTAAATGGTCTTCTTCTCCAGTCAAGATATTTTATCAACACAGATGTGCTTTGGAACTAACATATAGTTATATAGAGCCTTTATCCTTGCTATAGTTGAAGGAGGTGTTAATGCCCAATAGGCAAAATTAAACTACTTTTCCAAAATGAGTCTGTCATTTCATTTGAAGATGATCTCACCTAAGGAACTTGTTCAGGTCTCCGTGCTTCATGTACTCAAAAACCATGATGAGCGGGTCGCTCTCCACACACACTCCGTAGAAGGTGACGATGTGCTCGTGTTGCAGGTTGGTGAGAAGCTCCGCCTCTCTGTAGAAGTCTGCGCGACCGCTTTCAGTGGCCTCCTTCAGAGTCTGAGAGACAGAAAGAGGAGGGATCAACAGGAGCGAACATCCAATGGAAACTGTTCCCCGGTGTTTTTGAAGAAGGAGCTTCCTGATCAGTACCTTGACGGCCACATGGATCTTCTCATGGTCTGGCACCAGGTTATAGCACTCGGCAAGAAAGACTTTCCCGAAGGCTCCTTCTCCCAGCTCCCGCTTCAGCACAATATTGTGCCTCTTGATGTGCTGCACAACTTTAATACAGAACAAGTCAAATCACTCACAAGATCGTTTGTAGTAGGAATGTTGAGAAAAAGGTTTCAACTTTACAGTATACTGAAATTTGATCAATTGTAGATATGCTTTTGTTGCTTTTCATACATATGCACCATTAAAAAAAAAATAAAAAATTCCAAATGTAAAATATTTAACTGTAATGATTGTTTTTCAATTAAAATAAGCATATAATGTTTGATATTTTGTATTAAAAATTATTTGTGTAAGTATTGAGAAACTTTGGTATTTTCTCTGGTATTTTTTCTCAGGATTATCATACAATTATACTATATATATATGGACTATATATGGACCACTCAGTCTGCTCTGTGCCAAGTGTTAATTATTAGTAATTTGATATGACATTGGTATATGTGTGTGTGTTTTCCCTCTGTTCTTATTTTTTGACATTGTTATTATGAATGTAGAAATTAGTACTAATATTACTATTGTCAGTTCTATTTTATACTATTGAGCACTTTTTTCATTGTCGACTGATTCCTAACAAGCTAAGTTAAAAAAGAAGGTTGGTATTTAGAAAAAGTTTAATATTTTGTACCAGCAAAGAACTAAGACACTTCACATCTGTAGATTTCCAATAAAACAAAAAAAAAAGTTTGTGTTTCTGAATATCTTGTATGAGCTTTCCAGTTAGCTCCTGAAGAAGGAAATCACTGCTGAGGCGCAGTAGGAGTCTGCTGATAAATATGGCGCCTATAGCAATGATCCCTGCATGGATTTATCAGGAAAAAAAACCCAGGTTACCCGGCGTTCATCAAGAGCGGCGGTAACTCACACGTGTCAGCTTTCAGCATGCTGCCGGAGTTGCGGAAGTACTGCGGGTTCTCAATGACAGGAATCTTTGTCATCCCAATGATCACTGCATCTGGACCCATCTCTGAGGACGACGGGGTGTTGTTGCCATTGGAGACGTGATGAAGAGGGCTGGCAGAGTCATCGTCATTGCTGATTACCGAGGAGGAGCCTAGGGACCCACGGAGAGGAGAAGAAAAAGGAGGTGGAGGTGGTGGCGGTCAGGAAACAGGAGAAGGAGAGATGGGCAGACAAGAAGGTGAAGTGTAGGAGGTTGGTCATTAGGAAGAAGGAGTAAGAGAAAATTGAAAGAGGAGAAGAGTGGTTAACAGGGTGGACGGATTTTGAAGGGTGCATTGGTGTGATGGTATGTATCATACCCTAGTATCAGGTTTCTGAATATTGTGGGAGAAATGCTGGACTAACAGAGGACGTTAATAATATATGATTTTATACCGGAAATAGCGATATCAGTATTTGTATACGTTACAGACTTTTTCAATTACTAGCAATGGTAGTAGGCATTTTGAAAATAACATTTGTAGACAACGCTTACCCTAAAACGTAAAATAGCCCTGTTTACTCTGTTTGGTCTAAAGGTGACAGAACATTTGGTCACATTACAAGCATGAATTGTGGTGTACTAATTTTACACCTCCTTAATTTTTGTAGCATTTCATGTGAAAGCAAAAGGAAGCAGCTCATAATTGTGAAGTAAGCAAAATATTATGCATGGTTTTTCAATTAATTTTGCTTTGCATATGGAGGTCTGGAAAGGGTAGTTTGCATTTGCATGAACCACCTTTACTTTGTTGGTCCTAATTAAAATAAAATCCAATCCAACCACATATTTTCTTACATTGCCTAATTTGTAAAGGTATCACACATTATTAATTATATCACTTTTGTGATATGATTCTCTGTACAATTCTGTGTAAACTCAATTAGCTGCTGGGCCAAACTTTAAGAAGGGCTTACAGTGGCCACAGCCCCAAGTCAGAGGACGGTCCTAAAGATTTTGCAGCTTTTTTTTAGATCAATGCATGCTTTACAAACATTATACTCTGTGCAAAACTCATTGAAATCAACATTGTTTTGTTTTTGTTAATATAAATACTTAAGTATTTTAAGTTCTCATTCATATATTTTGGAACAACATGAAGCCATCTAATGCAAGATTTTAAACCAACCATGCATCAATTCTTACCAGCTGACGCGTTGCCCTACATATCAATGTACTGTAATTTGCAAGAGTAAAAGAAATATTTTGTGGTTGGGAGTCTAAAACAGGCTCCAGCCCAGGGGGTCACAACTTTCTAAATATGGCTCCTTTTAGCTGGAGCTGTTTTGCAAAGAATCGACAAGTTTCAAAATATGCAAAACAGGGAGAGACATACCCCAAAAGATTTGCAGCTTTAACTTCTGCAAATGTTTGTTCTAGAAACGATTCCATCAAGTTCAGATTTTTATCTGTACATTTAAATTTTTATTTTTTTCTTCCAGCTCACAGCTCTGATCTATATTGTGTTGGAATTTCACATAAAAGCCCCAATAAAAAAAATTATATGAATATTCTGATCTGACAATAGTTTAAGAAGGTTTTGTTTCTTTTATCTTCTCTGGAGAAATATGGGTATAAGCTTAAGTCTCCTTATTTATGCAAAAAAAAAAAAAAAAAAAAAAAAATATATTTATTTTACCTTTAATACCAAAGTTTGAGTTTCTTCCATATTTCAAAATGATGACCATGAGGACGCAGCCAGTCAGGGCAACACCGGCAATTCCCACAACGACATATACCTAGAAATAAATAAAGGAGAGAATGTGATCCCAGTAAGAAATCAAAACTAAACTGCAGAAATCAAAATAAGGTTAGTGAGATCTCTGGTAATCATATTTTTATTTTTTTTGTTTTTGTTGGGGTTTTTTTTATCTATTGCAGCAGTCTAATTTTACACTGAAAAAAAAGAAGAAAAATAATAGAACATCTGATTTGAGCATATGTACTAAATGTCTAACAAAATAGAAACAATTGACTTTAGCAAAGTCACTTGTGGCACAATTATTAGTACAGCTAAGTTTTAAGGTTTGTATAACTCCCCTTTTTTGGCAAAATAATAGTTTATAGGTCTTGACTAGAGTTAGGAGACTGCAGAGACATGGATTACAAACCACCAGTTCCACAACGTCTATGGTAGTCCATAGACCTGAGTAAGAGTTTATATATTTTTCTTTTTACCTTAACATGCAATTTAGGTCTTGGCATTGATAATAGGTGGCAGATTTCTAAAGCCATCTCCTTTCCGTGCAATTTCTGTGCTAATGAAGCAATATGTACTGGATCATTGTTTAGCTGAAGGCCGATGTAAGACACCTAATTCAGTTTACTGGACAATATATTGGTTTAAAATGTCCTTTTTGATGTTTTTGAAGCTATGCACTGTATGTATGTTATTGAAACCACAATCAAATAAACTGCAAATATTTATTTAAGTCAAAAGGTTTGCAAAAAGCTTTACTTGGCTAGCAATATTTAGGATCACTTACTGCAACACTGTCGTCCAGAGGCGGTGTATCTGGAAAAGTATATATGTGACCTGTCAAATAAGAGGTATTCATATTTGGAAATATTTTGCCATTCCGTGCAATAATCCGTGCAATATTATATTGTGTGAAACTACATATAGAGTCCGGAAAAAATTAAAGAACTTACCCTCTGAGCAGAAGTTGCAGATGCAGGGGAAAAGGAGAAAAAAAGATGAAAATCAGTAAACATTTTTACCTGTATAAGAGTACAGAGAAAAAAAGCAGCTTTCTTGTTTGTTAGTTTTTTCGGCAGACTTAAATGTTTAAGATCCTCAAAGTAATCCTCTTATATTATACAAAGATATGGAAAGATATACATACACTAAAGTGGCAAAGAAGTCCCAGACTATGACACTATCATGTTCTGGGTCAAAAATGTCAATCACCTTAAATGTTATAATGTTGGCCTGATACAATGGGTCTTATGTCTTTCAAAAAACATTACATTTTTATCCCCAGAATAGTTTTCCAAAAGTCTTAGGATTATTGGTGGACTCATATGAGGTGGGCCTTTGTGTTGGTCATCAGAGGTCTCCCATAAATAAAACTTTTCAAAAGTTTGTTTTTATTTTATTAAATTTTTTTTACTGTTGAATCAAAAATGCTGATCTAAAACTGAAATTCTATTGTAAGATATCTAACAATACGGTATCTAATAGAAAATACAGATGATAATATCTCATCTTTCTGTTCTATCTCATTATTTAAATTTAATTGTAATTAATCACCTTCCTGAAAAAACACTTTTCGCCAAAAGTAATATTTTTTGCCTAATTCACCTTTTAGCGAAAAAGAGGAGGAAATTTTCTTTCTTTTTTTTTTTTTTTTTTGCCAAAAATGACTTAGGCTATTATTTTAGGAAGGTCACCAAATCAAGAAATTCGTGAGGGGGCAAATACTTTTTCAGGGCACTCGAGTCATAAAATGTAAGTATTTCTTACCATAATCCAGGTTTCCTGTACATAAAACAATGAAAAACAAAGAAATGTGTTACAATAATAACATGTTGGGTTTGTTACATATACAACCCCACTCAGTAACAGAACTTAATCACAATTAACATAGCCATACAATAAAAGATGTACAACTGAAACAGTTGCGCTTCTGCAATTTGAATGTAGTTGAATCTATCACGCCTAAAACCATGCTCTTAAAATAACTTTATTTGGAAACAGGAGGCAAACTGACCTGTAATGTTTGGCGGATCAAGGAACTGGGCGGTGACTGTCTTTTCATCCCGACCGTACTCGTTCCTTGCCACAAGCTTGTATTCGCCGTTGTGGATGTGAGTGGGATTGGCGAGCTGCAGGCAGCCGTGGTCCTCGTTCTCAGTGGACTCGTGGATCATGGTGCGGATGAAGTCTTGCTCCTGGAGAAGCACTTTCTTATGATACCACAACAACTTGGGTTTGGGGTTCCCCGTCACAGTGAATGGGATGCACCACTGGTGGGCCTGTTCTGGAGCCAACAGCTGCTCGATTCTAGGGGGAACTAAGATGGAGGCAACAGGAGAAGAAAAGCTGTTACTGGGGCAACAGGAGATAAACAGTAAGAGCAAAGGTGAAGTGAAAACCTTAATTGTGGAGAGGAGAGGTGCAGGATGGAAAAATAACTAGGAGAGGAGCATAAACCTAATGAAAAAGTATGCATTCCACCTCTGAAGACAGAAAAACATGGAAGAGGAAGTGAAGGCACGCGGTGAGGCTTAACAGCTTTACAGGAAGAAGAGTTATGGACAGGAAACATGGAAAGTCACTAAGATTTTCCAGGAGACACTAAAGACAACAAACCGAGAAGCCTTTGGCTTCCACACAAAAAAACACGATTTAGGGGAAAGTGTTTAAATGCTCATCACACGGAGGAAATTAGATCAAATTAAATGTAAATAAAATAGGATTTCTAGAGATGTAGGCCATATTTAAAGTCCTTACAGAGAATATTGAGCTGAAGCGTGGCTTCAATCTGACCCACTATGTTCTCGGCGCTGCATACGATCACCCTGCCGTTATCGTCAGGAGACAGGCCTGACAAGATGAGGGTGCTTTTTGTTTCCAAAGGGTCAATCTGAAAAGACAAGATTATCAGATCAATTACAGATTCTGTGTATGGACCTAAGAGACTGGTGTGATATTTATATAAACAAAAAACAACAACTTATATCGCTCATAGAATGTGTAACGGTAGTATGTAATTTAATTACAATATAAAAGTAACAGCGACTCATTCCAGCTCCTAAATAATATAAATAAATTACAGTTACTTACAATTTACATCTAATTTTATTCTGAAAAAAATTAACAAGTTAGTGTCTTCTTATGCTTATTTGCGGTTCAACTGGATTCAGTTTTCATGTAGCCTGGTTTTATTTCTGTGCTGTAACACCGTTTTCTGCGGGGAAGTAATATTTGTCAGAAGTGTATCGCTACGCTTCTGCTCTACAATGATAAAGTATTCATCTGTCTGCTTTCATGTACATCCCAATCCCAAATCATAGTTAATGTCATGTTAAACCACTCTTTTCAGCTAACAGCTACAACTCAACTGAGAATGTGTTCTTCTAGTTGTAGGAGTATGGGAATCATAATTCAACAAGAGCATCTGTGAGGATAGACGCTGATGTTGGACTGGTGTTCCAGGTTTACAGTCTCCACTCCAATTCTTCTCAAAGGCGTTGATTTGGGCAGAGGCCAGGATTTGTGGAGACCAGTTATTTACCGTATTTTTCACTACTTTTTCCCCACGTTTTGAACCATACGGCTTAAAGCCCAGTGCGCCCAGTTGAGGGCTATCGATCTGACAGTACAGATCAATAACCACTGCATGTAAGCTTGGCCTCTCATGGTTTGGCATTGGAGACGGGGGGGCTGCGTCCTTAATAGCAGATGTATTCAGCCCTCTGCTGCGTCCTTGTGGAAATTTGAGAGCGGCGGACATACCAGCGGCTTATAGCCCAGTGCAGCTTATATTTGTACGTTTCTAGTTTTTAAAAAAAAAAAACTTTGTGGGTGCGGCTTATAGTGAGGTGCACTCTATTGTCCGGAAAATACGGTAGTTGTCCTCACAACTGCTAAACACAAACTCGTCCACTGGATTGCCAGACCAAGAGCAATGATTCGTCACTACACAGATCATGTCCCTACAGCAAGAGTTCTGATTAAAATTAAAAAGAGATATCACAATTCTCCTATTTTAGATTCTCTTCATTGGCTGCCTGTTAAATTCAGGATATAATTTAAGATTCTCCTTCTCGCTTATAAAACCTTAAATAATCAAACTCTGTCATGCATCAGAGATTTGATCGTTCCATGTATTCCCAAAAGAGCACTTTGCTGTCAGATTCCAATTTTACTGCTGATTACGAGAAATTCAAGAAGTAGAATAGGAGGTAGATCTTTTAGTTTTCCGGCGCCACTCCTGTGGAACCAGCTCCCAGTTTTAGTCCATGAGGCGGACATCCTGTCTACTTTTAAAACGAGGTTGAAAATTTTCCTTTTTCATAAAACTGACAGTTAGACTACACTGTGCAAAAAAAGAAGAAAAAATGTTACTCTAAATTACGGTAAGATACTGGCAGCTGTGGTTGCCAGTATTTTGCCATAAAATTCTGGCCACCATAGAATTTTACCGTATAAGTATGGATCTTACCGTATTTATATTGTGAAGTTCTGGGAACCACAGCTGCCAATATTTTATTGTAAATTAAATATTCTTTTTTTAGAGTGTAGATTAGGATGTTTGTAGTTATGCTACTGCAGGCTTAGGCTACTAGAGGACAAACTGATGACTTTTCCTCACTTTCTTCTTCTACCACTCTCCAATTTGTATTATTTGCTGTTTTTTCAATAGATAACTTTTTGCTTTCTCTCAAAAACTTGCAAGAACAAATTTTCTTCAAGAACTCTGGCTGCTTCCCCCAGACCATTTGATCTTATATTTGAGTGTGTGGACTGTTGTGCTGTTTGATAGACTACAGTCATTTGGACTTAGCTTATTCCAACATTTAAAAGAGACTTGAAGGGAAACCATCTCACCTCATAGTGGGTGGAGAGCATATCAAGGGTCCACAGGATGTCAGGAACAGGGGAGCCTGAGGCACTGCACACAACTTTGACATCACGCCCCTCCCTTACAGTCACATTTTTGGGGCTCAACTCTACTTTGGGAACCACTGCAAGTAACATACAAAATGTGGCAATATACGTGAATATTGTCTCTAGTTTTAAACTCCTCCTTTATGTCTTCACAGAGCAAACATAATCAACCTACGGAAACCAGCAATGCTTTACATTACCACAGTCTGGAGGAGTGAGTGTGGCAAAGTCCCTTGTCTCTCCCCTTTCATCAGTACATGTCAGCTCTGGACCGTCTATGTCTTCTTGGAGTCTTAGCTTGATCCACAAGTTTTCACAAACACAATCCAGAGGGTTTCCAGATAGAAGAAGCCTTAACATGACGCAAACAAACAAACGCAAGAAAGATTTTAGGGAGAAAAAAAGGGATGTTGGACTACTGACAGTTTGACGCACACGTGTCAACTTACGGAAATGTACTGTTGAAGTTCTGAAATGTTCTCCATGACAGCATGGAGAGGTTGTTATCTCTGAGATTTCTGAGAGAGAAAAAATAGCAACAAAAACTGTAAAAAGTCAGCAGGGGGAACAGGTGTGATAAAATAACTTTACTGTAAGGCGCTGCTTACACATATTGAAGTCTTGTGTTGTTATAAAATGCATCCTTGGATATATATGTTAATCTTGTCCTTGTCACCGTTCTGTTGGAAGTTACAGTTTATTTAGTTTAAATTAGCTTAATATTTAACCAAGCACAAACCAGTAGGATACTTACAGATTTCTGAGGTTTATGTAGTGCCTCAAACTGCTGTCACTTATGTTAATCAATCTGTTTTGATTGGCAATGTGTCTGTGGAAAGAAATGAAACCAGATGTTAGACTTGTTACAATGCACGTTTTTATGTAAAATGATCATATTATACTTGCTACGTCAAGTATTGAGGCAGATAAAGTTGATTTATGTTTCATTTTAGAGAATGGCAAAATTTTGCTCTCAAAATGTGGATATTTTGTCTCAAGCATACTGTTTTCTTTTTCTTATAACATGTATGATTAGGGTTTTTTTACATGTAATTCAAGAACTCTGATCTCAGGGCTGCACAGTGGAGCAGCTGGTAACACTTTCCTTGCTACAAGGAGGTTGTGGGTTCAAATTCAGGTCTAGGGTTTTTCTAAATATAGTTTGCATGCCCCCTTTCTCTCCCCACCACGCATGCATCTGTTCACTCTGGATACTCTAGCTTTCTCCTACTGTCCAAGAAACATGGATGTTAATTGATTTCTCTAAAATTGTCCTGAGGTATATGAGTCCTTGTGTGAATGGCTGTTTATCCTGTGTGTCTGTTGTCCTATGATAAACTGCCAACCTGTCCAGGGAGTACCATCTACAACTACTGGAGATAAGCACCAACTCACCCAAAACCCTGTAAGGATGAGCAGCTATAGATGGATAGAACTTGGCTTTTGCAGTATACAAATTCAAAAATCCATGGTATTTTCTTAACATCACTCCTGACATCCTTTATTTAAGTTTTGAAGAAAGAAATTACTATAAATGATCTTCTTCTGGATTTGCAGCTGACATCCATCCAGTTTTCTATACCTGTTTAACTTGTGGGGTCTTTGTTGGGACTGGTGCCTATGTGTTCAGCGTTCATTGGGTGAGAGGTACAGATTTTCAGTACATCACATAGGAACAGAGACATGGCGACACAGGAGAAATATCCCTGCATGCAAACACTCTCAGGCCTAAGTGAAATTTGGAGAGACAAATTAACCTACCCACAAAAGAAAATCTGCTCATGTACGGGAGAACATGCAAACTCCATCCAGAAAGACCACAGGTCAGGATTACAGCCCACCTTTTTCCTGCAAGGCAACAGTGCTCCCAACTGCACCACCATGCAGGTCAGGAAGTTGTTTAAAAATTAAATTATCCTTAAATAAATAAAGCAGAGGGATGCAATTTGAGGGGGGAAAAAATAAAACAGAAAAAAGTAGCGTAGGCTTTGCTATTTTGAAATCTAACTAATTTCCCAAAGGGGTATTTGTTGCTTAAATATTTGTATTTGAATGACAGTGGTTTGTTTTGAACTATGTCTAAATAGCATACCCTATAAAATGTTGTTTTTTTAATCTTTTTAATACAAATGATTATGCTGTTGGAAACTTGGAAGGGATGTTGAATAGTTTTTACCAAATATTGTGACCTAATTTGTAAGTGTAGAAAAGTCACCAAAGGGAAGAAGAAAGAAGTGAAAATGTTGACCTGATTTGACTTAGATTAACTTCTTTCATAGTATACAAAAATGAGAAATGTTGGGATGGTAAAACGATGCAGCATAATAATGTTTATGTCAATTTCAGTTTAATTCACTCTAGAGAGCGAGATTCTTCACTTTAGGTGACATTACCCTTCCACCTACTGAGTAGTTAGCACGAGCTAGTCCTAGTTTTCTTCAACAATAACACTTTGATCAAAGAAATTACTGTAAAGTCAATACAGATGGGCAATTATTTTATGTTATATAATAGGTATTAATTTTGACAATCAAGTTTATCTACATGTCTACAAAATTCTTAGTCACATGCAGTGTAAGGCTGTAGTCTTCAACCAACTTTCAATAGACATGGTAGTAGTAGTAATTCTGCGACTGCATTTTTTTTCTCCTGTGACTTTGTTGGTGTTTTCACTTCTTGCATTGCCATTCCCGTAAGAGTGACTTTTCATTTACTATTGCAAGTTGAAATTTCAATCATTTCTATTGAAACCAGTCAGGAAACACACTCATATTGGAAACATATCATTTGCTTTCTTAATATTATTTCTGTTATTACTATGATGGTCAAAGACAAGGATTTTGGGGGAGAAATTTTGGCTCAACAAAACTGTGTTTGATATACCTGAAGATGCCTAGAATTGTTCAAAAATGACCAAATAAGTACCAAGTAATAATCCAACAATCAATTAATTTGACCTATAAACCCATTCTTAATTGGAATGAGTTGAGGTCATATTTCTGTGAATAATTGGATGCCATTTTTACCTCAGTTCATAATTTAATGATGTTTAATTTCAAAAATAAAGTAAGAAGAATACTACTTGATTCTTTGAATAACATTTATTGTTTGGGATACATAAAATGACTATTAATCAAGTCACTGATATTTATTCTGACTATAAAAATCTGACATAATGTATTAAAGATCATTTGAAGAAAGCTTAACACAAGTATCTAAAATATTTTCTTTTAACTAAAAACCTTTATGATTTTAGTTTCACATTTCACTGCATTCAGTGTTAATAGAACAACAGAATTACACCAGGATGTCAACCTGTAAAAATGATACCCATGTTCATTTCTTTTTAAGGTTTTTTTGTTGGCTCTAGTGGCCTTTACCCAAAAGGAAAGAGGGCCATGAGAGAAGGGGAAGACATGCAGCAAACGTTGCCAGGCCGGTACTCGAACCCACAACCACCGGCACGAGGACCAATGCCTCGACACGTGGATTGTGCTTTGCCCCTGCGGTACCACAGCACCCCATGTTCATTTCTAAACTAGACATGGTGTTGGTATCATTTCAAAGTACCATTCCTCATAAGTTCATTTGAGAGAACACTATTTTTGGAAATGTTGCTAACATTTAACCTTTATTGCAAAGATAAACTTAAAGTACAAATCCGTTATTCAACTCAGCAGTTTTAGAAGCATGTTGAGTATGAATTTTATGCACAAACTGTTTGTCAGAAAGTCTTATTGCACATTATGGGATTCATGACTTTATTTTATTTTAATCTGACAATTGTCAGCCCAGATGTTTTCTAAAACGATACAAATTAGTTTGACCCCAAATATCATTTGAGTAGAGAAAGTTTTTCTTTTCAATTTGTTCTTAGCCTTACCATTGGATACTGTTTACCAGAACTGATTTGACAGGAAACCTCACCCAGTATTTTGGTTGAATCCACAACTCAATTTTGTTAAGTAAACCGAGGTCTGGATTGGTCCACATTTGAGATTAGATATTGGTTGTCTACAGTGAGAGTCAGAGGAAGAGGGCCTCCAAGTCAAATTCTGCCTATGGCCCTGTATAAGTTTTGGCCGGCCTTGAACATCTCAGCCACAGTATAGGGATGAGATTTCGTTTGTAAGTTAATAAACGGTATCCATTACAATGCAGCCTAAATAATAAAGTAGCTTAAACGATTAACTAACGCAATATATGTTAAGTTTAAAAATTGATTTGCCTGCTTTCGCAAGTGTAGAAATTTTGCAAATTGTTGGCTGCTTCCACCGTTTTTTCGCCCCCGGATGTAGGCTATACATAAATGAAGAAATCATTTCCCCACAAAAGGCGCCAGTTCAATAACATCCATGATGGCTCCAGCGCGTCTGCCTCAGAAAAACTAAACCCAGTCTCCACTACTCTGTGCAGCTGTACAGCTGTAGGCTGTGTGGACTTCTGCAGCGTTGTAACAGGCACACTCACAGGCCTACACACTGACGCAGATAAGGGCGCACAACTCTCGGCAGCCTATTGCCAGCTGTACACAACTGATATGATCTCATGTGTAATCTGTCAACAGTGTGGGCATTTTGAAATATTGAGGATATCTCCCCCACGCCCACTCCCCCCCCCCCCCCAAAAAAAAAAAAATAAAAAAATAATATATATATATATTTTTTCTAAAAAAGAGGCAGAGTGAAGACCCTGGAGGCTCCGCTGCTGGGCCTGAGCGTTCAATCCAGCGCTCTTTACCTCTGGAGGAAAACACACTAATCCAAAATAAGCATGACGCGCACTCGCACCGCCTTTACGCACACGTACACGCACGCGCGACCACTATCTCCTGCACTCTACATACTAATATGAACGCGCATACAAATAGGTATATATCTATATATATATAACTCATTTTTCATACATCTTTCTTATGATAGCCGCCAGGGTTTTAATGGTATTAATGGTATATGCACTTGTCATTATTAATACTATGCACACTTGATGTTTGGTGTCACTGCCACCTATACTGTGGGTTTGAGCTACCTGCTTCGTAAGTTAATAAGATCGTTTATATGCACACACTTACATCTCGGTGATGTTTTCCATGTCATCTAACGTAAGGACAGGGAAATCCTCGATCCCCGGTTCGGGGTCGTTACAAACAATCCGTGAGATGCTGCAAGTGCAAGATTCGGGGCAATAAGCATCGCCGGATCTCCACAGCCCCATCAAAAGCACAAACAATCCAAATCGAGCCATGCCATATTTCCCCGCGCTGGAGTCCATCGCGGGGCCAGTGAATATATCCCACGAATCCCCTACGACAGAACGGAATCTGGTCAAGCTGAATTATTAGCGTTTCTTCACTTGCCGCCTTTTATCTTGGCCAAGTTAATCCTTCCGATTCTGCAGAGTGAGAGGTAGGGGAGGAAAAAAAAAGAGAAAAGAAAAAAAAAAAAACAAGACTGTGCTGTCGGTTGGGAATGCGCAGAGCCCACGGTTTTAATATCAAGATGCCATGGACTGGCCTTCTCCGTCTCCGCAGAGCTGGTATCACGCTACTGCATATCGATGCCGTGAAGAAAGGTGGCAAGTGCTCCGTCCTGCTGCTGCTATTGCTGCTGCTGCCGCCGCCGCTGTTGCTGTCTCACTCCTCCTTTTGCGGCCACTGACTGCCTTGTAAAACAAATATGAGCTGCTCCAGATGTTCAGAGATCAATAGGCAGGAGCCCCGTGTGCGTATATGCGCTGATGGGGAGGAAAGCTGCACAGCGGAGTAAAGGGATGCGTGGTGATGCTGCGTGTGTAAGGGAGGAAGGCTACCTGTATCCGTCTATCGATCATCACCGAGGACGGGCGCAGCTCCGAGCCATCTCATATGGGGGGCGGGGAGGGTGTGGGGAGGTGGTTGCGATGGTGATTTTATGTCTGAGTTAGATGCCGGCGAAAGAATCTTATTAGAGAAGCGTAATTTGAATAATGATAACAATAATAATAATAATAATAATAATAATGATAATAATAATAATACATTTTTTAAAATTGCGTTCAGAAATTCAACACGAACTGTAGCAGCTTTATTATACAGGCTGCTAGGAACACTCAGTGGCCAGCTGTGGGTCAAAGGGCCCACCCGTCAACAACGACACATATACAAACTCTAGTGTTGTGGTTACTCTGAAGCAATGCGATTAATGAAAGCTGAGCCTTTTCCATAACAACGCTGTTGTACGGCTGCCCATTAGGCCTGGTGTGACGTGCGGGTGACGCACAAGTCGGGGTGCATCTATGAAAAATAATTACCTATACTATGTCTCCAAACTTCAAATAGGCCTCACACCAATCACTGAACAGAGCACAGATGAACGTCTGCTACTTTGTTCCTCACTGTCTAAGCACCAGCTTTAGTGCAGCTTCTCACTTTTTGCACTTCTTGTTAGAAATAAAGAAGCCAAAAAAAAACAAACAAAAAAAAGTGGTTTAAGATCTCAGAAACTTGACCTGCTAAGTACATTAAGAGGAGCATAGCTGCATCTCAGTGAATCAGAATTAAATTGAAATGTTCCGTTATTCCAATAATCTAATTTAAAGCGTGAAACACTTGCTTTTTTAGATACATAGGAGGAACAACGCATTTAGGCACCAAGAGGTGTTAATTCAGTTCAAATTGAGCATCAAAATGAGGAGAAAAGAAGATTTAAGCAACTTTGAAGGTGTTATGTTTGTTGGTGTTTGACGTGCTGGTCTGAGTATTTTAGAACTTGTTGATCAGCCATTTCTTAGGTTAACAGGAAATGTTTGACACTCGTTACCAAGATATGTGGAACACCATTTCATGCACAGCACGTCAAACCCTGCAGCACTTTAGCTAAATCTGCAGAAGGCCACACCAAGTGCCACTCCTATATGGACAGAATTACCAAATTTGGACAAAAAATAAGAAGAATTTGCATAAACATTTTCTGGTGAGTCTTGATTCCAGCTGCAGTATTCAGAATTTGGTATATACAACATCGATTAAGACATAAGGTATGGATCTCTCGTATAAGGCAGTAGAGGTTCAATGGTGTGAGGGATTTTCTTGGAACACTTTGGTGCCTTTCTCCAATCTGAAGATCGCTTAAACACCACAGTCTTACTAAATATTGTTATGTCAATAGCTTTATGACCAGTCATCTGCTGACTATACCTCCAG